>NC_085997.1:30968731-31620231 GCF_030014385.1 Trichomycterus rosablanca | reverse complement strand
CTTACCTGTGTCTCTGACTGGAGTGATAACTTCCCAGCGATAATGAGGGCGACGAGGGTGATGATAATGACCAACAGAGAGGCAGTGAGACAGCCCCAAAACACTCTCTGAGGAAACCTGGAGGAGCCTGTGATATCACAATGCTGAAAAACAGGAAACAGAAAGATCAGAACTGTACATACACTGTAACTCTACTGCAGCCTGAGGTGGGTTTAAAAATGAGTGGTCCACAGTTTGTGCTGAATTGAACCTGACTTATCAGTGCATGTTCTTTAAGTCAAACCATCTCTATCCAAAACGCTTAAAAAATATTAGTGGTATAAATGAAGTGAAATGAAATTACACATCACATTCTAAAGCATCACATCTTACCGTGCATCTTGGCTCCTCAGAACTGCTTTCTGAGCATTTCCACCACCTCATCATTCTACATCTATGTGCTTTTGCCTCACAGTCGTTGACTCTTGCTCCGATGCATCAGGCAGTAATCATGACCCAGACTGACCAAAAGATCCTGCTATACCTGCTTAGATCCTAGTCTGTCTTTAACTTCCCAAACACACACACACACACCTACACACACGTTAGTCCAACCCATTGGCTGCCACCCCACACTGGATAATAGACAAAGGGGAGAAATGGGGCTTTTACTGTGGACAGAGCTTGTCATCGCAAAAAGGACAGTTCTTTTAGAAATCTGTTACCCGGATTAGCTGCTGTAGTTGCTGACTGCCCAAGGTGACTTGAACTTCAGCCACTGTAAGGACCACATAATTACACACAAAAGCATGTTAGACCAGTCCAGACTTAGATTCTGAAAATATGTTGTTTATTTGGGCTCTGTATTATAAACATTTTGTTCAAGACGAGACAAATAAATTCATCACAAATCATCATGAAACCAGTTACAGTAACTTCAACTTTACAAATAGGTGTTATTTAAATAAGAACATATTTCAGTAATAAAGTCTATGATGTGTAAAGAGAACTGCATTTAGTACTGTATTTAGTATATATACTGTATGCTGTGTATATATACTGTGTTTTTTACACTTAGTGTACCTGGCAGACAGTACAACACCAGGTCCAAATTATGGAGCTAATTAACAGTAAAATTCTTTCTTCTCTACCAAAAACCTGATTTACTTCAGTAATGTAGCCCTAGGCTAATTTTTTAACGCTAAACTCCTTTTGGGTGACTTATTTGGAGTATACACTGATCAGCCATAACATAACAAGTGTTTCTACACTCACTGTCCATTTTCTCATCTCCACTTACCATATAGAAGCACTTTGTAGCTCTACAATTACTGACTGTAGTCCATCTGCTTCTCTGCATGCTTTGTTAGCCCCCTTTCATGCTGTTCTTCAATGGTCAGGACCCCCACAGGACCACTACAGAGCAGGTATTATTTGGGTGGTGGATCATTCTCAGCACTGCAGTGACACTGACATGGTGGTGGTGTGTTAGTGTGTGTTGTGCTGGTATGAGTGGATAAGACACAGCAATGCTGATGGAGTTTTTAAACACCTCACTGTCCCGGCTGGATTGAGAATAGTCCACCAACCACTGATGTGACCACTGATGAAGGTCTAGAAGATGACCAACTCAAACGGCAGCAAAAGATGAGCGATCGTCTCTGACTTTACATCTACAAGGTGGATTAACTAGGTAGGAGTGTCTAATAGAGTGGACAGTGAGTGGACACGGTATTTAAAATCTCCAGCAGCGCTGCTGTGTCTGATCCACTCATACCAGCACAACACACACTAACACACCACCACCATGTCAGTGTCACTGCAGTGCTGAGAATGATCCACCACCTAAATAATACCTACTCTGTAGTGGTCCTGTGGGTGTCCTGACCATTAAATAACAGGGTGAAAGCAGGTTAAAAAGGTCTGCAGAGAAACAGATAGACTGTGGAGCTGATAAAATGGACAGTGAGTGTAGAAATAAAGAGGTGGTTTTAATGTTATGGCTGATCAGTGTATAGCATGTAAGTAAAAATTATTATTTAAAAATCATCTTTTCTATTTAAAACAGACACTTTCAAGGTGTTCAGGTGGTGCAGCAATCTAGTGCACTAATCCACCACAGCTAAGATCCAAGTTCAGGTGTCAGCTTTGCTTTTAAATACTGACACGATTAGCTGTATCTTTTGAATTATTGGACAAAGTGATTCCTCATTACTGCTGACATTGCGCCCTCTACTGGAGCTGGTGAATAATAGACAGCAGTGAATAATGGTGCTCATGGGCCAGCTTTGTGTACAAGCTGTATTCAGAGATTCTAATTTTATTTCTGCATTTATTTTATTTAAATCGTAACTGGTGAAAAATGACAAACAGCTAACTAAATAGTGAATTATACTTGAATTATTTGAATGATTCAAATAATGCGGTTAGAAGTATTTGTATAAAAATTAGGCAAATCTGTAAATGATTTCATTACCCCCCACCCCCAAAAGGACCAGAGTTTGAGAAACTAGAATAAATTAGTGTTTTTTATAGTCCTACATTTCAGTTAGGTCTAAGTATGTATCCAGACAGATGTGTTAGTGGATTTTTAACACACCTGAAACAGGTAAACATCAATAATCTGGGTCAAGTGTTTACAGAACACCAAGAACTGAATTAAGAACAAAGTGGTTCCTGCATTTTGTAAACAACACTTCAGTTTAATTTTGTTCTATAAGTATCCCTTTTGATTGACCTTCCATGAAAGATACAAGTCAAATGATCAATACTGGCATCTATCCTTGAAGGGCGGGTAAAATCTCTGCAATGCTTTCGACATAGTAATCAGGCACCATTCCTTGTCGAGTGGGACAGCCACTTTTCTGATGCTCCTCTGCATCGTCTACTGTTGACACACCGGTCAGGGTTAGAAGGGTCTTCAGACCACATGTGGACCCCAACATAATATCAGTGTCCAGTCTGTCCCCGACCATGAGACACTTGTTCGGGTCGAGGCTGAACTGTTCGGCGATGCATTTGAACATGAAGCTGCTGGGTTTCCCGACCACTTGGGCTTGGCGCTGTGCTGCCACCTCCACAGCCTTCAACAAGCAACCGGTTCCTAGAAACAAAGGGCACCAAATTACCACCTTACATGTACAGTTTTATTATCATAAGGTTTATGTATTGAAATGAAAATGTGTTTACTTGTCTGGTGGGGTAGATATACAATTTTTAACACAGTGTATGTCAAGACGATTGACATGAATTAAACATTGAACATTAGGGAGGTAGGGGGTAAATCTACCAGAAGTGGGTAAGGGGGCTTCTGCCATTCATTGGGGCCCTTAAGATGGTGGTTTGTCTAAACCTTACTGGACTATGAAATACGTGGTCACCCAATTTGTTTTAGAATAGAGCAGAATGCCTTTATTTGTCATATACACAATCAGCCATAACATTAAAACCACCTCCTTGTTTCTACACTCACTGTCCATTTTATCAGCTCCACTTACCATATAGTGGAGCGCCAAGACTTGTAGTTCTACAATTACTAACTGTAGTCCATCTGTTTCTCTACATACATTTTTAGCCTGCTTTCATGCTGTTCTTCAATGGTCAGGACCCCCACAGGACCACTACAGAGCAGGTATTATTTAGGTGGTGGGTCATTCTCAGCACTGCAGTGACACTGACATGGTGGTGGTGTGTTAGTGTGTGTTGTGCTGGTATGAGTGGATCAGACACAGCAGCGCTGCTGGAGTTTTTAAATACCATGTCCACTCACTGTCCACTCTATTAGACACTCCTACCTAGTTGGTCCACCTTGTAGATGTAAAGTCAGAGACGATCGCTCATCTATTGCTGCTGTTTGAGTTGGTCATCTTCTAGACCTTCATCAGTGGTCACAGGACACTGCCCACGGGGCGCTGTTGGCTGGATATTTTTGGTTGGTGGACTATTCTCAGTCCAGCAGTGACAGTGAGGTTTTTAAAAACTCCAGCAGCGCTGCTGTGTCTTATCCACTCATACCAGCACAACACACACTAACACACCACCACCATGTCAGTGTCACTGCAGTGCTGAGAATGATCCACCACCCAAATAATACCTACTCTGTGGTGGTCCTGTAGTGGACCATTAAAGAACTGGGTGAAAGCAAGCTAAAAAAAAGTATGTAGAGAAACAGATGGACTACAGTCAGTAATTGTAGAACTACAAAGTGCTTCTATATGGTAAGTGGAGCTGATAAAATGGACAGTGAGTGTAGAAACAAGGAGATGGTTTTAATGTAATTTTAAAGTACAACAAAATTCTTTCTTTGCGTATCCCTGCTTGTTTGGTCAGAGCGCAGGGTCAGCCACTGTATGGAGCAGAGTGGGTTAAGGTCCCTGCTCAAGGGCCCAACAGTGGCTGCATGGCAGAGCTGGGATTCGAACACTCAACCTTTCAGTTGAAAATTTGTTTTACCTGAGAACGAGATCTTACCTGGCACTGCTTTGCCCCCCTCGAGCGGAAGTCTAGTGTCAGTGTTGGTGCCCACAAACTGGCAGTCAGGCTGGCACAGGTACTGCAGTGCTCTGTTCAGCTTCATATAGCTGAAATGCTCATCGAAACCCACCAGGACGGCCTTCACCTCCGGGTCCAGAGGGACACCGGCCCAGTCCTTCTGTGCTCCCGTGACAGGATCTGGTCCCACCCCGATCGGTTCGATTCCCATCGCTTCGAGCTCCTGTCTCATCGCGTTGCTTCCGATCAGGTAAACTTTACCGTCCAGTTTGCAGACGGTTTTGAGGTAGACAGCAGAGCAGTACGCCGTCCCGAACACCTCGTCCTGGGTGGAGTCGAAGCCCAGCCTGCTCAGCTTCTCCGCGTACATTCTGCGGGTTTTTGTGCTGTTATTAGTCACGAAGAAAACCTTCTTTCCGGCTTTCTTCAGTGAGTTGATGACCTCAGGAGCACCAGGAATGGCCTGATCTCCCCTCCAGATCACCCCATCACAGTCAAACAGCACAGTGTCCACAGAGTCCAGGAGCTGGCGGGTCAGAGGACCGGTCAGCCGGGTGCATTTAGAAACTGCCATGGAGGGATGAGGTGTAATCACCGCCTGTAACTCCTGTTTCAATTCTCCTGAACGTGATTTAGACAGAAAGAAGCTATTTAGAAGCTCTCTCGGTGATAGTGAGTGTTGAGTAATGCATTCACTCCTGACATGACCTTACTGCATTAACCGGCCATACTACACTTCCGCACCGGCTTAAAGCGACAGTATGTAAAAAAAAAACGCGCACGTACGCACATGGACAGCACGTAGAGAGTGTCGGTGCCGCACAGATTAAGAGTCCTGGGGGCCTGGGATAAAACCTTGTCTCCGTCAGTGTCCCAAAGTCGACATGGTTCTCCTTCGGGTATGTCGGTTCCCTGCAACCATGGGCGGATCTACCGGGGTGGCATAGGGTGGCAAATGCCACCCTAAAAGAAAGCCTTGCCACCCCTGCTGCCACCCCAGTTGGCAGCAACAAATTAAAAGAAAAGTTATGGCCAATTTGCAACGCTGCCACTCTGACAGTCAAAAACTGTTTGCTTTCCCTCTCATACATCTGCCACTCATCACCTGTGTCTTACCTTAATGCCTTTCCTTTGATAATGATAATGCCCCACCTACAGTAGTGTTACCATACTTTTATCTCCTATTAATGAGATTACATTGTATGGTCACTTATTCCTAATATGAACTGTTTCACATGAAACCTTAAATGCAAGACATTGATTGCATGAGATTAAGTTTGTCTGAGTTTGTAAATGGCAGCCCGTGCCCTTTTGTAGTGTGTACATACTATTTCTCATCAAACTGTGATAACTGTGATTAAATTCAGTATAAATACGTCTGCCATATGTTGCCACCCCTCAAAAATTCCTGCCCCCCTCTCGCCACCCCATAAATATTTTTCTAGATCTGCCCCTGCCTGCAACTATCTAAAATCATGCAGTGGTGTCGGTTTTTCTAATAATACTAGTGAGTCATTCTATAATTTGGGGTACATTCCATGTCCAATGATAATAATTATATTTATTCTAACTATTTTCTTTAAAAATGACATATTTTACCTATTAATGGAAAACATGTTGTAATATCACAAAAACATGATGTGCATCCTATGCTTCATTTAGCTTGAAATTTGTCATGATGTTCCTAAATGAACAGTTTTTGCTGTGTCCGTTTCTTAAGTTCAGGGTGCCTTGGTTTCAAAATAATGAATACAATTATTAAGGCCAACAACATCAATTTTTTTATTTATTTCAATAGTTTAAATACTAAAGAAAAATAATATTTTTTAAATTGAGTTTCTCTTTTAAATAATTTAAATATATTTATTTATTATTGTCTAACAGCAAGCTAACAGAACTCCACTCAGCAACTCAAAACTGGTTTGTTCTAAAACTATGTGACCAGCATTACATGATATCATTTTTCTCTGTGGAGAACATATTGAACAAACTGTGGTGAATGTTCTCTTATTTTTAAAAATATTTTATCTATAATAGGACATTGTCAATGAGTATATTAATTGACCGTCAACTATGTTACATACATTGTTATGGTTACAATTTCTTTTATAATTTTAATTCAAATGTATGTTCAAATTAGACATTACTCTGTTCAAGAAATGACGTGATCAGCCAGGCAAGGTCTACCACTGAAGTTATGGGTCAAAATAGGGAAATTGTCAACTATGTTACCTGTCAACTAAGTTACCTAGTAGTCTACATCTACTTGCCCCTTTAAATAAAAAAAATAATAATTATGTTTAAGCTTTGCAACTAGTGGATATGTTACACTAAAGGAATATATTAATTTGAACCACTGATTGTTCTGTTGAGAGAGAACATTGTTTTTGTACTTTTTGGTGATGTGAAATGTACCCCAAATTATAGAATGACCCTAGTATAATGTGAGATATCTCACAATGGATGTCAGCTCATCATCTAAAACTTAATCCCAGCAAGACAGAGGTGTTGCTTATTCCTGGAGATCAGTCTCCAACCCAGGACCTAGTCATCTCTCTTGATGACTCCCAGATCAGACCATCTGATAATGGAAGAAGCCTTGGTGTGGTGCTGGATAACCAGCTGACCTTCTCTCCATGTGTAGCCAACATGACAAGATCGTGCCGGTTCCTCCTTTATAACATCAGGAACATTCGGCCATTTCTCTCCATGGAAGCTACTCAGATTCTGGTCCAGTCACTTGTAATCTCACGGTTGGACTACTGCAACTCCCTGCTGGCAGGTGCTCCCATGTCCACTATTAAACCCTTGCAGCTCATTCAAAATGCAGCTGCCCGTCTGGTTTTCAACCAACCTAAACACTGCCACATCACCCCACTGCTGCGTTCTCTTCACTGGCTTCCTGTAGCTGCACGCATTCAGTTTAAAACACTGATGCTCACCTACAAAGCCAAAAATGGACCAGCCCCAAGTTACCTTCGAGGTCTAATCAAACTCCACTCTGTACTGCGCAATCTCCGAGCCACTAGTCTCGCTCGACTTGATCCTCCACCCAGAACTCGAGGAAGACAAGCATCAAGGCTCTTCTCTGTATTTGCACCCAAATGGTGGAATGAACTTCCTCTGTCTGTCCGAACATCTGAATGTCTTGCTGTCTTTAAAAAACGATTAAAAACTCACCTCTTTACTAAGCACTTAAGTTGACTTGTACTTACTTACTAACGCTCTTATTCATTTCTTTTTCATTAAAAAAAAAAAAAACACTTTTGGTTCTAACAGGTTTTAGCAGATTTGTGTTCTTGGACTGTTGTTTACTTAGACTAGAGTAATGAAATGTTTACTATGGAAGTACTTCTGTAAGTCGCTCTAGATAAGAGCGTCTGCTAAATGCCGAAAATGTAAATGTAAATAATGGGCATAATAATAGTATAAAGAAGTTGTTGTAGCGTAGCAGTTAAGGTACTGGACCAGTATTAGAAAGTTTGCTGGTTCAAGCCCCACCACTGCCAGGTTGCCACTGTTGGGCCCTTGAGCAAGGCCCTTAACCCTTAATTGTTTGGAAAGTATACTGTCACGATACTGTAAGTCACTTTGGATAAAAGGGTCTGCTAAATGCCAAAAATGTTAATGTAATGTATTGTAATAGAATGAGATTGGATAGATTGACCACAAGCTTTATGTACAAGACTTACACTGTTGCCTTACAGCAAGTTGCAAATAAGTCCTGGGTTCGATTCCCATATAGAGCGGTCTGGTTCCTTTCTGTGTGGAGTTTGCATGTTCTCCCCGTGTCCGTGTGGGTTTCCTCCAGGAGATCCGGTTTCCTCCCACAGCACAAAGACATACAGTGCCTTGCAAAAGTATTCAGCCCCCTTGAACTTTTCAACCTTTTGCCACATTTCAGGCTTCAAACATAACGATATGAAATTGTAATTTTTTGTGAAGAATCAACAACAAGTGGGACACAATCGTGAAGTGGAACGAAATTTATTGGATATTTTAAACTTTTTTTAGAAATAAAAAACTGAAAAGTGGGGCGTGCAATATTATTCAGCCCCCTTGCGTTAATACTTTGTAGCGCCACCTTTTGCTGCGATTACAGCTGCAAGTCGCTTGGGGTATGTCTCTATCAGTTTTGCACATCGAGAGACAGACATTTTTGCCCATTCTTCCTTGCAAAACAGCTCGAGCTCAGTGAGGTTGGATGGAGAGCGTTTGTGAACAGCAGTTTTCAGCTCTTTCCACAGATTCTCGATGGGATTCAGGTCTGGACTTTGACTTGGCCATTCTAACACCTGGATACGTTTATTTGTGAACCATTCCATTGTAGATTTTGCTTTATGTTTTGGATCATTGTCTTGTTGGAAGATAAATCTCCGTCCCAGTCTCAGGTCTTTTGCAGACTGCAACAGGTTTTCTTCCAGAATGGTCCTGTATTTGGCTCCATCCATCTTCCCATCAATTTTAACCATCTTCCCTGTCCCTGCTGAAGAAAAGCAGGCCCAAACCATGATGCTGCCACCACCATGTTTGACAGTGGGGATGGTGTGTTCAGGGTGATGAGCTGTGTTGCTTTTACGCCAAACATAACGTTTTGCATTGTGGCCAAAAAGTTCGATTTTGGTTTCATCTGACCAGAGCACCTTCTTCCACATGTTTGGTGTGTCTCCCAGGTGACTTTTTATAGATATCTTTGAGAAATGGCTTTCTTCTTGCCACTCTTCCATAAAGGCCAGATTTGTGCAGTGTACGACTGATTGTGTCCTATGGACAGAGTCTCCCACCTCAGCTGTAGATCTCTGCAGTTCATTCAGAGTGATCATGGGCCTCTTGGCTGCATCTCTGATCAGTCTTCTCCTTGTTTGAGCTGAAAGTTTAGAGGGACGGCCGGGTCTTGGTAGATTTGCAGTGGTCTGATACTCCTTCCATTTCAATATGATCGCTTGCACAGTGCTCCTTGAGATGTTTAAAGCTTGGGAAATCTTTTTGTATCCAAATCCGGCTTTAAACTTCTCCACAACAGTATCTCGGACCTGCCTGGTGTGTTCCTTGGTCTTCATGATGCTCTCTGCGCTTTAAACAGAACTCTGAGACTGTCACAGAGCAGGTGCATTTATACGGAAACTTGATTACACACAGGTGGATTCTATTTATCACCATCAGTCATTTAGGTCAACATTGGATCATTCAGAGATCCTCACTGAACTTCTGGAGTGAGTTTGCTGCACTGAAAGTAAAGGGGCTGAATAATATTGCACGCCCCACTTTTTAGTTTTTTATTTCTAAAAAAAGTTTAAAATATCCAATAAATTTCGTTCTACTTCACAATTGTGTCCCACTTGTTATTGATTCTTCACAAAAAATTACAATTTCATACCGTTATGTTTGAAGCCTGAAATGTGGCAAAAGGTTGAAAAGTTCAAGGGGGCTGAATACTTTTGCAAGGCACTGTATTAGACAAGTTAGAACTTACACTAGCCCACTACTGCTGAGATCCAAGGATCTGGGGTTTGAATCTCAAATCTGGCAACAGCCGGTCAGGCTGTCAGGAGGATGGACAAACAGCCTAGCCATTGAGAGATACACTTCTCAGTGCACTCTCAGTGCCAGTCCTAAGCTCGGATAAAAAAGAAGGGTTGCAATCATGAAAAACGTTGATATAAAAACTGGTCCATATACCAAACTGGTATAAAGTCTGGTATATGGACCAGATCTGCTATGGTGACCCCTAAACATATGGTGGCAGCCAAAAAATGCAGGAGTGCGTTTGGTGGTTTACTGTTGCACAACATAATACAGTTATAGCAAACATACCTTATGTTCAGTAAGGAAATAAAAGGTTTGAAATGTAATAAACCTAAATGTTCAATATGGGGCATGTTTTACAATGAAGTATAGCTAATGGAAAAATATATGTTGCAACGTGCAATCAAACAGGTAAATGATGCACATGTTCCCATCCACATGATTTTGACAATGGCCCAGTCGACCTTCTTCCACTGCCCTGATTCTATCTGCTGTATTCAACCAGTGCACTACAAAGAACTGTCACCAGCCCAACATTTACCTACATTAAACTACTGCTAAAACTGATGATTGGGACAATGGTAGCATAATGGGTAGGGTGTTGGGCTATCAACTGAAAGCCACTGTTGGGCCCTTGAGCAAGGCCCTTAACCCTCTCTGCTCCAGGGGCACTGTACAGTGGCTGACCCTGTGCTCTTCCAAACAAGCAGGGATATGTGAAGAAAGAATTTCATTGTACTGTACATTTGTATATGTATATATGACAAATAAAGGCATTCTGTTCTTCTCTATCAACTGAAGTATTTCCTGACTGGTCAATTTGAAAGTCAAATTATTTTATTTGTTTAGTTTTCAGATCATTTAGTACATTTAAAAACACACACAGTGACAGCATGTGTGTGCATTTATAAATAACTATTTTATTCGATTGAATAACTCTTATGTGGTGGAAGACATGGCTTCACTAACATTTATTTTACAGTTATCTTTACCACCTACAGTGCAGTAAAATTCATTTGCTCCTTTCCCAGTTTCTTTTACTTTTGCATTTTGGTCACACATATACTGTATATTTCATTGAAGTATCAAAGTACTTTTAATCTTAGATAAAGACCCAAGTAAACACAAACACTTACTCTAATGGTTATTTTATTTATTCAAGAAAAACTGCTGTTTAGTCCTACCTGGCACTGTGTGAAAAAATGCAGTTGCCCTTTTAGCAACTAAATCAACAAAATCTCAACTGGATTTCATTACACCAGCCACATCCAGGCATGATTACTGCTTGACCTGTTAAATCTAAACATCACTTAAATAAAACCTGTCTGGCAATGTGGAACAGACTAGAAAATCTCCTTAATAAGCAGCACATTATGCCACAGATTCAAATTCAGATGCAAAACAAAGTCTGGAAAGGATTTCAAAGTCATTACTGAGGCAAAACGAACACAAGAACTTTATACGTGCAGTGAAACATGGTGGTGGTAGTGTGATGGTCTGGGGCTGCTTTGCTTCCGCAGGACCTGGACGACCTGTCATAATTCATGGAATCATGAATTCTGTTTTATATCAGAAAATCCTGAAGGAGAATTTCAGCTGTTCAGTTTGTAACCCAAAGCTCAGGTCAACTTTTGAATGTCTTAAAGGAAAAATTGATTAAATACAAGTGTAGACTTGAATGTCACTGAGATGCTGTGGCAGGACATTAAACAGGCAGTTCATGCATAAAAAACCTATAATGTAGCCAAATTAAAACTAGTTTGCAAAGAAGAGTGGGTCAGAATTCTTTCACAGAGAAGTAAAAGACAATTTATTGCAAAAGTCAACTACAACTACTGTAGTTATTAGGTTTGGGGGCCAATACAGGTGATATAGGTTTTTAATAGACCTTTATCTCCAATGAATAAAACAATCATTTAACAAATCTGCATTTTATGTTTATTTATGCTGTTTTTATATTAAAATTAATTAAATGTGACAAATTAGCAAAAATAAAAGAAATCAGTGTTGTGATCAGTGTGGAGAATAAACGCATCAGTGGCAGCTGGTTTAAACAGTTAAAACCATTTATTTGAAACAACTTACCTATCAAATATAGTTACAAAATGATAAAAATATGAACAAAAGTATAAAAACATGTGTCTGAGGACAAAAACATGCTGGAACTAATTGTCTTTCTTCTGTTCGGGACATAAAGGCCAAAAGATTTCACCGACATTTTTGAGAAATCCTCTATGATAGAAACCTCGTAATGGATTGTAGGTGGCGAGACATCGGTGTCCAGAGACAGGATTACAATGCTGACATCCACGCCCCTTCCGCTTGAACCATTCATTAGAGGTCTGATTCACCAGTGCCAGGTAACAGTGAAACATGAAATACCCCGCCAGGAGGAAAAAAACAAACACCAGGAAGCCAAGCATGAAGACAATCCTGGGGAAGGCCATGAAAAGGCGCTGGACAGAGAATCAGAGAGTTTGGATTATTCAGACTGGAAAATATTTGTGTTATTTATTTAGTGTTAAATATATACTATGATTCAGCATTTGTAACATGTTGTTTTAAAAGAATTGTATTATTTTTATTCTAATAAAAATAATGAAATAAACTATGATATTCATATTAGATGTAAATTATGATGGAGATGAAAAGCAAAACAGGATGCATCATTTTCTCATAACAAAACAGTTCATTGGGAGTTACCTTGGCATCCTGCCAGTGTTTTGTATATGGATTTGTATATGGTTTGTGTCTTACATTAAAATAGTGAATTATTATTATTTGATTTAGTAAACTTTCTGATCTCAGAACTGCACTGGGTTTAAAGTGGTTGTGTGGTTATGTATCACTGACTATGTTCCTGTGTTCAGGATTCTACAGAGTAGCACAGCAATTGTCAACTTATTTATTTCCCCAAGCACAAGAGGCTGTAATAATGATGAAAAGCTGATCTTGTGGGCTGTACACGTATTAACGGAGACTAATTATAAGCTTGTGCTCGGGTGTACCCTACATGCACCTTATTCCCCTGGTAAACCCGCATTTGCATGCAGGAACATGGTATGTTGCTCAAATTAAAAACAATGCATCAGGGGCGCAGCGGTAAAACACGCTAGCACACCAGAGCTGACATTTTAAACTCATCGGTTCAAAAGTCAGCTCTGCCATCCGGCAGGCTGGGCACCTACACGAACAACAATTGGCTGTTGTTCAAGAGGGGGTTCTGGAGGGGACCTCAAAACTGATGCCTCTGCTGGTTGATTGATGGCGCCTGCACAGAGACGAGGGATAATGAGGATAGGGTGTGGCTCTCCGTACACAAAGCTGATCCACAAATGAACTCGCCTCGTGCAGGCGCAGTGCAAGACGCAGTCTACTACTACACACGTGTCAGAGGGGGCATGTGTCAGTCTCGGTTTCCCTTAGTCAGAGTGGAGGTCTGCAGCGGTAGAGAAGAAGCGTAATGCAGTTGGATAATTGAAAAACTGGTACTGGTCCATGGGTCATTTATTACCGGGCCGCACAGAAATAACATTCTTCTGTTCCTTTTGACACGTTTGACACATAACTATTTCATTCACATTGTATAATTTTATTTTAAATCTTCCCCTCCCTGTCGGTCCGTGAAATTATATCTTATATGAAACCTGTTTGTGGTGCAAAACCACTGATATAATCAGTTTTGCAATTTGACCAGTCTGTACACCCACATGATTTCCTTTCATATAAACAACATGGTTCTAAAGTTTAGTGTGATTATTAATTTGGCTGTTATAACATCTCTGAATTAAAGCGAATATGGGTTACTAACAGGCCACTAGCAGCCTGCAGCACACAAATGTGGGACTCACACTTCTGTACTTTCTGTTCTATTATTTCTATAGATTAGTGCATGTGTGCAGTCTGGGAGAATGGCTTTTGTCCACTGTCTGGGCCCGATGTGGTACAGCTGCTAAAAAGGTTGAGAGCCACTAAAATTTGCTACTACAAAGTCGGTATAAGCTATCACATGTCCATGGGGAAAGCTTAGCTACTAAGATTAGATAACAGGGCACCTACTACCCCTCTTGGAGCTTTTAGGGCACTTATACAAGTGTTGGGTTACACCGAGAGAGTAACATCGAACAAATCAAGCCAAGAGCAAAACTACCCAGATTGTGAATGTAAACTGGTCGACAGCTCTTTAAAGATCTGCTGTATGTTAAAGTGTACAAATAAATAGGCAATATTTTTAGGAAAGCCAGTACATTATAGAAAGCCTAATTCTGGGGTAGAGCAGTTACAAATTTAGAAGCACATTAAAATGACTTACCTGTACAACAAAAAGTGCTCCTACAGGCTGCTGCTGACCCTGCTCATCAGTGTAGGATGCATGCATGATCCCGGATCGTACGACAGTATGGAACATCATGTCTGCTGTCAGCACTGCAATGTCGCCTGCCATGGCGCACACACTCAGCAGGTAGAGCAGGAAGAACCTTGTGTTCTGAGCACCGATGCAGTTATTCACCCAAACACAGTGGTGGTCGAATCTCTGTACACATCGGTTGCATATTCCTGAACAGAACAAAACAATGTTGGGAATGTTGGAAAGATGCTTGAAAAACAAAGATAAATGGTGACAAAAACGAGGGAGAAATAATTAATTAAAGAGTTCATAAGGTGCAGCAGTCAAACACACCAGCACATCAAAGCAGAGTCACAAATCTTGACTGTGTCCTTGACAGACACAATTAGCCGAGCCTAAGAGAGGGAGGGCTGGATGGAGAATCACCTTCTTACTGCTGCAGTAGTGACCCCTACTGCCTAGTTCAGGTGCAGACATGAACAGTGGAATAATATGGAGGAAGGAGTGTGATCCTCTATATCTGCTGAAGCCCTCTGTAAGAATGTCCAAACTTGTGAGTTCAAATCTTAGCAGAGCCACAGACCACAGTTGGCTGTGTATGTAGAATAAACACATGTTGGAGGGGGCGTTTGGTGATTCGACTCGTTTGATTAGATCGGAGACTGTACAAGCTGCACCAGATTCACAATTGGGAACTGGGAATGACTAGATTGAGAGATAAAGCAAGGAAAATCCAGAAAAAAAATCCAACACTGGCCAGTGTAAAGATGTGGTCATCAGCTATACACATGTCAGAGAAGGATTGTGCTAGCCTGCAGCCCTCATCAGCCCAGCCAGTTTGGGTGAGATGTAGCCAGCAGAGGTCTCCAGAGTGCACAGAAAAAAATTAGGGGGAAAAAATACATCAGAATTAAAGCTAAGAAATAATGAAGATGAATAAAAATGCAAAACATTTTACAAATACAAAATTTATATTTCAAAACTTAGATGCCCTAGATGCCTATTTGAATTGCCCTAGGTAGTTAATTTTACTCATACCAGATAAGCTCTTATCTACGATCATCAATCATCTTCTTTGCCTCACATTTGTATATACATTCTATTCCGAAAACCAGTAATGGGCGGAGGAATTAATTAGGCTGTAAGGATACAGGAAATGTGGTCTGACTGTAAGGCAAAACATTTACGAGGGATCTTTAAAAAGAGACTCACTTTTATATTTTGGTTGGAAGCAGTGGGGGTGGGAGCAGGAGTAATTGGTCGTGTCTGAGAGACTGAGAGACGCTTATAGTTTGGATTTAGCAGCATCTGATTTCCACCTTTTTGGACACTCAAAGAAGCTTTAAGGGGAAGAAGATTTTCATGTGATGATCATGTGAAAGCAGTGGTGCATCAGTGGCTACACGCTCAACCAAAATATTTTTTCTGATGCTATTAAGAAGTTGGTACGACGCTGGGAATGTGAATGCATCGGAATGTGACTATGTAGAAGTGATGTCATTTGTTTTTAAAATTCTTAATAAATAGTTAACCCTCATATATAATAAAGCAATAAGCCACGAGAGATCGTGCGTTACAGCGATTTTATCACGGGGAAGGATGTTTTGGCACGACGCAAAGCGAGTCTTTCCCCGTGATAAAATCATAGCAGTAACGCACGGTCTCGAGTGGCTTATTGCTTTTTATAAAAGGCGGTCAACATAGGGTTATACAATACAATAAAATACAACAATGTTCAATTTATAAATGTTTTTTACAAAAACACTTACAAAAAGCATTCTTCCGCGAAATCAGGTAGTCTGTTAACAGTGTTGCTAGGCAACATGAGGGCGAACATAACATTTGCAATAAACATTCCTCCACAAACACTATTACACTATTTCTTGGACGAAACACCCGCTTAATGATCAGGATTACTGTTTATATTAATCTGGACATTTCCCTGTATAGTACATGACTTAAAATAGTGTTCAACCAAGTTTGTACTTTTTCTTTTCAGTGTCATATTAATATGAAATGATGTGAGGTGGTCATAGGTGTGGGTATATCGGGGATTATAAAACGGATAGTTCCGGTCCTAAAATCTGATTGGCTGAGCCGCGTTCGAAGCCGTTGTAAAATCCCCGATAAACGCACACCTATGACCACCTCACATCATTCCATATTAATAGGCCACTGAATAGCTTCGCGTCGTGCCAAAAACGTCATCCCCGTGCTAAATAAAGCAATAAGCCACGAGAGGCCATGCATTACTGTGATTTTAGCACGGGGATGACGTTTTAGGCACGACGCGAAGTGGAGTGCCTAAAACTTCTTTCCCCGTGCTAAAATCATAACAGTAATGCACGGTCTCAAGTGGCTTATTGCTTTTATAAAACGGCGGTCAACATAAAATATAATAAATACAACAATGTTTAATTCATAAATGTATTTATTGTGTATAAACTTACAATAAAGCATTCTTCCGCGACGCAAAATAGTTCGATTAACAATGTTGCTAGGCAACATGAGGGCGAAAATAACATTAATTTTTTCTATTCAGTGGCGTATTAATATGGAATGATGTGAGGTGGTCCTAGGTGTGCGTTTATCGGGGATTTTACAACGGCTTCGAACGCGGCTCAGCCAATCAGATTTTAGGACCGGAACTATCCGTTTTATAAATCACAGTAATGCACGGTCTCTCGTGGCTTATTGCTTTATTTTACAACGGCTTTGAACGCAGCTCAGCCAATCAGATTTTAGGACCGGAACTATCCGTTTTATAATAATAATAATAAGAACCCTCATGTATAATAATAATAATAATAACAGAACCCTCATATATGAAGAATAGTAACATACTGTATATTGTTAAAAGTGCATGATGAGCTTTGCCACCTGCTGTTAAATAATCTAGTGTACCTACCACAGTGTTTTGACCTGGCAGGTTTCTCTAGATGACAGGTTGGACACAAAACTCCCTTCTGAAATAACGTCTCATCATACTGGTACACCTTCAGTTGAGCTGCATGGTTTTTCTTGGTCAGTGTACCTAACGAACAAACAAACATTTAACATTTAATTATTTTGGGATTACAATCAGTAATCAGTGATAAACCTGGTGTGGCTCACCTGGATCTCTACTGCAGCAGAGGTAAAAGATGTAGGATTTAAGTACCAGGAGGACATATGGAACACACACGTTAAACAAAGTGGTGTCCATTTCCAGGCAGTACCCAACCACCTCATAGGAGTATTCTCCATATACAACAGCCTCAAGTATAATGTGTAAGTAAATGAAGAAGTGGTTCCTGTTGCAAAGGGGAAAAAACAAGCCAGACACGCAATTATTTTTAACAATGTGAATTCTACAAAGCAAATGTTTTATTATCTAAGAAGAAAAGTTGAATAAAAAGACAAGTCTGGCGCTCGAGAGGCGCAGCGGTCCAATACTCTAGAACACCACTGCGGAGTGTTGGACCTTGTAAGTACAAATCTCAGCTGAGCTACAACCTGGCCGGGAGTCCACACAAACACAATTGGGCAAAGAGAAGGCCGGATGGCGTTCATTCCCACTGCTTTTGCAATATGCTGTCTCCGGGACTGGTCCACACCGCAACTGAGCTTTGGAGCAGAGGCATAGTGAAACTCAACTTACAGTGGACAGTTGCACAATTTAAAGCAGACTTATGCAAAGATGATGGTTGCTGAATTACATCTGACCATCAGATCAGCAAAGTCCATCAGATTTTCTCTCAGCATAAGTTGACAGTTTGGGACCTTGGCAAAAAGACCACATTGCTATGTATGTTGTATGTACAGACAACTGTTTTAAAAAGCTGCTTTTTGAATTTACAATCATCAGTCGTGTAATCAATCAGCTACTGCTAAAGAACTGTTAAAGAAATGTTTGAAATCCCAAAACTGCTATGACATACATGTCCCGTACAATAGTACGCAAGTTTGGACTTTAATTGTACAAACTTTATTTATTTCTCACCTCTGGTGAAAGAGTCTGTGCACAGTCCTGTGGCAGATGTACTGAATCCGTTGTGGAATTAAAGGAGAAATAACCTGGGTAATACAATGACAAACAGTGTTTAACATTTTAAATGCCAAGAGGCAATGATACCAATCAGGCGTAACATTATGACCACCTTCCTAATATTGTGTTGGTCCCCCTTTTGCTGCCAAAACAGGGGTCAGCATGGGCACCCTGACTGGTCTGCGGGTATGCAGCCCCATACACAACAAATTGTGATGCACTGTGTACTCTGACACCTTTCTATCAGAACCAGCATTAACTTCTTCAGCAATTTGAGCTACAGTAGCTCGTCTGTTGGATCGGACCACACGGGCCAGTCTTCGCTCCCCACGTGCATCAGTGAGCCTTGGCTGCCCATGACCCTGTCGCCGGTTTACCACTGTTCCTTCCTTGGACCACTTTTGATCTTATACTGACCACTGCAGAGCTGCAGTTTTGAACACCCCACAAGAGCTGCAGTTTTGGAGATGCTCTGACCCAGTCGTCTAGCCATCACAATTTGGCCCCAAACTCGCCCATTTTTCCTGCTTCTAACATCAACTTTGAGGATAAAATGTTCACTGCTGCCTAATATATCCCACCTACTAACATGTGCCGTGATGAAGAGATAATCAGTGTTATTCACTTCACCTGTCAGTGGTCATAATGTTATGCCTAGTTGGTGTAATATGTTTGTGTGTGTTTGTTTGTTTATGTGTGTTTGTTTATAGTCCAACGGATGTGTAAAGCTGTGGGGTAGCTGGACACTACAATGCTGATACTGTGGTCAAACAACTTGATGAAGCTTGATGCTGCATGGAAGTGGCATCCTTGTTGAATTAAATTTTCGGTCAAATTAAAAGTTTTTAATCATAAAACAATTATAATTACAGTACCACAAAGTCTCAGCTCTCAAGTCTCGTCCGTGTAAAACGGCAGTGTCATCGGGGGGTTCAAAAGACACACCTGACTGAGGAAGGTTGGATGGGGTAGGTAGATGGGGTAGGTAGATGGGGTAGGTAGATGGGGTATAGTATCAGCTACTGTCTGAAGGTGCTGGTATGAGCAGAGGAAAGAATACTAGGAGAGCAGTATGATTACTTTACCCGTGTAAAGAGGCTGTACAGGCGGCTGAACGGAGTGCACTCTTGTCCTGAGTATTTACACACCAGAGCGATACAGGTCAGCACCACCAGCACATAAATACAAAATAAAGTCAGGAAGTCCATTTTATTATAACCAGCCCTGTAAACAGAAACACAAGTGAGCTGCAGGTAAATGATTTAACCTGCGCTTCTTAAGCGCACTTATTTCTCTTCCATTTCATACAAATGACTGTTTAACATCAGTAAGAAATATACTTAAAACCCACTGATAACATTTACCTGTACAATACATCCCTCTTACTGCTTCATTTCTTCTGCTCAGGTAACCAGTGCGCGAACAAACCAGATACTACCCACTACACACACTACATCATACACACTACACACACTACATCATACACACTACATCATACACACTACATAGTATGTAAAAGTCAGAGTCGGTAATACTGCTGGTGTGTAAAGCTAACATACTACCTAGTACACTAGAAGGCGTTTGAGCCGCAGCCTGGCAGTGTGAAGCGAGTCAAAACAAGGAAATGTCATTATAAAAGTCTTCTATATAAAGTTGCAATAATTTTTTATTAATATTTCTCAAGACGTTCTAATCAGACAATGAATACTGCTAAAGATCTTAAGACGAATTGAATACATATTTGTACACACACAAACACACAAACACACACACATATATATATACAGTATATATATATATATATATATATATATATATATATATATATATATATATATATATATATATATAGTTCCAAAAATAGAGATACAAATTACCTGCACTATATAACAACATCTGGCATATGTATTTACCCCAAGGTTAATTTACCTTACCCTGCAAAGTCCTTCAAATTTTAAGTCTTTTTAAAGGCTGGAACAGCTGCTTTTTTTTTTACCACTGACCTCAATACATGTTTTTTAGTGGATATCACTTTGTATAAATAGTTTTGTGTTGTTGCAATTAAAATGAGTATTACTTTAATGGTCATCTTTAAATTAATGACAATATTTATTCATTTTTCTGTTTGTTTTATTATTTCTTGAGGTAGAGGGTAATGGGTTAAATAAGTATCATCTTGAGGGAAAGCCCATTGGATATGTGTGCTTTGAGCAAAATATGCATTCATTAAAATTATAAATGTTCATAATCTTATTAAGATGTATTCATAATTTTAATACAGTCATTTTAAATGTAAAATTTAATACTACTGTATATATACAATACAATATACAGTATATACAATGTACTGTATATACAGTGTATCACAAAAGTGAGTACACCCCTCACATTTCTGCAAATATTTCATTATATCTTTTCATGGGACAACACAGGTTGCTACTGGAATCCTCTTCCACTCCTCCATGATGACATCACGGAGCTGGTGGAAGTTAGACACCTTGAACTCCTCCACCTTCCACTTGAGGATGCGCCACAGGTGCTCAATTGGGTTTAGTCCATCACCTTTACCTTCAGCTTCCTCAGCAAGGCAGTTGTCATCTTGGAGGTTGTGTTTGGGGTCGTTATCCTGTTGGAAAACTGCCATGAGGCCCAGTTTTCGAAGGGAGGGGATCATGCTCTGTTTCAGAATGTCACAGTACATGTTGGAATTCATGTTTCCCTCAATGAACTGCAGCTCCCCAGTGCCGGCAACACTCATGCAGCCCAAGACCATGATGCTACCACCACCATGCTTGACTGTAGGCAAGATACAGTTGTCTTGGTACTTCTCACCAGGGCGCCGCCACACATGCTGGACACCATCTGAGCCAAACAAGTTTATCTTGGTCTCGTCAGACCACAGGGCATTCCAGTAATCCATGTTCTTGGACTGCTTGTCTTCAGCAAACTGTTTGCGGGCTTTCTTGTGCGTCAGCTTCCTTCTGGGATGACGACCATGCAGACCGAGTTGATGCAGTGTGCGGCGTATGGTCTGAGCACTGACAGGCTGACCTCCCACGTCTTCAACCTCTGCAGCAATGCTGGCAGCACTCATGTGCCTATTTTTTAAAGCCAACCTCTGGATATGACGCCGAACACGTGGACTCGACTTCTTTGGTCGACCCTGGCGAAGCCTGTTCCGAGTGGAACCTGTCCTGGAAAACCGCTGTATGACCTTGGCCACCATGCTGTAGCTCAGTTTCAGGGTGTTTGCAATCTTCTTATAGCCCAGGCCATCTTTGTGGAGAGCAACAATTCTATTTCTCACATCCTCAGAGAGTTCTTTGCCATGAGGTGCCATGTTGAATATCCAGTGGCCAGTATGAGAGAATTGTACCCAAAACACCAAATTTAACAGCCCTGCTCCCCATTTACACCTGGGACCTTGACACATGACACCAGGGAGGGACAACGACACATTTGGGCACAATTTGGACATGTTCACTGTGGGGTGTACTCACTTATGTTGCCAGCTATTTAGACATTAATGGCTGTGTGTTGAGTTATTTTCAGAAGACAGTAAATCTACACTGCTATACAAGCTGTACACTGACTACTCTAAGTTATATCCAAGTTTCATGTCTATAGTGTTGTCCCATGAAAAGATATAATGAAATATTTGCAGAAATGTGAGGGGTGTACTCACTTTTGTGATACACTGTATATATATATATATATTTACAAAACTGCTATACATGTGTAATAAGTATTTATTGTTTATCTATTATTTTGAGTTCTAGTCCACATACTCCCTGAAAGGTCACATAACATAATGTACACACCGAATCACTAATGCTACACTTCTTCAAGCACTAACACACTATGCAATATGAGTTTATTAAGCTGTTATTACTCATACCTATTAGCATTACCACTGTTTTTAAGTAAATGCACTGCTTTGATGGCTTTTATTTATTCAAATGTATAAGAGAAATTATGGACCTGTGCATGTCTTAGGTTACTGTGGCCTGAGCTACAATCACTTCTCAGGTTACAGCACAACACAGGTGATGCCTGAAGAACCCGAAAGCACATGAAGAAAAACTCAACACTCAGCAACAGATACAGCTATCGTAAAAAGGTATGTACCTAACTGTACTTCTGTCTGTAGACTTTTTCATATCTATGGAATGTGTTTCAGTATTTGGGACTGTCTTCTACGTTTTGAGTTTTTATATAGTGTAATGTTTTTAAGAAACTTTTCCTGTACATAAGAGTGAATATAGGAAGGATTATAAATAAATGTATTTTAATATAGTCTATGCTATAATTTGATGTACACAGATTAGCGTATACTTTCTACAGATCCCCATAATAAAACAAATTAAGTATACATACATTTATTATTTATTAATTTAATTTAGCTTTACTTCTTCCTGGTCAGGGTCTCATAGGATCAGGCACCACCTGGAAACAGTGGGCACAAAGCGAGAATAAATAAACTTTGGTTGGTTTGGGTTTTGGGAGAAAATAAAGTGAAATGTGAACATGGAAGGACTCCTCATGGAATTTACTCCTCAAAAACAGTAAATAGAAAATTAGACTCAGTTCCCAGGACTTATATAATTTGTTATTTAATAATGTAGTGTAGCTTTTTAATTTCTTGTTAGTGATTTTGACTGACTACAGCTGGTGACTTTTTTGGGGGGCTTTTTCTTAGTGCATCATTATCTGAGCCCATGACCTGTGTTCCAGTTCTAGACAGTTTTTGACAGGAGACCACAGTTCCATGTACTTTTTTGATGAGTGTGATCAAACTAACCCTATTATTTTTGCTTGTTTGTTTATTAGGATTTTAACGTCATGTTTTACACTTTGGTTACATTCATGACAGGAATGGTAGTTACTCATTACACAAGATTCATTAGTTCACAAGGTTATATCGAACATAGTCATGGACAATTAAGTTTCCCCAATTCACCTCACTTGCATGTCTTTGGACTGTGGGAGGAAACCGGAGCACCCGGAGGAAACCCCCGCGGACACAGGGAGAACATGCAAACTCCACACAGAAAGGACCCGGAGCGCCCCACCTGGGGATCGAACCCAGGACCTTCTTGCTGTGAGGCGACAGTGCTACCCACTTAGCCACCGTGCCGCCCCTAACCCTATTAAATGTGACCAGCTTTAGTTCATCATAAGTATGCTGCCACTAGGCAAGCCATAGCTTAGTGGTTAAGGTACAGGACTAGTAATCAGTAGGTCGCTGGTTCAAGCCCCACCACTTCCAGGTTGCTGCTGTTGGGCCCTTAAGCAAAGCTCTTAACCCTCAATTGCTCCGACTGTATACTGTAACTGCAATGTACGTTGCTTTGGAAAAAGGCGTCTGCTAAATGTCAAAAATGTAAATGTACTGAAGTATTGTGTAAGGACATTACAGAACCTCCTACATCATTAAATTAATAATCTATGTTGTATGTATACTCTATTCCTTCCTGTTTTGGTTTGTTTGTTTGTTTTCAGTTTTTTTGACAAGAAAATGTGTGTAAAATTATTAAGTCACTCAAACTAACAGTAGCAGACATTAGTGAAATCCCAAGACTGCCACAACATACATATTTGTTTACAACTTTAACTGTACCTGTTGCATTAATTATTGCCGTCACCTTTATTATTCATCCATACAAAACATTTGGTTTTATTACTGTAACACAATGATGAAAAGTGAGAATTTATTGTTGAGTAAATGTAGTTTTTTTTAAAGATCAACCATGAAACTGTGCTTTAATTTCCCCAAAACATCTTTTATATAATTTGGTTTTTGAACCAAATGTAATCTAGTTCATGCTGGGGAACTGAGCTTTTGAAACACCAAACCATTTCTCAGCTTGAAGGTTCAGAGCCCTTGAACTGGTAACATAATACATTGGCCAAGGAAGAATATCTGTTTAGAAATGCAACCACTGCTACTAAATAATTTAGTTAGCAGTGAATAAAAAGCCTCAGTAACTGGACATCTGAATATTTGTAGTAAGACTTAGGCAATATGTTGTATTACTTCTAGTATTACTGATACACTACTCTTTATTATTCTACTCTGTTATAAATGTATTGGTCAGTAAGACCAATGGGTTCAGTGTACCCTTCACCAGTATACATTGTTTATGCCATGCAGTCAGGGGGGGTTTAAGAATGTAACATTTAATCCACCTAATCCAAAACCAGGGATTTCATTGCACCTCTCCTGCTCAGAGTGATGCGACTGTGATCCTCACACAGACGTTTTAATTAGGCAGTATCATTCTGTTGGATCCCCATGCTGATACTGGGCCACTTTCCATTCCTTTGAGAGGAAGCTAGCTGTCAGAGTACGGGAGGAAGGTATTTATAGCAAAATGGGGCCTCACTTCACCCTTTTTTGGAGAGAGAATTATTAAGGATCTGTGCTACACTGTCCCAGATTCACTGTGTTAGCTCTGCAGGCGAGACTTGCTGCACTTGCCAGAGATGCAGAGTCAACTCGACGGAGGGCAGGACGCTGGCACAACATGCCCGGTCACTTTTTTACGTCTTTATGTTGTGCGGGATGATAGAGGTCACCGGGAGGTCCTGCTCATGATGGCTTATTTTTGAATGGAGGCTCTGTTAAACATTATTGGTTTATGTCACGTTGGTGGGAGAAGTAAAGTGGATTTTTCTTTTATGATTATAATCTTTCACACTTGTTGAATTTTGGGGGGAAAATGAAGAAATTCCTGCAGAATAAGAAAGGGAGGTCCTCCTTACGGCAGAACCAGAAGTCTGGCCCTCGCTATTCAACTAAAGATTTCTGTGAGTTTTGATTAAAGGTTTGACTTGTTAAAAAGAATTAAGAGTATAGAATTTAATTTCCCCTTGGCTTATGCTTAATTGTTAGACATGCATGGAATAGTGACATATATGAGCATTTAAATTTACTTTTGTACCCTCTGTTTGGGCACAACTGGGCATTTTTGTGATGCCTCAATTACACATCAAAGTCTTTTATTATAAAATTAATATTTCTGATGCTAATACATGTAACATTAATTGTCTGTTTCTTATTTAAATGTTAAAACAGGCTTGATCAGGCTCGAGTTTAAGATGCACTGTATATGATAAAACTGTGCTGTATACAGGCTATTCTAAATACAGGTGCTTTACTTTTCTTCAGCTGTGTGTTCCTAATGAGGTCAATGACGGTAGAAGGTTTGAGGAGTCAGCTGAGATTTGCTGGATGAGAGCATAAATTTGGTCCCACTTTTGGTCTCTCTTGGTCCCAAAGCATTTTCTGAACCCTATAGGTGGATATTATCATTGTAACCACAGTCTGGTCTTTTAGCATGGCTGTTTTATAAATTATTTATATTTGTTAGGTTTCAGTAGTTAAGGTTTCAGTAGGTTTATCAAATGGCACCAAAACAAGCATTTAAGTGTTCATGAAAAAGAAAGACAAGCTTCCCTCCTTCCTTTCTCTGTTACAGTTCTCAGCATGCCAACATCTAACCAGGGCTGGCCAGAGGAGTTTGGCTTCCAGCTCGGTGGCACTGGGCCCAGCTATATCCTTACAGTGGAGGAGGGTAGCAGTGCTCACTTGTCTGGCCTGCAGCCTGGAGACCAGGTGCTGGAGATTGAAGGACAGGATGTGTCCAGTCTGGGAGCTCAGGCTGTCACCGCCTTGGCACAGGCACAAAAGAACATCCCACCCAGCATTGGCGTAGTCTGCAGAATTCAACAGGTCTGAGGGCTTTTGAAAAGGCGTCTCATATGTACAGTACACCATGCACCAATTGTTTTCTCTTCCTGTTCCTCCTGTCTTACAGTAGCGCTTGTCTTGACTACACACAATTTGTTTCATACATATACAGTGTATCACAAAAGTGAGTACACCCCTCACATTTCTGCAAATATTTTATTATATCTTTTCATGGGACAACACTATAGAAATGAAACTTGGATATAACTTAGAGTAGTCAGTGTACAACTTGTATAGCAGTGTAGATTTACTGTCTTCTGAAAATAACTCAACACACAGCCATTAATGTCTAAATGGCTGGCAACATAAGTGAGTACACCCCACAGTGAACATGTCCAAATTGTGCCCAAAGTGTCAATATTTTGTGTGACCACCATTATTATCCAGCGCTGCCTTAACCCTCCTGGGCATGGAATTTACCAGAGCTGCACAGGTTGCTACTGGAATCCTCTTCCACTCCTCCATGATGACATCACAGAGCTGGTGGATGTTAGACACCTTGAACTCCTCCACCTTCCACTTGAGGATGCGCCACAGGTGCTCAATTGGGTTTAGTCCATCACCTTTACCTTCAGCTTCCTCAGCAAGGCAGTTGTCATCTTGGAGGTTGTGTTTGGGGTCGTTATCCTGTTGGAAAACTGCCATGAGGCCCAGTTTTCATAGGGAGGGGATCATGCTCTGTTTCAGAATGTCACAGTACATGTTGGAATTCATGTTTCCCTCAATGAACTGCAGCTCCCCAGTGCCAGCAACACTCATGCAGCCCAAGACCATGATGCTACCACCACCATGCTTGACTGTAGGCAAGATACAGTTGTCTTGGTACTTCTCACCAGGGCGCCGCCACACATGCTGGACACCATCTGAGCCAAACAAGTTTATCTTGGTCTCGTCAGACCACAGGGCATTCCAGTAATCCATGTTCTTGGACTGCTTGTCTTCAGCAAACTGTTTGCGGGCTTTCTTGTGCGTCAGCTTCCTTCTGGGATGACGACCATGCAGACCGAGTTGATGCAGTGTGCGGCGTATGGTCTGAGCACTGACAGGCTGACCTCCCACGTCTTCAACCTCTGCAGCAATGCTGGCAGCACTCATGTGTCTATTTTTTAAAGCCAACCTCTGGATATGACGCCGAACACGTGGACTCAACTTCTTTGGTCGACCCTGGCGAAGCCTGTTCCGAGTGGAACCTGTCCTGGAAAACCGCTGTATGACCTTGGCCACCATGCTGTAGCTCAGTTTCAGGGTGTTAGCAATCTTCTTATAGCCCAGGCCATCTTTGTGGAGAGCAACAATTCTATTTCTCACATCCTCAGAGAGTTCTTTGCCATGAGGTGCCATGTTGAATATCCAGTGGCCAGTATGAGAGAATTGTACCCAAAACACCAAATTTAACAGCCCTGCTCCCCATTTACACCTGGGACCTTGACACATGACACCAGGGAGGGACAACGACACATTTGGGCACAATTTGGACATGTTCACTGTGGGGGGTACTCACTTATGTTGCCAGCTATTTAGACATTAATGGCTGTGTGTTGAGTTATTTTCAGAAGACAGTAAATCTACACTGCTATACAAGCTGTACACTGACTACTCTAAGTTATATCCAAGTTTCATGTCTATAGTGTTGTCCCATGAAAAGATATAATGAAATATTTGCAGAAATGTGAGGGGTGTACTCACTTTTGTGATACACTGTATATAGTATATTGGTGAGATTTTTGCATTTGTGTTGGTTATAGAGTAGATTGATTTGCACCTTTACTCTCAAAAAACAGAAGTGTGTTTGCGCAGATATTTCACTATATGACTAAGCTAATACAACCACTCCAGTAGTAGCTCTTTGAGCTTTTGACAAGCAACAAACCCTCACAGTTTGACCAGGATACTGGTAATCTGAACCTAGTTTGCTGTAAATGTTTTAAATATGACATTTTTATCATGTAAATTGAGTTAGATGGCACTGTGGCAAAGTGGTTGGCACTGTCTTTTCACAGTAAGAAGGCCCGGGGGCCAATTCTCCGGCCAGATGGGCAGGGTCATTTCCGTGTGGAGTGCATGTTTTCCTTGTGTACGCATGGTTTTCCTAAGGTTGCTCCATTTTCCACCCACAAATCCAAATACATGCAGTCTGGCCAACTGGAGCTACTAAAACTACCCTAAAAGCCACAAACTACTAACAGTTTGTGAATGTGTGTGTGTGTGTGTGTGTGTGTGTTAGCTCTATGTTAGACTGTCAACCTCTCTGGGGTGTTTCCTACCTTTTGCCCAAAAAATCAGACCCACTGTTACCATGACCCAGACAAAGCGGTGGTAAATACAGAGGAACCTCGATTTAACTGACCTCCATTAAACGAATTTCCTATTTAACGGACAAAATCTGGAAAACTAAATGTCCGGTCCGATTGTTTAAAATTTCTACGAGAAGCGTACTCAGACCAGTAGTTCAGTAATCGTCTACTAGCCAGCGCACGTCTCTCTGTTTACATGAGTTATAGGCTTTGTTTTAGTAGGAGGCTCACTTTGTTCTCGCCTTTTTCTCTGTGTTTTATGCTTAATTTTTGCACGTTCTAGTGCTTCGTTATGCACCAGCACTGCTCCAGTAGCCACCAGCAGTGCTTCAGACTCCGAACAATAGATACTCTGAGCTGTCAAGTTTGCTTGGAAGCTCAGTAGCAAACTATACTAGGCTAACTGTTCTTGCCACTGCATGTGTGGGAGCTTGGAGCTTGGGGGGATAAGGATACATAGCAAGCGGAAATTGGCCACAAATAAATCCTATTCATTTCCACTTCTTTACTGGTACAAACACCACACATTTTATTTTTTTGCATCTGACCATGTGATTTATTAACCTATCCACAGTATCTACATAGTTTGTTTTTTTCTGAAACACTGTTTTAAGTAACTCAATGTGATAGATACATTAATAAATTCTTTTTAACTGACTTTATTTGAATGTATTGATTGCAGATGGACATCACCCCAGGACCTGATGGTCGTTTTGGCTTTACTATTGTGGGTGACTGCCCCCTTTTGGTGGACGACTGTTCTCCCTGTTCCCCTGCCGGACGCAGTGGTCTGAGGGCTGGGGACTATGTTATGGAAGTGAATGGGATCCCTGTGAAGCACCATGAGATGGCTGCTGCCCTCATAAAGTCATCACAGGGTCGCACACTGAGGCTCGGAGTGCTCTGCATGGGCAGTCGTCATAAGCGCAGCAGCAGTTTGGATGAATGGCAGAAATGCAACGAAGGAGGAATGCGGCTGGACCGCAAGCACAAGGCCCTGGAGTTCAACAAAAGGGTGAGGTCATGTTATAAAGGGATGATATGATTGCAGTGGCTGCACTGAGGGGCAATGAACAGAAAGATCAAGTAGAAGAGAGTGAAACTGTTTAGTTTATAGTAAAACTGTGGTCAGGATGTCTGTTGAAAGTTTTTAGGGTGTGAGAGGTAAGCAAAGTTACTTAGAGGAAACACAGATATGGGGGTTCACAGTGAGGGTATATCAAAATTTGTTCATTAAGGTCGCCCAGGTCTTAATTATTAAAGGATTTGTAATTTAAACAAAGGATTGCACTGTGGCACAGCAGGTAATTTTGGAGCTGCACCTTACCAAGGTCCTGGGTTTGATCCTGAGCTCTTTGAGGAGTTTGGCTTATGATTTTGGGGTATCCGTTAGGGCAGTTGTAGCCTAGTGGTTAAGGTACTGGACTAGTAATCAAAAGGTCGCTGGTTCAGGCCTCACCACTGCCAGGTTGCCACTGTTGGGCCCTTGAGCAAGGCCCTTAACCCCCAATTGCTTAGACTGTATACTGTCTCAATACTGTAAGTCACTTTGGATAAAAGCATCTGCTAAATGCCGAAAATGTAAATGTATCTGGTTTTTTAAAATAAATGACTTGGTAAATTGGCCTCTCTTATGTGTAAGTAAATGTGAATTTGGGCTGTTGCATTATCCAGGGTCTATTCCTGCCTCCGAAGAATTGTTCGTATGGGCTTCGTTTTCAACCTTAACCAGCATAAAGCAGTTACATATACGTTATGATTCAAGGCCATGGCAGTCCGCTGTTGATATATATTTATTGATAAATTATGTTTTAGATTGAGGAGGTTTTGGGGAATGAACCTGAGGTAAAAGACAAGCTGTTTGCCGTGTTGAAGCAGTTTGCTGCGGAGAGAAATGTGGACTGGCTGGCTTCTGTTCTTCCTGACATCTTGACCACTGAGGAGCAGCATCAGCTCATTTCTAGTATCAGGTAGGCACTCGGTCATTGTTCAGCATCTTTACCGTGTGCTAGTTTTTGACCTTCATTACAGTGTTTCTCTTGCGCCTCAGTGAAAAAAACAACAGCTTGTTATATTAACATTTCTTTCAACACATAAAAATGAATCTATTTCATTTTTCACTTGTATAAACAATGTGGCATGGATTCAACTGTTTGGATGTAGTCATGAGCCATGGGTGTAAAAGAACTGATACCATGATGCCGCGCAGGTGGCGCAGCGATAAAGTACGCTAGCTCACCAGAGTTGGGGTTTTGGATACATCGTATCGAACCTCAGCTCTGCCTTTCGACTAGGCTGGGCGGCAGTATGAACAGCAATTGGCTGTTGTTCTTAGGGGTAAGAAAGTCGGATCATAGGTCCTCATAACTGGTGCAACTGCGGCCCCTGCTGGCTGACTGATGGCGCCTGCACAGGGCTGACGGGGTGTGGCCCGCCGTGCACAGTGCCTGTCAAGTATATGAACTTGACTCGTGAAGGTGAAAAATGCTGTACTGACTGTGCGTGGGGGGGCGGGTGGAATAGTTTTTTAAATGCTCCTCATGCTATGGGCACTAGAGTGATCGTCTCATTTTCACTGCCAGTAGTTATTATAATGCTCTGTAATATGCTGTGGGTAAATGTTAAATCTCTTTCTTTTATTTTGTGTTTATAATTTGGTCATAACTTGCTAGAGTGTCAGTAGTGCACAGTCTAACCTTTGTGTTTAGCATGGTAAAGTCTAGTGGTTAGACTTGATCTGCTACTGTGGTGCTCAGGGATAATCCACTGGCATTGCTAAGTTAGCATGCTTATTAGTGACATTTCCCTCTGAGTCCATTCATGCTACAAGACCAAATAGTGATGAGATAGTGCATGTGATTTACTGTAGCTGATCCAGTGCTGACACAGCATCACGCCCTGGGCCTGGCACAATCTGTCTGCTTGGCAAATACAGAAAAAGGAACTGGCTCTTTACAGTTTCCTGAATTTAGCTTGTAGAGTTTTGCTCACATGGGGCTGTGATGCTGTAAAATATTTCTTGGCACCGCATGTTGACTATGTCAAATTTTCGTTCCTCCCTAGCTGAGATACCTAGCGGCACTAAGTCTGTAATATTTTCTCTTGAATGCGGATCTAAGCAAGTGATCAGCAGTTCAAAGACATCTGTCAGCTTGTGGGTTAATCTCAGAGTTTTGTCTTAATGCTAAGTAAATAGCATTAAGGAATAAATCCGCAACATTACAGCAGTGCTAGTGGCTTAGTTAGGACAGCAGTCTGTTATGCTAGCCCACCAAATCTGAATCTCAGTGGTGAGATTATCTGTCTATCTGGTCCTGGATTCTGTATAGTTGCTTTAAGACAATGTCTGTTGTAAAAAGTGCTATACAAATACATTTGACTTGACTATAAGATTATCTGACCATAAATGCAGTTAGCTGTCTTGTTAAAAAGTAGCTGTTCAGTAACATAGTTGCATGGTTATTGGTGCATTTGTCAAATATACACATTGCCATGGTGCCACCAATTACTTGAAATTACTTTGCCGACCCCACCCAACAAACTTTTAACCCAGTGCAGGTATCTGTCTGGCCCTTGCTGCCATCCTCCTCTTTTTTGCAAACCAAAATATGGTCACCCTACATATTCTGCATGTTCCTGCATGAGTTTCTATCAGGTACTCCAGTTTCACTGTATCTTATAAAAATAATGCAAAGTTTAATAGACCATTTTAAAATGAGCCATGCAATAAATTGGCTCTTTGCTCAGGCTGTATCCAGACGACTAAGCCCCGATCAAAATTTCATTTTTGGTTATGGATATGGATGCTCAGGGGATGCAGTGTGTCTAATGTGCTAGCCCAGTACTGCTGAGATCTCTGTTTACCCAGTGGTTTTGAGCTTTCTTATCTGGGCTGCAATAATGGCCAAAAGAAAGACTTGGGAACATAATACATGATATTTATATACAGTTATAATAGGATTATAGTATAAAGGTATAAGTCACACTTCTATGTGTTATGGGCTGCAGCTTGAAAATCAGTACAATAGGTTAATTAGAATAATGAGAACTAATTGAAAAAGTTCAATTGAAGATTGGTTTAATTACATATTGGCTGTTACATCATGTGATGGTAAGGTTGATTCATTGTACATACATTAAAACTTTATGTATTTCACCTACTAAACAATATCTGGGTCAGCCTTTGAGTCTAATACAGTTTGTGATGGCCTACTGGGACTCTACCCAGCTCTCAATACTAACACACTCTTTAAATTGTTATATAAAGTAGTATTTGATTTGGTTCTCATGCTGAATGCTGTTACACAATTTCAGTAACGTTACTGGGGTTAGAACATAGTTTTTTTGTTTGTAATAGAGAATAAAAGGGGTTGCCTCTTATTTACGGGACAAATTTGTTATGGAATATACACCGATCAACAATAACATTAAAACCACCTCCTTGTTTCCACACTCACTGTCCATTTTATCAGCTCCATTTACCATATAGAAGCACTTTGTAGTTCTAAAATTACTGACTGTAGTCCATCTGTTTCTCTACATACCTTTTTAGCCGCCTTTCATGCTGTTCTTCAATGGTCAGGACCACTACAGAGCAGGTATTATTTAGATGGTGGATGATTCCCAGCACTGCAGTGACAATGACATGGTGGTGGTGTGTTAGTGTGTGTTGTGCTGGTATGAGTGGATCAGACACAGCAGCGCTGCTGGAGTTTTTAAATACTGTGTCCGCTCACTGTCCACTCTATTAGACACTCCTACCTAGTTGGTCCACCTTGTAGATGTAAAGTCAGAGATGATCACTCATCTGTTGCTGCTTTTTATATATGTGCTGGATATAGTTTTGGTTGGTGGACTATTCTCAGTCCAACAGTGACAATGAGGTGTTTAAAAACTCCATCAGTATTGCTGTGTCTGATCCACTCATGCCAGCACAACACACACTAACACACCACCACCATGTCAGTGTCACTGCAGTGCTGAGAATAATCCACCACCCAAATAATACCTGCTCTGTAGTGGTCCTGGGGAGTCCTGACCATTGAAGAACAGGGTGAAAGCAGGCTAAAAAAGTATGTAGATAAATAGATGGACTACAGTCAGTAATTGTAGAACCACAAAGTGCTTCTATGTGGTAAGTGGAGCTGATAAAATGGACAGTGAGTGTAGAAACAACGAGGTGGTTTTAACGTTATGCTGATCAATTTACTTTAGTTACAACATAATAAAAGAACGAAATGAACGAGTACAGAAGCTTATGACTTCCACAAGATGGTGCTCATACCATTATAGATGTTTGGCAGCAGACCTTGTGTGTTAAAGCCTTTTTTTTTGCTAGAAAAACATGATAAAATCTGACTCATCACAGCACTATATTCAAGTTATTGCTCAGGGCTTCAGGTTTTGTGTTATTTATAAAGAGTTCTGCATGCTTTCATACTGGTGTTTTCACAAAAGGTTTCTTCAAGGACACTCCTGCCATGAATTACAGCTTGAAATTGTAAAGCTCATGGCTGATAGTTTTTGACACGACTGTAGAGGTACTTATTCACTTCTCTGGTTATTTTTGTGATTGTAAAGAATGTATTAACCATCCTATAATGCACTAAATCTAATCATCTTCAGACCGCTGTTCCTCTTTACTAATGAAATTGATTTCATGACTGATTCACCTGCAGTTTGTGCATCTGATTGGACTCTTAGGAACTCTGTAGTTGCTTATATTGCTTTGAACTCTCATACATGTCGTTCACATGGCTCAGTGGTCTAATACGCTGGCGCAACAATGATGAAATTTGAGCTCTTAAGTTCAAATCCCATCTCTGCTACCAACCAGCAGAGTGCCCACACAGACGATTGGCTGTGTCTCAGTTGCTGCTGCAATTTCACCTTCTGCTGGCTGTTCAGGGCAAGTCTCCAACAGGGGAAGAAATGCTCAGTGTCTGCATGTGTGATGGAAGGGGCGTGTGATAGTCTGCGCTCTCCTTGCTCAGGGTTGAGGTCTGCAGCGGGGAATTGACTGCTACTAAAAAACTAGAAAAAGAGGGGGTGTAAAAATAGAAGTTCTTCTATAGCTGATTCTTGTTGTTTGCAAGCAAATAGAACTCACCTCTGATCGCACTGTAATTTCATTTTTATCTGCTTTTGATGTATATTATGTATATTTACCTGTTATTAGTCATTTTACTTGATTTACTTGACATAAATGTATTTATTTATTTATTTTCACTAACTGCGTCATCCTGGTCAGGGTTGTGGTGGGACCGGTGCCACTCAGACAGACTGATCACAATGCAGGAACACTGTCCACAAAAGGGGACAATCCATGGCAGTGAAACACAGATTTACTCACTCATTCACACCTAGGGACAATGTAGTGCAGTCAGTATACCTTCTGTATGTTTTCTGAGGCTGGGAAATTGAGGTAGCAGAGGAAACGTGGTGACAAGAGAAAACATGCAACAACCAGAGGCGAGGATCAAAACCAGGGCTTTAGGAATCATGTTGCTATGCGACACCAACTCTGCACAGCCACACAAAATTAAATAATAATTCTTCTTTTTAACAAAAGAATCTAATACACACTAATCTTATAATACAATCTTATGATAAGAATTATATTATTAAGTTATTGTTATATTACTTTTGTCTGTGAGACATAACGCCTAGTGAATATAGTGTTCTTTAAATAGATAAAATAAATAGAGATAGAAATGCAGCATTGCTCAAGTCTTTTTAAGTCTTTATATGTTCCCGACTTTTAAGTTAGTATGATTTTTTTTATCAAATCTTGTCAGTAATGCCAGCCCACTTTTATTTAAATCACTCACTCATCTCTGCATGTGTAATGTGCACCTGGAGGCAGCTTGGGACTGACGGAGCATATTTGCATTTTGCCTGGAAACGTCTGAGCATAATAATAATATCTCTCAGTAAAAATGCACATCCCTTCAAGTGTAATTCAATTTTAACTATTGTTACGTCTCAAGCACTTAGAACAGACGTATGGTTGGAGCACAGATTGTGTTAGTGCTGTTTATACTTTATTTAACATGTACATTACTGTTCTTGGTGCTTATGTGGTGCAGCAATCTGTAGCCCAGCACTGAGATCCGGGTTAGAATCTTAGTGGTGCTATCAGCCGACCAGGCACCTACATAGACATGATAGGCTATGTCTGGGTTGGCCGAAGCCCTGTGTTGGATAGGCGTCTTGTCCAGGGTACTCCCGCAATGTGCCATGTTTTTCCTGGTGGAACCAGACCTGCCTCAACCACAACAAGGATAAAGCAGTTAATGAAAATAAATGCAAAATAAGTAGGTTTTACGGCGGGATATTCCCCTAGCACACCAGCACTGAGATTCTGAACACCATGGTTTGAATCTTGGTCCTGCTACCTGTCAGCTGGGTGCCATCTAGCTGGCACAATTGGCAATGCCTGCAGCAGACAGAAATTGACCACTGTGTCTGCTGTGTTGGAAAATGACCGGACTAAGTGGGTGGGGTCTTCAAACGCTGTGCAAGGACCCTGGTTAGAAGATTGAGGTGCCTGTGCAGAAGTGGAGGAGCCTCATGTGCATATCCACCAAAGCACAGGTGAATAAGAAGGGGTCTGCAAGGACCCACGTTGACGGGGCGTGAGCAGGCAAATATACCCTCCTCGAATGCAATCGGGATCCCCAGCAGCGGAAGACAAATTGACTATGAGGAGTTCTCGAATTTTGTCATTTTAATATGTATTTTCTATTTGCATGTTTCTGCAGCTGCTAAAAACTCTTTAAAGCATAGATGATGTTAATGTAGTGCACAATGTCACATATGGGTCTGGCCCCCCAGGGCACCAATACTGAAACACACCCTGGACTGGGGCCACTCAATCACAGAGCAACACACACTCACACATTCAGTCACTTACACACACCTAAAAGAAACTTAATGTGACCAATCCACCATTCAACTCAGCAGGTGAACAGGTGTATGAAGTGTCTGTTAAGTATACACTGATCAGCCATAACATTAAAACCACCTCCTTGTTTCTACACTTACTGTCCATTTTATCAGCTCCACTTACCATATAGAAGCACTTTGTAGTTCTACAATTACTGACTGTAGTCCATCTATTTCTCTACATACTTTTTAGCCTACTTTCACCCTGTTCTTCAATGGTCAGAACCCTCACAGGACCACCACAGAGTAGGTATTATTTAGGTGGTGGATCATTCTCAGCACTGCAGTGACACTGACATGGTGGTGGTGTGTTAGTGTGTGTTGTGCTGGTATGAGTGGATCAGACACAGCAGCGCTGCTGGAGGTTTTAAATACTGTGTCCACTCACTGTCCACTCCATTAGACACTTCTACCTAGTTGGTCCACCTTGTAGATGTAAAGTTTGTAGATGTAAAGTCAGAGACGATCGCTCATCTATTGCTGCTGTTTGAGTTGGTCATCTTCTAGACCTTCATCAGTGGTCACAGGACGCTGCCCACGGGGCGATGTTGGCTGGATATATTTTTGGTTGGTGGACTATTCTCAGTCCAGCAGTGACAGTAAGGTGTTTAAAAACTCCATCAGCATTGCTGTGTCTTATCCACTTATACCAGCACAACACACACTAACACACCACCACCATGTCAGTGTCACTGCAGTGCTGAAAATGATCCACCACCCAAATAATACCTGCTCTGTGGTGGTCCTGTGGGGCTCCTGACCATTGAAGAATAGCATGAAAGGAGTCTAACAAAGCATGCAGAGAAACAGATGGACTACAGTCAGTAATTGTAGAACTAAAAAGTGCTTCAATATGGTAAGTGGAGCTGATAAAATGGACAGTGAGTGTAGAAACAAGGAGGTGGTTTTAATGTAATGGCTGATCGGTGTATGCTGTCCTTCAATGGACTGACCCCCTGTCAAAACACAGCAATGTAGCTAGTAGAGGGGGCTCTGGTGATCTAGGTTTGATTCTCAACTCCATTTACTGTGACAAGTTCTGCATGTTTGCATGAGAGTGCGAGTGTGAAAGAGAGAGAGGAGAGAAAGAGAGAGGAGAGAGAGAGATGGTGAGAGATACTCCCACACCTTTGCAAATGCTGTACACTGGTAACTGTTCTGAGAGCTTCTGCAGTGTCAACATGAAACAAGACTTAATCAGAAATTCTTTTTAAAGGCTGAGTAATAATCTGCAGTACAAAAAAACCTTGTACTGCTGAATTCTGCTAAATGCTTGATAAATTTTTAAACAGGACATCATTTCCAGCTGCTTCATCCTGATCAAAGGGAAAATAATCTTTGCTCTCCTCACATATCTGCTCGAGCTTTCTGAGGAGCACGGCTGAAGCTTTTAGATGGAAAGTCTGGCAGGTTAACTGGCTCCAGAAGTTAAACTTCATGGCTCCTCACAGCTGATTTCCACCATCTCTTTCTGCTGCTCTCCTGTCACCATGTTTGCTAGGATCTTCATCCCTAAGAAGCACCGGCAGCGCTTCGATGAAACCGTCTCCCAGAGTCTCCTCAACCGAGTGTGTCGCAGTAAGAGTGTGAGCGAGCCCGGTCAGAGCAGACGACTGCGTCGCAGCCGCAGCCAGGAGCACCACGAACGACCACACATCTCCAAAAGGGCCAGCTCCGTCCCCAGGGAACCTGCAGAGGACCATGAGAAAACACACAAGAGGAGTACGGCTGGCATCCCTAGCGTTCCTCCCACCGGACCAAACCAAAGGTATGGACATTAAATAAGATGTTGGAATATGAACACTTATGCATGAAGGGTGTCTGTGCTAATGATGCTGTTTTACAAAACTCTTATAGAGTACATTGGAACTCAGGTACACTACATAACTTTCCTTTTTTCTAGCCTAAAAAAATCACATTTTAATAAAGTATAAAAATAATTATTTATCATTATTTTATAATAAATTATGATAATACTACAACTAATTAATTTTATTATTATTGTAATTTATTATTATTATTATTATTACTGTAAAGATCAAAACTCAAAAATATATTTAGTACTCTTTGAAAAAGAACCCAGTATAATCTTTTATAAATATTATTTTACCAAAACCAAATTGATATCCATGTACAGGTAATATATGACTCTATAGGGTGGCGCAGCAGCAGGTAGTGTTATTACACAGTAAATAGCTCTAGTACGCCATGTTCAGTCCCTGCCTGCAAATGTTGAGTTTAGTTTGTTCATTCATTTTATGCTTGGGCTAATTCTGGGTATTTCAGTTTACTAACCCAACCTAAATACATACCGTAGATACCCTATGTAAAAAGCATTAGTCCTCTAAAGTACTAATGCCTTGACCAGGGTGTATTCCCAGATTTTACCAAGTGCTTGTACCAAGACATGCACCAGAATCAATAATTAATATATAATAATTAATATAATTAATATATATTATACACCATATGGTCAAATGTATGTGGACACCTGACTATTAGCTTACCCTCCTCTAAAGTACTAATGCCTTGACCAGGGTGTATTCCCAGATTTTACCAAGTGTTTGTACCAAGACATGCACCAGAATCAATAATTAATATATAATAATTAATATAATTAATATACTGTATATTATACACTGTATGGTCAAATGTATTTGGACACCTGACTATTAGCTTATTGGAGACATCCCATTAGAAAACAATGGGCATTAATACAGAGCCCCCACCATCCTTTCTATAACAGCCTACACTCTTCTGCAAAGTCTTTCTACATGGTTTGGTGGTGTGTCTGTGGAAATTTGTGAAAAGAGCACTTGTAAGGTCTGTTCTTAAATTCCCTGCTATTTATTTACCAAAGTTATAGGAGAAGACTAAGTGCTATTTTATTGGCAAACACAGGTTGTATAAAGTATTATATGCAGGGCTGCCAGTAATTATGGCACATGTGATTTTGTTAATATATATATATTGTAACTATGCTAAAGGTTAATTTCTTAAACCCTTTTACTTTTTACCTGGGGTGCCAATCATTGTGAAGGGGACTGTATATGGACCTTACATAGATACCAGTCATTTTAACAATTGAACAGGGGTTCATATTAAAGCCATGTTGCGTCGTACATGGAGGTGGACGTGTACAGATTTTGACCCACTGGTGTAAAATTATGAACAATGCGAGGCTCTCCTTTCATAAAAACAAACATCTGTGTTGCCATATTACAGTCCATGAAATGTTGGATTTGCGTCATGAGTAGGAGGGTGTGCGTGGGGGCGTGTGGGAGAAGCATCGGTGGCATATGCTTATATCAGGACTTCACACTTACTCCTCAAAAAGGTAGAACGAAGCTCACAGTGTATTATCATAATTAAATGAATATTGATGCGACTGTATGGTCTGCTGACACAAAAACACTTCTGTGTCGCAAAACGTTTGATGTGCTCCTACACCTTTTTTCTCTATCTGTTCCCAATGTGGCCATCTTCAAATCCCTCCCACTAGCACCACCCCCTACGCTGGCCAAGGAGAGCTGTGACTATGCTGGCTGAGGAGAAAAATCTACGAGTTGTCTCAGAAAAATCATATTTATTGACACATACAAGCAATTTTGATTCTATAAATTGAAGCAATTTTGAGTTTAAATGACAATCATCTGGTTGATGAATGTCCATGTGCACCATTATTCAACCTCCAGCCTCAGTAACATTCTTCTGCCTTGTTAACCTCTAACAAGCAATTAATGTAAGTGCTAACAAGCTTCTGACACCTCTCTTGTGGAATTATTACCCATCATTCTTATACAAAAGCTTCTAGCTCATTGACGTTTGTTGGCTATTGTGCTGGAAACTGCTTTCTTTAAATCCCACCAAAGATTTTCTATGGGATTTAAATCTGGATACTGAAAGAGCCACTCCAGGAGCTTTCAGGACTGATTCCTTAACCCAGCTTTGGTTGAGCTTGGGATCATGGTCTTGTTGGAAAGTCCAATTATCACTAAGGTTTAATTTCACCTCAGAAGGTACCTGTGATGCCAGTTACACGACCCCTTCCTCCAGCAGAAAGACACACACACATCACTACTGATCCACCTCTATTCTTGACCATAGGATAATATTCTTTTGGTCATAAGCCTCACCTTTTTCGAACCAGACCCGTTGATCCCTATGTCATAACAGTTGATGTTTGAATTCATTACTCCATAGAACTGTGTCTCAGAACTCTGCAAGCCAATTAAAATTTCTTCTGGTGTATTCCAGTTGACCGTTCCTATGCAGTTCTGTCCATCCATCTTTACACAGTTGCCACTGACACATTTGTTCCAGCCTTCATCAGATCAGTATGTCTTTTGCAGTAACACTAAGGGTTTCTTCATTGTCCTCATGAGCTTGCTAAGATCTCTGGATGAAATTTTAAGATTTCTCCTACAGGTTTGCTGCTGTTCCATAGGGAACTTCCACACAATACTCCCAATGATGTCTCTAGAAATGTTCAAGGTCTAGGAAATCTCATACCTATTGCCTGTCTTGCGCAATGAAGCAAATTAAGGTTTATTATTAAGTTCCCAATGGTTTAGTCATGTTGTAACCCAACTTTAGGTCATACGGACTAGCAGTAGGTTTTAAGAGCAGCAATATTATGTAAGGGTTGAACAATTGTGACATGGCTGTATTAACAAAATATTCTTTATTTTGCTTAATAAAAAGCCATTGCACAAATATGTAAAAGACACTGATGCACTATTTAGAATACTTGGATAAATGATAAACATTTTAATCAGATCAGATATGATTCAGTAGTATTTTCTGGATTACCTATTTCAAGTCTCACTTTGCTTACTGGTTGTAATAAATATACTATACTAATTCCTTGTTTTAATATGATTTAAGGACTTTGCCTTATATAATTGGTTGGGTAACCCAGAAAATGCACTGCTGTTTCTCGTCCTTGTTTATTTAAAATCTTTTCGAGGAGTTGCCACAGCAACCCAGCAGCATGCTCTGTGATGTTGAAATGTCAAATGTTCTTTGTGAAAAGGAGACAAACCTTCACACTCTTGTGTTGAGATGTTAAATGTTTCCAGTGAGAAGCAGAAGCAGAATCTGATAAATAAATAAATAAATAAATAAATCTCAATGTGGTCATATTGTATTCATTCATTCATTGTCTGTTTTACCACTGCTTTATCCTGTCAGGGTCATGGTGGGTCTGATTCACTGGGCAAAGGTAGAAGCAGGGCAAGCATACAGACACAGACACACACACACTTACACTTAGAGCAGTTTTAGTAGCTCTAATTAACTTGACTGCATGTCTTTGGACTTGTGGGAGGAAACTGGAGCACCCAAAGAAAACCCACAAAGACACAGATTGAACATGCAAACTCCACCCAGCTTCCCCTGGCCACCCAGCCGGGGAATCAAACCCACCACAGTGCCACCCTGATATTGTATTGCTGTCTTCTATTAAACTGTAGTGTAAACAGAGGCCAAATTAAGAATCTGGGACAGATCTGGGATGCCTTCTAAAGAGGGCTGGATGTAAACATATTAGCAGCAGCGTGGTATCATTTGATTTATATGCGATTTATCATAGCAAGCACCTGTTTTTATCCTGTCTACACTGTATATGTCATCCTGTGATGCTTATCAATGCCTGCTGATGCTGCAGAACCCATTACACCATCATATTTCATATTAGGGCAGTTGTAGCCTAGCGGTTAAGGTACTGGACTAGTAAGCAGAGAGTCGCTGGTTCAAACCCCACCACTGTCCGGTTACAATTGTTGGGCCCTTGAGCAAGGCCCTCAACCCTCAATTGCTTAGACTGTAAGTCGCTTTGGATAAAAGCGTCTGCTAAATGCCAAAAATGTAAATGTAATGTAAATATTTCCAGCTAAAATAGATTTTGCTCATGTAGCCCCACCAGATTTGCCCAATGCACCCTACACTTGGCATCCTAAATTTAAAAGGGTCAGGGTTGTGTTACCTGCAACATGTGCTTGTGTAGCATCAGTGTAGACAACACTTCAACTAAAGAACCAGCTTTTTGTTGTTGAAACATTCTCAGAACACAGTTACCTAACAAGCTTTAATAAACTATTCATGAGACCCATTGGCAAAACATCTTTTAACATGGGTTTCCTCCAGAAACTCAGGTTTTTTTCCATTTCCTAAAAGCTTGTCTTCCTAAAAGACAGACTGGCTGCTTTAAATGATCCCTTGGTGTGAACAAGTAATTAAATGGGTGATGAACTGTTTCCAGGTGGTGGCAGATCAATTTTTTTTCTTCATTTTATTTTCGTCAACCACTTTATCCCCGTCAGGGTTGCAGCTGGTCCGGTTTCACTGTGAATCACTGGGCGCAAAGCAGGAATACCCTGGATAGGGCGCTAATTCATCACAGGGCTTCAACACCCCCACCCCTCCACATACATAAACACACCGCCCCCACAGGCTTAGTCAAGCTTGTCTTTATAGACATGCGACCAGCTGATTTCTAGCATAATAGACTTTTGCCCAACCAGAGCACCCAGATGTGCCATTGGCATTATATAACTTAACACACATTATCTTAAAAATGGTGTTTTTCTTACTGGTGGTTTTCTCTTTCTAGAACAATCCGTGTATTCAGAGGGAAGAAGACCTTTGGATTCACTCTGAGAGGTCATGCGCCCGTCTGGATCGACTCTGTCATCCCAGGTAGGCTGTGCGCTGCGTTACATCTGTAGATGACAAGAGTGCTTTTTAATGAGCTCAGACTTTAGAGGTTTTGTTAAAAAAAGAACAGCTAGTATTAGTCACAATCATTTAGCGCTGCACTTAGGAGGTTTACAGTACTCTGAGTAGTTCTACAACTGCTGTGATTGTGATCTTCATTGACCAGCATCTGCTGTAATTAACAAACCCTAGAAAAATATGAAGCATTAATGAAGTGGATGCAGTGGTTCATTGTGTTACTAAAGCCAGTGCTGGGTAGAGCCTGCAGAGTGTATAAGTGTCTGTGTGATTGTGTGTGGGAGCTGTATGTGTGAGTGTCTGCATGACGATATTCGCCCACTTAGGGCCTGGGCAGAGCCTAGTTAGCACTGAGTCAGCAGAGCCATGTGGGGCCCCTTATGGAAATATTGTAGGCGTCCAATATCGTGATGAAGAAATCGATTACTGAATCTCTTGTACTCAGAACAGAGTGTCTTTTTGTGTCAGTTTTGTGTCAGTTTTGTGAAAAATCTCAGCAACACATTCATGTTAACATTATTTAATTCATTTACTCATTGTCTGTTTTAAGAACAGTAATATAATGCTATATTTGAAGTATTACCTTATGTATGCTGCTTAGGTAGCGCAGTGGTAAAACTGCTAGCACATCAGAGCTGACATTTCAAACTCGTCGGTTCGAAACTCAGCTCTGCCATCCGGCTGGGCTGGGCGGGTATATGAACAACGATTGGCTTGTTGGCTTGCCGGATAGGGACCTCATAACTGATGCAGTTACGACCTCTGCTGGCTGATTGATGGTGTCTGCACAGAGTTGAGGGATAATGCAAACAGGGTGTGGCTCTCTGTACACAAAGCTGTTCCGCATATGAACTTGCCTCGTGCAGGTGAAAGTATTACCTTATGTATTTACTGGTTTTTTTTTTTTCCTAAAAGATGATCATTTCAAATATGCCACTTAAAATATAGTTGGGACAGCAGCATGTTTATCACTTACATGTTTAACACCCAAACTCTCTGATTACACTCTGTCAAGATGGTGTTTAGCGATAACTATTTGTGACAGTATTCCTAAGGCTGTGTGGTTATATTCATCACAGAATCATTTCGGTCTTTAATGCAGTGCTGTCTGAGGATCAAATGTCACAGGTTTTTAGTTATAGTTTTTGGCTTTGGCCTTTGGGACGTTTACATACATATGATGGCCTATGCCTATGGTGCTTGGGTGGCTGTTGCTGCATTGTGCCCAATAATTCAGGGTAAAACCAGCAACCCAGACAGAGATAACATGGAATGAAGGGAAATGAAGAACGAATTAAACACAATCATAACTTAGTATGTGTTTATCCCTCCTAACAGACACTTATTATTACAACTTCTGAGGTTTATGATTTCCAATAATGGTATTTAATGCTGTGGAGAAGAAAAAAAATGTACTGTTGTGATTTTATACATTTGTTAGCATTTATTATTGGCAGCTGTAAATGGCTTTTACAGTTTACATAGTGTATTATCATATGATCAATTGTGGAGTCAAACTCTCTGCCAAAATGTAGTCAGCTGTTTTTTTGGCAGCTTCATCATGTGAGAGTAAAGTATCAGACTTCCAAGAACAAACATGCAACTCAGTATCAATAACAACAGCATATATTTTTATTAGTTAGTCAATAAGGGCCTTTGTGGCCAAAAATGTGAGATACTCTTTTTATAGTAGTGTAGTCTTTACCTCACACAAATGCATTAATATGCATTTACACCAAAATCTTACAATTGATCCTGTTGATTTTATTACTCTTATAGCAGATGAAAGACAACAATTGGTTCAGTTTATAATGTACAAAACATCTGTGGGGTGAGACCTTTTATAGTAGATCTTTTTAGAGTAGCAGCAGTATTTTGTAGTCAGTAGGAACACTAACTGGCAACCAATCAGGTGTGATAAAGGGTTATTTGTTTATACACCATAACTTTATACACCATACGGCTAAAAGTATGTGGACACCCCTCATAATGTTTAAATGTAGTTGTTTCTGCCACTTCTATTGATAACATATGCTTTTAACCTAGTGCCAACAGTTTGGGGAATTCCCCTTTCTCTTTCAGCATGATTATGCACCAGAGCACAAATCAAGGTCTATAAAGACCTTACATATAGAGTGCTGGTCTCAACCCAACTGAACACTTTCAGGATTAATTAAGCTTGGATTGTGAGCCAGGCCTTCTATTCCAACATGAGTTCTTGACCTCACTGACTATCTTTACTGAATGGGTACAGTTTCTCACAGACACACTCCAAAGTCTTGTAAAAGGCTTCACAGAAGAGTGGATTATATCAAAGCTACAAAGGAAAGGGGGAGCAAATCAGTATAAATGCACATGGTTTAGGATTGGGATGTTCAACAAGCTTGCGGTCAGGTGTTCTAGTACTTTTTTACAGATAGTGTAGTTCTAGTTCTAGTTTTTTGGAAACATTAAAAACATCAAATAAGGCATTACGGTAACTGAGCCTAAATGTAGATCATCAGAATATTTATTTTGGCAGCTCTTCTGTTTTATCAGCACTCCTGTCTTATTAGAATGAAGTAGGAAATGGTTACTCAGCGTCCAGTGTTTTCCTGTACACATTCCTCCAGCTTATTATAATGGTGTTCAGTCTAGCATGTAATTAAAAACAACATACACGTTTTTGTAAGTGAGTTGAAAATGCTAGGGTAATGTTTTTGCATCTTTAACATTCCACGTTCAACATGTTTCAGCACTTTTGCTTTGATAAACAGGTAATCACATCAATCATTTATGGTAAATTAGAGACTATAGTTATTAGAACTGCATCAATAAGCATTCATGTAATGTGTGTGTGCTCAGTGATGGACTGATGACCTGTCTGGGTCCTGCCTTTACCCAATGAATCAGACTCACTGCGACCCTGTCCCTTAAAAATGTACAGTGGTACCTTGAAACTCAACATCAGTTGGTTCTGGGAGTGGCGTTAAGTTTAAAAGACGTTAAGTTTCAAGGTTTTTTTTTTTTCCATAAGGATGTTTGGGAAACCTGTTAATGTGTTTCATGGTCCCGTGGACTTGCATATATTTTAGGCTAATGTAAAATAATAACCCTAACCCTATACTGAAAATAACACAAATATAAAAATACTGAAATAAAAAGTTGATTCTTACAATTTCTCAGAACCCCGAGCTGCAACACAAGTTTAAAAGTGAAACAGTGAAGAAAATCCAGATAAACACAGATACATGTGGACACTTCGTGAATCTGACGGTTATTACACACAAATGCAGATTCGTCTCATATGCACACTTTAATGATGTATTACCGCACCGCTCAAGCCGAGTGCTGAACAAAGCGACTGTTCATTGTTAATTTGAAATAAAATAAATACATATTTAAAAAACAAACTGAAAACGTTGAGTTTAAGGGAAACGTTAAGTTTAGGGGGTACAAATTTCTTGACGAAGGGCTTTGAGTTTCAAAGATTTTGAATTTAGGGGACAATGAGTTACACGGTACCACTGTAATTTTTTTTTATATTTACAAAACACAATTAAGTTGTTTAGTGAAGACATTGGAAATCTTGTCAGTTAAATCAAAGTTCTAAATGTTTGTTTTTAGCCTAACTTTTTCTAAATGGGTTTTGTAAATAAATGTTGGTAATTCCAATTAAATTAATGTTAAAAATGGATAATTTATTAATTTTTATACTTCAGACAGCCCTGCAGAGGAGTGTGGTCTTAAACCAGGAGATCGTGTTCTCTTTCTAAATGGACTGGATATGAGGTGAGCTTTTTTCCTCTTTTGCAATTGTGACATTAAATTTGATTTAAAATGCACTCAGGTTTATGTGACATTTGTAAGATACTTCTGTATTAAAATAATATGGTTTAGTTATTGTGAACTACTGATTTTTGTGTAATTAAATGGTGTGTGATTTAGCTCGTGTCAGTGATTAAAATGTAATGGATTAAGCGCCTGGGTGGCGCAGCGGGATATTCCGCTAGCACAACAGCACCGAATTTCTGAACTCCTTAGTTCGAGGCTCTGTGTTGCCACCGGTCGGCTGGGTGCCAGCTGGCGGACATAATTGGCAGTGCCTGCCGCAGATACTAATTGGCCACCGTATCTGCAGGGTGGGGGCCGGACTATGTTTAGGTGAGTGGGTCTTAAGGACCCTAATTGGCAGAAGAGGCACCTGTGCAGAATGCAGGGGCGAGAAGAGGAGGGCTGTACATGTGTCGGAAGAGGCGTGTACAGTGGCGTGCTCTTCTCGAATGCAATCTGGTATCTCTCAGCAGCAGAAGACAAAATTGAGTGCGCTAAATCGGGAGGAAAATGGGGAGAAAATGCATAAAAAATAATAATAATAATGAGCAACTATGGTTTAATTATTGTGAACTACTGATTTTTGTGTGATTTAGCTCGTGTCAATAATAAAAATATAAGAGATGGGGACTATCTTTAATAGACTATTCATTTACTGAACATTTGCAGCAAAAACATTAATTGAACATTGTGGGGGGTGAGGGGGGGTGTTTAAGGGGCGGCAAGTGGGCGATGTTCCTGCCATTCTAAAACATCCCTGCCATAACTGATGGGAGCACGGATAGCTGCTAGCTGACCAATCCTAACATTACACATTACGCTATTGATTGGAATTTGTTTAATTATATTTTTACATCATTATATTGGAGGGGCATTTTGAACATATCCCATTGTATATTGTGCTTATGGCCTTAGTGTATATAAGATCTATGTAACATGGTTTATGTAACTCCATGTTTAACATGATAGGTTTTGTTTCTGAGCATGTAATAATAATAATAATTAGAATGTTTTCTACATGAATATAGCAATTTTCTGATTACATTACCAATATTTTTCATAACTGCAACAAGGCTTTAATTTAGGCTACTATTATCGCACTTATGAAATACACCGATCAGCCATAACATTAAAACCAGCTCCTTGTTTCTACACTCACTGTCCATTTTATCAGCTCCACTTACTATATAGAAGCACTTTGTAGTTCTACAATTACTGACTGTAGTCCATCTCTTTCTCTACATATTTTTTAAACCTGCTTTCACTCTGTTCTTCAATGGTCAGGACCCCCACAGGACCACCACAGAGCAGGTATTATTTAGGTGGTGGATCATTCTCAGCACTGCAGTGACACTGACATGGTGGTGGTGTGTTAGTGTGTGTTGTGCTGATATGAGTTTATCAGACACAGCAGCGCTGCTGGAGTTTTTAAATACCGTGTCCACTCACTGTCCACTCTATTAGATACTCCTACCTAGTTGGTCCACCTTGTAGATGTAAAGTCAGAGACGATCGCTCATCTATTGTTGCTGTTTGAGTTGGTCATCTTCTAGACCAGGGGTCGGCAACCTTTTTTGTACTCTGTGCCGATTAAAAAAAATTAACTGAAGATGAAGTACCAAGTGTGCCATGGAATACATCATATAACACAAACTGTTTCTATGTATGTCACATAAACCAACTATTTAGTTAATTAAACTTACATGTCAGTGTGATCCTTGTCACTGACTCTCTGCAAAGATGATCCATCTGTGGTGTACATGAGGTGAACTTTTACCATGGCTTACATTTCTAAAGAACACTCGTCTGTTTCTTGTACCTTGAAATTGCTCGTTTGATTGATTCCATTTTGTCAGCATCATCAGCATCATCAGCTCTGGTGCTTTGTCTCAAAATGGCAGCGCACACTTGAGGTGCGACAAACGATGCTTTCACAGCACATAGCACACACAGGCCGGTCTTTTTGTTGAATAAATACATACAAATCTGTCCAGTCTTGTTGAATTGAACGAACATCCACTTTTGCGCGATTAGCAGCCATGCTATACCACGTTTTGCACGAAACTGAAAGCTGACTCACTCCTGACACCTTGATTAACCTTAACTGGCATAAATTGCTCAACCTTAACTGGCCATAGGTGGAGGCGGTTAAGGTGGAGTAATTTATTGTTGTTAAGGTTAATCAAGGGAGTGAGCATATGGCATAGGGTGTAAGGACGGATCCAACTAATAAGGCGCAGCCCTGAGCATGAAATAAAAAAATTTTTTACCATTACCAATCAGCGTGCCGGGCAAACATGCTTCAAGTGCCAGCTTTGGCACGCGTGCCATAGGTTGCTGACCCCTGTTCTAGACCTTCATCAGTGGTCACAGGACGCTGCCTACGGGGCGCTGTTGGCTGGATATATTTTTGGTTGGTGGACTATTCTCAGTCCAGGAGTGACAGTGAGGTGTTTAAAAACTCCATCAGCGCTGCTGTGTCTGATCCACGCATACCAGCACAACACACATTAACACACCACCACCATGTCAGTGTCACTGCAGTGCTGAGAATAATCCACCACATAAATAATACCTGCTCTGTAGTGGTCCTGTGGGGGTCCTGACCATTGAAGAACAGGGTGAAAGCAGACTATAAAGGTATGTAGAGAAACAGATGGACTACAGTTAGTAATTGTAGAATTACAAAGTGCTTCTATATGGTAAGTGGAGCTGATAAAATTGACAGTGAGTGTAGAAACAAGGAGGTGGTTTTAATGTTAGGGCTGATTGGTGTATATATTTACATCAGTGTATATATTTACAAAAATTTATTCAGCTGCTTTATTTCATGCAACAATAATGAGGACAGACTCGAAGAACTGAGTAAAACAATAAGATATTCCATATAAATAAAACATAATAAAAAATTTTACATGCACTAACGCTAACACCCTCTTTTAAAAATTCATTAGCCATAGTTTAAAAGAGCAGCACTAAGCTGATTGTACTGTTTGTTTAGGAGCTGCTCCCACGACAAGGTGGTTTCCATGCTGCAGGGCAGTGGCGCCAACCCCACTCTGGTGGTGGAGGAGGGTCCAGTGCTGTATTCTTCTTCAGACTCAGAACCTGAGGAGACTCCATCCGTCCCCTGCTCTCGCTCACCTGCCCTCAGTTCTCTGCAGTGGGTAGCAGAGATCTTGCCTCCCAGCATCCGGGTGCATGGACGCACCTTCAGCCAGCAGCTCGAGCATTTACTCACAGTGCAGGAGAGATACACCATCTGTAAAGCTCTGGAGACCTTCTTCCAGCACAGGTTACAGCCATCCTGGCACTCTGATAGCTATTGTCATTCAAAATCAAATAGATTTAATGTTTAATGATTCTGATACTTATATAATGATAACTATACGATGATTCTGGTATAATTTCCTAAAGGGAATTAATTGAACTTAAATTTAATTTTCTGCTATTATGAACATACTGTAATACACATTTCGTATTTATTAATAATCAGAATTACTTCATTTGACAGTATTTGCTGGACCTGCTATGTTGCACAAGTGATATAAAGAGTAGTTTAAAGAAGTTAATTTTGGGGAAATTACTTCTTGAGTAATTTCAAAAAGGATCTGACCGTTCAATTTATGCTCCACAATCTCAATATAAAAAAATTGAGATTTGGCCGCTCAGGTGGCGCAACGGTAAAAAAAACACACGCTGGAACCAGAGCTGGGATCTCGGATACATCGTATCGAACCTTAGCTTTGCCTGCCGGCTAGGCTGAGCGGCCACATGAACACTGATTGGCCTGTTGTTCAGATATGGGTGGGGTTAAGCCGGATAGGATCTCTCTCTCATAACTGATGCAATTACGACCTCTGCTGGCTGATTGATAGCACCTGCACAGAGATGAGAAAAGAGTGTTGTCAGGGTGTGTCTCTCCGTACACAGTGCTGAGCTGCACTCGTCAAAGTGTAGGTGACAAAATGCATACGGCTGCTGGCCACGTGTCGGAGGGGACGTGGGTTAGCTTCATTCTCCTCAATCAGACATATTTCGTTGCCAATAAAATATTTAAAATGTCATTTTAATCAAGTCTCAAATACTGAAATCCCATTTGTTTCTACAACTGACCACTGCAAACCATTTACAGTGGTACCTTGACACTCAATGTCACTTGGTTCTGGGACTAGTGTTTAAAAGCTGTTGAGTTTCAAGGTATTTTTTCCCATAAGGATGTATGGGAAACCTGTTAATGTGTTCCATGGTCCCGTGGAATATATATATATATATATATATATATATATAGCATATATTTAAGGCTTATGTAAAATAATGGGGTTGTTTTTGACACATACACTAAAAATAACACAAATATAATATAAAAACACTAAATAAAAAGTTGATTCTTACAATTTCTCAGAACCTCGGGCTATAACACAAGTTTAAAAGTGAAACAATGAGAAAAATTCAGATAAACACAGATACATGTGGACACTTTCAGAGTGAATCTGATAGTTATTCCACACAAATGCAGATTCGTCTAATATGCACACTGATGACATTTTACCGCACCGCTCAAGCCGAGCGCTGAACAAACCGACTGTTCGTTGTTAATTTGAAATAAAATAAATATTTTTTTAAAAACAAACTGAACACATTGAGTTTAAGGGAAACGTTGAGTTTAAAGGTACAAGGTACCACTGTATTTAGAAGCTGGCTTGTAATCTGGGCCATGGTTGTGGAATAGGATGTCCAACAAGCTCAAAGACAGGTGTCCAAATATCTTTGGCAAAATGGGATTTGTTTGTTTCGAGGCTTTGCATCCTGGCTTCTAAAAATGTGCTTATTTATTGTTTTTATTTTATAGGGTGCATTTAGAGCGCTAATTTTAGTATGTGAAGACAGCTAATTTCACAGTGTAAACATGCTTTCAGCTCAGTGTTCCCACAGCCTGGAACGTTCCTTCAGCCTCACAGTGACAAAGCTTATGTGCAAAATGTACAGAAATAGCTTCAGGCACAAATAGATGCACACAAAAAATATGGAACACTGTGTGGGTTCTTTTGGATTTTCTGCTTGAAGCTTGCAGCTTTACTGGGACAGAGTACGGGGACTGCTTGACTCCATTGTCTCTGAAATGTTTTCTGTCTGGCATCCAGGAATGTGGATACGCTCATTGTGGATGTGTTTCCTGTGCTGGACACTCCTGCCAAGCAGCTGATCTGGCAGTTCATCTATCAGCTTCTGACCTGTGAGGAACAGGAGCGGTGTAAAAGCAAGATCTCACGCTTCCTGGGCTTTAAAGGAACAGGTGTGCAAGTGCATTAAAACGGGTTTAATTTTCTCTGTAGTGTAGCTGTCTGACCTCGGCTGTTTAGTCTGAGTGTGTTATGCATTATGCATAATTAATGATGTTTGTATATTAAATTCACTTTGCTGTATGTGCTGTTTATGTGCAGCAGAGGCTGAGTTGGGTACAGAAAATCACAGACGGAGCAGCTCTGTGAGGGTGACAAGAACATCCCACCGTAACAGCATGAGAGAAAGAAGCTCAGACGACTGTATCATTGGCACTCATCTAGGCATGGGTATGTTAAATAAGTGACTCATCTTTATGAGCCTCCTTCCACCCCCATTTTTACATTGTCTGCTCAAGAACATACTCCTGCACTCTTATGGAACCTTAAACATCTAGCCATGTTGTGTCTGATGTTTTTGGTTCAGTAAGACTGCTGCTGAGCTGAATTTTTAGGGCATCTTGTTGGTCAGTTTAAAGTTAAGGTCAAAAGTTTACATACACTTGTATGAGATGTGAACTGAAACACATTTTGTCAACAAAAAAAGTGATTTTAATGTTAAAGAAAACCCACAATAAACATGCAGTATGGAAGAACTTATTATTATAATTATTATTAAATTATTTGTTATTAATAAAATTATAATTTTTAAGTACACGGTCCAATTATTAAAAAAAGAACAGTTAAATGTCAACACTCCCAAAACAGACTTGATATGGCCAAAAGTATGTGGACACTTGACCATGAGCTCGTTAACTTCCTATTGGAAAACCATTAGATTTTGAGTCAGTGAATTGAAATTGTACCCATTTAGTAAGAAAAGCATTTGGGAGGTCAGGCCGGTCAGTTGGATTAGAAGACCTGGCTCCCAATCAACATTCCAATTTATTCTGTAGGAGTTTATTGAAGGTTAGAAGCATATAATTAATTTTATAAACGTGTAAGCAGGTGTTCACCACAAGCTATCATCCAGCTGGGCATCAGCTGTGGCTGAAGCTTTGGAATGAATTGATGCCCTGTTCATGGTATTCCTGCGGTGTCAAAAACTTTTAGACATATAGTAGAAATATCCTACAGGTGTGTGTAAACTTCTAACCTCAACTGTAAATGTCCAACAACAAAGCAAATATTGAACTGTCTGTACTTTGTGACTTTACAATTGCTTTTAAAAGACTGTGATCTCTTTGGTATCACCTGGATTTCTGCAGTAATTACTCATATGTGGTCTGATCTTCTGCTCCAAAACAAATGTACTTTTCATGCCTTCTGTTAATTAGGCAAAAAAGAAAACATACAAACTGCTGGGTTCATGAAAAGTAGAAAGAGATTAGAGATATGGGTTGCATATTTTTTCAGTATGAAAGCTTAAACCCCTAAAACACAGTAGGATGATCTGTGGCAGTGCATGAAGCTGGTAAAGACGACAGAAGCATTACTAAAGCATATCGTCGCTGTCCGATGAAAAACACATATCTCCACTTTTAGCGGTTTTCACTTTTTTACATGTGTAGATTGTGGGTATAAATATCAGCAAATATCAGAATGACCAATGAAAAGATGAAAAATCGAGCAATCTCTTTAATGAGTATCTCCATTGGCTGCTAGACCTGTCCATCAAAACCACGTATCTCCTCTTCTGGTACTGTTTGAGAAATGTGTAATGTTTGATCTATACAGTTTATTCAGGTTATTCAATTGTAAACATGTTTTATATTTGTACATGTAAGTCCATTTTACATATGAAACCGACGGACTGACGACCTGATAAAGACATACTTTTATTTCTGTGCTGAATTGTATCTAAATGTCACCATCTGTGGTTTGTTTGCAGCGTTACTGTCGGGAAAACGGTTTTGCTTTTTGCGGTTTTTTGAGTTTTTGGAGATAAGTGTTTTTACAAATCGTCTGCATTTAGAGGAAATCCAGCATTGTTTCTACTCTCTTTAGTAATATATGTCCTACACCAAGAACAAAATTACACTACTTTAGAAAATAAAGAAACCCAAGGGTCAGGGGTAATAAAAAAACAAAGGAACTGTAGAAAATAAACTGAATTTGTATTTATAATGTGAAATCAACTCAAAAGGCTTAAAGTCGACTTCATTCCCAGTACCAGGAATCCAACTCCAGTCCTTCACTTGATTTCGTATTAATGTGAACCACAGATGTTGAACCAAATTTGCAGTTAAAGACACGCCTTGATTGAAGCTGTTGGACAGTAATAATAGGCAAATTTAAAGCAAAAAAAATGTTATTGGTTAGAAATGTTGTGACGCCCAGGTGGCGCAGCAGGATATTCCGCTAGCACACCAGCACCAAGATTCTGAGAACTCCTTGGTTTGAGACTCGGCATTGCCACCGGTCGGCTGGGCGCCATCTAGCAGGCATAATTGGCAGTGCCTGCAGGGAGGGGTGACCGGACTATGTGGGCGGGGTCTTCAAACGCTGTGTAAGGACCCTGATTGGTGGATAGAGGCACCTGTGCAGAGTGCATGGGTGGAAAAGGGTTCCGTTAAGGGCTGCACGCGGGTCGGAAGAGGTGTGAGCAGCAATATACCCTCCTCGACTGCAAAAAAATTGGGGATCCCCAGCAGCGGAGGACAAATTGACTACGCTAAACGTTTCACCCCCATTAGTTTGCTATTATTTGGATGAAAAAAGACCACATTTTATTTGTATTTTTTGCAGAAGTCTATGTAATTCTAAAGGGTTCCCAACCTTTTTCATGCAAATGTATATGCTTTGAGATGTGTGGGTGGGGCTCTCAGCTTGCTTTGGGGTGCTATGTGCTGGACAGTGCTCTTTCTCCTCAGGGACTTTCACTGAGCCCACAACCCCAGGAGAAAGACAATGTGGGGATGGGACCTCCTTTCCTGAGTCCCCTGATATAAACCATGTGGGTACAATTCAGCACTTGCCAAGCACACATTACATTTTCAATTGCTTTTATTGAGTCATTCCATTTTCATCTAACCACACCAAAACCTGTAGATGACAGGAGTGTACACAGAGCTGGAGAATGCTTATACGCCGAAGAACAACATCAAGCCTCTGCAGAGTCACTGCTCACCTGGGAATGAGGGCATGGGCAATCCCGAGAGCCATGCCCTCACTCTCTCCTACACACATGCCAAAAAAGGTAAACCCATTATACCATCAGCTTCCTCTCATATAAATGGATAAGTAGTGCTTGATGGGGTAACATGTGGTATGACTGTAGACTTTATCTTTTGTGGACTTTACTGCTCCTTACAGTGTGTTGTTTCTCACAGGAAACCGTAAGTCTGGCCTGTCCCTGTCATGGAAGGAGCCCTGCACTAGTCCTCAGTATGACCACTATCAACAGGCTGTCCCTTCTCCAGGAAGCATGGACTCAAACCCCTATGTCAGTCTGGACAGCCCACCTGCCTCCCCTGAGCACTCAGAGGAGGTACCCAGCCCCCGTCGCAGGAAACTTTTCACCTTCTCCAGACCCCCTCGCAGCCAGGACACAGACAAGTTCCTGGATGCTCTGAGCGAACAACTTGGCCATCGTGTCACCATTGTGGACAATTTTCTGGGAGGAGAGAATGACTATGAGGAGGTGTGTCTACATTACATGGTCAAAAGTATTGGGACACGCAGCTCAGGTGGCGCAGCGATAAAAACACACACTGGAACCAGAGCTGGGATCTCGAATACATCGTATCAAGTCTCAGCTCTGCCTGCCGGCTAGACTAGCAACCACATGAACAACGATTGGCCTGTTGTTCTGATAGGGGTGGGATATTTAAAAAGCCGGATAGGGTCTCTTTCATAACTAATGCAATTATGACCTCTGCCGGCTGATTGATGGCACCTGCACAGAGGTGGGAAAAGAGTGCTGTCTGGGTGTGTCTCTCCGAACACAGTGCTGATCAGCACTGCACTCGTCAAAGTTTAGGTGACAAGATGCATACGGCTTCTGCCCACGTGTCGGCGGGGGCATGGGTTAGCTTTGTTCTCCTCAATCAGAGTGGGGATCGGCATTGGTGGAGAGGATGCACGACGCAATCGGGCAATTGGACACGCTAAAAGGGAGAAAAAGGGGGATAAAATGCATAAACAAAGTATTTTTAAAAAAAGTATTGGGACACCTTTTCGAATTATTAAATTCATGTGTTTCAGCAAAACAATTACTAACAGGTGGAATAAAAAAATTACATAAAAGAAATTATATGCTTCCAACATGTTATGCCACAGTTTAGGGAAGGACCTTTTTCATTCGAGCATGGTTGTGCCCCTATGAACAAAACAAGGTCTATAAAGACATGATGAAAAGATTGACTTAAAGAACCTCCAGTGGCCTGCAAAGAGCCCTGACCTCAGCCCCATTGAGCTTTGGAATGAACTGGAACATCAACTGAGGCTTTCTTAACCAACATCAGTGCCCAACCAAATACAAATACTCTTTTGACTGGACTGAATGGGCACAAGTTTTTACAGACATACTGTTGTTATAGCTGAAATTATCACATAGCAGTCACTCTATTTTAAAACCATTTGCTTTTGAAATAGGATGCAATGGTCAAGCTCATGGTCAGGTGTCCAGAAGACTGCTGCTCTGAGAAGACTTTGTAGTTTAATATGTAAGGGCTAGAGTGTTTTATCGCTGTGCCACCCAAGCGCCTTACTTGTGTTGTCTTTATCTAATATTAAAGTTGGAAGATCTGAAATGTGACATATTAGCAAAAATCAAGTGAGGGTCAAATACTTTTTCACAGCACTGTATAAGACTCTGTTTTCACCCACTGTTGTGTGTTTTCTATAGATGAGTTACCAGGATGAACGGGAGAACATGTTGTCCCGTCAGCCGAGCAGTGCCAGCAGTGAGGATCACAGCGAAGACACAAGCTCGTTGTCTTACTCCTCCGAATCTGAACATATTCCGCCCCCTCCACAAAGCCCACCACCCCCTCCTCCTCCAATTCAGTTCACTGATGGGCCCTCACCTGTTTGCCTCACACCACAGCACCTACCCCAACCCCCTCCGGCTTTCCAGAACCACCCCATCATACCCCCTCCACCACCCCCTCCTCGGTTCATTCTTGCCAGCCGGCCCTCCTTGCACCGGGTGCTGCCTACACACCATGACGCAAGGTTCCGTCACCCTCAGCACCCAAATCTCTCTGCTCAGTCCAGTCTCCCGACCAGCACACAGCTCAGCACACAGCCTTACCAATCCAAAGTCCATCCAATCCTGCATTCATCCTCTCACATCTCTCCACAGCCTGTACACGCATCCCAACAGCCTCATACATCACCTCATCCACCCCTGAGGCACCGTGCCCAGACCATCTACCAGAGCCAGCAAAACTCGGCCATGCTGCCCAATGCTCAGAAATCCTCACCTACCCATAAAACCTATGAGCCTACACATAAGGCCTATGAGTCTACCCATAAGTCCTATGAGTCTACCCATAAGTCCTATGAGTCTACCCATAAGTCCTTTGAGTCTGCCCATAAGACATATGAGGGTACTCTTTCAAAGGCACCACCCCCACCACCACCTCCACTACCCCCACCCTGTGAACCCCCACCTTTGCCAAAACCCAGCCCTCAAGCTTCAGATACCAACCACATGAGTGTCAAAAGGCTCCGCTGGGAACAGGTGGAGAATTCAGAGGGCACCATCTGGGGTCAGGTTAGTCAGTTGGAACAATCACAAAATAATCCACATTTTGGGATCAACAGATAATTTATCGATTTGATATTGATCTGATATTGATTGGTAGTGTTTGCTTTATTCCAGCTTGGCGAGGACCCTGATTATGGCAAATTGACTGACATGGTGAAATACCTCAATCTGGAGCAGCACTTTGGCACACATACTGGTTCCAGTAAGTTAGTATTTTTTGTTACTTTAATGTCATTATGTACAGTGGGTGGAGAAAATAACAGAAAAGCCTTATGAAATAGGAGCTTGACTTTGAAGTGATTAAATCACAATTGCAAACATATACCAGCTGTATAAAGCATACCAGCAAAGCATGCCAGTTATATAAAGCGAGTTGCTAATTAAAACATGCATCACGTTTGAAAGAGTTTTATCAGTGTCACTTTTTGGAGATTTTGGAGGCAACTAACAGAGTTACTAACAGAGTTAGTCTTGATGGCGCCCAGGTGGCGCAGCGGGATATTCCGCTGGCACACCAGCACTAACTTTTTGAACTCCTCGGATGATTGGCAGTGCCTGCAGCAGTTACTAATTGGCCACCATATCTGCAGGATGGGGACCGGACTATGTGTGGGTGGGTGGGTCTTCATACGCTGTGTAATGACCCTGATTGGCGGAGGAGAAGCCTGTGTAGCATTCATGGGCGAGAAGAGGAGGGCTGTGCTCATGTCAGAAGAGGCGTGTACAGCGACGTGCTCTCCTCGGATGCAATCTGGTATCTCTCAGCAGCGGAAGACAAAATAGGGAGGAAAATGGGGAGAAAATGCATTAAAAAAAGAGTTAGTCTTGATGGTGGAGAATTTATAAAGGTACAGGTATAACTTGTGGAATTTTAGGACATTTAGGAAGACCAAGTGCACCCTATGGTGCAAACATTTATAAGGCAGTTCTGTATGGTTTAGCCTGTAACCAGCTCTTATAGTTAGCACTGTGATATAAAATTTGGAGGATCCATATCGGTTTCAGCAGCAGCATGCGATTACGACCTCTGCTGGCTGATTGATGGTGCCTGCACAGGGACGAACGATACTGTGGACAGAGTGTGTCTCTCAGTACACAAAGCTGATCTACGTATGAACTCGCTTCGTGCAGGTGAAAAGATGCGGTCCACTACTACACACGTGTTGGAGGGGACGTGTGTTAGTCACGGCTCTCCTCAACCAGGGTGGAGATCAACATCAGTACAGAGGAAGCGTAATGCAATCAAGTGATTGGATACGACTAGATTGGGAGGAAAATTGGGGGGAAAATTCAACAAAACAAAAAAAAAGAACTGCTAAAATATCACCAGTTTTAAACATCATCAAACCTTTATCTAAAGTTCTTGTAAAATAGATTTCCAGTGTCTTCATCCCTTAAAGAAGTTTATTTTGGTAAAATGCCACCTCATCCCACCACAAACAATTTCGCCAACTTATGACAGTATTAATAAAGATTACATCTGTTTTAAAGGTAAAGAATAAACTTCAGTAAACTATCAGGTCCTTGATATTAATACATTATTACAGGTTTCCATTTTTGTCCATCCCCTGTATATAGCCATGAATTTCATTCATCAAAACATCTTTGTTGTTTACACGTTGTGACAGTTTTGTATTAATACTTAAAATTCATTTCTCATATGTGTTGTCTATGTTTGTGCTTTTTCAGCTCATCACACACACCACTTCTCATGGACCATTTTCAGTCTCTCCATCCCCATTATCCAAAATCCTCCCTTTCCACCCGACAGCTCAAAGCTTTTTTTTTTTATTCTCATGACATTTCATTTATTGTTTCCACTGCTGGTGCCAGATGAACTGATCCTTACAAAGTCATTAAATATGTCAGTTTCCCTTCCAGAACCCACCATTCTACCTGAGAGCTTTAAAAAGAAAGATGTGGTCGAGATTCTGTCTCATAAAAAGGCCTACAATGCTTGTGAGTATAACCGGGTTGCTTTGCAGTAAAATCATTCAGTTTGTTTTTGAGATTAAGTAAAAAGGTGAAGTTAAATGTCTTTAAATTTAAAGAGGGGTGTTAATATTGATTTTAAAAGGAGGCTTAGTCACAATAGTACACAAAGAAGGGGAAGGTTATAACTGTAAAACATATACTAGCTTACATTTAAACTGGTTACTGAATCACATTAAACTGTTAAAATAATTAATGGAGGCTAATTAAAATAAACATTTTATTTTTTTATTTTAATAAACATTTATTTTTTTATTTTTTATTTTTATTTTATTAAACATTTGTTTTATTTTTATTTTTATTTTTATTTTAATAAACATGTATTTTATTTTTTATTTTAACTTTATTTAATTTATTTTAATAAATTAAAATAAACAGTGGAGGCAAAACTGTGTTGGACAAAAAAACAATATAGACTTGAAAGAAAATCTTTGGAATCTTTTCAAACCTTTTGAATGTACTTGGACTTCTAAATTTCCTAAAAAAATTGGTGTAATCTGTGTCCAAGTCGTAAAATCAACTAAACAAATAACTAACATGAAATTGCAATTTTCATGACTGTATTGGACACATTGACCATTTCTTGTAAGTCATGCCACAACATCTCAGTTAGATTACCTCAAATCAGCCACATATCTTAATACTCCCTTAAACATCTTTACAGATGTACATTTGTTTGATGTTCCATCTAATTCAACATTGCATGATGTCTGATGGGTATGATGGTAACTACTGAATTGTCTTGTGGACTGTTTGTCTTATTGAAATTAATGAACATCAGTTCTTTAGAAATATCCTTGAAAGACTTCTTCATGTTTCTCAAGAGTTCTTCTCAAAATGGTCCTCTTAAATTCTTTTGATCTGAGCATGGTTCACATAAGCAGATCCTTTTTGAGAAGAGCAGACATTTTATAGAGCAGGGCACCTACAACTCGCAGTCCTAGTCTCACCCTGTTAATTGAGACATCTAACTTTTGTTGAAGTCGATAATCAACAGTTTTACATCTATGATCTACAAGTGTTTACTATCTGTTCAACTGTTCCAATGAAATGAAATAGACATGCAGACCAGGCCACAAATTATAAGTAATTCATTAAGCAATCCTTGTAATTCCTAAGGGTTTACATTTCATTTAACTTTTTATATTTGATATGTGTGCTTGCTTTTCCCTGGCTGCTCTCCAGCGATTCTCATCGCCCACCTGAAGCTGTCCCCAAAAGAATTACGACAGGTTCTCATGACCATGAGCACTGAACGTCTCGAGCCCTCACATATCAAGCAGCTGCTGCTGTATGCACCAGACGATGAAGAAGTCAAACAGTTTCAGGAGTTCAACCAGGACCCTGCCAAGCTCAGTGAACCTGACAAGTTTGTCCTCCAGGTGCAGACTACTTTTTTTTTTTTATATTATGCAAAGAACAAGTATGATTCATTAAAATGTGGCATAGTTGTGAGTGTTCCTGGGTACATACTGGTTCATGTACAGTGTATCACAAAAGTGAGTACACCCCTCACATTTCTGCAGATATTTAAGTATATCTTTTCATGGGACAACACTGACAAAATGACACTTTGACACAATGAAAAGTAGTCTGTGTGCAGCTTATATAACAGTGTAAATTTATTCTTCCCTCAAAATAACTCAATATACAGCCATTAATGTCTAAACCACCGGCAACAAAAGTGAGTACACCCCTTAGTGAAAGTTCCTGAAGTGTCAATATTTTGTGTGGCCACCATTATTTCCCAGAACTGCCTTAACTCTCCTGGGCATGGAGTTTACCAGAGCCTCACAGGTTGCCACTGGAATGCTTTTCCACTCCTCCATGACGACATCACGGAGCTGGCGGATATTCGAGACTTTGCGCTCCTCTACCTTCCGCTTGAGGATGCCCCAAAAATGTTCTATTGTGTTTAGGTCTGGAGACATGCTTGGCCAGTCCATCACCTTTACCCTCAGCCTCTTCAATAAAGCAGTGGTCGTCTTAGAGGTGTGTTTGGGGTCATTATCATGCTGGAACACTGCCCTGCGACCCAGTTTCCGGAGGGAGGGGATCATGCTCTGCTTCAGTATTTCACAGTACATATTGGAGTTCATGTGTCCCTCAATGAAATGTAACTCCCCAACAGCTGCTGCACTCATGCAGCCCCAGACCATGGCATTCCCACCACCATGCTTGACTGTAGGCATGACACACTTATCTTTGTACTCCTCACCTGATTGCCGCCACACATGCTTGAGACCATCTGAACCAAACAAATTAATCTTGGTCTCATCAGACCATAGGACATGGTTCCAGTAATCCATGTCCTTTGTTGACATGTCTTCAGCAAACTGTTTGCGGGCTTTCTTGTGTAGAGACTTCAGAAGAGGCTTCCTTCTGGGGTGACAGCCATGCAGACCAATTTGATGTAGTGTGCGGCGTATGGTCTGAGCACTGACAGGCTGACCCCCCACCTTTTCAATCTCTGCAGCAATGCTGACAGCACTCCTGCGCCTATCTTTCAAAGACAGCAGTTGGATGTGACGCTGAGCACGTGCACTCAGCTTCTTTATACGACCAACGCGAGGTCTGTTCTGAGTGGACCCTGCTCTTTTAAAACGCTGGATGATCTTGGCCACTGTGCTGCAGCTCAGTTTCAGGGTGTTGGCAATCTTCTTGTAGCCTTGGCCATCTTCATGTAGCGCAACAATTCATCTTTTAAGATCCTCAGAGAGTTCTTTGCCATGAGGTGCCGTGTTGGAACTTTCAGTGACCAGTATGAGAGAGTGTGAGAGCTGTACTACTAAATTGAACACACCTGCTCCCTATGCACACCTGAGACCTAGTAACACTAACGAGTCACATGACATTTTGGAGGGAAAATGACAAGCAGTGCTCAATTTGGACATTTAGGGGTGTAGTCTCTTAGGGGTGTACTCACTTTTGTTGCCGGTGGTTTAGACATTAATGGCTGTATATTGAGTTATTTTGAGGAAATAATAAATTTACACTGTTATATAAGCTGCACACAGACTACTTTTCATTGTGTCAAAGTGTCATTTTGTCAGTGTTGTCCCATGAAAAGATATACTTAAATATCTGCAGAAATGTGAGGGGTGTACTCACTTTTGTGATACACTGTATGTCCCACAGATGTTGCTAGTGCCTGAGTATAAAACCAGATTGCGGAGCCTTCTGTTTAAGACCACTCTGCAGGAAAAAACAGAGGAAATGCGCATTGGTTATGAATGTATCTGCAAAGCTTCTCTAGAACTAAAAAGCAGCAAGAAACTGGCAAAGATCTTGGAGGTAAATCGATTACACAGCCCAATCAGCAATGTGTTAATAAATCATTCTTTCTGTACATATTCTAAAAATGCATTGTTTCAGTTTGTTTTAGCAATGGGGAATTATCTTAATAACGGCCAGCCTGGGACAAATAAACCTATAGGCTTTAAAATCAACTTCCTTACTGAGGTAAAAATGCTGTTTATGCAGTTTATCATATTAGAAAATGTTTTAAAATGGCAGTTACATTTGTCATTGTCTATTTTGTTAATGATGTTAAAATCTTAAACCTGAATCTTTTTACAGCTCAGTACAACAAAGACAGTTGATGGGAAGTCAACCTTCCTCCATATTTTGGCTAAATCACTATGCCAACACTTTCCAGAACTTCTCAACTTTGCAGGAGAGCTTATAACTGTTCCACTCGCTGCAAAAGGTAAAATGCTAATAATGCAAGGTGATGTAATTATACAATGCATTTTTTACTGATGCATTATTTAAAATAAATGTTATGCCAAGTCCACACTACATGACTTTCCAAGTCGTCAGGTCACTGTACAGTTCACACTACACAACTGGATCTCTTGTAATCGGGAGTCTTTCAAGTCAGTGTGGCTTTCACACTACACGACTGATCGGCGATAGGGGGTTTCACGATCTATCACCAACTGGAATCGCAGGCGAGCTTCTCTGGTCTCCCAAAAATGCACATCAACAAGTATCGCGAGTGTTCAAAGTTTGTGCGCTGATGTGCAGCATAAAAGCAAGTAAGAAAAATAAATGAATCTGAGTGGATTTGGCTACACGACCAGCAGGGATTGTTTGTTCTATAGTGAGTTGGAGGTTAATAAATATTTTTTGAAATGCAATGTTGGTGTTATGTAGAGAAAGATAAGGTCAGAAATACTGTAAAGCTTGTGTGTTCCGATGTATTCTGATATAAACTATATTATGCCCCTGTCCCACCTGTTTACAACTCCTCCCCTGCGTTTCCCCTCACCCCGTATCTTGCGTTCTCGTTGGCTGTTCAACATAGCACTCATTGCCAGTCAGGCAACTCGGATCCAGATTTTTCACATTAGATATCTCTCTTCAGTCGCGCGGCGAGCCGCTTGGAGTTGTTGAGTAGTTCACACATAACGATTGAGAGCAGAGTTTCGATCGCCGAGCGAACGCCAAGTTGCCCCCGAGCCGGCAAATCTAGCGCCGACCAGTCGGCGAGCGAAAATCAAAGTGGGAAGTAGGCATTAGTAGTTTGTATTTGTAATTGTATTTTCATTATATGTTAAAAATTCTGTCAGTTAAATTATTTTTACGGACACAGGACAACTTTCATGAACATTTACCTATTTTTTTTTGCAAATCCAGTGAATCAGAGAACCATTACATCAGACCTTAGTGATCTTCACTCAACCATCCAGGAGATCAGAACTGCTTGTTTGAAGATCCCAGCCACAACAGAAGATCGCTTTGCAACAGTCATGAGTGTATCCTTTCCTATTGTAAAATTATATATGCTATTGTAAAATTATATTGTGTAAAAGTAACAATGAAATAGATTCACAGGTTGAGCAGAAATAATTATGACTACATAATAAATACACTGTCCTAAATATATTCAGCTACATTCTGTTAAATTAAAGAATACACACATAGTTAGAAGATGTGAAAATGTTTAAAGAGACATAAAACTCACATGTGGTTTGGTCGTTGTAGTGCTTCTGGAAAATAGAAAAATAAAAATAATGCATGACTACACAGTATGTGGGAACAAGATCCTAATGTGTGACCACGACTCAGTAAAGCAATCTCGTTTCCACGCCTTACTATGTTGTGGCCATGCGTTATTTTATTAATAACAGATGTCACCAGCAGGGCTCCACAGAGTTTAGTAAGTATACTTCATGAAATTCTTGATGGAACAGTAAGAACCCAGCTATCATACATAACACTGTACAATCCTAATTTTAATGTTTGTTTGTTTAGTAGGATTTTAACGTCATGTTTACACTTTTGGTTACATTCATGACAGGAACGGAAGTTACTCATTACACAAGGTTCATCAGTTCACACAAGGTTATATCAAACACAGTCATGGACAATTTGTATCTCCAATTTACTTCACTTGCATGTCTTTGGACTGTGGGAGGAAACCGGAGCACCCGGAGTAAACCCATGCAGACACGGGGAGAACATGCAAACTCCACACAGAAAGGACCCGGACCGGCTCATCTGGGGATCGAACCCAGGACCTTCTTGCTGTGAGGTGACAGTGCTACCCACTTAGCCACCGTGCCACTAATTTAATGTATTATTATTTTAACCATGTTAATAATAATAATAATAATAAATAGTACAGTAGTAGTAATATATGAACAATAAGAGCAGTATTTACACTAAACAAATAACAATTCAAAAACTTAAACTTAAGGGACATGTCTTTCTTTAATGGCATTTTGGTTCATGTGTTGGAATTTAGTTTTTAATGCTTTTTTAATGTTCTTTTGCTCTAAATGACTAAAACATCAGAAAATGAAGAATTTAGGGTCTATTAAATGTTTATTGTGGATTCTATGAAAATATGCTTGGACAAAAATGTATACCTACACCTATACCAAGGTGCTTGTAGTAAATGAATATGTAGTGGCTTACTTCACTAAAAACACTCCAAACGTGTATGGATATAAAGTGTTTCTGGTGGCACAGCAGTAAAACACACTAGCACACCAGAGCTGAGATTTCGAACACGTCATTTCGAATCTCTATCCGGCTGGGCGCCTACATAAACAACGATTGGCTGTTGTTCATACAGGGTGGGAAGCCGGACCAGGGACTCCTCATAACTGATGTAATTACGGCCTTTACTGGCTGGTTGATGGCGTCTGCACAGAGTCGAGAAATAATGCGTTGATCAGGTCTATACACAAAGCTGATCCATATATGAACTCGCCTCATGCAGGTGAAAAGATGCAGTCGGTTCTGCACACGTGTCAGAGGGGGTGTGTGTCAGTTGCGGCGCTCCTCAGTCAGCAGTGGAAGGAAGTATCGGTAGAGGGGAAGCATAATGCAATCAGGGTAATTGAATACGACTTAATTAGAGAGAAAAATTGCAATTGCAAAAAGGCAATAAAAACACTCCAAACTATTTAAATATTTTAAAACTCATGAGAAACCAATACCTACCTACACAGTTTTGTGTTTTAGTGTTTCACACTATTACAGCTTTGCACGTATTCATGCTAATAAAGAGTGCTTAGCATGTGGTCACTATGGTTACCACAGGAGAGTATTTTCACCTGCTGTGTGAAAAGCTGTACTAACCCTGGGGATTGTGACTGTTCATACAGGGAGCAGAGACAGAGAGAGGCAGGCATATGAAAAACAATTTATCTCCTCTTGTGTGGGATTTACTACTACAAACCATCTGAGTATTCAAAATGAAGTGTTTATCTGTCAGACACTGTTTATATAACTGTTTAGCAGTCTCTCAGAATGGTGACAAATTATTGCATTTAGCAGATGCTTTTGACCAAAATGACCTACAGTTGTTAGAATATAAACCAAGCAACTGAACGTTAAGGGAGAGCCTTACTCAAGGTTAAGGGCTTGGTGGTACCTGGGACCCTCAACCTACTGATAAACAGTCCAGTTCCTAAACCCCTGAGACACCACCAACCTTTAATTATACACAAACACATTTACTGTGCTATTAACTATGTAAGTAAGTTCGTTATGAAAACTGAGATTGTGTCAACTTTGCATACAATACCCAAATCTTTATTTTAGATTATGAACGTATGAACTGGTCTTCTTATTCTCATAACTATTCTTTATTTATGACAAAGTGTTTCTTTTGTTTTGTAAATAAGTTTATATTTTTGGATTTTAGGGCAGTGTATTAATTACCTGACTAACCCATCAGTTTTGTATTGGTATGTAATGTCTGTGGAAAATGGCATGGACAGAAGAAGCTTTAATATAGGTTGAGTCAAAATTATATTAATGCTAATGGATCTATTCCCCGCGAAATGTGTGTCTGGGCTTTAAATAGTACTGTTGCTTGCTGTTTTTTGTGTGTGGCGAACAGGTTGAGACTGTCCTGTAAATCATCTTACACATATGAAGTATGTTTTGTGAATAAATGGTTTCTGCCATTCAAGTGTTAACATCATTTTGACTCACCCTGTATTTAAGTATATGGGGTGTTTTGATTCCTTGACTTCAGAATCAGAGCTTCTTGGAGAATTCACATCCAGCTGTGCAGTCTCTGGACTCTCTGCAGCAGAAAGCAATGGTTGAGTTTGCCAAGGTTGTCATGTACTTTGGAGAAGACAGCAAGGCCACGAGCACTGAAGCCTTCTTTGGCATATTTGCAGAGTTTATCTCCAAGTTTGGGGTGAGCCATGCATGGTGTATCTTTAAATTAAAATCATATAATTATTTTCTTTGCATTTTTCCCAATTTTCCTCCCAATTTAGTCATATCCAATTACCCAATTGCATTACGCTTCCTCTCTACCGATGCTGATCTCCACTTCTGATTGAGGAGAGCTGTGACTGATACACGCCCCCTCCAACACGTGTGCAGTAGCCGGCTGCGTCTTTTCACCTGCACGAGGCGAGTTCATATGCAGATCAGCATTGTGCACGGAGTGCACGGAGACCCTGATCAACAAATGATCCCTTGTCTCTGTGCAGGCTCCACCAACCAGCAAGCAGAGGTCATAATTGCATCAGTTATGAGGTCCCTATCTGGCTTCCCACCCTGTATGAACAACTGCCAATCGTTGTTCATGTAGCCGCCCAGCCCAGCCGAATGGCAGAGCTGAATTTCGAACTGACAGGTTTGAAATGTCAGCTAGTGTGCTAGCATGTTTTACCACTGCGCCACCTAAGTGGCTTACAAAGTCATATAAATATTGAAACAAAATATCAGCAGTAGAATATGCATTAAAACAGTAAGAGACAGAATTTCCAAACTGTATTGGTGCGGCAAAGTTGAAAAGTCCAGGGTTAATCCTTTCCCCACGTTAATGGCCCAACATTATTTGCTACTGACTAAATATCCCTACATGTAAGTGAGAGTGAATCAGTGAATGTAATGGCTTACTACAGATTGTCTAGTGTGTATTCCCTGTAGACCGAGTGGCACTGATAAAGAAGTAGTTTTTAAAGATAAATAAATAAATGCTGATGAATACTTCAATGAAAGTGATTGGGATTTATCTAGCAGTGTCATTTGTAATTTTATTTCATTGTTTTGCAGAGAGCACTAAATGAGACACGGGCCTCTGAAAACCCCAGGAGCCCACGCATTGCTTCACCCCTAGTCTGGTGAGAACATGCCTTGGAAATGCTGCTTCTACAAACTACGGGCATTCATGTGCCAAGAGCTTAACAGAACTAACGGCTGCCCAGGGAAGCATATATTATGACCTATATATTTAATATAGTTATCATCAACATGAATTATTTATATTTTATACAAATCTAATATGAAAAAGCATATGAATATTATTAAATGATGTTTCCTTTGACAAAATAAAGTAGGTAAAATGTAAGCACTTTACGATTCAACCTCAGCTGACGATATTATGGACAGCTGGTCTTATTTATTTCCATTTACAGCATAATAGTGACCAAACCACCCACCAGTCTCATGCAGCAATGTGTAATGACGGCTGTAATAATGATAATCAGCAGTGTGTCAGATGCACTGTAATATATAAACATTTGAAAGATGTGATTAATTTTGCTCAGCACAAACGTTGTCACTGTCAAATTTCAGAGATCAGACACTGCCACACTGATGGGTGTATGTGTGGTTCAGCTGAGCAGTAAGGATGTGCATGAGAAACTGTACAGTATTACAGTAATTGTTGTAAAACTGGATGTTATCCATCAATGTCATCTTGGAATAGACTGTAACTGGAATAGAAAAGCAATGCAGGCTCTATGAAGTGGCCCAGTGTTTACATCCTGTTTGTTTTTTATGTTTTACAGGGTAAATTATTATGCAGCTTGGCTGACTAAATGTCAACCCTTTATTGATTGTTTGATATTTTTCTTTCTGCCTGATGCCTCATGTTTCTTAGTTTCCTAGTAGCTTACTTTTTAAATCCAAATGCATGGATTGTACTTACTGCCTAGCCCTGTGTCAAAAACCATTCATGATAAATGTTGGTCACTTTTGTGAGCCAGTGACCCTTTTGTGAGATGAATATCTACAATTTGCATGTAGCATTGTGTTTATAATAATATTTTTTTTATGTAGGCCTGTTTTGTCTTTATTTTACTTGATGATCGCGCTGCATAATTAAAAATTATTTGTGAGTAGGGTAGTAATTACCTGTGCCGTTCTGTTTTAGCTTTAATTAATGTGGGCCTCATATTGCTGCATTTTTCTCTAATTTATATTGTGTGAATAAATGGAGCTTCTGACAATCATAGGTCAATGTCTGTTTCTTTTAGATCGATTTGATCTTCGTCACTGCAGGCCAAAAGTGTTCATGGTGTTGAGATAATTACTATTGAAGTTTTAACACGTTCAATTTTAATTTTAATCTTGTGTGTCTATACCTATTGATTTATTATAAGACTAATACTAGTACTCATACTGGTACTGTTTAAGTAAAACAAACCATAGGTTTCAATCTACTTTTCATCCTTCCACATAAAAAGACTGAGAAACGAAGATTCATTCTGTCACACTGTGCATGTGGTGCATCTTTGTTCTGAGAGAAATTAGACAAAAATTAAAGTGCCACACACCATTAAACAGTCATTTCAAAAGTAATTTTAATATTATAGTAATTGCAAAATAATAAGGCTGTTAAAATATCTGTAAATTGGCCTTTGACAGCTGTTACATTCAGTTTAACATTAGTGTTTTTGTCCAGAAATATGACAAAATATGTTGAACACGTGCATAGATCAGTGTCCTTACAATTCCATCTTAGTGATTGAATCAGCTAGTGAAATTGGTCATATAAATAGAGCTAGTTTGACTGCACCTATTGCAAAGTACATGGAACAATGGTCACCTGGTTATGTTTGGAGAAAACCCAAACTGTCACTTTATGCTAAGCGGATATTTATCTGAATAGTCAGATGTAATTCAACCTACCCTATGTTGTCTGCTAATGATTCTGTGTTCACAAAACCTGTGTTCGAGTTCCTCCAAAGCACAAAATAAATATAATTTATTATTTTTAAAAAGCTATTTAGTGTACACATAAGAGGTTTGAAAAGTAACAGCAATGTTGAAATGCATTACATGGTCCAAAGTATGTGTACACCTCACCATAAACTTCTTGGAACATTGCAAAATTGTGGACAGCATTGGTGAGGTCAGGCACCGATGTTGATCAAAAAGGCCTGACCTGCATTTACGTTTTCAGCCTTCTTCCAAAGCGACTTACAGTACTGTGACAGTATATTGTTGAAGCAATTGAGGGTTAAGGGCCAACCGAGGCAACCTGGCAGTGGTGAGATTGAAACCAGCAACCTTTTGATTACTAGTCCCAGTACCTTAACCGCTAGGCTACAACTGCCCTGGGATTTGAAATCTACATTACAATTTAGCATGGTGTTCAGAGGGGCTGGAATTCTTCCTCACTAAACTCACCCGAGTATGTATTTATGGACATTACTTTGTTAAAGAGAGGAGCACAATCATGTTGGGCTTCCCCCAAGTTATTGCCACAAAGCTGAAAGCATCTTATTTAAATTCATATAATTGATTAATGCACATATTTGCAGTGGATGTGATTAAAACATATGAGCTCAATAATTATTAGGAGTGTCCACATACTTGTGGCCATATTATGTATAAGCCTTGTTATTGTTTGAAAAAGTCTAGAATGTTCTGGCACCATCTGCTGTTCAGCAACGGTAAACAACAACAGCTAATGTTTCTATTCATAAACATGGATAGTAATTACTCACTGTCCGGTAAACAAGGACGCTCCAGTTTCTATCATTTATACGAAAAGTCTCTTTTTGCTGAAGTTGAGAAACAAAAGACGACAAATAAGGTATAATTGTACCCCAGTTACAGTGAATTCGATCATTTTATTATTATTTTCTTTTAAGTTAGCTAAGATACAATCTAATTAGCTTGATTAGCTTCAGTTAGAATGTAAGGTAACGGTATTCCGTTTATTCGTTACTGATTTAACACACCTCATTATAACTGCTTCTCAGTCAGAGAACGCGACTGGTGGAATTAAATTAATAAATCTGTTTTATTATTTGAGTTGTATTGTAAATTGAGAAAACAAAGCCACAAAGGCTCTGGAATGGACTTATTGTGTTTACATCACTCCTGTCAGTCAACATTGTATACTAATTTTTTAAAAGTAAACATGGTAGACTTATGTGCTAAACAGCTGCTGTTGTGGGACCAAACTAAAACAAGTTACAGTGGTACCTCGAAACTCAACGTCAATTGGTTCTGGGAGTGGCGTCGAGTTTAAAAAACGTTGAGTTTCAAGGTATTTTTTCCATAGGGATGTTTGGGAAACCTGTTAATGCGTTCCATGGTCTAGTGGAACTGCATATATTTTAGGCTAATGTAAAATAATGGGGTTGTTTTTGACACTTATACACTAAAATAGCACAAATATAATATAAAATATAATATAAAAAATACACAAATAATCAATAAAAATACAATAAAACCTTTACTTTTACCTTTACTTCTGTGTCGTTTCCTTACGCTTTTTAATTGTGGAGATGCTTGATCTTGGAATACCATATTCCGTTCAGTATCGGCGCATTCACATGAGAAGTGTGGCGGTGCAAAAAACTTAACGTGACTTATTGTACTAAAACGGGCGAGAAATTTTATTAGTGATAAGAACTTATGAGCAGTAATAATTAAGAGAAGTTTAGTGTCGTTCTTTAGTACATTTTTTAAAAAACTGAACACGTTGAGTTTAAGGTAAACGTTGAGTTTAAGGGTACAAATTTCTCGACAAAGGGTGTTGAGTTTCAAAGATTTTAAGTTCAGGGGACGTTGAGTTACAAGATATTACTGTATTTAGTTATTTCATTTTTTGTTTTTGTAGATCTGTTTTTTTTCTCTTAATTAATCCCTTAATCAATCATCCAGTCCATCTTAAAATTGCTTTCCTGCAGTATTTGTGCTAATTACATGGGCAAAAAGTTGAGAATTTTCTTTTTGGTTATAAAAACTCAATGTTGATTGAAACACTAAATTGCTCCAAGCAATGTATAGAGTGTGGCAATGTTACGTGGCAAAATCTACTAAGACATAAGACACTATGGCAGAGCAATGTAATGTAAATACTGATGGCTCTTTAAAAAGTCTACACAGCCACATACATACCTAGAAACACCATGCACAGTGACAAGGGTCAGGTGGTGTGATGTAAAGCACATAGCTGATGGGTATTGGAACAGCACAAGGGAATTAATTTCCCTCGCATTACTTTTTTCTCAATTTGTTCATTTGCCACATGCACCAAAGTCCCACTCACTAAGATCATCACTGTTAATGCGTGTAAAGACACCGGCTCCTCCTTTTACTACCACTTTAACAGAGAGCTTTAACATGCACAGAGAAGAAAACTATGCTAAGCATTCATCCACTGCTTCTGCCAATGCCTTAGTAGACCGACAGTAGTGTCGCTGTTCTGTCAGCAAGGAGGTGATTTCCTATCCAGCCTTCCCTTTATCAGTCATGACTATTTGTCTGACCAAAAATCCGGTCCCTGTCAGCATTTTGGGACCAACACCATTTAAATAGATACAGTTTTATATACAAGTGATATTTGGGTGACCATACAAGAATATTACAGTATAGCTTGCTATTTATTTAGGCCTGCAAATGTTGGTTTTCATGAGCAGCTAACTTATGTCTGCTTCTTTTTATAGAACAGCTTAATTCACAGGTTGGTTTGTGTAGCGACTATTAACCAAGACCTGAGCAGCTGTAGTGATGAGCGATGTGCAGTAACTGGTAAGCATAACAGACGCTAGGGTCATATGAATCATTGGCCAGTTGGTAAAATGTACTGTGTAGTACATGAGTAATGTGATCCTAATGTATAATGCTATTTTCAGCAGCAGGATCTTGTGTGTTTGTACTAATTTCAGAACACTACAAACAATTTCTGTTAAAATTCCAGCAAAACACATTGACAGAAGGAGTTAGTGGCTTACTGCTGCTGTATCATAAATGCATCATCCATTTGCTCGAGGTAGGACACTTGTAAAGTTTGTTTTTTTATTTTTTATTGTGTATTCACTTAGTTGTCAGGTTATTAGTTAAACTTACATTGAAGCTACACTGGTAGTTATTTATCAGGAACACCTACCAAATACATATAATGTACACTGTACTATACTGTCTTAGCAATGCAATCTGTCAGCTCCTCTTTACTCTGTTCATTAATGGAAAGGAACCACTACAAGACATCAACAGGCACTTGATAAAAATGATGCACTGTACCTCATGGACAAGGCCTGCTACATATAATACACGTAACAAGAAGACGTTTCTCCACAAGGGGGAGCAATTGACATTGTTGCGGACTTGTGCTAGGCCTTAATAACACTGTTTACAGTGTAAAACAGTTTAAACTGTAAAAATGCTCATTGTTGGATGGCACAGTGGATCAGCAGGTAGTGTGGACCACCACCCCACTCACTTTATAGTCCAGCCCTGCACCCAATGTTTTCCAGGTGGTCCCTGAGATTCTAAAATGACTAAATGTTAATCTTATATTTTTATTACATAATCATAAGGATACAGACTTCTTCACTGCATATGTGTGGTGTAGAGCTGCTGAAAAAGTGCACTGCATCCGATGTACTTCAGTAAGTGATCGTATACCTACAGATTATATTACATGGCCAAAAATATGTGGACACCTGACCATGAGGTTGATGAAAATCCTATTCTAAAACAGTATAACTTTGTGACTATAAACTCCTCTACTCCTCTTGGAAGCCTTTGTACAATATTTTGGCATGTGTCTGTGGGTGTTTGTGTACGTTCAGTCAAATAACCATTGGTAAACTCAAGCATTAATAATGAAGGAGAAGGCCTGGTTTAAAATTAGTATTGTCATTTATTTAAAAGGTGTTGAGTCAGGTTAAGGTAGGTGTATCTGACAACTTGGCAACTCGAGATTTACTTGGATGTTTAACCTGTTTTGTTGCTCATTACAGTCTTCATCTGAGGTGCTCACACTGATCATAAAAGATCTGAGTGACATGGAGAAAGGATCCAAGTAAGAACACAAAGTGATTTTCATTTACTTCTAACTACCGGGGTTGTATTTATTCAGAGCCAGAACAGGGTTCAAACCTCGGCTGTGCTATTGGCCAGCCGGGCGTCTACACAGACATGAGTCTTTGTGTTGAAGTGAGATAGCCAAAGCCATGTAATGGATCAGCTTCCTGTCCAAAGTAATCCTGCCTTGTGCCCAGTGTTTTACAGTGGAACCGACCTCGCTGTGACCCCCACTGTAGGCATTTAGCATGTTATGGTTAATTAATATTCCATCATCAAAGCGACAAAAATGATTCGCATGTATAATTTTTAAATTCTTTTAGTCTTGGTACTTTCTTCATCATCTACTGTATATGTTCACAGTGGCCACCCCAAAAACATGGAGCTTAGCGTGGCTCTCCATACGCAATAAGGCTTCGTGTGGGAACCCAACACCGGTAGGTGATAAGAAGTGTCTGTTGGCTCTTCTCAATTAAAACTGGGGTTGTGCAAATGGCAGCAGATTCACAATCAAGAATTGGAAACGACTAGATTGGGAGAAAACGGGGGAAAAATCCAAATTATAATCACAAATCACACTTACCCCTTCAGTGGCTTAATTACACCTAAGGGTAGTCTAGAGCAGATAATCAACTCTCTGGATGTTGTTAGGCAGTGGGAGGAAACTGGACTAACAATAAACTTAAATGGACATGGGGACATGGTAAGAACATACCAGACATTTCACACATTGTGACCAGAGGCACGGTCTGAACCCAGGTCCCTGGGTTGCTGTAAACATCTGCTCCACCGTTGCGTATTCCTGTTAGGATAACTTTTAAGTGTGCATTTCTTTAAACTGGAACCTACCAGTTTAAAATGTTTTTTGTTCCCTCCAAAACCGTATTATGGTTTTGACTAGGTTTTGATGCTAGAGACCTGGTATGAATGGTATTCCTCTTGTCTACAGACATTAATTCTCGGTACTTTGGTGTCGTCCACATCCAAAAACATGTAGACTGGTTTGGCTACTCTAAGTTGTCCCTAGGTGTAAGGAATTTAGTAAATGGGTTTGTGAAATGCCCAAAGATAGACTGGTGTCTGGTCTATGGTGTATTTCTGTTTTTCTGTATTGCACCCATTATTTTCCATTGATTTTAGACCCACCACAACTCAGGTCAGAATGTAGAGGTGACTGAAGATCAAATAATTGAATTGCCAGGACAAAAAAAAAAAATAATCACATTGTACTATTTAGCAGTGGAAATGTATTGAATGACCAGTCCATGTTATATAATTTGGTTAATACATTTTTTTGTTTAATGCCAGCTGCTTACTAAAGGACTGCAGGATTCTTGTTTTCTCTCATTGCCTGATGGGTCGATTGTTTTCTTCATGGAGCTACCGAATGTTAAACCAGTCCCTAAGCTTAAACGTTACAGCTGTGCACACACCATCAGAAGAGTTGCTTGTACAAGACAGCCTGGCCAAGATTTACAAATATTGCACATGGCTGCTAAAATGCAAGGTGAGTAACCAGGCATTTACTGCACTGTAGAGGCTTCACGTTTTCAGCAGGTTTAAGCAAAGCTTCAGTAAGTGTACACCCATACAATGCAGTTCGACAACAGTATATAAGGCTGGACAATGAACAACATTTAACATTGTATTAAGATTGGCTGCCCTAAAGGAAAAAGGACAGATCTTTGATTCCAAAACAGCTTTAGTGCTTTTTGGAATGCTGTCACACGAGTGTGAACTGGGTGTAGTGAAATACAGCACCAGCAACAACAACAGCCTCCAGCTCTTTGACAAATGAATGGGACAAAAATCATGTGAATCATCCATTCAGCTGAGATGTTCCCCAGTGAGGCCACAGAAAACATTTTAACATCTACCATACAAATGATCTGGTCAGAGGTTTGTGCTTTCTAAATAGTTATTGCAATTAAAATATTTAATACTGTTGAAGTACAGTTTTTGTTGATCCCGGGTCTGTAGACCTGTTGCAATCATAAAATGTTTGCAAACAGTTGAAAAACATACAAAAACTCACATTTACTGATATAGTTGCATTCTTGTCATTTGCTCTACTATGATAATACAACCAAGATCTGTTTGGCTAGGAAATAGTTCATTTAATTTGTGCTCATTTAATCAACAATTGTACACAAACAAACTTGAATGCTAACTCTGAGGTGCTTTAGCTCACTACATGGCTAAAAGCAGTTGGATACCTAACCATTAGCTTGCTGTACATCCCATTTTAAAAACAAATGGTTTTAAAATAGTGACCTCTGTTGTGCCCATTCAGTCAAAGAAGCATTTGTATGGCTTGGTCAAGAAAGCCTCAGTTGATGTTCCAGTTTATTCCAGAGATTTAAACCGAGCTTTTCTTTACGTCTTTATAGAGCTTGCTTTGTGCACAGGGACACAGTCATGCTGAAACAGGAAAGGACCTTCCCTAAACTGTTGCTGCGAAGTTGAAAGCATATCATTTTCTCATTATAATTAATTTATCCCAGCTGGTAGTAATTGTTGTGGCTGAAACACGTGAAACCAATCAGCTTTCCTTCATCACACATGATCAGCTGTGTCTGTTGAGCACCCAGCCAGGCCAGTAGCATCACCAGCATTCGAATTGGAGACCTTAAACACCTCCGCCGTTCAGGGCTAGTACCACCAGAGTGCTTATACACTAACTAATTCCACTTGCATGTGTGTCAAGACTACTGGTTAATCATAGTCTTGCTGCTATTTAGATGCTTGCCAGAACATCTCCTGAATAACTAGCTGTCAGGAAAAACTGAATCTGCAGGTTTTTATTTTTTATCACATTTGTTTACATGCATTTTAGAGCACCAAAGTCTCAGGTTATTTTAGCACAGCCCATCTTGAAGCCATATTGCTAGGAACGAACTTCCCCTGTCTGTTCAAACATCCGAGTCTCTCACTGTCTTCAAAATATGATTACTGAGCAATAACATGCAAAAAAGCTTGGTCTAACAGGGGTTCAGCAGATTTGTATCCCTGGACTGGTGTCTACTTAAACTAGAGTAGGAAAATGTTTCCTGTGGAAGCTCTTCTGTAAGTCGCTCTGCATAAAAACCCTGATGGGTACTGTTATGGGTTGATAAGTGCTGAAAGTACTTATTTACAGCTAATACAGAAGTTACTGTTATTTTCTCCATTTTCTTGATTTGAGTAAAGGGCATTTATTTTTACATTAATTCAAGGTGATTTAGTGTTACAGTGCGTTTTACAGTGCATTTTACTCAGATTTTAATCAGTTGCACTATGTGAACAAAGCCGTGCTTTGTGATTTTATAAATAACTAAATATTACTCTGCAGGGTATCAGTGAAGGGCAAGGTACACAGAAACAGGATTTTTTGGTGGAAGAACAAGCCGTAATTCACCTTTGCCAGAGCCAAGTGCTGCATTCTCCCACTACATTCCTTCAGAGCTATATGAAACCAGTACACATACTCACGGATGCAGGTATGTTCTGTGTGTGCTGAAGGGTTAGGACTTGCTAGATTTAAAAAAAGAAAAAGTCTGGTGGAGATGTTTGTGTTATTAGAAACTGTGTGGCCAACGCAGCACCGGCTCTTGTGGCAGACAAATGAAGAAGAATAAAGGCAATAAGGATGCAGCAAAAGAGGGTGCAGCTTACAAGTAAAAGGAGCCTCCAAGACATAATTAAAAAACACCAACAGAAGCTGTTAATCTGCTTTTTGATTATTCTTAATAATAGCAAGCATTTTATTGTGTCCACCTCTGTCACACCATCAAAACTTTTGAATTCACTTCATTTCCCAAACTTCAGACAGTGTAAGGCAGCAATGTAAGGGCAAGGCCTGTGAACAAACATATTACAAAAATCGTCCTAAGTGTAGAAGTACATAATGTTGAGAATGGTCTTACTTGACATTATTTAGACATTTTTGGATGAGGGGGCAGCTGTGGAAGGATGAAATGGTGTAGTTGGAACTCAGTAAGACAAAGTTGAGCAGAGTTAATGTTCTTGTCCAACAAGTCACAGTCTTTCTGGTTTATAATTTGTCTGTTTGTAATTGGTCGATTGTACAGTTTGCTAAACAGTAAAGACAGACTTTTTATACACAGATAACTGAATTAATGTACACATATGAGCTTATGCTGTGAAATTAGTCATTGTGGACTCATCACATCAATGCCCAAAGTAAAGGAAAAAGCAAAAACCTTTGAAGGCAGAATACTAACCGTGACATGTTTATACCTTATATTGTAATAATAATATTGGTAATATATTGCATAATTCACTAACATGACAGGCATTATAAGACGCTTAAAAGAAAAATAGAAAAAACTGAGATACTGACATAATGTAGGTGTAGATGAAAGGTGTAGATGAAAATAGACGTAGGACAGTTTAGAAGTCACTACCTGACTGGAAACCTGCAGTCAGAAGCTACATTTTAAACAGTATACGGTTTCTATTTACCTTTATCCCAAACCTAACATAATCTGCACTTGAAAAAAAAAAACTAAGGCCACTTAAGAATAGTACCTCAAACCCAATTTCCCAGGTCCTTGTTACATTTGAATATGAGAGACTGTTTTAAACCTGTTTGGAGCCATGCCACTGTTTCTCTTACACCACCAATGGTCCGAGTCTTTGGAAGAATGCAGCCAGGCTGACGAGATCTTTGGTGAAATGGTGAGAACAGCAGCATTTTAAAGAGTCTTTTGTTTGTGGGGAAAAGGTGACAGGTTTAAAGCAGCCATGTCCTTCTCTTTATAGAACGGTGCTCTCTGTGTCCAGGTCCGAGTCCTTTAGCTGAGTGACACACTGCTGATCTGGGACAATGTCAGGGATTATGGCACGATTCAATCCTTTGAATTGCATTCCCGGATCTGTACAAGCATACAAGATGTTAATCACTAGACAGACTTTAATACTACATAACTACTAAGACAGTAAAAGCCTTCTGTGTTCTTTTATTTATTAATTTTTTTAAAGCATTTTCTCCCCATTTTCCTCCCAATTTAGCGCACTCAATTTTGTCTCCCGCTGCTGAGAGATACCAGATTGCATCCGAGGAGAGCATGTCACTGTACACGCCTCTTTTGACACGTGCACAGCCCTCCTCTTCTCACCCCTGCTTTCTGCACAGGTGTCTCTTCCACCAAAGAGTTCAGAAACTCGGTGCTGGTGTGCAAGCGGAATATCCCAAGCTGTAGCCTAGTGGTTAAGGTACTGGACCAGTGATCAGAAAGTCGCTGGTTCAAACCCCACCACTGCCAGGTTGCTGCTGTTGGGCCCTTGAGCAAGGCCCTTAACCCACAATTGCTCAGACTGTGTACTGTAACTGTAATGTATGTCACTTTGGATAAAGGCGTCTGCTAAATGCTGAAAATGTAAATGTAAAATATCCCGCTGTGCCACCTGGGCTCTGCCTTCTGTGTTCTAAAATATTTTATTCAATCTTTACTAACATGACAGTTCTTTAGGACAAAGATGAATAGTAATCATGAATTTTTTTTATTTTATTTATAGACAGAAAATATTAAAGCAAACTAGAGAATTCATAGAAGTAAGAGCAGTAAAAAGCAAAGGTAGTCTTTAAGAGGCTAATTTTGTCAGGTGGTGGTCAATCAGATTGTAGCAGGTCCTTGACATGAGCTACACACTAAAATCGGTTCAGTAGTCTTCTTACACCGATCAGGCATAACATTAAAACCACCTCCTTGTTTCTACACACACTGTCCATTTTATCAGCTCCACTTACCATATAGAAGCACTTTGAAGTTCTACAATTACTGACTGTAGTCCTTCTGTTTCTCTACATACCTTTTTAGCCTGCTTTCACCCTGTTCTTCAATGGTCAGGACTCCCACAGAACCACCAAAGAGCAGGTATTATTTAGGTGGTGGATCATTCTCAGCACTGCAGTGACACTGACATGGTGGTGGTGTGTTAGTGTGTGTTGTGCTGGTATGAGTGGATCAGACACAGCAGCGCTGATGAAGTTTTTAAATACCGTGTCCACTCACTGTCCACTCTATTAGACACTCCTACCTAGTTGGTCCACCTTGTAGATGTAAAGTCAGAGACGATCGCTCATCTATTGCTGCTGTTTGAGTTGGTCATCTTCTAGACCTTCATCAGTGGTCACAGGACGCTGCCCACGGGGCGCTGTTGGCTGGATATTTTTGGTTGGTGCACTATTCTCAGTCCAGCAGGGACAGTGAGGTGTTTAAAAACTCCATCAGCATTGCTGTGTCTTATCCACTCATACCAGCACAACACACTAACACACCACCACCATGTCAGTGTCACTGCAGTGCTGAGAATGATCCACCACCTAAATAATACCTACTCTGTAGTGGTCCTGGGAGAGTCCTGACTAGGGCTGTCGCGGTGACAGAATTTCCCCTTGCGGTATTCAGCCTGTCTCAATATCGCGGTATGCGGTTATATCGCCATTTTTTTGTTGTTTTTGAAAATTACTTAATTGATCTGGATTTTAGAGCTATATAAACAAGCTTTATTGTTAGGCTATGATTCGATATATTATTGCTTTATAATGACAAAGATGAGACAGCTTTAAGACCAATGAAATGCGTGTTTAGGCTATTGTTAAATACAGAACAGAGCAGGGATGCGCGTCTTTTCTCTATTAAAAAAAGGTTTAAATAAGCTTCTAGCCTAGGTTAGATATACACTGTGAAACAAAAAAAAAGTGTTTAGGCTAAATATTTTAAATGCACATCTAATCAAAATATGGTAAAAAAATAGAATAAAGAATAAAGTCTGTAAGAGTTTAAACCTGCGTTATCATGTGCGCTAGACGAACCAACATGTTCACCTGATGTGTTTTAGAGAGGATCTGAGTGGGGTAGCGATGTTCCCCTCGGTACTAAAACCCTCTCTGATGGTGCTCGTTGCATTAATACACTGTAGATGTACTGAACCTGCATGCGACTTTAGAGATCAGAGAAAATCTAGCCTGGTTATTGCGCCACTATTAACCATCTATTTAGTAGATATAATTAACATAACAATATATACTACGTTTCAAGTTATTATTCGTTTCAATACATTTTTATTCAACGAAAAAATGCATTTAAATCATTCCAGCAAGCCAGCAAGAGAGAATCTGCAGGCTGCAATGTCATATTAACCGTCATTAAGTGTTTTAGTTCGCCAAGGCTGTTTAAATATAGTCTAAATTACAAGTATTTATTGAGTGTGAACTCAATTTAATCATTAATAAACTTGCCTATAATTCCTGTTGCGATTGTTTACATTTTAAAACACAAAGCCTGACACTCAGCAGCAACGCATGAGAACAGGTTGCGGGAAAATGTCGCTCCTAGCTCATTTTCATTATGAATTTATTTAACATTTATTACGCACGAATGTAAGCGTATAAAACAAGATGGACCTGCAACAATAAAAAAAAGGAGATGAAAGAAAGAAAAAACGTGAATATACCGCGATATTTCAAAATTGCGGTTAGCGCGACAGCCCTAATCCTGACCATTAAAGAACAGCATGAAAGAGGGCTAACAAAGCATGCGGAGAAACAGATGGACTACAGTCAGTAATTGTAGAACTACAAAGTGCTTCTATATGGTAAGTGAAGCTGATAAAATGGACAGTGAGTGTAGAAACAAGGAGGTGGTCATAATGTTATGCCTCATCGGTGTATACACAGTGGTTTAAAAAACAATAATTTCTCTTTTTTAAACTGACTAATAATAATACAGCAGCACACCTAATGGAATGTACTTTTCATAGCCTAGTAAATACCTGTGACTCCATATCAAGCCAGAATGTACTGAATACTGAAACGCCCACTTCAGACAAATACAAGTATTTATACGTAAGCATACAGGATGGGATATAAATAATCATCAGACATGAAAACATCTTAAAGCTTTGTTATTCCTAACCAGCATTTCACTGGAGCTCTGAAAAAAATTACAATTTTGTGTGCACGCCGATTTGAACAGTTAAACCTGCCTGGTGTATTTAGCAGCAAGTAAACTCAGCTGACCAGCGGTCAGTGAAGTTAGACTTTCTCCTTGCTGCTGTGTAGATTCTTAGTTCAAACTAAGAAGTCTAACCTTACTACATATTGTTTACTGCAGTGAGTGATGTCTTCAAAGCTTTTGTTTGCAGCACTAAAAATAAACCTGCTAGCATGAGGGCTCAGCATTCAGTGCGCTGTGAATTCAAAACAACTACGAAACAACTGATTTAGCAATAGAAGGTGCCTCACCCATGAGTTTGTATGCAGTGCTCCACATGTCGTTGTCAGTGGTGTCGCTGGCTGCACTCTGAGGCTGTGGTGGAGGTGGAACCGTGGGTCTGTTGCGTGGTTTAGGCACCGGCCTAGGCCGAGGCAGGGAGCCAGTCTGAAACTGTGGTGGGGTGTTGGTATTTGCGGTTTCAGGAGACAAAGGTGGAGGAGTGTTTGGGGGACTAGGAGTGCTGGGTGGTGATGGCTCCTCACCCGTCTCTCCGACTGTTTGGCCTACAGCTGTCTGCTGGGCAGAAGGAGTGACCTGAGTAGGAGGCTCTGGAGGTGGATGGCTGGGGGCTTGGATTGGAGGCTGGTTGCTTGAATGGCGCCGAAGTGTGGAGTTAGGTTGAGCTACTGACTGGCTGGAACTCGAATTGGTTGGAGAATTAGCAGAGAGTGGTCTAGGAGATGGAGACAGGGATTGAGGAGTCCCACATGTAGGCTGTGAAGTAGACTGGCTGCTTATCTGCCCTGAAGGTGGGTTGGCTGGTTTAGGAGGTGCAGGAGCTGGCTTCTTCATAGCTATGACAAGCAGATTTAAAAAGAAAGTCACAGTTGGAACTTGCTAAACTAGTTGCAAGCAGGTTGCGAGTGGATGTTGAACTACAGCCAATGAGAACGCAAGATACAGGGTGAAGGGAAACCCGGTGGAGGAGTGTAAAAACATGGGACAGGGGCATAACATGATTTCTATCAGAATACATCAGCACACACACAAGGTTTACAGTATTTTGTTATCTTATCGTCCACGTCAAACCATAATACCAACAATGCATTGCAAAAAATATTTATTAACCTCCAACTTACTACAAAACAGATAATCCCTGCTGGTCACATAGCTAAATCCACTCGGAAAATAAATAGCATGTTTCATATACAGAAAGAACACTCCAATCTCCACACAGACAGTGACTGATGATAAGAATTGAATTCAGGTATCCATGGACCTGTAACTCATGTTAATGTACCAGCTGCACCACAGTGCCAACCTTGTGTACAAATTGTCATCAATACACAGACATACAGTCTTTGGACAAAGATGGTAAAAGCCCATCTTTTGTTGGCAGGGTAATACGACCCTCAACAGGGAACTATTTCTTATTTCTATGTCTGGGAGGGGGGGTGGTCAAGACCCTGCAGTGCGCCCAGTTATTCCAGGAAAGTTGGAGCCCCCGTGACCCTGATCAGGATAAAGTGGTGGTAAAACATGAAATAAAACTCTCCTACGTAGGTGTAAATAATGTGTATTGGCTTTTGTTAACAGAAGCAGAGTCTGTAATTACTCAGCAAATTGCAGTGCCAGTGTACCCAGTGTACCCAGTGTAAGGGTTTTGTTTGTACCTCTCAGTGACACGTGAGGACTGTGTGCTGATGATCCCGCTGCCGGAGGAGTCACATTCAGCTGTGATGAACCTCCACTACCATTTCTCTGAGCTGGAGGCGTGGATGCCGAGTCACATGACTTTGAGCTAACAAACAAACACATTTAACTGCTTTCATGTAGTGATGATAAAAACAGAGTGGGAGAGATTAGGATCACGACTATTACTGTAGCTGAATGTGTCAAAGCTGCATGCTGTAACATCAAGATTATCATGCAAATAAGGAAAAAAAGCAAAAAGCTGTGGAAATATTGCAATTCAAGATTTTTTTTTTCAGATTTAATAAAGCATTTTTGTCTGTGCAGTTTTGCACAGTGCAAAATGCACACAGAGCAGCTAGTATTGAAAAGAGAAACCAGAGCAAGCAATGATTTATACCAAGCACAGAACTATCACAGCCGCACTATACCAAGCTCATACCTGATCTCCTCAGTGTGTTGGGCCAGAAGCTGCTGCGCTGCTGCTAAGGCTGCCATCCCCAATGCCAGACTAGGCTGGCACACTTCCATGCCCAGACCCTCTGGTGAAGGCTGCTGGAGCAGGAGCTCAGTTGCAGACTGGCTTCCTGCAGTACTTACAGCCTCCACCGGGGGCAGAGGGGGCTGGAAGGCAGGCTTTCTAGTTAGCGTACTGCCTCTACGGTGATTGTGCTCCATTAATTTGTTAGCAGAGCTAAAGGGAGAGGAGATAGTGAAGACACCACCAGTGCTGACATTATCCCAACAAAGCAACACCACACTCGAACCCCTTTCACACGTGCACTTTTACCTGGGTAGCATCAAGAAATCGGCATATTTATTTCAAAACTAGGCGGCTCGGTGGGTAGCACTGTCGCCTCACAGCAAGAAGGTCCTGGGTTCGATTCCCAGGTGGGGCGGTCCGGGTCCTTTCTGTGCGCAGTTTGCATGTTCTCCCCGTGTCTGTGTGGGTTTCCTCCGGGAGCTCCGGTTTCCTCCCACAGTCCAAAAACATGCAGTCAGGTTAATTGGAGACACTGAATTGCCCTATAGGTGTGTGTGTGTGTGTGTGTGTGTATGTGTGTCTGCCCTGCGATGGACTGGTGCCCCGTCCAGGGTGTTACTGTGTGCCTTGCAAACAGCACTTTTTGAAGGGTCTCTACGATTCAGAAAAAGCACCCCAGTTGTGAGTGTGAAAGGGGCTTTAGAGTAAGAGAGAAGAATAAACTGCACCAACAAATATGCCTCCATTATAAACAATAAAGCAGAAAGCAATACAATCTATTGTTTACGTAATCACAAGGAAAGCAATTTATTTGATTAGGTGTGGTAGACCGGAGTTAATGTAAACACAGCTAAAGCATGAGAAATTATTTGGATTATTCATTTTTAATGTGCTGTAAAGGTTTCGTGACATTGAAGGTCAGTATGTGTACCTGTCTCGTCTGCCCAAATCATTCTCAGGTCCCACCATGCTGTTAGGTCTCTTTCTGTCTATTGTACCAGAGTCGTAGTCAGGAATGGACAGATTGTTGACATGGTTGGTCGGTGGAGCAGGCATCGAAAACATGCCTGATACATTGAATTCCACGTCTGAATAGAAAACATACACACACACACACACACACACATCTTAGTCTTTGTGTACAAAATAGAATATGAACCTTATTTTCATGAGAACAAGTTCATTGTTGTTACCTTCAGGGAAAAACCAGTCTGCATGTTGGATGATGGGCTCAATAATAATAACCACATGGACAGAGGTAGCAGCTGCCATCTCCGCTAGGCTCCTGAGATTAAAGATATAATACTGAGGCTACACAATCAATTATGTATACTATTTTTTAAGGAAAGATAAAATTCTCACCCCTCCATTTTTGGCCATAACAGATTTGGTCCTAGAACAATTGCAATGTTGCTGGGGGTCATCTTGTTAATCTCGCTGTCTTGAGCTAGCTTTGCAAGAAACTTCACCAGATACCTTATGAAAAAGAAACAATTGAAAAAATTGATTTGAAAGGCCGATTTTACAGATTCATTTTGTTCATGGGTTTCAAATTAGTCCTCATAGACTGTAGCTACAAATCACTTTTTGACAGACTACTTAATAATGTTAAAGGTGAGTTGGGACACAGCCAAATCATAGATAAGTTATAATAAAAAGTGTATCTTGACCCGAATTTACTCAAAATATTCTGTTTTATATTTTATTTTTATGCTTTACCACATTTAATCAATTCTGCTATACTCACCTAAAGTTTGCTTTGTTGTTCTTTGGTAGTTGATCACAGGTCACCCACAAGGCTTGTAACCTTTTGTCTGGGTCAGATATACTAGAACAATGTAAATAACCATGTAAACCAGTATAAAAAAGAAAAAAGCTTGTTTGATTAATGTTTTCGCTAGATAATATGGTGCATGGACATGCTTACTTGGATGCCTGAATCCACTCATCATACAGCTGAAAGGTCATAAGAGGCTCAGGCAGTTCCCTTAGATAAGACTTCAGTGCCCCTTATCGGTGAATAAAAAAAAAAAAGAGCTTCCGAATTAAACAGAATATGCAGTGTATCAGCATTACAGAAGATAAAATCTGTACTATACCAGCAACAGCATGGGGGTCGGAGTAGAACTCCTCAAGCTGAGAGGTGGAACAGTCCAGTGCTGCCTTCAGCTTCTTCAGTTTAGAGGCTCCCGCAGTTATTCGGAAAAGGCCCTGTTGAGCATGCAAAAGTGAATGGGGTGCAGGTACAGCCATGTTTACCATGGCTTGTGCCAGACAAAATTCCAACAAATTTCATTTGTTGCAATCTATTACAGTTTATTTGCTTGTAAAAATGTAGAACAACCAGTTCAAGTCTTAATGAAAAAACTGAAAAAAGAAAATAAAGATACAGGAGAAATACACATTGTCCATTTTATCAGCTCCACCACCATATAGGAGCACTTTGTAGTTCTACAACTACTGACTGTAGTCCATCTGTTTCTCTGCATGATTTGTTAGCTCCCTTTCATGCTGTTCTTCAATGGTCAGGACTCTCCCAGGACCACCACAGAGCAGGTATTATTTAGGTGGTGGATGATCTCAGCACTGCAGTGACACTGACATGGTGGTGGTGTGTTAGTGTGTGTTGTGCTGGTATGAGTGGATCAGACACAGCAGCGCTGATGAAGTTTTTAAACACCTCACTGTCACTGCTGGACTGAGAATAGTCCACCAACCAAAAATATCCAGCCAACAGCGCCCTGTGGGCAGCGTCCTGTGACCACTGATGAAGGTCTAGAAGATGACCAACTCAAACAGCAGCAATAGAGGAGCGATCGTCTCTGACTTTACATCTACAAGGTGGACCAACTAGGTAGGAGTGTCTAATAGAGTGGACAGTGAGTGGACACGGTAATTAAAAACTCCAGCAGCGCTGCTGTGTCTTATCCACTCATACCAGCACAACACACACTAACACACCACCACCATGTCAGTGTCACTGCAGTGCTGAGAATGATCCACCACCTAAATAATACCTGCTCTGTAGTGGTCCTGTGGGGGTCCTGACCATTAAAGAACAGGGTGAAAGCAGGCTTAAAAGGTATGTAGAGTAAAAGATGGACTACAGTCAGTAATTGTAGAACTACAAAGTGCTCCTATATGGTAAGTGGAGCTGATAAAATGGACAGTGAGTGTAGAAACAAGGAGCTGGTTTTAATGTTATGGCTGATCGGTGTTTTTAAATAAACAACAGGTCTAATTCTGATTTGCTTATATATAAATATTTATAGCCAAATTTCTAGCTAAAGAAAAAACTACTTGCTTATTTCTATACAACCCAAAATCTAAATAAGTTGGGACAGTAGTATAGAAATGCAAATAAAAAAATGCAGTGTCACATTTACTTTGACATTTATTTGCAAGAAGAATAAATCTGCCAGACTGTCTTCTCAATGCTGATTACTCACACCTACATGTTTTCTATTTCATTCAGAAGTAACAGTATAATTTATTCTGGTCATTGTCACACCTCTTCCTTCATGCCCGTCTCCAACAGCATCATCACACAGGCCTCTATGGGCAGCGCTATCTCTCTTCCACTGCGCTTCAGGTGCTCGTCCAAGCCTGTTCCAAATGCTGGCTTCTCGGTCCACGAGTCTGATCACAGTTAAACAGGGTAATTATACAGAGAAACACAAAACTATCGTTATCAGTCTTTCGTTGTTCATAGTTCTAATTTCTATAGCTAAAAATGTTGCTTTTTAGTTTTTCATTACTACATTACTGCTGCATTTCCTGGCCAACCAGAGTTTGTAACCAGTAATTAAGTCCAGATTGAGGCATCTAAATTTTTTCTTCTTTCTTTGCTAACGCCTGCCTTAAGGGTGGATGAACCAGGTGGTTTGACTCATAGCTCACATGCTGGGAGACTGAGTGCACCAGCCTCACACCACATGTGCCTACAGACGAACCCAAGAATAATCATTTACAGCTACTTCATTTTAAAGTTATTTTATACACTCATTGTAGGTTTTTGGAAAACGAGACAAAATACACTGGGTCATTTAATTTTCATGTTTTACTACTGTCTAATCCTGGTCAGGGTTGCAGTGGCTCCGGACAGGGAGCCAATCCATCACAGGGAATATCCAAGACATATCCTATCATATCTGTTTGTAGATGCCCGACTGGCTGATAGCACCGCTCTTAATTTGAACCTTGTGTCCCAGCAGTAACAGATTACCATAATTTGCTGCTGCGCCACCCGAGCGCATAATAATTAACCTATTAGACTAAACCTAGGGAGTTTTGGACAAATCTCAAAAGTAAGGAGTTATCAGAACAGGGTTCTTATTGTCATGAGTGTCATTTGAGGTTATGCCTAGTACACACTACATGGTTTTTGTCCTGATTTTCACTCGCCGACTGGTCGGTGCTAGATTTGCCGGCGTTACTCAGCGTTTGCTCCGCGATCAAAACTCGACCATCAATCGCTATGTGTAAACTGTTTAACAACTCGATCCACTCGGCGACTGAAGAAATATATCTAGCTTGTCAAATATCTGGATATGAGTTGCCCAACTGGCAATGAGTGCTATGTCGAACAGCCAATGAGAATGCACGATACGGTGTGAGGGGAAACGCAGAGGAGGAGTTGTAAAAAGGCGGGACAGGGGCTTAATATAGTTTATATCAGAATACATCGACACACACACACACAAGTTTTACAGTATTTCTGACCTTATCGTTCTCTACAAAACATAACACCAGTGTTGCATTGCAAAAAATATTTATTAATCTCCAACTCACTATAGAACAATCCACGCTGTTCGCGTTGCCAAATCCACTCAGATTCATTTATTTTTCCTACTTGATTTTACGCTGCACATACTTGTTGACGTGCATTATTGGACTTGGTATCATTAAACCTTTCGTCACTTCAAGCGTTTGTTTTCGTGACAGAACGTAGTTTGGGAGACCAGAGAAGCTCGTCTGTGATTACAGTTGGTGATAGATCGTGTAGTGTGAAACCCCCCATCGCCGATCAGTCGTGTAGTGTGAAAGCCACACCGACTTGAAAGACTCCCGATTACAAGAGATCCAGTCGTGTAGTGTGAGCTGTACAGCGACCTGACGACTTGGAAAGTCGTGTAGTGTGAACTTGGCATTAGGAGTAGATTTGTTTGAATAGTCAGATGTAATCCAAAAAACACCCTAAACAAATGTGCCATGAATTAAAACGCATGCAGGGACACAGATTTCACTGTCCACAGTCAAGGTAGCTTTAGATGACAATGGGTTTAAAGGCTGCCGTACAAGAAAGAAAAATTTTTTACTTAAGTTTGTCGCTGGCCAACAAAAAAGCCTTTTGAGAAGAATCTTTTGGTCACAATAAGCAGCGGTATGCTTAACGCAAATAAGGTGAGAAATATAAACCCAGCGACACTGCATCAACTGTCAACTGGCATACATGACGTCCCGTACTAGTGCATGTAACTTTTTACCTCATCTGTGGAGCTATTTGTAATTTGAAGACAGAACAACAATGCAATAAACAAAACCCAGCAGAGGTCAGTGGGGCTGTCGCACCTTGCTGTGCCTGAATAGTAGGCAGGACGCTTTCCAGCACAGCCAGTGATTTTCGATGGTAATCAGCTTGAGCCTCTAATAACTGAAAACACAGCACAGGGACACTATTATAAAGTAATATATATATTAAATAAACTACACAGAGTGAGTAAATCACTCAGTCTTTGCTTTTGCACCAGAAAATAATCTTACCGTTACATAGTGGCACGCATAGTCTCCTTCCTTTGAGGAGAAATTATACATGTCAGCAGAAAGTTGATCCTAAAACAAAAAGAATAAGTTACAGTTAATGTAAAATAAACTTAAACAACCCCAAAACAACCACTACACTTTGTAAAACTGCACAATTTAGAAGAAAATTATCTATACATTACACACATGTACTGAGTAATTACTGTTGTCACTGGAAAGTACTCATTCCTAATTAATTTCAGTCTACTTAATTATCTAATAGTACATCACATAATCGTAATATATTAAACACTTTTTGTTCAGGTGTCACACCACACCATGTCATTGTAGCCTGCATACCTGATTTGGTCCATTTTTATGCCGGATGCCCTTCCTGATGCAACCCTTCCTATTTTTCCAGGCTTGGGACCAGTACACTTTCCAATAGCTGTTTGGCCACACTCCGCCCCCCACCCTAGACATAGCCAATTCTGTCTACATGTCCAATAGCAACGCTGAATTTTGCAACCTGGTTGTCAGTGGTAGCAAGCTAGCTTGATTCACCGCTGCCACAAATATAAATGTTTGGGGTTATTTTGATGCCTCAGGAACTGGAAGTCTTTAATCTGTGCACAGATTAATGACGTCAAAAGAATATAATATAATATTGGAGCAGAACCTACAGCTCACTGATGGAAAGCTGCACCTCAATCACATCATGAGTCTTCCAGCAGGATGATGAGCTGAAACGCACTTTAAAAAACAACCAAGAAAAACAAAAACTTTGGACCAATCTGAAGAAAACTGCTATGATATTTAGGCCTGATCTAAATCTTACTAAACGTTTGTGAAAACACCTGACACTTGCAGTCAATGCCCATGAAGGCTGTGCTTTTTTTCCCAACATAAGATAAACTTAACCTTCAATAAAGGTAAGTTTATTCCAAGTAAAAGCGCTCGAGTGGTGCAGAAGTAAATTGCATTAGCCCATTACTGCTTGGATCCAGGGTTTGAATCCCCAGTGGTGCTATCAGACATGATTGGCTATGTCTGAGGGAGGATGACCGAGGCCCCACGATGGATTGGAGTCCTATCAGTGGTGTGTTACAGTGGCAAAACATGAAAATGAAATGAAAAATATTCCAAGGAAAATAAATAACTTGAATTAAAAGATAAGTGTGTTTCACAAGTCATAATTACACTGGCACTGCTGGATAGTGGACCTTGTGCAACCTCATTCTGTCTACAGCACAAGTGTTTACATATAATCCTGGATGAGATCATAAAAGAAGAAATCTAAATGCACTGAGACCATTATGCAATCCAGAATCTCTCTAGATCATTCAGACTTATTCAGATTACTTTTAAGTAATTTCACACATTAGTTTGTTGGCACAGAGGTACCAGCTTTTGCAAGTATTCAACCGTGATCCTAAGAGAACTTTTGCTGATTTCCTGATTGACAATAACACTCTTGTGCAGTTTCTCCACAGGGAACACAATGTGCAAACAAAGCGTAGTTGTACATTCAAGCATGCAGAAGTTTGTTCCTGGTAAAATTCATTTATTGTCATCTAAGATCAGTAAATTAGACAAAAGGGGTCCAAACATCTGCATAACAATGTACACTGAAGATCTAATAGTTTTTTAATAGCATGTTTGGTAAATTTCAACTATTTTTATAGCCGTTGTCTAACTGATAAAGGTCAGCACACTCTCTGTTTATTCTTTGAACCTCTCTGATGTTGATGAATAACTAAAGAAACCTGGCCTTTGTGTCACCTTATTTTTAAACCACAGTATAAAATAACTATAGGTATAAAAAAGTCAATTAATATAAACATGTTTTGGTATAATTAGATGTTAAATGTTTATTAAATGTTAAATTCCTGTCATTTTTAAGTAGCAATTAATCATATCTTTATTTGGGTATGAAAAATTCTGGATCTGACTGCATGTCCAGTTTAAAGATGGTAGCTTTTAGTTTTGCTCTTTTATTTTTTGCATCAGAGTTTAACATTACTACACTACACCGATCAGCCATAACATTAAAACCACCTCCTTGTTTCTACACTCACTGTCCATTTTATCAGCTCCACTTACCATATAGAAGCACATTGTAGTTCTACAATTACTGACTATCATTCTCAGCACGACATGGTGGTGGTGTGTTAGTGTGTGTTGTGCTGGTATGAGTGGATCAGACACTGCAATGCTGATGGAGTTTTTAAACACCTCACTGTCCCTGCTGGACTGAGAATACTCCACCAACCAAAAATATCCAACCAACGACGCCCATCATCCTGTGACCACTGATGAAGGTCTAGAAGATGACCAACTGAAACAGCAGCAACAGATGAGCGATCGTCTCTGACTTTACATCTACAAGGTGAACCAACTAGGTAGGAGTGTCTAATAGAGTGGACAGTGAGTGGACACGGTATTTAAAAACTCCATCAGCGCTGCTGTGTCTGATCCACTCATACCAGCACAACACTCACTAACACACCACCAACATGTCATTGTCACTGCAGTGCTGAGAATGATCCACCACCTAAATAATACCTGCTCTGTGGTGGTCCTGTGGGGGTCCTGACTATTGAAGAACAGCATGAAAGGGGGCTAACAAAGCATGCAGAGAAACAGATGGACTACAGTCAGTAATTGTAGAACTACAAAGTGCTCCTATATGGTAAGTGGAGCTGATAAAATGGACAGTGAGTGTAGAAACAAGGAGGTGGTTTTAATGTTATGGCTGATCGGTGTATATGTCTTAGGGCTGAGTGTTTCTGAATGCAGCTTTGCTGTAAGACTGCTAATAAATTGCATTAAAACGGAACACGAGAACCTGGGTGTGTCCTGGTCAGTGTGTGAATACCTTGCACAGCTCCATTTTGTTCATTGCTTCGTCCATCTCTTCCTTAAGAGAATCCGCCTTGGCTGTCAGAGCTTGTGTGTTTGTTCCCGAGATTATGGACTTGGTCGCCTGCGACCACCTGAGGGGTAAACAACGGAGGTTATTAAAAGAACTACAACTGGCTGTTAGATAACTGATTTTATGCAATGGTCACATGTAGATTTCTGGTTTTTGTTCTAACTGCTTAGAACATGACAGCTTCATGTTTAAGGCCAGTTCTCATTGTGCCACATGGAACGTAACCATTGTTGTTTACAATTCAATTCAAAGAGCTTTATTAGCATGACTGTTGTAGTGGTTAAAGTATTGCCAAAGCATTGAAATTGTACGGTGGCCGAGAAGTGCAAAACAAATTTACATTTCAGAAAACAAAATTACAAAAAAACTAAAACAAATTTACAACAAAAGCAAAAACAAATTTACAAGTGCTTGGGTACCCAGTGTTTGTAAATTTGTTTTGGCATATGTAAAAGTGTTTCAGCACTTGTAAATTTATTTTCGGCATATGTAATTTTGTTTTCTAAAATGTAAATTTGTTTTGCACTTCCCGGCCGCACATTTCTGACGGAAAAGGCAGGGACAATAAACCGGAAGTGCGTGTTGCTTACCTGCTGTCAATCAAACTGTTTCTCCGCGATAAAGTGAACGGAGTTTGTGATGGTGACGATAAACAAGGTTTTGTCTAGTTTGTGGAAATCATTTTATCCAGTTGACCCGCTATTGTTTTTCTTGTGGAAAGTTTTGTGCAGATGTTTAGACGTGGCGTGTGCATCTCTATCTACCGTCCGCTCTTCTAAACATCTAAGGAATTCCCACAAGAACAACAAAAGCGAAATAATGAAAATAATTAACACAAAATGGACAAAACATTGTTTATTAGGGACGGAACATTTGATACCGAGGCTTTAATGCTTGTTTCACTTTTGTAACACTGGACTCAGTGTATCGGAGCTCGTATTAAAGCAGCATGTGCGGGACTGATGAAGCTTTGTGCTGAGTTTTATCTCACTCACTATATAAGAGACAATCAAACCAGGGTTACCCACCGTCCTGTAACATACAGAATCCTGCTTTATCTGGAGACTAAACGCCGCGTTCTGTATTGAACTGATACAGGACGCTTTGTTCCGTATTTTTATCAATGGGAGACGGTGTGATGTGTATAAAACAGAAGGAAACTGCTGCTTAATTCATTATATTAAGTAGTGTTCACTTTTATTCTTAGTAACGTGACATAACCTGTTTAATAAACCGCTGTATGTGTAGCACAGTGGGAGGAGTGCGTTGTTTTGCCTAAAATATGGTTCTGACTTATTATAAAGAATGAAAATAATAAATTTTAAACACCATAAATAAAACCTTTGTTCTCATGACTGTGTAAGGTCCCCCCTGCTGCTATAACCAGCGCACACACACCGTTACTAAGAATAAAAGTGAACACTACTTAATATAATTCCCTCTGTCTCCCATTGATAAAAATACAGAACAAAGCGTCCTGTATCAGTTCAGTACTGAACGCGGCGTTTGGTCTCCAGATAAAGCAGGATTCTGTATGTTACAGGACGGTGGGTAACCCTGGTTTGATTGTCTCTTATATAGTGAGTGAGATAAAACTCAGCACAAAGCTTCATCAGTCCCGCACATGCTGAGTCCAGTGTTACAAAAGTGAAACAAGCTTCAACAAGCCTCGGTATCAAATGTTCCGTCCCTAATAAACAATGTTTTGTCCATTTTGTGTTAATTATTTTCATTATTTCGCTTTTGTTGTTCTTGTGGGAATTCCTTAGATGTTTAGAAGAGCGGACGGTAAATAGAGATGCACACGCCACGTCTAAACATCTGCACAAAACTTTCCACAAGAAAAACAACTGGATAAAATGATTTCCGGGTCAACTGGATAAAATGATTTCCACAAACTAGACAAAACCTTGTTTATCGTCACCATCACAAACTCCGTTCACTTTATCGCGGAGAAACAGTTTGATTGACAGCAGGTAAGCAACACGCACTTCCGGTTTATTGTCCCTGCCTTTTCCGTCAGAAATGTGCGGCCGGGAAGTGCAAAACAAATTTACATTTTAGAAAACAAAATTACATATGCCGAAAATAAATTTACAAGTGCTGAAACACTTTTACATATGCCAAAACAAATTTACAAACACTGGGTACCCAAGCACTTGTAAATTTGTTTTTGCTTTTGTTGTAAATTTGTTTTAGTTTTTTTGTAATTTTGTTTTCTGAAATGTAAATTTGTTTTGCACTTCTCGGCCACCGTAAAATTGACATTTATATAAATATACAAAAAGAAAGAACTTTAGGGAAAATATAAAATTTAAAAAAGGAACATAAAAAGAAAGATAGAATAAAAACAATCTCTTTGTGGGTCCATCAGGGCTGTTCTTGTGTTTGGGTGTATCAGTCCGTGTCTCTCAGACTGTGGCAGGCAGATACGTACTGAGCTGCTACAGTGCTGCTCTTCTTCTCCTCCCCCTAACATGATGAACAGTTTCTGGGTGTTGGTGAGGGAGCAGAATTCAGGGTGAAGTTTCTGAAATTTTTTGTAGTACACCTCCCATATGCGAGTGTATTTTGGACACTCAGTTAAGTAGTGCAGCTCAGTCTCTGTGGTGTTGGTGTTGCATTGTGTACACACTCTTTGTTCTGTGGGGAGCCAGGAGTTCTTGTAGCGTCCAGTGTCGATGGCCAGCTTGTGAGCACTGAGTCTGTATTTAGTCGGTGTGGTTCTGTGTTTGATGTCAGTCACTGTACTCAGTGTTTACAAGGTCAACAGTACAGTGAAAAGTTTATACTGGACCTGTAATTTTATTTTGTTATGGTACTGCTAAAATAAAATGAGAACGTATCAATATTACATTTTTTTTTCACTTAATTTGCATTTTTGCTATTACAATTTTGAATAATATGTTTAACTTGTTAATGTGAATTACAGATAAAAATGATATACAGGCTACGGTGTGTGGAAATTAAACGAAACCTGAATGTATTATTATAAGGCTGTTGATATGTACTATAAAGGATGGCAAAAGTTAGAAAGTTTAGAGGAATATAATAATTCCTATAATAATTTTACTCTTTTCACATCATTCACTTATTTTATTTTCATGTTTTACCACCACTTTATTCTGGGCAGTGTTGCGGTACGTCCAGGGTCCACTGAATCACTGGACACAATGCAGTGACACACCAGGACAAACACCAATCCATTGTGGGACCTCAGCTCTTCTCAAATACAGCCAATCTTGTCCCTTTGTAGACCAATAGCACCGCTGGGTATTCAAAGGTCAGTTTATTCCAAGTAAGGGCGCTCAAGTGGTGCAGAGGTAAATTGCATTAGCCCACTACTGCTGGGATCCAGGGTTTGAATCCCCAGTGGTGCTATCAGACATGATTGGCTATGTCTAAGGGGGAAGGCCAATAAAAAATGGCAAAAGGACTAGAAATGTTTATGAATATAATTATTTTACTCTTTTCATATTATCCTGGGCAGTGTTGTGGTACATCCAGGGTCCACTGAATCACTGGGCACAATGCAGTGACACACCAGGACAAAACACCAATCCATTGCAGGACCTCAGCTCTTCTCAAATACAGCCAATCCAATAGCACCGCTGGTTATTCAAACCCTGGATCCCAGCAGTAGTGAGCTAAAGTAATTCAATTACTGAACCATTATTCAGTTATATGGGAGCAAAACCTCATGTGTCAAACCTGTGTTATTAATGCTGGCAAGTGGCCATGATATAAAACAGGTAAGTAAATAATGAACTTGGCAGAGGTGCTTTTCATCTCCACCTCATTCTTTATCTACATACAGGCTGTATTCTCTTACATTCATGACAAGCCTATGAATGGAATGCACTCTTCTTATAGTGGATTTAATATCTCATAAATATTATACCTTGTTTTGGCAGAATCATAGTCTAGCACCAGTTTGGCAAGCTGCCTCCTCTGTTTGAGTATATTTGGGATGTCCACCTAAGAAAGAACGGTATTACAAATATTTTAAATCACCACTTTCATTTGAAATATTCTTGTGTATATGCACTACAGTGGAGCCAGACAGTGTTCAGACCCCTTGACATGTGCATTTTATGGGTTTAATTTTAAATTGATATAAATCCTGTTCTTACTCAATCTTCAAATCTTAAACAAAATTAATTAAAATCCCAAACTGAAATTCCAGTTTGTTGTCAGGTACATCATGTTTGCTTTAATTATAATTCAGTTGTGTGTAGAACTCACTTGGAGTCCACCTGTTACTATTTAAATTGATTGGGCATAGTATAAAAAAACTACACTCCTGCACAATTAACACTCAGTTTACACATCATTGTCAAAACAAGAACCAAGTCATTGAAACTGTCTGTTACTCCTTGTGAGGGTGGCACAGTGGCTAAGTGGGTAGCACTGTCGCCTCACAGCAAGAAGGTCCTGGGTTCGATCCCCAGGTGGGGCGGTTCGGGTTCTTTCTGTGTGGAGTTTGCATGTTCTCCCCGTGTCTGCGTGGGTTTACTCCAGGTGCTCCGGTTTCCTCCCACAGTCCAAAGACGTGCAAGTGAGGTGAATTGCAGATACAAAATTGTCCATGACCTTGTGAACTGATGAACCTTGTGTAATGAGTAACTACCGTTCCTGTCATGAATGTAACCAAAGTGTAAAACATGAAGTTAAAATCCTAATAAATAAACAAACAAACTCCTTGTGATCAAATCGTGGCATAGATCAAGGCTGGATATAAAACATCATCTTTTTTTTTGTTTTAAGTGTCGCCAAAACTACACAGGCCTCGAAAAGGACAATCAATAAACCAGACAGACTTCAGGTGTTGACTTGGCCTCAAAATTCCCCAAATCGCAATCCAAGTAAGCATCTGTGGGTGGTGCTGGACAAACAAGTCAGGTCTATGCAGGCCCCACCCTGATACTCACAGAACTCAAAGGATCTGCTGCTATCTGCAAGGGTCAGAGCTGTTTGGGCTGTTTCGCTTTGTTTGAGATAATATTAGGCAGGTCTGGGTGGTTTTTAATGCTTGGCCGAACAATGTGTGTATTTATCTCCGCCAGTATTGAATTTATCTCAACCAGAATTGAATTCTTCTTTACCTCACTTAAAAATGAGTCTTTTCCACTCTTTAGGTTTGGTTAACAGTTTTTTTTTTTCATTTCATTCCATTCCAATAACCTAATGATGACCACAGTTGTGATTTTATACTTTTACTCAATAAATAAGATTTGGTTTACATGATCATTTTATTTGTGCCTCATTAACAGAAACTGAAATTCAACAGATACTGGATTGGAACAGCTATCGTACATTTAAAGATGCTTCAAATGATAAAAAAAAAATTAGGAACATTTTGTCCAAAAGTATGTCCAAAAGTAAAACAGAAAAGACTGGTGTGCTTACCTCAGCCAACTGATTGAGTGGGTCTAAAATGTCCCTCTCGATGTGAAGCTCATGTTGCATCAGCTCAGACGCCAGTCTGTTCTCTGCCTCACCACACACCTCCATCATTTTTCTACCAAGCGCCAGAAAAACAGCAAAAATTCACTTTATATTTATTGTGTTTTGCTAGATGCTGAAGACAACTAGACTAGTGACAAAACAGCCAACTACAGAAGAAGTGACTCATTTGGAACCATTTCATTTAAGTTAGAATTAATGACAAAAATTTCCCTCAATATAACGCACACACACAATTCTACTTGTATGTCTTTATTAAACACATTCTTCATTTGCAGTCCAGTCTTGAAAACATATGGACAAATCTGGACCAACAACCTCTCCAAAAGTTAGGTATTCCAATTAATAAAATGAGTTCGCTGATGTGGGCTGTACTGATGCCCAGGCAAATAAAGGAAGGAATTCAAGTCTGATCTTTTCAGCTCATGTCTTTTCATGGGGGGAGCATCCAAATAGTTTTAAAAAGACCAACGAAATTAAGTAACGTTGATACTTGGACAAATAGAACCCGGATTTGGACAAATAGAACCAGGATAAAGTGGTAACAAAGAGATACCACTCCAACACTTCACAATGTTTCTGGAACTATATTTTTTGTTTATTTATTTTATTTTGGGGATTTTTCTTTGTTTCGAGAAAAAAAAAAATACTGCACAACTAAACAAAAACCTCATACCAACTGTAAAGCATGGTGGTGGGAGGAATCATAGGAAGAGATGGCTGCCTCAGGGCCGGGACAGCTCATCACAGAAAGAACTGTATCAAGAACTTTCATTATAAAATATCAGTGTAGTAGTTTATTCTGACCTAAACCAAACTGTAATGCTATTGCTTGACCTTATATGGATACAGTTTATACAAGCCTGAAACATTCTTGTTGCTGTAGGTGCAATGTATATGTGTCCCAATACTTTTGTCCATATTGTGTACATTTCTCTAATCTGGACTAAAATACTTCAAACAATCAGTCTGTTTAATAACAACAATGAAGAGTAATCAATGTCCAAATCTTGGTAAGGGTTTATAACATTTTGGCAACTATAGAAACTAATATTAAGCCTTTTTCCCATTTTCCTCCCAATCAAGTCGTATCCAATTACCCAATAGCATTTCGCTTCTTCTCTACTGATACTGATCTCCACTCTAACTGAGGAGAGCCGAGACTAACACACACCCCTCCAACACGTGTGCAGTAGACCACTGCATCTTTTCCTGCAGAAGGCGAGTTCATATGGGATTCAATCTCATGCATGAAGAGTCACGCACTGATTTCCATTATCCCTCATCTCTGTGCAGGTGTCATTAATCAGCCAGTAGAGATTGTAATTGTATCAGTTATGAGGAATCCCCTCTGGGATCCAACCATACAAATGAGTCGTGCTAGGGAATTTTACCAATGAGCCACCTGAGCGCCCAATATTTTTTTTTTTTTATTTTTTTTTTATTAACTATTTTCCCACTTTTTTCCCCCAATTTTTCTCCCCAATCTAGTCGTGTCCAATCACCCTGAATGCGTCCTCTATACTGATTCGACCCTTTTCGCCGCTGACTGAGGACACCACTCAACTGACATACGCCCCCTCCGGCACGAAGTCAGTACAGCCTGCATTTTTCACCTGCACGAGCCGAGTTCATACACTGACGGGCACTGCGCACGGAGGGTCACACCCCCCCTCAATGTTATTCCTCAGCCCTGTGCAGGCGCCGTCAGTCAGCCAGCAGGGGCCGTAGTTGCACCAGTTATGAGGACCTTCTACCCCTAACCCTGAACAACAGCCAAACGTTGTTCATACTGCCGCCCAACCCAGTCGGAAAGGTAGAGCTGAGATTCGATACTATGTATCTGGAACCCCAACTCTGGTGAGCTAGCGTACTTTACCGCTGCGCCATCTGAACGGCTTCTGAGCACCCAATATTAAACCTTTAAACAATACATTTATCACTGACTGGTGCATTGAAAAAAGTACCATAAAATGAATATTATATTTACCCGATAACAGACTCCTCCCCTAATTGACTGACGCCATCTTGCATCGCCTGTGATAAAGCAATCAGCGGAAGCTTTTTCTGTAAGACAGACAAAAGCTCTAGCAAGTACAAACATACAGATTTGATCATACTTAGACAAGAAATAATTTTCCACGAGGTTAAGTAATGTATGTAAGGGACTCTCACATGTCTCTTCTCAGCATCTGTGCCTATCTGTCCCTGCAGACAAAAGACCAGTTTTTTCTGTGTGTTGTGGGATATAGCTCGCACCAGCTCCATGCGCCGTTCGATCTGTGCAAAGCAACACAAAACATCAATGACAAAGTCAGATCAAACTGTCCATTCAAACCAGACTGTCCAGCAATCAAGTCTGTCAAGTAGTAGCAACAAAAAAGCTTTCATAAAAATGCCAAAAGCAGATTTCTTAATATCCTAATTTAGATTTATGCTGTGATATTCAGTGTTACAAAGAAAGAATTAGAAATTACACAGAATTAATTAGGATTTTAGCATCATGTTTTACACTTTGGTTACATTCATGACAGAACAGGTAGTTATTGGTTACACAAGATTCATCAGTTCTAGTTTTAATGTCAAACACAGTCCTGGACAATTTTGTATCTCTAATTCACCTCACTTGCATGTCTTTGGACTGTGGAAGGAAACCGGAGCTCCCAGAGGAAACCCACACAGACACGGGGAGAACATGCAAACTCCACACAGAAAAAAACCCACTTCTCCACTTGGGAATTGAACCCAGGACCTTCTTGCTGTAAGGCGACAGTGCTAACCACTGAGCCACCGTGCAGCCACATGTCTGTCACGATCTTTTACTCTGTGAGATTGTGGTAACTGCATAAAAAATATCATGATACAGCTGGATTGTTGTTGTCCACCTGTCAGAACTGGAAATTACAGCAACGGTCAGCAAAGTCACCTGGTCCAGTGAAGCCCATTCTCTCTGTAATCATGTATGACATTAATCCAGGGAAGAGTTGGCAATATCCAGGTTCAGGTCCAGGGAAGGACCTGATGGTAACGTTTCAGTACCAAATACCACATGAAACGTTGAAAGGTCTTGCGAAAGCCATGCCTGAGCGGGTCAAAGCTGTGTGACAGCATATTAGCCGGGTGGTCTTATTTTGTGGCTCTTCAGTGTGGTTTATAATTACACATTAACATCAACTGAAGACAAAACAAACAGATGCATCGGTTATATATGCAATGATGTTCCCTTATACACTGATCAGCCATAACATTAAAACCACCTCCTTATTTCTACACTTACTGTCCATTTTATTAGCTCCACTTACCATATAGAAGCACTTTAAAGTTCTACAATTACTGACTGTAGTCCATCTGTTTCTCTGCATGCTTTGTTGGCCCCCTTTCATGCTGTTCTTCAATGGTCAGGACCCCCACAGGACCACTACAGAGCAGGTATTATTTAGGTGGTGGATCATTCTCAGCACTGCAGTTACACTGACATGGTGGTGGTGTGTTAGTGTGTGTTGTGCTGGTACAAGTGGATCAGACACAGCAGCGCTGCTGGAGTTTTTAAATACCGTGTCCACTCACTGTCCACTCTATTAGACACTCCTACCTAGTTGGTCCACCTTGTAGATGTAAAGTCAGAGACGATCGCTCATCTATTGCTGCTGTTTGAGTTGGTCATCTTCATCACCTTCATCAGTGGTCACAGGACGCTGCCCACGGGGCACTGTTGGCTGGATATTTTTGGTTGGTGGACTATTCTCAGTCCAGCAGTGACAGTGAGGTGTTTAAAAACTCCAGCAGCGCTGCTGTGTCTTATCCACTCATACCAGCACAACACACACTAACACACCACCACGCTGAGAATGACCCACCACCTAAATAATACCTACTCTGCAGTGACAATGGGAGAGTTCTGACCATTGAAGAACAGCTTGAAAGGGGGCTAACGAAGCATGCAGAGAAACAGATGGACTACAGTCAGTAATTGTAGAACTACAAAGTGCTTCTATATGGTAAGTGGAGCTGATAAAATGGACAATGTGTGTAGAAACAAGGAGGTGGTTTTAATGTTATGGCTGATCGGTGTATAATGCCTAATATATCTAAAATAATAATTCATCAATCTCCCTCCTCAAAGAACTCCAAATAATAATGCATCATTGATGACTAATCATTACAATGTTGGAAATAAAATAATAAAAAAACACACATTATTTATAACAAGAAAAACTAAAGCAATACCAAAATGAATTGAGGCTCAACACTACATGTGAACAGGAAATGAATGAACACGCAGATCAAATAAGTGATGACATCAAAACTGCACTTGTGTTCCAAAACAGCCAGAGTTCAGGAATTTCACAAGCTGGGACAAAACATATCCACCACCTCACGTCATTCCAGCACACAGCAGGACCGGGTCACCACAGATTTCACTCGCTAGGTCTTCTGACTGAGGACTGAGATGAACCCTCAACCTAGCATGTACACCAGGGGAATCCATCAAATCCTGTCAGTTCCTTCACTGCTGAGGGAGATCCTGTTCAGAGACTGTTTGGATTAGCTGCTTCTAAAGGTCTCGTTTCCTTCGGTTCCATCCCACGCCAAACACTGGCGGATCAACATCAGACTAAACAAGCCTAAACAATGGCCTGCACTGCGTGTAACGGAATTCATGTCGTTTCTTCGAGTGTTCCACAGAAAAGGGAAACACTCCTGTTATATCACTGCTCGGTCACTGCCAAAACATAGTGATAGGGCAAACACATAATGAACTTTGCAGTATATGACACACATGATCACCCATATTCACTAAAAAGGTGGTCAAACCAATACAGACTGTAAACATTTCAGAAGTAAGAATGTCGTGACACCGTCCTTGACTTCAGGGTGGCAACAAGGAACTTAAGGGGAATTTCCAACTGCTGTTTTTTCTTGTGGCTGATTGATTCGTTTTAAATTGTTTTCTTTACATTTATACAGACGTCCAGACTGCTGAAACAGCTGCTTGTCACTGTTCAGCTCTTGTTTACACCACTGAGCAACCCTATGCTCTTTAAAAAAAGGTAAAAAGTTTTAGATCTTTCAAAACTAAAAACACAAATAACCACCGATCATTACCTGACAATCTAGGGCGGCACGGTGGCTCAGTGGGTAGCACTGTCGCCTCACAGCAAGAAGGTCCTGGATTCGATCCCCAGGTGGGACGGTCCCTGTCCTTTCTGTGTGGAGTTTGCATGTTCTCCCCGTGTCTGTGTGGGTTTTCTCCGGTGAGGTGTTTAACATTAAAAACTTGTGAATCTTGTGTAATGAGTAATTACCATTTCTGTCATGAATGTAACCAAAGTGTGTAAAACATGACGTTAAAATACTAATAAATAAATAACTGACAATCTAATAATAACAATATTAATCACTGACTTTAATGTTAACACAGCTTTAAGCTTTAACAAAAATGGTTAAACCTGGCAGTAATGTAGAACAGTAACATGAAGATATTGTAAATATATATATATATATATTAAAACCAAACATAATTCAACATTTCAAATGTATATGATAAACAAAGAAAAAAGCTTTTCTTATTTCAATAGAAAAATCATTTAGAGTTGAGCTGCAACTACTAGTAACCAAGAGGAACATAAAGTTCATGCCTCTTGGTAAAAATAACACCTTGATGAAACCCAAACATTTTAAATAATCTGTAAACCAACCAGTCAAAAGTGAACCATGGGTGCCATTACATCTGGCATAAAGTTATCACAGCTTTTCACAATAAGACCATTGTTTGTTTGTTTTATTGGGATTTTAACATCATGTTTTACACTTTGGTTACACTCATGACAGGAACGGTAGTTAATTATTACACAAGCTTCTTCAGTTCACCAGGTTATATCGAACACAGTCCTGGACAATTTTGTATCTTCAATTCACCTCACTTGCACATCTTTGGACTGTGGGAGGAAACTGGAGCTCCCAGAGGACACCCACGCGGACATGGGGAGAACATGCAAACTCCACACAGAAAGGACCCAGACCGCCCCACCTGGGGATCGAACCCAGGACCTTCTTGCTGTGAGGAGACAGTGCTACCCACCGAGCTACTGTGACGCCGCAATAAGACCATTGGAACAAAGCTTAATGATGGTGGTTAATTAGCTGCTCGGAATATACAGAGACTTTTAAACATTTTAGAGACAAGCTGCCATCAAGGCAATGTCTTTTTCCCAGGAATTTCAGCAAGATAATAGTATGTGCTAGAATAGCTTTGTAGATACAGGTAGGTGTGCTTGACTGGCCTGCCTGCAGCCCAGATCTGTCTCCTATTTAAAATGATGCATCATGAATAGGATAATCAGACAACGATGACTGTTGAGCATGAGATTGTACTGTTGAGCATGAGTCTCATATGGGCAAAAATACTACTTGCAAAACTGCAACAATTAGTATCCCTGATTATAAACTATTAAAAAGTACAAATCCCACATTCTTGCCTTTACTGTACTCAAATGTCCCAACTTTTCTGCAAACAGGGTATGTACATTACACTTTTGGAATCATTTTCTCAGCACTGATCTCACTAGTATTCCATCATTTTTTAAGAATGACACAATCCAAAAAGTATGAGACAGCTTTTGCTCCACCCTGTTTAACTGGTCAATGACATCACATGTTAGTGATCAGAACCTGTTTGTTCCATGTGGTGAGAAGTGTGTTTGTGTTTGGAATGTGCGCACCTAGCAGCACTGACTTTACCTGCTGCAACTGAGTGACTCACTGGGTTTCCATCCTTTAATGGAAACTAATGAAGGATTGAAAGTAAAGTGAAGTGAGTTAGAGTCTGTGGTGAGTCAGTCTATCCTGTTAAAAACATGACTGATGACAGTCCTGTTCCACAGACTCAGATCATGTGTAAAAACACTGATAAATGCAGTCACCTGTAAGAGGTCATCGCTGAGGACTTCTGTTTTCTCGGCTCTGTAAAAGAAAAGCAGAGAAAGAGAGATTTCAGTAAGTGATAAAATCAGTAATGGTTCGCTGGTCATCTAGAACATTAAACAAGAAGATTAATAATACAGACAGAGGTCTAACATGCTAGCCAACCACGCTGGGATCTCGAGTTTAAATCCCATTTGTGCTTTCAGCTGGTCGGGCACCTACATGGACACACAATTGACTGTGTGTCCGTAAGAAAGGAGGACACTGGTCAAAGCAAAGGTGCCCACATGCGGACGCGATCAATCACAGGTAGCTCTACATAAATCGTGGATGTGAGCGGCCAGTGATAGCTCAGTGGTTAAGGTACTGGACTAGTAAACAGAAGGATGCCGGTTCAAGCCCCGCCACCACCAAGTTGCCACTGTTGGGTCCCTGAGCAAGGCCCTTAACCCTTAACCCTCAATTGCTCATTGTGTAATCTGCTAAATGCTGAAAATGTAAATGTAAATGTAGGCAGTACTGCTCTCTGCAAACAGAAGCAATCAGTGACTGCACGCATGTCAGAGGGGGCATGTGACAACCATGGCCATGACCCTCCTCGCTCACAGGTGGGGGTGGCAAGAGAGAGAGAGAGATTGGTGCTTTAATTGGGGACGACTGGACAAAAAAATTAATTAATATAAAAAATATGCATACAAATCTATTTAGCACATTCAGTTGATACAACAATAAAACTAGCCTACAAATTGTGTTTTATTATTAAAAGCTGATTAAAGTGAGACCTTTTATTTATTTATTTAAATGTTTTATGCCATGCTTACACAATGGTTATATTAACAGCAGGAAGGGTAAGTAATTTTCATATCAGTCTATAGCCCTCGTCAAGTGTTGTTATAGTATGTTGTTTTTTTTTAAATACATTCTTTTTTTATTTATTTATGTTTAATTGAGGATTGTTTCTATTTTGGCTTGGTTACATTTTTCTCTCATAGTCTTAGGTATTGCTATAGATTGTCGTTCCTGTAAGTATTTAGGGCAGGGGTGTCAAACTCATTTTCACCGAGGGCCACATCAGCATTATTGTGGCCCTCAAAGGGCCAATTGTAACGTATCCTGCTGTGATTGCAGTCTGTTGTTTTTCTTGGAGGCTGAATTCTGCATTTATATTGTCCTACTTTACCACAGACACGGCCTCATAACACAAGAGACGCACCGGTTTCTCTTCCTGAAGAACAAACTTGTTTTCACTTTCATTAAATTTCCTCCTTATGCTTAATTTTCTTATTTATCTTCTTGTACATTTTGGGATCATGTGTAAATATGTGTAACATCATCTACTGGCGGGATGTGTCATTTTGCAGGTCACAAAATCAGCATGCATTTTGAAAGATGCAGTTTGTTTAGGATTTTACAGTGTATTTTTAAGACAATCATTCTGTCCTCACTAATAGTTTATCCCCCTTTCTCAGCTAGACAGACAGACAGACAGACAGACAGACAGACAGACAGACAGACAGACAGACAGACAGCTCTCTTCAGAATACAGTTGGTTTACTTGCTTCCCAGCTGTGTGATACACTGTGTGCATCAAAATGAAGTAAAAATACAATCAATAAAAACAATAAAGAACTTAATACAGTAAAAGCACACAGCTGTAGTCAAGTGTTACATCTGGTACAATATGAGATTTAACCAAACGTAAAATAGCGCTAACGAGTTAGCATTTAGTGTAAAGATACTAATTGCTATAGTAACAGTAACAATTGTATTTAATTATGGTAACTTTGTAACTAAAACGCTGTGATATACTCACTAAACATTTACAAACAGCTAAGAATATAAACACCACTACTTACAGACGATGCTTTGGTATTATATTGCAAGATAATTATCTGTATTTATTTATTATTGTTTACGTTACTTCGCGTTCTTTTGCAGTAAAAGTCACATGGCTACTCAGCGAAGGTCAAAGTTAGTTGCCATGACTACGATGTCGCCAGTTGCACTTAAAGGCGCAGGACTCCCATTAAATTATAAGCCCGTCTCTGTAACGACTCGAACCAAAACAACAATCGTACAGTCGTTCAAGCTCTCGCGGGCCACATAAAATGACGTGGGGGGCCGGATCTGGCCCGCGAGTTTGACACCCCTGATCTAGGGCATTCAGTCAGTATATGTTTAACAGACACAGGTATTCACCTTTTATTTAAGCTGTATAAATATAATAATTTTTATTTAGGTGTTTTTATTTAATACAGTCATAGACAGAAAAGGACAACAAAGTAGCATCAGATATTTGGGGCAAAGGACAGACAAGGCAGCAGCTCCAAGGCGAACAGCTGGCACGCTCGACTTTCCCAGAGAGTTTCAACATTCCACTACTGGCCTTGTAATGCTGGTCTGTACAGATGCTTAGCTGCTATTAATAGTAAACTAATAGAGGGCTTTGGCCCGAGCAAGATTAGCACCTCCCATACACACATGCTTGGTTCACACACAACTAATCAACACCCTGCATACAATTATTATAAATAATACATCAGCAAAGCTTCCCACAATTAGTCAGAAAACTAATGATAAGTAAACCTGATGAGTGTCAGCATATTGGCTTACCAGCAAGTCAAATTAAATACATAATACAGTATATAAAAAAATAAAAAACCTTACTTATGCAGAAATAAGCAAATAAAAAGTTCCATATAAAGTAACTCTTGGTAACTACGAAGTTAACAGCAAGCAATTTAGAAGTGTACTCAGTCTTCTCACTGTAGATGTCCTGCTCTGATAATGTACTGACATTATAACAGATATTAATTTATTATTTAACAAATTTGTCATGACATATTTCCCCCTGTTTACATCATGACCCATCAATTCCAATTCCTGAATGTGAATCTTCTGCCGCTTGCAAAACCCCCCCAGATCAAGCTCCATGTGACACGCCCCCCTACCAACTCAAGCATGTGCCCAGACCAGTCCCAGAGTTTGCATATTGCAGGAGCAGCAGGAGGAGACCCCGGCCGACCTTTCCTCCCTCAACTGTGTTTGTGTGGACGCCTGGCCAGGTCGGTGACTCTGCTGAGATTTGAACTTGTGAGTTCAAACAATCATCGAAGACTTGTGTGCTGGTGCATTAAACCGCTGCGCCGCCCAAGCACCCTACTTGTGTAAATTTGGAGTGGATATATGCACTGCAAGTATTATAAATATATTATATTGATCATGTATATTAACATAGGAGCATTAAAAGTTTTATAGCCCCTGTAGGCGGTCGGCTGAATGGGAGAATTTTAAGGACATTAAACGTGAGTATGATGGATTATAATGGTTCTATCACTGTTTAATCCACTTGCTGTACAGTGAGGAGTGCAAATTTATTCAGGTTTTTGCCACAGTCACCAAAAGCCTCAAGAAAATGAGTGTCTGTCTTTTTTGTATAGAAATAAAGTACCGCAAAACTAAACTCATTTACTCATCAGTCATCAGTCCTCTCTCTCAGCATGCTGATTTTCTCAAGTTTCTCAAGCAACATTTTAAAGATAAATATATTGTATAAAACTTAATAAACAATTATGTCAGAGTAATATGTTAAATAGAATAATGTGAGTAGAACTGCAAACTTTATTTTATAGCTTTTGAGGTCATTTTTACCATATGCTTGAGTAATATAACCTTGTCCCTCAAAACCATGAAGCCACGTGACCATCACATCACACTCCTGTTATTAGCACATCAAAGTTTGCCAACACCACAAGTCATCCACATGAGGACAGAAACAAGGAGCCTTCAGTTACACTGGTAGCAATTTTCACCCTCGTGTCACTGAGATTGTTTTTTGCTGATTGCATGTGAGCATTCCTAACTTGAAATTTACAGCTGGTCCCTCGGCTTCACAAGTATGTTGCCAGATTTCTACAGACCTAAACAGGAAAAGGGTGTTCGTTGCTTTACTTTACTTCATTTTTTATCCTGAACCTAAACATGATGTAGACTAGGGCTGGGCGATTTTGCCCAAAAAAAAAAAATCTCGATTATTTTAAAATGATTACCGATTCTCGATTAAGATTTCGATTTTTTTGTTGTTGTATAATGCAATTGAAAACAGCACCGATAATTATCCTTTCAAGGAACTCAAACTTTATAACAATAACTGTATAACAATAATTAATAATAATTAAAACTAAATAGAAATCTTAATTAGCTATATCCTTTATAAGAATAACTCACAAACAACTCACTTTAAATAATGTGCAGCAGAACCTTCTTACATTAAGAAAAGTGCAAAACCATATAAGTTCTTTACAGGTTTCTTAAAAGGAACACGAGCCTGTTTACTGTTTCCTCTATATAAGTGAGTCTGTATCAGTATCTACACTGGGGGGGGGCATCAAGTAATCACTCAGCTCAGCTTTGATTTTGTCCTCTTGTGACTGGGGGGTGGATGGAGGTCTTAAGATCTGCTTCTAACAATATAGACTACAATTCCCATGCTCCCACGGACTGTCACGTGACTATCACATGTCCCCGGTCAGCCAATCCTGATCGCGCTCATCGGCTCCGGAGTTTTGATTCATTTCAGCTGTGTTTGATTCAGTGAATCTTCATTAAACTCTTGTGTTTGTGTTTTGTTTTGCCGATCATGTTTGCGTTAGTTATTACTGAATCTAACCGTTACCGTGTATACCGTGTTGTCTTCCGTTTACTGTTTTAGTTTTCACTGATTTTGTACACTGTTTTTGCCTTTTTGATATTAAACTTTCCTTGATTTATATTCCGCGAGCGTCTGCTCAGTTTCTGCCTCGTGACATGTTGGTATTTTAATTAAAATATAAAGTATGTAAACAATCGCGATTGTCACATTTCTAACATCGGGTGAAAACGTTCATTCGAATTAACCGAATTAATCATGAAAATCGCCCAGCCCTAATGTAGACTTACAGTAAAAGTGTCCAGACCAAATCTAGTAAGCTGTTACCAGAGAGGGGTTAGTCTCCAGAGACCTGGCAACCATATATACAAGTAATGTCCGGCTAGAGCTTCTCTTTTTATATCAGTGATATTTCTTTCTGTTTGGTCATTTATTAGTTTTTCCCTCTACAAGACATGTTTTTATTTACAAGCAAACTAAATGTTTTACTGTAACAAATGACTTACCAGGAATGTGTGCTGATCTTCACGTGGGCTGCATCTCAAACCACATACAACACAGTACACTAATGACATATTGGTAATGTACTGATTACACACACTATATTTTACACTGATCAGCCATAACATTAAAACCACCTCCTTGTTTCTACACTCAGTGTCCATTTTATCAGCTCCACTTACCATATAGAAGCACTTTGTAGTTATACAATTACTGACTGTAGACGTCTGTTTCTCTGCATGCTTTGTTAGCCTGCTTTCACCCTGTTCTTCAATGGTCAGGACCCCCACAGCACTGCAGTGACACTGACATGGTGGTGGTGTGTTATTGTGTGTTGTGCTGGTTTGAGTGGATCAGATACAGCAGCGCTGATGGAGTTTTTAAACACCTCACACTGTCACTGCTGGACTGAGAATAGTCCACCAACCAAAAATATCCAGTCAACAGCACCCTGTGGGCAGCGTCCTGTGACCACTGATGAAGGTCTAGTAGATGACCAACTCAAACAGCAGCAATAGATGAGCGATCGTCTCTGACTTTACATGTCAAATAGAGTGGACAGTGAGTAGACGCTGCAACGCTGCTGTGTCTGATCCACTCATACCAGCAAAACACACACTAACACACCACCACCATGTTATTGTCACTGCAGTGCTGAGAATGATCCACCACCTAAATAATACCTGCTCTGTAGTGGTCCTGTGGGGGTCCTGACCATTGAAGAACAGGGTAAAAGCAGGCTAAAAAAGTATGCAGAAAAACAGATGGACTACAGTCAGTAATTGTAGAACTACAAAGTGCTTCTATATAGTAAATGGAGCTGATAAAACAGTGAGTGTAGAAACAAGGAGGTGGTTTTAATGTTATGGCTGATCAGTGTATATGGGGGTTGTGGTTTTAGACACATTTGAGTGGTTCTAAGTGAAATTCAGTCTGCTACTGGTTGTTCACAAACAATAAAACTCAGTCTGAATCAAAATGATTTAATCTAAAACCCATTTTTTCCATTATATCATTCAAGACTTGATGTATTGAAACCAGAAAACGTTTCTCTGCCATGAGAACAATTAATATCTGACAGGAACAGATGGATTGTGTTTTAAACTGCTAGAAATAAATCACATAAAACTGCACAGAATTTTTGTTCCCTAGTTAGCAAACATTCAGATAAAAACATGACATTTTAGACATTAGTGGTTTATTTCCTCTTAAATATTTCAGTCAGCCTTAGCTTAACGCTCAAAGCCGACTTCTCTCCCTGCCTGATACAGACACAAGTGGGTCTAGATTTTTATTTTTTTGGGTATCTATTGTGATTCTTTGGTATTTTACTGCATTTTCTGCTCCTAAAAACATGAACAGATGAAAAAAATAATGAGGCCCTGAAGCAGCACTATACTGAGATGAACCTTTTTGCCAAAGTTAACGTTGAAGAACTGTGTTTAAGGTTTTAGAACCGCGCTGACTGTACCGAGCACCACACAGAAACAGTGTCTCACACTGGCTGAACTGAACTATAGTAACCTTGTGACAGAGAAGGACAGCTGCTTTCAATTAACAAAGAGAAGCAAAGAAATTGACTGAAAGGCTGCAACCAAATCCTGATAAAACTCAAAAGACTTTTTGGAGTAACGCCTGGGCCAGGCTGCTGTCTCATGTAGAGCGAGAACAAAGTCACTAACATATAATACCCAAATGTAAAAAGGTGGTATCATTTCACACACCAACAAGGAAGACAGTCTGCTTATAAAACAATGTCTATATTCTATATAAAGATCTGCGTTAGGTACATCAGGTACTTGGGATTAAATTTTACCTTATTTTATTAGGATTTTAAGATCATGTTTTACACACTTGGTTACATTCATGACAGAAACGGTAGTTACTGGTTACACAAGATTCATCAGTTCAAGTTTAATGTCAAACAGTAACGGACAATTTAGTATCTCCAATTCACCTCACTTGCATGTCTTAGGACTGAAAACCGTAGCTCCCGGTGGAAACCCACACAGACACGAGAAGAACATGCAAACTCCACACAGAAAGGACCCGGACCACTCCACCTGGGAATCGAATCCAGGACCTTCTTGCTGTGAGGCGACAGTGCTACCCACCGAGCCAGAGTGCCACCTATTATTAAAAAGTAGTTCAAATCAGCCATGTAAACTGGACTATGTAAAGATACATTTAATTCAGAGCCGTTTAAGACTGCAAAATAACACAACAATATTAGAGCTTTAAACAACAAGTGCAGCAGATCTGTTGTGTTACTGCAGTTCAGTTTTTCCAGATCTGACTCTACATCATGATAAATATCTTAACATAATGTAAAATTACACTGTCCAAGACTTTGGAGTCATCATCCATGCTTATTTATAGTCAGTCCAACAAAGATCTTACAGGCTCTGGAGGCTTTGACAGGAAAGGTGACTTGTTTTCCACCCAAAATAATTAGGGATGTAACGATGCACCACAAGACAGCTAAAAATCGGTGCACAGGTGCCACGATTCGAATCGATTATTCATTTAAGATTAATCGATTTTTACTTTAAACAGCAGAGGGCATTGGTGCTATTCATCTCTCCTGGTTGACGGCACTTCACAAAGTTGCCAGGTAGGGGGTTTTCCAGCCAGATTTATTAATGTGAGGATACTTTCTTTATTTGTATTATTCATTTATTTATATAATGTTGGATTTGTTTTTAAATTTCATTTCAGTTTTTTTTACACAATAAGCATTATTTGGCACAGTTTGTACCTACCTCAGAAATGAAAGGGCATTCATTATTTAGATAAATAAAAGATAAGCACAAATACAGTATTTTATTTTTTTAAAGAGAAATAATAAAAGGAAACTTTGTCATAATTTGTCTTCAATTTCATTTTGTTTAAAAAAATCGTATCGTGAACCCAGTATCGTGAGTCGTATCGCATCGTGGGTAGTGTATCGTTACATCCCCAGAAATAATCCAAAGAGCCAAAGCGACCACAAAATGCAGTCACTGTTTCAAAGTGTGGCACAGCAGGTAGTGTGGGTGCTTTTCATCGAGTCGGGGCTGGACTGGTTGTTTCACATGCTTTTGTGTTTATAAACTATTGCTAATGAACTGATAATTGAGGAGGGTCCACACTTAGTAAAACACAAAGGTACCCCTTCCTGTAAAACTGCATTTGTCTCACTGATAAACAACAAAAAATACAACTAGTAATCCTTTTTAAAGCCTAACCCAGTATCTTAATAAGTACTTCCAGTGCTTTTATATCTGCCAACACCAATTAGATAATTACTTTCCATTTTTCAAAACAATACTCACATCCCATCAAGCTCTGGAAACAAAGAAAACCGACCCAAAATTGGCAGGATGTGCTGCAGCTCACAGTATGGAACATAAAGGAAAACATCAGCTCAGCTTTTTTTAATACAGCTACATTTTACTATTCAAAATCAAACATTAAAAAAGCTTTTTCAAATTTAGAAACATGAACAAAAAAGTTCAGCCCACAGAATTCAACTTAATATGCAGCATTACAGTAAATGTACAATTTAACGTAAACAGAATGTGTGAACAGTTTATAGAACTTTACCTAAACAAGCCAGTGCTGCAGCTTGAGTGGACTGTGTAAACTTACTTTATTTTAGGAGATATTATGGAACGTTGTTTGCTTAATTTTACTATCTATGCTAGATTATAATTGATAAATGGCCATAACACACTTTACTTCCACTAGTGCTGGACAATAATTCGATATCGATATATATCGCGATAGAAAATGTTTCAATAACGGTGATATGATTTTTAAAAAATTCGATCGATATACATTACGTCATTACGGAAAAACAATTTAATAGCAGTTAAATAACACTTCTATTGAAAATAGAATATTCAGTTTTAAGAAGCCCCAGCATTGCAGAAGGCTGTTAAAAGTAAAGTCTATTTTCAATGCTGATTTGGCTTAATAGTGTTGGTCAGAATGTGTCATATTCTTGAAAGAAAATTAAAATTTGTTTTCCATGCATTCACACTGGCATGTTCTGGGGTTCAAAAGAGTCTCATCAGTACACACAAGTTTGCAGTCAAATGATCAAGTATTGCAAAGGAATATCTTTGAAATTCTGTTAAGGTTATAGGCTATATTTTAGTTTTTCACAGGGAAAATGAGAAAAAATAAATATCTTATTATGCTAGGCTTGATGTAATTCTACATGGCACTCACTGCCATAGGTAAACGAGTAAGTGACCAAAACACTACTAAATCAACAGCCACTAGCCACATACAAAAAATAAGGTATCAGACAGTTTCTGTGCCACCCCTGTGTGAGCAATGGTCTCAGTCTGGCCACCCCTATGAAACACTGTCTACAGTTGAAAAAGAAGCAGACGAAATAGCTGATAAGAGATGAAGGACTAATTCAGTGGTTTATTCAGCTTGTATTTCTTGCCAGAAACCAGAAAAGAGGTTTGCAGGTACAGCCATCCAATTTTGGTGTTTTTGGCAGTTTTATTATTCATATCGATATCGGAATTATATCGTATCGACCGAAATTAGGAGTTATATCGTGATATAAATTTTAGCCATATCGTCCAGCCCTAACTTCCACTAGTCCATTCTTCATTACTAGCCAAAACAGATGTCTGCACTACATTACATTTACATGTACAGCATTTATTAAACACTGTTATCCACAGCCACTAACAGGACTGCTTCATCTGTGAACATTTCCTTACTCTAGTACCAGTACACAACAGTCTAAGAACACAAATCTGCTGAAACCCTGTGAGAACAAAGGTAAATAGGTAAAAGAGAAGAGTATGTTTAAATATGGGAGACATTTGTAAGCTCAAAGTCAGTTTCCATTTAAGTAACTATGCTAACAGTGTGAACTGATGTTTGTACTATGTCACCAGCAAAAACAGTTGTATAAACTATACACCGATTAGCCATAACATTAAAACCACCTTCTTGTTTCTACACACATTGTCCATTTTATCAGCTCCACTTACCATATAGAAGCACTTTGTAGTTCTACAATTACTGACTGTAGTCCATCTGTTTCTCTGCAGGCTTTGTTAGCCCCCTTTCATGCTGTTCTTCAATGGTCAGGACCCCCACAGGACCACTACAGATTAGGTATTATTTATGTGGTGGATTATTCTCAGCACTGCAGTGACACTGACATGGTGGTGGTGTGTTAGTGTGTGTTGTGCTGGTATGAGTTTTTAAACACCTCACTGTCACTGCTGGACTGAGATTAGTCCATCAACCAAAAATATCCAGCCAACAGCACCACATGGGCAGTGTCATGTGACCTCTGATGAAGGTCTAGAAGATGACCAACTCAAACAGCAGCAACAGACAAGCGATCGTCTCTGACTTTACATCTACAAGGTGGACCAACTAGGTAGGAGTGTCTAATAGAGTGGACAGTGAGTGGACACGGTATTTAAAAACTCCAGCAGCGCTGCTGTGTCTGATCCACTCATACCAGCACAACACACACTAACACACCACCACCATGTTAGTGTAACTGCAGTGATCCACCACCTAAATAATACCTGCTCTGTGGTGGTCCTGACCAATGAAGAACAGGGTGAAAGCAGGCTAAAAAAGTATGTAGAAAAATAGATGGACTACAGTCAGTGAAGTGCTTCTATATGGTAAGTGTAGCTGATAAAATGGACTGTGAGTGTAGAAACAAGGAGGTGGTTTTAACATTATGGCTGATCAGTGTGCATGTATGAGACCTGCATGGAGTTGTCAGTACTATGCCACCTGTGTAATACCAATGCCAATCTTTCAGATCATGACATACCTACTGCTTGTCGTTATGTGTTTTCAGCATCAGAATTAAATCTAGATAGAACATATCTGCATAAAAATGTTTAAATCTGACTGCTGATACTATTCAAAAACTGGTTAAAGAAACATTTTAGACAGCCAAACCAAGATCATTTATTTTAAATACATCATAGCATCATAGCAATGTTCCATAATAAAAATAAAAATGCCCTACAATCATTCTTTGCTGGGGAGAGCATAGTTTTCACTAAACCAGTTACAAAACAAAGCTAGCGGTCAAGTGCAATGAGCTGAATGTATATTTAGTCTGGTGTTTTATCTAACTACAAGTGTAAATGTATGTGATTAAAGTCTAATCAGGACTCATTCCAAATACAAGCCGCATTGCACAACATGGCATACAAAAAATGAGTCTCTCTCTACAACTACAACAAGTATAATATTAACAAGACTTAAATTTCAAACACGGTACGTTGAACTTTTTGAACTCTTTAGCTTAAAACAACATCTCTGTTTGAGTCAACACTCAAATTCCTTCTTAAAAATTAAGTGCCTCCAGTACAGCTTCCTGTTTAAAACCAGAATAAGGGGAAATTTCCTTTGAGGAGCTGAATGCCGAACAGAGTGTACTGCGTCCTCACAATCGCAGGAACTATGGGATCAGCTGAGGCTTGTGTCCGGCCTGCTCCCCCTCCCCATACGCCCAAAATCTTCAACACTCAGGTCTGCTTTTTTCATCACCGGCTTCTGATTTACTGTTAACTAAATACATGATTTGCTCAATGACTATTCCAGATGTACACATCTGTCATTTTATCCTATAGAGGCAGATATCTGAACGTTATGCTGCATACTTGGGTTCTCAAAGCAAACATGCAGCATTATAAAAAGTGCTTTACTTTTTAATGTTGCTACATGGAACTTTGTTGTATCCTAATCTTTCATTTTAATCCATGACTGTTTTAATGCAGCTGATTACAAATGCTTTAAACTGCTACAGAAAGTTCCTTCTACCTTTCAGAAGATGATCTGTTTTGAGATTAAACCAAACAAGTGGAAAAGTGGATGTGTTAAAAGGCTGATTTTCCAGAGGCCTGAGGGAGAATGTGTGATTAATGTGGGTTATCTTTCAGACCGAAAACATTTACAGTTTATTAAAGCTTGAACTTCAAACAGACTTGAAGAATGCAGCCTAAAATTGTCGTGTCTGACACAACAAGACAGAAGTGTTTATGCAACAGCCTATGAGGACTGATCAAATTGAGAACGTTCAAACAGAATAAAAATGAGGACATACGTGCCAAAGGTCAACGCTCGCTCACGAATTTGCTTCTAGGAACGCTGACTACAAATGTTCACATTGCCAAAGAACGCTTTGCAAAATATTCATGAAATCTACACTTATATATGACCCTTAACTGTAGAAACGCTGGATCTTAAGCTGGAACAGGATTATGAGTATTTCACTTTCTAAAGAGCGATTTAAAAGATGTAGAAAATAAAGTAAAAAGTCAAGGCCAAAAACCCTTACTATATACTGGTGACGTTTGATCCCTAGTTGTAGCCTAGCGGTTAAGGTGCTGGACTAGTAATCAGAAGGTCACCGGTTCAAACCCCACCACTGCCAGGTTGCCACTGTTGGGCCCTTGAGCAAGGCCCTTAACCCTGAATTGCTCAGACTGTATACTGTCACATTAATGTAAGTCGCTTTGGATCAAGGCGTCTGCTAAATGCCTAAAATGTAAATGTAAATGTCAAACAGCAGTAAATTAAAAGCCGGCATGCTTTTGCTTTGATATCACCACATGCTTAACAGAAATGGACTGACGCACAGTGAACATTAGTATTGTGGTCTAATAAGTCATTCCTTTAAATCTTTCTCATTTTATGGAAACTTCAAACGTCAAGCTGCATTCAAGGTGACGTCTTTTTGCACATTACAATATTGCAGCTGTGTAATAAGTGAGTGCAGGTACTAGACTGGCCTTACTGCAGTCCACTATAAAAACACTGAGAAGCTTCATTTGCTCAGTACAATACCATGTACATTTACATTTAAATTTTCAGCATTTAGCAGATGCTTTTATCCAAAGTGACTTACAGTACTGTGACAGTATATTGTCTAAGCAATTGAGGGTTAAGGGCCTTGCTCAAGGGCCCAACAGCAGCAACCTGGCAGTGGTGGGGCTTGAACCAGCAACCTTTCAATTACTAGTCTAGTACCTTAACCGTTACAACTGCCCTGAGACTTAAGTCACTTTTCTTTACAAGGTACCCAACCGTACATGTTACGCATCCAAATCCAGAAGATTTTACTGAAGGTGAGGACAATTTTCAGTTTGCCATGCTGCAGTTTGTCATGTAGCACTGTGTAAGTCTAAATAAAATCTACTGCAGTTGGGTTTTAAATATGCTACTTGTATTATCTCACTGCAGTCACAGTCTGACCAGTTAATTATCCCCTCTGTATCTCACTCAATCTATAGAACCTACTCTGGTCTGCTTGGTCAATGGCCAAGGAAGTTAACCAAATTTAGCAGGGTACTTACAGTACAGGCACTTGGCCATAGAAACAACCACTAAATGTGAGCCCACTGATTTAAAAATGTACCATACCATAAAGTCATATAAAATAGAACTGGGACATGCAACACTGAACATGCTCTACACTGGTGGCTTGACCTGACCTAACACCTTACTATCACACATTATGTTGTTTTTTGACTATTTATCCCCAGTTTGTGGTACATATGCTTTAACCTAGCAGTATATGTAAAATTAATAAACCTTTTAAACTAAAGAGTAAACTACAAAGAAAGGGGTTGTCTTTTCACAGATAAGCAGCATTGCTCAAAATTACATACCACGTTCACAATGAAGCCCAGAAATAGCTCTGAAATGTTGCCCAGAAATAGACAGAAGCCTGCCTGACTACTTTGTGAGCAAGAAGAAGTTTTCTAAGGAAAGAGCTTGGACATTTAAATTTGATTCGTTGCAAAGCTTTTCCAGCAGAGCAATCGTGATCAGATCAGAGCTGCTGAAGGCCTGTGGGCTTTTCAGCAGAGGAGTTTTGGAAATGATGAATAAGCACATACCGAGAACATAAATTACTCAGGGGGGAGAGAGGAGCATGGGAGTGGACTAAATCCAGAGCTTGTGATGATCTGATGTGGGTTTATTAATCGCACATATGTGTGGCTAAAATGTATGTATGTGCAAATTGTGCATCTGGTACATTAATGATAATAGAAGCAGTAGTGTATCTATTCTTATAAACAATATATACAGATATATAAGTATAAATATAGAAATCAAGATATTTTTATAGTTATAGTTATAAATATACACCGATCAGCCATAACATTAAAACCACCTCCTTGTTTCTACACTCACTGTCCATTTTATCAGCTCCACTTACCATATAGGTACCGACTGTAGTTCATCTGTTTCTCTACATGCTTCGTTAGCCCCCTTTCACGCTATTCTTCAATGGTCAGGACCGCTACAGGACCACCACAGAGCAGGTATTATTTAGGTGGTGGATCATTCTCAGCACTGCAGTGACACTGACATGGTGGTGGTGTGTTAGTGTGTGTTGTGCTGGTACAAGTGGATCAGACACAGCAGCGCTGCTGGAGTTTTTAAATACCGTGTCCACTAACTGTCCACTCTATTAGACACTCCTACCTAGTTGGTCCACTTTGTAGATGTAAAGTCAGAGACGATCGCTCATCTATTGCTGCTGTTTGAGTTGGTCATCTTCTAGACCTTCATCAGTGGTCACAGGATGCTGCCCACGGGTCGCTGTTGGCTGGATATTTTGGGTTGGTGGACTATTCTCAGTCCAGCAGTGACAGTGAGGTGTTTAAAAACTCCAGCAGCGCTGCTGTGTCTGATCCACTCATACCAGCACAACACACGCTAACACACCACCAGCATGTCAGTGTCAGTGCAGTGCTGAGAATCATCCACCACCCAAATAATACCTGCTCTGTAGTGGTCCTGGGAGAGTCCTGACCATTGAAGAACAGAGTAAAAGCAGGCTAAAAAGTGTGTAGAGAAACAGATGGACTACAGTCAGTAATTGTAGAACTACAGAGTGCTTTTAATGGTAAGTGGAGCTGATAAAATGGACAGTGAGAGTAAAAACAAGGAGGTGGTTTTAATGTTATGGCTGATCTGTGTATATTGTTGGTCATACTGTCTATACATATACCCATAACTGATAATTGTAAATATATATTTATAACTGTAATATAGTGTTTAGTGTAATATAGATTATAGCTGATTTATTGTGTTGAATTGTTTCACTGTGCTTAAAGACACATTGAATTGTCTATATAGATAACAATGTTGTCATTTTAGTGAGTTATATTTATATGACTGTATTCTATACAGTATCTAAAAAAAAAAGTGTAGATGAGCTGGCCTTACTGGTGTGTAAACTGGGCTGTTGGTGTTAAATGAAAGCGTGTAGTTTGGAAGCTGATAGTAAAAGTAAAGATAAGACTGAATAATCAGTAATGGACTCCTACTGTCCTGGCAACACAACAACAGAAAACTGTTTAACAATTCATAGCAACTTACCTGCCAACTGTCTGGTTGGCGAGTTGTTTCATCCGATTGAACTGCTTCTTCATTTTTGCCTTGTAGTCCAAACAATCCAAATATCTGGAAATAAAGAGCCGCGACCTTCCAGCTGCTTCATCAGCCGAAAATCCTCTGAATCATCTCGGCTGAACCGGGAACGTAACCGGGAGATGATTAGCTGTAGCTTCTCGGCTAGCTGCTTCGGCTAGCAGCACTTCGATATGAAACCGTAGCTCGGTGTAAAATGTGAAACAGAAGCGATTTTCTGTGACGAGCCGAACAAGCTTTTCCTCTCTGAGTCCTTCAGCATATCGAGGACGGATGTGGAAGTCCCATGTTGTGGCAGCGTGCGAAGGAGAAAGTTGACACATCAGCTGCTGGAGCTGGAAACTCTCCTCATGACTCGCTTACTGAACTGAAATGAATTCACTCACTGTACTGAGCATGAGGAGGAGGAGGAGGAGGATGAGGAGGATGATGATGATGATGATGATCCACTCCTTCCCAAGATCACACTGATCATACCGTCATATAAACCAATAACAAATACAGTTCAGATTTTCTTAACAGTTTAATATTGCAAATGGGAGATAGAAATATATTAAAACAATCAAAGCAAGTGTATCATAACACTGAGAAAACACAGGAGTGAGCTGGCTTATTTGCATTTACCCTGTCACTCTTTACGGTTCACAAACAAAAACATGTTTGACTCTCTTGCTTAATATTTGTTTGTTTGTTTATTAGGATTTTTACATCATGTTGTACACTTTGGTTACATTCATGACAGAAACGGTACTCATTACACACAAGGTTTATCAGTTCACAAGGTCACATCGAACAAAGTCATGGACAATTTAGTGTCTCCAATTTACCTCACTTGCATGTCTTTGGACTGTGGGAGGAAACCCACACAGAGGACATGCAAACTCCACGCAGAAAGGACCCGGACCGCCCCACCTGGGGATCGAACCCAGGACCTTCTTGCTATCAGGCGACAGTGCTACCCACTGAGCCACCGTACCGCCCCTGTTGATTAATGACCTGCATTTTATGATACTGTGATTGCAGGGGAAAAAGCACAATCAGTTACCGAATTTCTGCTATCCAATAAAGCCAGAATTCTACCCATGTAAGTTTAATTTGTTCAAATTGTAAACAAATCAAGGCATTAGTGTAATTACACTCCACGGCTCTATCATTTATTCAACAAAGATCAAACAATACTTTCTAATAAAATGTTACAGAGAAAAACATCAAAAACTTCAAATAAATTAAAAACAAAACATTCATATGCCTTAAAGGTAATCTGTAATGTTAAATCTTTTCTATTTTTTTATCCACTTTTTCCCATTTTCTCCCAATTTAGCGTAGTCAGTTTGTCTTCCGCTGCTGGGGGGTCCCTGATTGCAGTTGAGGTGTGTATATTGCTGCTCATGCCTCCTCCGAACCGCGCACAGACCTTTTTGCAAAACCCTTTTTCACCTATGCACTCTGCATAGGCACCTCTCTATCTGTCAATCAGGGTCCTTACACAGCGTTTGAAGACCCCACCACTATAGTCCAGTCATCCCTCCCTAGCAGAACCGTGTCTGCTGCAGGAACTGCCAATTATGCCCGCTAGATGATGCCCATCCGACTGGTTCCAATGCCAAGTTTCGAACCGAGGAGTTCAGAATCTTGGCGCTGGTGTGCTAGCCAAATATGTTAAATCTTAAAAATGTCTAAACAGTGGTAAAGTTTTATAAATTTCACTTGCACATTTAAATTTGTGAAATCAGAAATATTATTTTACCTTAAAGGGTTCAAATCACATACCTGTTGGAAGTTATTAATGTTGATAAAACAGAAACCAAACTATTCCAAACCAAATCATTTAAACAAATGTGGTAACCTGATAAAAACACCACATGTATCTATAATAGGGCAGTGGTAGCTCAGTGGTTAAGATGCTGGACTGATAATCCTAAGGTTGCCGGTTCAAGCCTCACCACCACCACTGTTGGGCCCCTGAGCAAGGTCCTTAACCCTCAATTGCTCAAACTGTATTCAGTCATAATTGTAAGTCGCTTTGGATAAAAGCGTCCGCTAAATGCTGAAAATGTAAATGTAAATATGCATTGTATACTAACATAGTTTTATGTATTTTCTTTCCAGATTTTTGTTTATTTTAGCTGAAAGCTTTACTGAAGTCTTGGCTAAACACATGTTTGTTGTTTGTTTACATTCCATTTTATATTTTGAATGTTACATGTCTTTGGGTCAAATCTGCTTGATTTGACATTGTTAGAAAGTTTAGACCCCCAGATTATCACTTTTGTTGATGTAATTTTAAAAATGTTTCCTACTTGCTCTGTTTCAATTTAAATGTCCTATAAATGACCATCACACCTTGGAAAAAAACTGAGGATTATAATAAAGAAGCATAAATATATGAATGGGTTTTATTGTGAAAGGAACAATTTGAGGTAAACAGTAGCTTAACTAGTCTTAAGCAAATATTACTATAAATAATCAATTGTGTTTTGGTTACACTTTAATTGTTAATTGTTTTTATACATTTGACAGCTACTGAACATTTTACAGTATAATATGTTGCACAATCATACTCAGCAGGTTTGTTATATGATATGTCCACATAAAGCAAAGAAAATCATAAATCTAGTCATATTAATACATCTTTCTATGAGTCAGAGGTTTTTCTTGTTGGATACATTATTTACATACATATTAACATATCTTTAAGCTAGTTTCTATTTTTCATTTTTGGTATATGTTTTAAGTGTGTCATGTTATGTGCCAGTAAAGTGGTCTGTAGTTCCTGTCTGTGTGTGTTTGCATATTCTCTGATTGTCTGTGTGGGGTTTCTACTTTAAATAAATTTAAATTGTAATGAAATGAAAGTAGTTTGACAGTTGTACTTTGTAATATTATTGAATTAGAGTTTGCATATTTTCTAGTATATACTGTAAACTTAAATAGGAAACCTTAAATAGGTTCCCTCTCACAGTCCAAAGACATGTAGTCAGGCCAACTGGAGCTACTAAAATTACCCTGAGTGTGTGTGTGTGTGTGTGTGTGTGTGTGTGTGTGTGTGTGTGTGTGTGTGTGTTTGCCTATGATGGACTGACGACCTGTCTAGGGTGTTTCCTATTTTTCACCCAATTAATCAGACCCTCTGTGACCCTGACCAGGATAAAGCAGTGGTAAAACAGACAACTGAATGAATGAATACTTATTAACATTGATACCCACACCTCACTGAAATGTTGATACATTTAACACAAAAACTGCAGCGTTATTATTAAAAACTACATAGTCACATATTGTGAAATATTGAGAAATATACCATGTGGAACCTTGGCGGATTGGGGTGGCGGGTGCTGTATAATGTTGAATTAGGAATAAAATAAAGAAAATATGTACCACCACAGGACACCTCTGACCAGATATGCTTTGTTAAGTTACACAGCATTGCCAGGACCAAAACCAAGCCATGTAGTCCAGGGAACTCAGTGGGTCTCCAATGTCAAACTGTGGCAAGGCCCAGATCAGGGCAAGAATATAAACCATATTTATTATATAGATCTTCCTGGCTGTATAGCCACATTGGGGCAAGAAGTGCCTTTATCAGGAAGGTAGGAAAGAACCCAAATGCCATTCTAAAAGTGTTTCAAAAGTCCTGTGCAGAGATTGGAGAACCTGTTAGAAAGACAATGATCTCGGCCGCTCAGATGGCGCATCGGTGAAAACACACGCTGGAACCAGAGCTGGGATCTCGAGATCTCTGAGATGAGAAAAAGAAAGCTCTTAGGGTGTGTCTCTCCGTACACAGTGCTGAGCTGGACTGCACTCGTCAAAGTGTAGGTGATAAGATGCATACGGCTGCTGTCCACGTGTCGGAGGGGGGTTAGCTTCGTTCTCCTCAATCAGAGCAGAGATCGGCATTGGTGGAGAGAAAGCATGATGCAGTGGGGTAATTGGACACGCTAAAAAGGGAGAAAAAGGGGAGAAAATGCATAAAGAAAAAAAATAAAATAAAAATTATATATATATATATATATATATATATATATATATATATATATATATATATATATATATATATATATATAAGAAAGACAATGATCTCTACAGCACTCCAAAAAAATGCCTTTATGACAAAACTTGAAGGAAAGCCTTCCCAGGATAGAGGAGGCAGTAACATCTGAAAAGTGGGAAACAATGCTATACCTATGCCCATGGTTTTGGAAAGAGTGTCCAGCTAGCTCATAATTATGTGTCATAATACTTTTGGCCATATAGTGTATATGTATACAGTATTTATGTGTATATAGTTAACCTTGTGTGGTATATAGTGTACCATAGCTTCATGCTGTGGTTTGGAGACTCTCTGTCTCTGTCAGAATGCGATTACGACCTCTGCCAGCTGATTAGAGGTGCCTGCACAAGAGATGAGGAAGAGTGCCCTTAGGGTGTGTCTCTCCACATGCAACGCTAGGTGGCGCCAAACTCATCAATGTGCAGGTGGCAAAAATGCATCCGGCTGCTGCTCATGTTTCGGAGGGGATATGGGTTAGCTTCAATCTCCTCTGTCAGGGCAGGGTTCAGCATAGACAGAGAGGAAGCACGATGCAAATTGAACGATTGGATGCGCTAAAGGGGGGAGAAAAAGGGAAAAAAAAAAAAAAAAAAAAAAAAAAAAAAAAAAACATACAGAAGAAGTGTGTAAATATGTCGCCCTGTCCTGGGTGTGTTCTGTTTTCAGCTGGCACCTTACCCACCACGACCCTAAAAAAGCGGAGAAAATGAATGAATGCCAACAGAATAATGGACAGTTTAGCCTAGCGGTTAAGTCACTGGACTAGTAAGCAGAAGGCTGCTGGTTCAAACCCCACCACTGCCTGGTTGCCACTGTTGGGCCCTTAATTGCTTGGACTGTATACTGTAAGTCATTTTGGATAAAAAGCGTCTGCTAAATACCGTTAATGTAATGCAATAATCAGGGCCGGCACGGTGGCTGTGGATAGCGCAGTCGCTTCACAGCAAGAGGGTCCTGGGTTCAATTCCCAGATGGAGCAGTCTGGGTCCTTTCTGTGTTACTCGTTACACAAGATTCATCAGTTCAAGTCTTAATGTCAAACACAGTCATGGACAATTTTGTATCTCCAATTCACCTCACTTGCATGTCTTGGGACTTTGGGAGGAAACCGGAGCTCCCGGAGGAAACCCATGCAGGGGAGAACATGCAAACTCCACACAGAAAGGACCCGGACCGCCCCACCTGGGGATCGAACCCAGGATCCAAGGTCTTGTTACTGTGAGGCGACAGTGCTGCCCACTTAGCCACTGTGCCGCCAGCCTGATGTTTTATTATATATAAGAAAAAGTAGTAAATATTATTATTTTAGGGGCAGCTGTAGCCTATGCTCTCAGATTGTGGGTTTCCTCTGGGAGCTCCAGTTTCCTCCCACAGTCCAAAGACATGCAGTCAGGTTAATTGTAGCTAATAAATTGTCCTAGTTGTAAATGTGTGTGTGCCCTGTGATGGACTGGCGACATGTCTGGGGTGTTTCCTGCCTTTTGCCCAGTGAATCGTACCCACCGCGACCCTGAATACGATAAAGCAGTGTTATAATAGACGATGAATGAATGCTAATTCCAGACTAGCAGAAGAGTAGATGGCGCTGTGCAGTTTGTGCTCTGTACAAAACCTATCAACACGTACAGAAGAAGATAATGCGTTCGGGTTGCATTATGGGAAAGTGTCAAGTGGATGTGAAGTAAGCTCTGTTAGTGACACATTTATTTAAATAAAATCAATATAGAACAAAATCCGTATTAAATATGAAGATTTAATGAATGCAGTGAATGATGTGAACCTGTGAGGTCCTGATCCTAATGTAACAGTGTTTATGATGTGCTGTGTGTTCTGCAGGGCTGTAAATATTGCAGTATGAATGTGATTGTGCAGTTTGTACAACAATAAATCCGATATAAACAGCAGTTTTTGAGTTCCGATGGCGTGTAAAGCACCTTTTACTGATTCTGATGCTGCTGATGAAGCGGTCAGATCAACCTGCGATGATGCCTCAACATGCAAAAGGTAGATCTGATAATCCAGCTCATTCTGATCATACCAGTCTGATGGTTTATTTATTTATCTGTTTCTGATCATAACGTAAATAATGTTTTATTTATTTATCTGTTTCTGATCATACCAGTCTGATGTTTTATTTATTTATCTGTTTCTGATCATACCAGTCTGATGTTTTATTTATTTATCTGTTTCTGATCATACCAGTCTGATGTTTTATTTATTTATCTGTTTCTGATCATACCAGTCTGATGTTTTATTTATTTATCTGTTTCTGATCATACCAGCCTGATGTTTTATTTATTTATTTATTTATTTATTTATTTATTTATCTGTTTCTGATCATACCAGCCTGATGTTTTATTTATTTATTTATTTATTTATTTATTTATTTATCTGTTTCTGATCATACCAGCCTGATGTTTTATTTATTTATCTGTTTCTGATCATACCAGTCTCATGTTTTATTTATTTATCTGTTTCTGATCATACCAGTCTGATGTTTTATTTATTTGTCTGTTTCTGATCATACCAGTCTGATGTTTTATTTATTTGTCTGTTTCTGATCATACCAGCCTGATGTTTTTTTTATTTATTTATTTATTTATTTATTTATTTATTTATTTATTTATTTATTTATCTGTTTCTGATCATACCAGCCTGATGTTTTATTTATTTATTTATTTATTTATTTATTTATTTATTTATTTATTTATCTGTTTCTGATCATACCAGCCTGATGTTTTATTTATTTATCTGTTTCTGATCATACCAGTCTCATGTTTTATTTATTTATCTGTTTCTGATCATACCAGTCTGATGTTTTATTTATTTGTCTGTTTCTGATCATACCAGTCTGATGTTTTATTTATTTGTCTGTTTCTGATCATACCAGCCTGATGTTTTTTTTATTTATTTATTTATTTATTTATTTATTTATTTATTTATTTATTTATTTATTTATTTATTTATTTATTTATTTATTTATTTATTTATTTATTTATTTATTTATTTATTTATTTATCTGTTTCTGATCATACCAGCCTGATGTTTTATTTATTTATCTGTTTCTGATCATACCAGTCTCATGTTTTATTTATTTATCTGTTTCTGATCATACCAGTCTGATGTTTTATTTATTTATCTGTTTCTGATCATACCAGCCTGATGTTTTATTTATTTATCTGTTTCTGATCATACCAGCCTGATGTTTTATTTATTTATCTGTTTCTGATCATACCAGTCTGATGTTTTATTTATTTATCTGTTTCTGATCATACCAGCCTGATGTTTTATTTATTTATCTGTTTCTGATCATACCAGCCTGATGTTTTATTTATTTGTCTGTTTCTGATCATACCAGCCTGATGTTTTATTTATTTATCTGTTTCTGATCATACCAGCCTGATGTTTTATTTATTTATCTGTTTCTGATCACACCAGCCTGATGTTTTATTTATTTATTTATCTGTTTCTGATCATACTAGCCTGATGTTTTATTTATTTATTTATCTGTTTCTGATCATACCAGTCTGATGTTTTATTTATTTATCTGTTTATGAGCATACCAGTCTGATGGTTTATTTATTTATTTATCTGTTTCTGATCATTGTTTATCAGATCTATCAAATCTGATCTGTTTATTAGGATTGTAACATCATGTTTTACACACTGTGGTTACATTCATGACAGGACAGGTTACACAAGATTCATCATGTCACAAGTTTAATATCAAACACAGTCATGGACAAATTTCTATCTACACTTGCATGTCTTTGGACTGTGGGAGGAAACCGGAGCACACGGAGGAAACACACTCGGACACGGGGAGAACATGCAAACTCCACACAGAAAGGACCCATCTGGGAATCGAACCCAGGACCCTCTTACTGTGAAGCGACTGTGCTACACACAGACACACCGTGCCAGTCCTGATTATTAAATTACATTAACGGTATTTAGCAGATGCTTTTTATCCAAAGTGACTTACAGTATACAGTCCAAGCAATTAAGGGTCTTGCTCAAGGGCTCAACAGTGGCAACCAGGCAGTGGTGGGGTTTGAACCAGCAGCCTTCTGTTTAATAGTCCAGTACCTTAACCTCTAGGCTACAACTGCCCATTATTTTTTGGCATTCATTCATTTTTACTGCTCTTTCAGGATTGTGGTGGGTAAGGTGCCAGCTGAACACAGAACACACCCAGAACAGGGTGACATATTTACACACTTCTTCTTCCAAATGTTTTTAAAAGGTAAACTTCGCACAGAAAGGATCTAAACCGGCCCACCTGGGGATCAAACCCAGGACCTACTTTTATTAAGTAAAAGTAGTAAATATTATTATTTTAGGGGCAGCTGTAGCCTATCGGTAAAGGTACTGGACTAGTAATCAAAAGGTTGCTGGTTCAAGCCCCACCACTGCCAGGTTGCCACTGTTGGGCCCTTAAGCAAGGCCCTTAATCCATAATTGTTAAACAAAATACTGTCACAGTACTGTAAGTTGTTTTGATAAAAGCGACTGCTAAATGCTGAAAAAAATTAATTAACCTTACATCAGGAGATGTAGATATTGAGGTTCGAACAGTCACATTTGTACTTTGTAAGAGCTAAATGTCTTATTTAATTTCAGAGCTTTTAAAAAACATTTCCCCTTAAACAATTTGGGTCGAAGGGCAGGGGAATAACTAACTGTATTTCCCAAATAGATGAGCCTCTGTAGACACCTCTTACCATATTCTCAGGGAACTAAGGTGTTTTCCCTGATGGTAAAGTTTCAATGACTTAATTAAAGCCAAATACATATAAAGTTGACTTTTTTGTAGTTTTGAGATATCACTGTTTCTCTTTACAGCTGTTCTTTTTATGTAAAACATTTAATTATATTGTTTATTTGTCTTTATTTTAAGATTTGCAACAAGTAAGGGTTACTGGACAGACCCTTACATACAATATTTTGTGAGGCAGACAGGTGAACGCAAGGCACCTGAGATCAACAGAGGTAAGTGTTTTTTATACTTTACTTGCACTTTTACATTATATGGCCAAAAATATTTAGACACCTGACCAGAGTGTTGGGCATCCTGTTTCAAACACAAAATGTATTAAAAGAGTGACCTCTACATGATCTTTTCAGCTATTACAACAGCCACTTGCTGAGGAGGCTTTTCACCAGACTTTGAAGTATGTCTTTGGAAATGTGTGCGCATTCAGTCAAAAGAGTATGTGTATGACTGGGCACTCTTGTTGGTCAAGAAAGCCTCAATTTTTATATCTTTATATTCTTGAAAGCTGCTGTAACATTGCAAATTTTCCCAGTGATAATAAAAGGCAACCCTGTCTTATCTTATTGATGTTCCAGTTCATTCCAAAGCTGTTGAGTAGGGCTGAGGTCAGAGCTTTGTGCAGGACACTTTAGACTTTTAAAATCAAGCTTCTTTTCATGTCTTTATAGACATTGCTTTGTGCACAGGGGAATAGTCATGCTGGAGCAGGAGAGGGACTTACTTAAACTGCTGCTGCAAAGTTGCAAGCATATAATTTCCTTCATATAACTGATTTATTTCACCTGGTAGCAACTGCTGGGACAGTAACACACAGATTTGAAAATTAGAAGGGGTGTCATAATACGTTTGTCCACATAGTGTACATTCACGTCATACATTAACATTAATAGTGTATACTTAAAAGCATATATTTCATACCCTGTGATCTCTTTCACAAATAGACATCTATCCCAGAAAAAAGATACTTAGCAGCAGATTTTTGTCAGGGACATGAGATTTCATATTTATAAAATATTTTTGGGCTTGATAGGTAGCACATAATCAAAAAACATGCATTATGTGCATATGTGTTGAACCTACATTACAGAAATCAGTCCACTGTTTAGTCCATAAAGCTGCGGCTGTATAACATATTACTCTGTCCCTTTTTAATCTGGTTCCTGCTGTAGGTTATTATGCTCGTGTCCAAGGAATGAATCAGCTACTTGATGCTTTTCTTAAGAAGACTCAGTGTGAGTGCCAGGTGGTGAATTTCGGCGCAGGACTGGACACCACCTTCTGGAGACTGAAGGTATACATTTAAAAATGGTTTAAAACAGCGGTCCCCAACCTTTTTTGCACCACGGACCGGTTTCATATAAGATATGATTTCATGGACCGGCGGGGGCAGGAGGATTTAAAATAGAATAACAATAGAATGGAAAATCTGTGTTCAGTGTTTGTTCTGAACAGTGAGTGAAGCAAAGGGCAAAGACACCATGCTTGTGAGAGATAAAATTCTCTCATTAAAAACCTCACATTTTAAAAGTCAGAATACAGAACTGCATATAGTGCAATACTGCCCCAAGTGGCTTTTACAATTAGAGACACAGCTCACTGTTACAGGGGCATGTCTGTCTGCCTGTTTTAAAATAATTGCTCAGATTACAGATTACGCTGAGTACATCTTTTAATTGATCACTTACTTGCAATAACTGGAGGCTAGATGAAATCTTTATTTTTGGATTTTTTAAACTGCTAAGTTGTGCGTGTTATATTTGTGTAAGTTTTAGTTTTAGCTGGAGAGGGACCTCATAACTGATGCAATTACAACTTCTGCTGGCTGGTTGATGGCGTCTACACAGAGTAAAGGAATAATGCTCATCAGGGTGTGGCTCACCGTGCACAGGGCTGATTCGCATATGAAAAAAAAACAAAAAAAAAACTTTTTCTCCCCCTTTAGCGCATCCAATTGTTCAATTTGCATCGTGCTTCCTCTCTGTCTATGCCGAACCCTGCCCTGACCGAGGAGATCGAAGCTAACCCATATGCCCTCCGAAACATGAGCAGCAGCCAGATGCATTTTTGCCACCCACACATTTATGAGTTTGGCGCCACCTAGCGTTTCATGCGGAGAGACACACCCCAAGGGCACTCTTCCTCATCTCTTGTGCAGGCGCCTCTAATCAGCCGGCAGAGGTCGTAATCGCATTCTGACAGAGAGAGACCCACATCCGGTTCTTTGTCCCACCCCCCAACTGAGCAACCGGCCAATCGTTGCTCATACAGCCACTCAGCTTCGAACCGGTGAAGCAGAGCTGGATTCGATACGAGGTACTCAGAATCCAGCTCTGGTTGCAGCGTGTCTTTTTTACCACTGCGCCACCTGACACATTACCAACACACTAAACAACGCTCCGACCATCCTGACTACTATTTCATGTTCATTCATTATTCTTGATCAGCTGTTCAAATGTTGCTTAAAATCTCCTGTGTTCATTTTTAGGCTGAGAACATGTTGCCGAAAAAGTTATTTGAAGTTGATTTTCCTACCATTGTTGCCAGGAAAATACACCATATCAGGTAAAGTGTAACCCCCCTTTATCTAAATGATTTGTATTAACTTTAATTAAATATAAATAAAAGTGATTCTTGTTAAGGCAGGCTAGTTAAATACCTGCAGAGGGAAGCAAAGGCTTTTTAACCATATGTGAACGCTTGTGTCCAAATGAGTGTAGCTTACAGCTGAACAGACTTCCTGTGTTAAAGCTCCTGCTTTGTGAATCTACAATAATGACTTGAGGAATTGTTTTTAGTAGGACTAAATAGTTTTTAGTAGGATTACTGTGCAGTAATCATGTGTACTTTATATAAATAACCTAAAAAGGTCATACCCATTGTGAAAAATATAAAATATATGCTCCCAGATTTGTGGCAACAGACGGCCTTTTCTGTTCCAGCACAACTGTACAGTGGGGCCAAAAAGTATTTAGTCAGCCACTGATTGTGCAAGTTCTCCTACTTAGAAAGATGAGAGAGGTCTGTAATTTTCATCATAGGTACACTTCAACTATGAGAGACAAAATGAGGAAAATCCAGGAAATCCCATTGTAGGATTTTTAAAGAATTTATTTGTAAATTATGGTGGAAAATAAGTATTTGGTCAATAACGAAAGTTCAACTCAATACTTTGTAACATAACCTTTGTTGGCAATGACAGAGGTCAAACGTTACCTGTAAGTCTTCACCAGGATTGCACACACTGTAGCTGGTATTTTGGCCCATTCCTCCATGCAGATCTCCTCTAGAGCAGTGATGTTTTGGGGCTGTTGCTGGGCAACACGGACTTTCAACTCTCTCCACAAATTTTCTATGGGGTTGAGGTCTGGAGACTGGCTAGGCCACTCCAGGACCTTGAAATGCTTTTTACGGAGCCACTCCTTCGTTGCCCGAGCGGTGTGTTTGGGAACATTGTCATGCTGGAAGACCCAGCCACGTTCCATCTTCAATGCTCTCACTGATGGAAGGAGGTTTTGGCTTAAAATCTCACGATACATGGCCCCGTTCATTCTTCCCTTAACACGGATCAGTCGTCCTGTCCCCTTTGCAGAAAAACAGCCCCAAAGCATGATGTTTCCACCCCCATGCTTCACAGTAGGTATGGTGTTCTTGGGATGCAACTCAGCATTCTTCTTCCTCCGAACACGACGAGATGTTCCATTTTGGTTTCATCTGACCACATGATATTCTCCCAATCCTCTTCTGGATCATCCATATGCTCTCTGGCAAACTTCAGATGGGCCTGGACATGTACTGGCTTAAGCAGGGGGACAGCCTGGCACTGCAGGATTTGAGTCCCTCTCCACGTAGTGTGTTACTGATGGTAGCCTTTGTTACTTTGGTCCCAGCTCTCTGCAGGTCATTCATCAGGTCCCTCCGTGTAGTTCTGGGATTTTTGCTCACCATTCTCATGATCATTTTGACCTCACGGGATGAGATCTTGCGTGGGGCCCCAGATCGAGGGGAGATTATCAATGGTCTTGTATGTCTTCCATTTTCTTACAATTGCTCCCACAGTTGATTTATTCACACCAACCTGCTTGCCTATTGTAGATTCACTCTTCCCAGCCTGGTGCAGGTCTACAATTTACTTCCTGGTGTCCTTCGACAGCTCTTTGGTCTTGGCCATGGTTGAGTTTGGAGTCTGACTGTTTGAGGTTGTGGACAGGTGTCTTTTATACAGATAACGAGGTCAAACAGGTGCCATTAATACAGGTAACGAGTGGAGGACAGAAGAGCTTCTTAAAGAAGAAGTTACAGGTCTGTGAGAGCCAGAAATCTTGCTTTTTTGTGGGTGACCAAATACTTATTTTCCACCATAATTTACAAATAAATTCTTTAAAAATCCTACAATGTGATTTCCTGGATTTTTTTTTCTCATTTTGTCTCTCATAGTTGAAGTGTACCTATGATGAAAATTACAGACCTCTCTCATCTTTCTAAGTAGGAGAACCTGCACAATCAGTGGCTGACTAAATACTTTTTGGCCCCACTGTATGAACCTTAACTGAATTGGAACTTAAATAAGCAGATGACACAGAATGTCATAATGGTAATTATTTTTCTGATGTTTCTAATCTATTGTGATTTAGTTTTACCTAATTGCTTTTGATGAGTGCTGGAGATTATTTTGGGTTTTTCCTTTCTTTTAATTAGTTTCAAGTTGTTTCTAAAAATCTTTATAGAATTAACAAATTTACACATATAACATGTTTACAGTGAAGTATATCTTTAAAAGTATTACATTTAAATACACTTGCTCATTATGCCATAAATGCACTTGTATATTTGGTCTGTGTGTGTGTGTGTGTGTGTGTGTGTGTGTGTGTGTGTGTGTGTGTGTGTGTGTGTGTGTGTGTGTGTGAATGTTTGTGTGCATGTGTTTGTGTTTCAATGTTAATGAAGAACTGTATTAAACTTTCTGATCAAGAGCATATTTATATTTTTAGGACTAAACCTCCTTTATCAAAGCCCTTGATTGAGACTCATTCATCAGATTCACTTCTGCTAGGTAATATTTCTATTGTATCAAAACATTTCAGCATGGTGGATGTTTTTTGTGAATATGTTCTGTTCTGATGGTTCATGATGGATGATTATTTGATAGACGGTCACAGCCTGGACTCAGACAGATTCTGTATTATTGGTGCTGATCTCAGAGATCTTCAAGGATTAGAGGAGAAACTCCGAAAATTCCACATAAATACAGAGTAAGTCTGGTGGATTCTTATATATTTAAGAGTTTATATTTATCAGTCCAGGAATCATAATTTCTGCTTATGAAAGCTAATCGTTTCAGTTTCAGGGAAGTTATGACTCAGCTTTCAGACATAAATCGTGTGTGACGGAATGGGTATTTGAATGGTGATGTTTATTCACTAGAAACAATGAATTTAGGAGAACTGGCGCCATAAATAAATTGGGCTTGGCTGGGGACGACGGCTTAGTGTCATTTTTCAGCTTTATTGTTTGGTTGATTTCCCTGGACTGATGGTCTTTACAACAATAGCACACTGGGGGGTCGTTAAAATATCCACATGTGCGTCAAAAATGCGCATCTTCTCGGACGTCGAACTGTTGTGTCTCGGAAATTTTCACAAACATAGAACATCTACGACAACCGTGGCCTCGATTTCAAGGACGCTTGCTTTAAAGCCTTTCTTTAACTTCCTGTGAGGTCAAAGTCTTACTATGTTTGGTACTTGCTGCCAGTCTTTTAAAGTGTTTGTCATATTCATTTAAAATCTTTCAGAATATAACAAACAAAAAATAAGAAATACATGACATGTTGCATTATATATAGACACTTATTTATTTTTAATTCATAATAATACAAATTTTTTATTTATTTTTATTCCAAAGTCCAAAAATACCCCAGTTCTGATTGCTTCCTGCCTCTGATTCTGCATATTTGTCCCTCTAATTGATTTAAAATATTAAATGTTTTACACCAAAGAATATTTGTGAGAACACAACACATTTTGTAAAAGAATTGTTTATTAAAGGAACCAACTGATCCAACATCCATTGCTTGTGTAAAAGTTCTTTTTCTTTGGCTACATAATAAACCAGTTCACCAAATGTAACTGCTAAGCCAATTGTCTAATGGAACACAGCAGCAGCATAGAAAGTCATTCTTACTAATATTGAACTGTACTGTCAGTTTTAAAAAGTGACAAGATTAGATCTGATATATTCATTTAATTTTGGTTTAATTGAAAAGTGAAAAAAAAAATTATAATAATGATATAGTGGCACTCGGGTGGTGCAGCAGTGTATTATGCCAGCCCACCACTGCTGGGATCCTGTTCAAATCTCATTGGTGCTCCAATCTGGCTGGGTGTCTACACAGACATGAGCGGCTACGTCTTTGGGGAATATGGCCGAAGCCAAGGGTTTTCCTGCCTAAAGTAAAAGGCAAAGTAAATGTAAGAAACGTTTTTTTTTATTATTTGCATTTTCCATGCTGTCCCAACTTTTTCTGATTTGGGGTTGTACAATTGGCAGCTATAGTTTAAAACTCAGATTTGCAGTGGATCTAAACTGAAAGACCATCTGAAGACAAATAATCAAACAGTAAGCCTATTTTTCAAAGTGTACAGAAGTTTTGTTTTGCTTTGTTCATGGATTTAACTTGTCTTGTGGTATACATAAGCAGGTATTAAAATTATTTGCTGTTGTTTTGTGTAAATTTCACTTTTGCTTGAGATGCCGGTTGGCCTAGTGAGATCAACTTTACTTTACCTGCCTTGTCATTATTTTACAGTGTTATGTTTTTTTTTTAATGTTCACTTAATTTAGACTGCCGACGCTGTTCATGTCTGAATGTGTGCTGGTGTACATGACCGCAGAACAATCCTCCAGACTGGTACACTGGGCTGCCCACACCTTCAACACTGCCATGTTCATCAACTATGAACAGGTAAGGTCCAGGTACTGGTTTAATCAAGCGATATCTGTTAATTGTTTAACTGCTGTGACACACAGAGCGAATATATAATGGATGTTAATACAACAGCCATAACGTTTGTACACGATTTTGTATGTTGTCCCCAGGTAAACATGGCTGACCGCTTTGGACAGATCATGATTGAGAATCTACAGAGACGACAGTGTACTTTGGCTGGGGTGGATGTGTGCCAGTCATTAGATTCTCAGGTATACCTTAAAATTTAATTTGGAAATGTCTAGAATGTCTTGTAGTATCACCATTGGTAGGCCACACAGACTCTCTAAACAGACCGACTCAGCATGGTGCATAAAAATGGTTGCAGTAGTCACGATCAAGTACCAAGCTTAGCTGTCTCTGAGCAGCATCAATATGTGAGTTGAATTTATGGTAGTTCTGCCTTGGTTAAGCATCCTGCATATTGGGTTCATCCTTCCCGGTATCACAGGTACAGCGCTACACCTGCTGCTTTAGTGGCGAAGCGTGCCCCGCCCTGTTATAACTGTACCAGCACTCTGTAAATGGCCCTCTCTGATTTCAGCATGGCAATCCTCCATTAACAAAGCACAGTTAACAGAAAATGGCCTGAAGATCACTAGATCACTGACCTCCTTGAGAGGAATAGAATTACTTAAAAAGAAGAGAGCTAAAGTGATTTTCCAAAATCTAGTAAAAATTCTGCCCAGTAAATTTTTATAGCAGCAAACAGTGGACGACTTCGCATGAACTGTACTGGTTTTAAATTTGTTGAGTTGCATTCATGTTGATAGCAAGGGAATGATGAGTTTAGTTCATTCTAGCAATGCCGTCATTTCTTCACATAACCGGAGTGTAATGTTGTTTGTTTTGTTACTGACGGTAAATCAGGCAAACTGTTTAAACTGCAGCAGCTGGTACTGTAGACACCAAGTCCCACAAACGCTGATTCAGTCAGTGGCTGAAGGTTAAACCACCTTTACTTGGGGTTACCTGGGTGGGAGCAGCTGATTACAGGATTCAGTATGTAAACTCATATGCGTATGTTTCTCACATGCATTGTTTTTTTTAAATAGATCTTTCATGTTACACGATTAGATTAAACTATCATGTTAGTCCGTAAATCTGTTTGTCTAGTTCATTCATTTATTTATTTAAAGTCTGTTTTATCACCGCTTCATCTCAGTCACTGGTCACGGTGGGTCTGATTCACACCCCAGGTTGCCAGTTTATCACAGGGCAGACACAGTCTGGAGGATTGTTCTCACACACACTCACAGTAAATTTTGGTGCCAGTCCTTGTCTGAACCTACCAAAGTAAAACTGATATTTGCTTTCTTTTTTGTTTGTTGTCACACTGCACATTTAAATGGCCCAGAATAAAGCTAAACTCGAAGAAACAACAATCTTTTATTTGTAAGTAGGTAAATGCTAAAACATTTTATTAAACTTTTTAAATAAGGGACAAATTTAAATGCACTGTATTTAGCCTTTGTGTGCCTAAGTTAAATAGGCCAGAAGTATTGAGATGTTCACTGAGGTACTAATAGAAAGGTTGGAAAAATGGTTTGGTAGTAGGAAATTGGATTCTTCTGTGACTACCTGAAGTACTGTTTACTGTTTGATTTAATGATATTTAAATAGATAATACAGTTTTAATTATTTATACTATATAGTCAAAGGTATGTAGGTATCCCTTTAATTGTTGAGTTCTGTTTCAGTTTTTAGTCACACTAATTGCTTACAAATGTATAAAATCAATCATAGAAAATATATACTATGCTTCCAACATGTTTCAGTATGACTGCCTCTCTGTCTCATAAATCGGATCCATAAATGAGTTTGATGTGCAATAATTCCAGTGACCTGTACTAAGCCTAGATGTCAACCCTTCATTATCAGTGCCTGACACCAACAAATTCCCACAAAGGGGGCTTCATATTAACCCACAGAGTTTTGGAATGAGCTGTGCACCAGTTTATGGTCAAACATCCACATACTTTTGGGCAGATAGTGTAGTGAATAAATCAAAGTAGTTCTGCTTTTCCTGTAATTTCTGCTGTAAGAATTACTCAGTTGTACAGAATTTGGTAGTGACTGCCAAAATTGTGAAATCATGATGAATTTATTTTTAGTGAAATATTCAGATAAATATTCAGATCACACCCCTTCAGCCCTGCAGCTCTCTGCTCTGGTACTTCTTTTGCCAGCTCAAATGGCAGTTTAACTGCTTTACTTGTCAAAAAATATGTGTGTGCCACACATAATTGACAGCTTTTTTAATTTACTTCCAGTGTTTGTGTCAAGCTGAAGTTAACCTGCTGTCATGTAGCAATCAAAGTGCAGGGTTTGTTTGCAAGCAGATCAATACAATCTCTCATTAGCAGTCTCAGTACAGAACCGAAATACAGTTGCTGCTTACTTACCTGTGTACACAAACCACACAGAGAGTAAACGCAACTCTGTGTGATTCAAAGCAACTCGATTCTGTGTGTAAAAATGTTTTAAAAGAAACCATTTTCACAGTTTGTGGATCGGTGGTCCTGACTCTTACATGTTTGTTTGTTTCAGAAAGAGCGCTTCCTGTCCACAGGATGGGAGAGTGTGAACGCACTGGATATGATGGCAGTGTATAGCCTGCTTCCTCAGGAAGACATAAGCAGGTACAGGATATGAAAAAAATCGCCCTGCGTATTGTGCCTATGGGATGTTATGACTAAGCTCTAAGGAGTAACTGTGCGTGACAGAATCAGCTTTTCAATAGTAGTATTTCTTGGGTAGAAACAATGCGTTTCGAATAACTGGCACCATGAAGGAGACTGCTTGGCACTGGGCTTTAAAAGTGACTTACAAATGAAATTACATTCACAGAATGGAACGATTGGAGTTTTTAGATGAGAAAGAGCTGCTCCAGCAGCTTCTTCAGCACTACAGTATCTGCTGGGCTGTGAAGGATGGGCTCTGTTTGGGTGAGAACTATCCCTACATTTAGCAAAACACAAATCAATGAAAATGTTACAGTGTATGTGATTTCAGGTCTGTTTACCTTTTAACATTAATAAAAGATTTTTAATGCTAGAAATGTACTAACACTTTTCTTATTTCTCCTCCTCATTTTCTAGGCTTTTCGCAAATTGGGTTTTAAGCATGACTGAGACCAGGCTGGGAAGATTTGTCTTTGTGCCAAGGTCAACATGAAACGGAGGAAGTCATTAAACGTATTTTTCCTTTGTTACGTCAATAAAAGATGAGACCACAATGGTGTCTATTTTGCCTTTGTTTTCCTGACATCTCCCCTGTGCTCGCAGGATTATTTTGAACCTCATTAAACTGTAATCACCATTAAAAATAGAATTTGAATGGCTTTTAGTATGATAAAAACAAAATATAACAATATAACAACAATAATAAAAATAATCATTACATTAGTACATTAGTTAGTAGTTGTATTAGTAGTAATATTATTGGTCATATTTGTACTTATCATTAATATATTGGAACCTGTTTTTATATTGGAATATAGTATAAAATTAAAAATAAATATAAAATACAGTGTATCACAAAAGTGAGTACACCCCTCACATTTCTGCAAATATTTCATTATATATTTTCATGGGACAACACTATAGACATGAAACTTGGATATAACTTAGAGTAGTCAGTGTACAACTTGTATAGCAGTGTAGATTTACTGTCTTCTGAAAATAACTCAACACACAGCCATTAATGTCTAAATAGCTGGCAACATAAGTGAGTACACCCCACAGTGAACATGTCCAAATTGTGCCCAAATGTGTTGTTGTCCCTCCCTGGTGTCATGTGTCAAGGTCCCAGGTGTAAATGGGGAGCAGGGCTGTTAAATTTGGTGTTTTGGGTACAATTCTCTCATAGTGGCCACTGGATATTCAACATGGCACCTCATGGCAAAGAACTCTCTTGAGGATGTGAGAAATAGAATTGTTGCTCTCCACAAAGATGGCCTGGGCTATAAGAAGATTGCTAACACCCTGAAACTGAGCTACAGCATGGTGGCCAAGGTCATACAGCGGTTTTCCAGGACAGGTTCCACTCGGAACAGGCTTCGCCAGGGTCGACCAAAGAAGTTGAGTCCACGTGTTCGGCGTCATATCCAGAGGTTGGCTTTAAAAAATAGACACATGAGTGCTGCCAGCATTGCTGCAGAGGTTGAAGACGTGGGAGGTCAGCCTGTCAGTGCTCAGACAATACGCCGCACACTGCATCAATTCGGTCTGCATAGTCATCATCCCAGAAGGAAGCTGACGCACAAGAAAGCCAGCAAACAGTTTGCTGAAGACAAGCAGTCCAAGAACATGGATTACTGGAATGCCCTGTGGTCTGACGAGACCAAGATAAACTTGTTTGGCTCAGATGGTGTCCAGCATGTGTGGCGGCGCCCTGGTGAGAAGTACCAAGACAACTGTATCTTGCCTACAGTCAAGCATGGTGGTGGTAGCATCATGGTCTTGGGCTGCATGAGTGTTGCTGGCACTGGGGAGCTGCGGTTCATTGAGGAAAACATGAATTCCAACATGTACTGTGACATTCTGAAACAGAGCATGATCCCCTCCCTTCGAAAACTGGGCCTCATGGCAGTTTTCCAACAGGATAACGACCCCAAACACAACCTCCAACATGACAACTGCCTTGCTGAGGAAGCTGAAGGTAAAGGTGATGGACTAAACCCAATTGAGCACCTGTGGCGCATCCTCAAGTGGAAGGTGGAGGAGTTCAAGGTGTCTAACATCCACCAGCTCCGTGATGTCATCATGGAGGAGTGGAAGAGGATTCCAGTAGCGACCTGTGCAGCTCTGGAGAATTCCATGCCCAGGAGGGTTAAGGCAGTGCTGGATAATAATGGTGGTCACACAAAATATTGACACTTTGGGCACAATTTGGACATGTTCACTGTGGGGTGTACTCACTTATGTTGCCAGCCATTTAGACATTAATGGCTGTGTGTTGAGTTATTTTCAGAAGACAGTAAATCTACACTGCTATACAAGTTGTACACTGACTACTCTAAGTTATATCCAAGTTTTATTTCTATAGTGTTGTCCCATGAAAAGATATAATAAAATATTTGCAGAAATGTGAGGGGTGTACTCACTTTTGTGATACACTGTATATAAAATTATATATTTGTAATGAGACTAATCAACAACAACAACAATAATAATAATAATAATACATCTTTAAAATAAGTAATAAAAATGAAAATGTGTCTACTTTAAAAATCCACAGTGCCTAATTTTTAAATCCAAAAATGTATCTGATTTAAAAATCTGATTTGTGGCAGTGTTAGTTCAGTTTTAATCACCAGTTAAAATTCATATGACTTTTACAACGTAATTTAGCCCATGTTAAAATAAAGGCAGTGAAATTATGAAATAGTTTTTATGTAACATTTTTAAAAGATATAAATATATATAAATGCATATGAGTACATTACAAGATAATGTTAAACTGCTCCTGAGGTTTCATTTACGGCATTTAGCAGACACTTTTATCCAAAACAGTTTTAGATAAAATTTTTTTGACTGAATACAGTTCAGGCAATTGAGGGTTAAGGGCCTTACTTAAGGGCCCAACAGTGGTGAGGCTTGAATCAGTAACCTACTGACCTATTGAGTCCAGTAAGCTACCACAACTCCCACCAATAAAATCATCATTAATTTTTAATACACACACTACTTTAATAGACACAAGTTTTAATGTAACTATTCACAGTTTTACGGATATTAAACCAGTTTTTCTTGAGTACCAATTAGTTTCCTTCTTTGCTTTTTTTTTTACTAATTTTGAAATATATTTGAAATATTGGTAGCAATAAAACATTATATAATTGTCCCATAATTTTTACTTCAGCCAGATTAATTCATTTATTGTCTATCACCACTTTATCCTGTTTAGGGTCGCAGTGGGTCCGATTCATTGGGTGGGAGACATGACACATCCAGTACAGGTCACCAGTCCATCACAGGGCAGACACATGTGCACACACACTGAACATGTAATGCTTACTGAACATGTAATTGCATAAAGTGAATATATTTTACTGTGTGGGGGGCAGCTGGACACTGGCAGGTTGTTGTATTGCATTGTAAGGTAGACGGCACAACGTTGTTTGAAGAGTCGTACGCAATAAAATTATATGGCAGGTAATTTTTATTGTAGCTCACACACTGTTTATCACTTTTCTTAGTAAAGTAAATATGAAATGATACTTTGACATTTCTCATTTTAAAATGTGCACAATTCTGATTAAAAACAATGTCTCTTAACTTAGGAATGAACCAGGCTGTTATATATAAAAGCTAAATGGACAAAAGTATTGAGTTTTAGCCACAGCAATTGCTAACAATGCTTACAACTTTGTAGCAACGGTTTAGGGAAGGCTCTTTCCTGTTCCAGAATAACTGTGCCCCGTGCACAATGCAAGCTCTATAAGACATAAAGACAAGCTCGGTTTAAAGAAACTCCAGTGTCCTGCACAGATCCCTGAGCTCAGCCCCACTAAACAGCTGTGGATATAGTTTTGTATTATATATATTTTTTATGTGGTTTAGAGGGTTTTTGCCCAAGCTTTACGTAAATAGTACTGAACCCTGACATAATGCAAGTTTCCCTTGTGTGTTTGGTTGTGTCTGTTTGCATGCACAAGCAAGTGGGCATATGCAGGGCAAATATTAACCCAATATGGCCTTGTGCGGCAAACAAATAGGTGTACAGTACTCTACAGTACAATATAGCCCTCACGCTGCTGATTTTGTCATCATATAAATGATCTATTGGTGTTAAATCTGTGGGTGATCTTGGTATATGAATGGTATGTGACCAACTTCAGTTGTTGTAGAAAAGTTTTATGGTTTATTTCCATTCATTATCAAGATGAGATAAGCACTATCATCCATCAGCTCATAGTGCATGCTGACCTGTGCTCATGGGTGGTTCCTTTTGCTATTAAATGGAAGGGAAGTTGAGGTGGGGGGGTTGAAGTGTCAGTCTCCCTTGAGCTCCCCCTCCCCTCTCCTGTGCTCCCTCAAATACACCTTTATCAGCGACACGTGGACAGTGTGCTGGTGACAGTGGAGAGCATGACTGAGTCCAAGTGTGAACTCTTTACCGTGGCCAGTGCAGAGACAGGGGAAAGTCAGAAAGATCAGGACGCCCCTATGGGTTTCTTTGAGCGTTATGTGCAGCCGCTCCTGGCTGAGCTCCTTGGCTCCGGGCTCTTTATCTTTGTGGGCTGTGCATCGGTCATTGGCAATGTTGGCATCACAGGGAGCGTCCAGCCGGCACTGGCACATGGACTGGCACTGGCCATTGCCATTGCAATCTTTGGAGAGATCAGGTCAGTAATTTATTCTCTAATTACATTTGTTGTTAATTGTTATTGTATGATATTGGACTTGTTCTATATGCCAACTGTACTGTACATGTAAACTTTACAACTTGCAGCAAAAACACTTTGTATTTCAGTCTCAATGTAATTTAGTATTTACATTAAAATATGTCTGTCACTAAACAATGTTGGGTTTTTATTTACTTTTTTTAGTGGTGGACATTTGAACCCAGCTGTCTCTGTGTGCGTGTACCTTGTGGGAGGAATGGAGCTGGCCTTGCTTGGTCCATACATACTTGCCCAAATGTTTGGTGGGATGATCGGTGCTGGCCTTGCCAAAGTAAGATTAATTAATTTATTCCATTGTTTTTAATTGTATTGTATTGTTTTTGTTATATTACTGTAGTAATGTTAGTAATGGCAAGTTTGATACATTGTTGTAGAACGTCTTTGAACATAGAACTACTCTTAATATATCTAATGTCAATATTGATTCCAGTAAATATTAAATATTGAATATAATGGACATATAATTTTTTATAATTTATAATACTTTTATTGATGTCTGCTCATTTTGACAGTGATTAGAACTAGGTTGTTTCTTTAATCAATAAGCTATTATTATGGTTGTGATTTTAATATATGTAATATATGTGGCTTATTTGTAGTGTTACTTAAATTTTAAAATATTTATCTATTGTCTTTTGATAGTGGATAATTTAATTAGTCTCACATATGTCAATAATCTTTATCATTATAATTTGTATGCTACTTCTATGGTATTTTTATGCTTTTAAGTCAGGGGTTATTTAATGGAATGTAATATTGTTTTCCTTTTATTTGCTGTTATTGTGGTGATATTTTATTTATTTTGGTTGGGATCACCTTAATGTAAGGTTTGGTTATTGTTAAGAAATTAAACTTAATTTTTATTTTATTAATTAATCTAAAAATGTATTACTAATGTTTCTTTTTATGCTGTTTTTATAGTATTTGTTGGGTAATTAAAACACTAAGTGTAATGTCTTTTAGTTTTAGTTAATTTTAATACTAATATAAATTTTTGGGATGTGGTGTTTTGTTAATATGATATTGTGCTACATTTAAGTCTCTTGTAATAGACCTTAAAAACTATTACAAATAAGCTGTCCTGTTGTTAATAACCTGCTTTGTGTGTGTGTTGTGTCTTTGTTTATCCAGGCTATTTATCCAGCTATTGAATACAGTAATGCAACAGGAGCTGCGTTCACCGCAGTCACCAGTGGCATGGATGTTGGAGCTGCTACTGTCGCTGAGATGGTGATGACTCTTTTCTTGACCATAGTGGTTAGCATGAGTGCAATTAATGGAAGGACTCGCTGTCAGTTTGCTCCCGTTCTTATCGGCCTTACAGTGACAGCAAACATCCTGGCTGGGTAAGAGACCCATAATACATTAGTGATGTATTCATTAGTTGATGATGGGGTATCTTTCTTCTGTTGAACCCTTTTCTAACACCAACTTTAACCTCTTAAAGGGTTAATGAGCTGGTGGACAGGTGTAATGGTAGCAAGAAACAACAAATGTGTAAATGAGTGAATTTTTTTTGGCATAACAGCAACTTGACAGAATATAACATGGCTTCAAAATTATTGCTATTAAAACAAGACCAGGCATGATTGTAATGTAATAAAAAATAATTAGGTTATTTTAAATGGTTGTGTTTATTTTACAGAGGTGGGATCTCAGGAGCTTGTATGAATCCAGCACGAGCATTTGGACCAGCAGTGGTGGCTGGTCACTGGACATATCACTGGGTTTACTGGATTGGTCCTATGGCTGGTGCTTTACTGACCGTCACTATTGTCAGGTATTGTAAATTAGTTTTGATGACCTAGTGTTACTCCATTGATCTAAAATAGTTCGTTAGTAAGAGAAAACTGTATTACAGCGTTAGTGCTGTAGGTAATAGTGTTGCATTCCAGTCAGTTGAATTTGTTTGCATTATGCCTACATAACATGTTGAGATGTAATTGTGTATTCTCTGTTCTAGGTTATTGATGGGTGACAAGAAGACTCGAGTTTTATTAAAATAATGGGGTTCCAAACTGAAAGGGTCATTAATTACACTTTTGACTGAATTGTCTTTTTTTGTTATTTCTTGTTTTTCTCTCTTAAACGTTACAATGAAATGACTAACAAATTAACACATGCACATTATGTACTTGTAAAGCTGTTCTTTTTTCCTGAGGCTGCTGTAAAAACAACTGTTCTGCCATTTATTGGTAACCTTTTACATATTTGTTTACAATTTTATATGAACATGTATTAAAATAAAAGTTTGCTTTTGATAAAAAATCTGTGTATGAGTATAAATTTCAACATGATATATACAGGTCCTTCTCAAAAAATTAGCATATTGTGATAAAGTTCATTATTTTCCATAATGTAATGATAAAAATTAAACTTTCATATATTTTAGATTCATTGCACACCAACTGAAATATTTCAGGTCTTTTATTGTTTTAATACTGATGATTTTGGCATACAGCTCAAAAAATTAGCATATCATGAAAAGGTTCTCTAAACGAGCTATTAACCTAATCATCTGAATCAACGAATTAACTCTAAACACCTGCAAAAGATTCCTGAGGCTTTTAAAAACTCCCAGCCTGGTTCATTACTCAAAACTGCAATCATGGGTAAGACTGCCGACCTGACTGCTGTCCAGAAGGCCATCATTGACACCCTCAAGCAAGAGGGTAAGACACAGAAAGAAATTTCTGAACGAATAGGCTGTTCCCAGAGTGCTGTATCAAGGCACCTCAGTGGGAAGTCTGTGGGAAGGAAAAAGTGTGGCAGAAAACGATGCACAACGAGAAGAGGTGACCGGACCCTGAGGAAGATTGTGGAGAAGGGCCGATTCCAGACCTTGGGGGACCTGCGGAAGCAGTGGACTGAGTCTGGAGTAGAAACATCCAGAGCCACCGTGCACAGGCGTGTGCAGGAAATGGGCTACAGGTGCCGCATTCCCCAGGTCAAGCCACTTTTGAACCAGAAACAGCAGCACTGGACTGTTGCTCAGTGGTCCAAAGTACTGTTTTCGGATGAAAGCAAATTTTGCATGTCATTCGGAAATCAAGGTGCCAGAGTCTGGAGGAAGACTGGGGAGAAGGAAATGCCAAAATGCCTGAAGTCCAGTGTCAAGTACCCACAGTCAGTGATGGTCTGGGGTGCCATGTCAGCTGCTGGTGTTGGTCCACTGTGTTTTATCAAGGGCAGGGTCAATGCAGCTAGCTATCAGGAGATTTTGGAGCACTTCATGCTTCCATCTGCTGAAAAGCTTTATGGAGATGAAGATTTCATTTTTCAGCACGACCTGGCACCTGCTCACAGTGCCAAAACCACTGGTGAATGGTTTACTGACCATGGTATTACTGTGCTCAATTGGCCTGCCAACTCTCCTGACCTGAACCCCATAGAGAATCTGTGGGATATTGTGAAGAGAAAGTTGAGAGACACAAGACCCAACACTCTGGATGAGCTTAAGGCCACTATCGAAGCATCCTGGGCCTCCATAACACCTCAGCAGTGCCACAGGCTGATTGCCTCCATGCCATGCCGCATTGAAGCAGTCATTTCTGCAAAAGGATTCCCGACCAAGTATTGAGTGCATAACTGAACATAATTATTTGAAGGTTGACTTTTTTTGTATTAAAAACACTTTTCTTTTATTGGTCGGATGAAATATGCTAATTTTTTGAGATAGGAATTTTGGGTTTTCATGAGCTGTATGCCAAAATAATCAGTATTAAAACAATAAAAGACCTGAAATATTTCAGTTGGTGTGCAATGAATCTAAAATATATGAAAGTTTAATTTTTATCATTACATTATGGAAAATAATGAACTTTATCACAATATGCTAATTTTTTGAGAAGGACCTGTATATAAAAAACAGTGACTGAAATATGAACACTGTAATTGTACAGTTATATACTGTATCGTGGCATTGCATTTGTGCTCTGTAGAGGGAAAGAAAAGCTTAATAAGTGATTTTGGTGTCCATTGTTTAAACAAAAAGCTTTTAATAAACTTAATGCTGATGACTAATGAATTATATGCCGTTGAGGTCAACAGTTTACGTGCACTTGTAAAAAATGTGAATGCCATTCAAACCAGCCCTATTTACAAGGGCACATACAAGTTACCAGCTGTAGTAAAGTATAATCACTACCGCATAATAAAGAGGTCAATGCCCAAAAGTTAAATTACATTATACAGCTTTTCTGCACTATTAAAGTAAAATTTTAATTGCATTTTGTGTATTTTTATTCAGCAATGGATAATATTATTAACAATTAATAATTAAAACAAGCTTTGTAATGTAATGTTAATACATTACAATAATACAATAATACAGTAATAATTTTCACTTATTGTTACAACCAAAGCTTTGTATTAATTTCCCTACACATTTGCATTTGGAAAACCTTTTCCCCAAAAAAGCTCAAGAGAAAGCTCATTAATTTAATTTAAAAATCAATAAATGGAACCTATTTGCATTATTATCCTGCAATTTGACGACTTCTAGGTTTTCTGATTTCCTCCAACCTTTTAAGATCTTGAAGGTGGATTGGCTGCTTCAGCTCAATGTTATTGATTGGTGCCCTGTCCAGGGTGTATTCTTGTACCCACTGTTTTTGGTAGTGCTAAACCAATCAGGAAAAAAGTTGCTATTAAAATAAATAAATGCAAATTTTGGCCCAATGTTTGATTTTTTTGATTTTCAAATACACATTAATAATAATCAGTACAAATTAATATGGGACAAAGTGTGATAATTTACTTTTAACTAGTTTATTCAAATGGTGTTATATGCTTAAGGATCAGGTGATACTGTAAGCTTTGCAATCACTGCAAGATCACTATTTGTCAACCCCCTTGTCAGATCAAAGATCAGCATTTTATGTCAAGCCACATAAAGTGATTAGATAAACAAAAGCAGTGCATCACACAGTCAGGTGTTATGCTAGAAAATCCAGCCAAGATACATGATTTTTACACAATATATGTTTGTTTACTTTACTTGCTGTCTGTAAAAAAAACACCTTTATGTTCCACATTTTTACACTTTATATATTATCATACTTATACTGGTTGGACATTTTGCTCATAAAGCAGCTTTAATTAATTGTGATATGAATTTTATATAGTGTTAAATACACTTTGTTGAATTTTGGTCCACATTGACTGCATCATGTAATTACTGCAGATTTGTCAGCTGCACATTTATGCTACAACTGTCCCATTGGTGCTTTTCTGATTTCAGGTCTAGAGACTAGTGAGGCAGTAAAGTACTCTGAACTCACTGTGTTTTCAGTTCTACCAGTTTAAAAAGAATTGTGCTTTGTTACCTGATGCCTTACCATCCTAGAAGTAGCCATTATAAACCACGCTTGATTGTTATTGGGGCCAAATGTGTGCCTAGAAAGCATTCCCTGCATTATTATGTCACCACCCCCAGCCTAAAATAATAGACACAAGGCTTTAGCATCTGCATGTTGCAACATATATCAAGATTTTGTTGACTCCCTGCACACTGTAGCCTCAGATTTCAGTATTTAGCTAAAAGGAATGGAACTTAATGTTGAACTTGCTGTTGTAGCGCATTCACATCAAGGTTTATTGTGCTGTGCACTTTGAGATGCTTTTCTGCTCGCTCTGGCACCAACAACCATTCCACGATCAAAGTCATTCGGATCACAGTTCTTCTCTATTCTGTTTGCTGTAAACATTAACTAAAACTCTTGATCCATGTTCAGATAATCTTTTGCATTGTGCTGCAACCACATGACTGACTGAAATATAGCTATATAATTGAGCATGTGTTCCAGATAAAGTGGGTGATGGGTGTAGATATGTAGATAAAAAGATAGCAGCATTCCTATCAAATACAGATAATATACGTATATTGACAGACTGTGATTGTGTGAGATTCAGATAAATAGGAAATTTAACTCACTATTTGCATACTTACTATTGGCATACTTTTCCTGCAGAAAAGAGAAAAACCAAACACAAAAAAAAGTCAATAAAAATTATTTAAATAATCACATCACCACTGCATATTTCATTATTAAATTTAAATTTAATTCTGAAAACCTGAAAACTGATCGACTGGTGAGTTTAATATAATGCAACTTGCTAGCTTGTTAAATTAATATTGAGGTGCTCTAGTGCAGCCACACTTGGGAGTGCTGAGTCAATATGGAATACATTTATGGATGTGTTAGGGAGGACATGTTTTTTTATTTTTATTTTGTCATGTAGGAGTTACTGATGTTCTGCTTGTTCTTATTGTTCTTCTTGAAAACTTTAAATAAAATGGTATTTAAAAGGGGGTGTTGAGGCTTAGTTTGGCAGTGGTAATGTTAGTGGCATGTGTGGCAGAGATCCGGTAAAAAAACACTCCTTGTTGCTCTCGTCGGTTTTTGCGTTATATCCTGCCAAAACACAAAAGGCTTCGTTACTAGAACTTGTTTCCTGGAAATGCTTTGTGTTAAGTGAATGTGCTATTAGGGAATGCATTGTCTACTGCTAGTGTTTCATGATGAACTAGCTGATAGGGTTTTATTCCCACCACCAGTTAACTGTCTTTGTAATGTCTGTGTAACCCATTGTTACCCTCATTAAGATTAATTGCTAAATATGGCTGTATAAATAAACTGTCAGATTCCAATTGTGAAACAGATTTCATTACTAACACAACACATATCACACTAACACATAGCACAAGAAAGTAAACGTGATAAGCCACTAATATGTTCAATAGTGCTTCTGGGACAGTATTTGTGGATATATCCAACTAACAACCAAACATTGAATTATTATCAGGCAGTTTATTGAAGGCTTATTTCGTGCTGCTATGTCAAAGTTGAATCCAATAATAAACTAATCAACTTTTCACAGCACTATTAATAAAATATTGTAATACCAGACCTCAGTAAGGAGTGATAGACTTTACATGGTCAAAGTTTATTGTTGGAAAATCAAGTCAAGCTTCTTGTGCAATACATGACATGTGACTATTGGTGATTAATTAATTGGAGACACTGAATTTGCCCTATAGGTGAATGTGTGTGTGTGTGTGTGTGTGTGTGTGTTTGTCTGCCCTGCAGTGGACTGGTGCCCTGTCCAGAGTGTTGCTGTGTGCTTTTCGCCCATTGAAAAGCTAAGATAGACTCCAGCGCCCCCCCAATTTTTTTTTCCAATTTTTTTTTTCCAATTTTTGCTTTATACAAGACTTTAACTGCTTAGTAGTCAGTGTTCGTCGTTGTTGGATTCTCGTCTTCATATTGATTTATACATTTTGAAAAGAACACAGATCTGGGCTGCAGGCAGGTCGGTCAAACACACACACTGTGTCTGTGATGCCACCTGTTGTAGCAAAGTAGCAAATGCAAGAATCAGTCCTGGCATTGTCTTGCTAAAATGACCATGAACTTCACAGGAAAATAACATGGGTGTCTCTAGTCTAATTGATACCAGTTATCAATTACATCTGGTTAATATTCACTAGGGGGCAATTACTTTTTTTACACAGGGTCAGTTACAGTTTGATAACCTTTTCATAAAAAAACAATAAATGATCGTCCAATTGTTTTTGTGAAGTACTTAATTTAGTTTGAGGGTTTGAAACAATTAAGTGTGGCACATGCAATAATAAATAGATAAGTAAAGGGGCAAACTACGGTGGCCGAGAAGTGCAAAACAAATTTACATTTTAGAAAACAAAATTACATATGCCGAAAACAACTTTACAAGTACTGAAACACTTTTACATATGCCAAAACATATTTACAAACACTGGGTACCCAAGCACTTGTAAATTTGTTTTTGCTTTCATTGTAAATGTTGTTTTTGTTTTTTTGTAATTTTGTTTTCTGAAATGTAAATTTGTTTTGCACTTCTCGGCCACCGTAGCAAACACTTCATGACACTGCTTATGTGTCTTACAAGTGTATCTACATGTTTTTATTACTTTATTTGTATGCAACAAGTAACTTTTACATAACCAAGATACTTCTTGTTAGCTGATATTGATAAAACTAGTTCACTGACCTGCCAGACTGTTTAATCTCTCCTGCAAATCTGACAAGTACGTGTATATGGTTATATACAAGCTGAACTCCAGCAATCAAGGTCAAAGTTACAAAAGATTCTCTGTCAACCTAGTGATAATAAAGAATTATTCAGAGCTGCAAGCACATTCCTTGTCAGTATTTTCTTTTTCACTGCAAGCTGACAAGGCAGAACATAGTAGGTATGGAAGAGGAGAAAATAGAGCTCAGACAAATGGAAAAAACCTGGGAGAATAACCCCAAAAAGGTTGCTAAACCAGGCAGCACATTTGAGAGAATCATCCAGCCATGCATTGGAGAGCTTGTAGGAACTATGTTTTTTGTCTTCATTGGATGTGTGTCTGTGATTGAGAATGTGGAGGCAGCAGGACGGCTACAGCCAGCGCTGGTTCATGGTTTGGCAGTGGCGGTGATGATTGCGTGTATGGCTGAGATCAGGTAGAAAACTTCTCATTCTTTGTGAGTACTTTCTGACAAAACACAAAGCTTCATTACTAGAACTGCTTTTATTCTTAATGTTTCTAGTGAAGTATTAAAGTTACTTCAGAAAATGTATTTTCCACAGTAAAATAATAAGCAGGTTGTTTGTCACATATGACTTAAGTAAATAATATTAACCAAACCAGTTTTTTTCTCTCAGTTTAGTCATATCCAAATTCCAAATCTTCATTACATATGTTATACTAGCACTGGCCAACACGTGAACAACCACTGGCTGCTTCTTTTTACCAGCCAGGAGCATACATACACCGATCAGGCATAATATTATGACCACCTTCCTAGAATTGTGTTGGTCCCCCTTTTGCTGACAAAACAGCCCTGTTTTGTCAGCAAACAGGTGCCGTATTGAAGAGATAATCAGTGTTATTCACTTCACCTGTCAGTGGTCATAATGTTATGCCTCATCAGTGTAGAATAATGCTTTTAAATTCCTACGCTGCTTGTGTCAGTGCCTAAACCAGACAGTAGGAGTCATGATGCAGTGTCATGATGACTTCCATCTATGCCATTTATTTCTCCTTTTCATAAATATGATCAGTTATGTATGTAAGGCTCCACTCTGTGGTGGTGGGCTATCTTATTAGACCCCTGCACCACCTGAGCACCCAACCAAACCAGGGCACCAGCTTTACACTCACCCATTCAGATGTTTAGAGAAATTTTACCTCAGGATCTTTAAAGCTTGGCAGCACCATATTTCACTTTAAATAATTATTTTTTATGGTTGTATGTGCACAAAAGCTTTGAAGGGTTGCCAAAAATTATTTGAATTTTTAATTACTAGCATTGAAGAATTGACAAAGAGAATGGAATTTGGTGATTGATCGCAGATCATAACAGAATGACAGAATATTTCTTCTAAATGAATCTAAGTAACAAACATTTTACATTTTAAGTAGAAGCTAAATATTTTAAATGAAAAAAATCAATCAGTATGAAAAATTCTACTTCAAGTACTGGAACCAGGTTACTGCCCACCTGTGGTCTCAATCCTCAATCCTGTGCCAAAAAGAGTGCTAAGTTGGAATAACTCCCTGACATACTATCAGTTCTGAATTAAAGATTATTAATAAAACCTTATTTTATTAGCGAGTGGCTAAATTATGCTTTGAATACAGACATATTTTGCATTTGTGACAACCAACCCCATCCTCTTCAGTATGCCAATGCAAAATCTTTTTTGTTTTTACAGTGGATCTCATTTCAACCCACCCTTCACCCTCGCTATTTACCTGTGTGGAGGCATGCAGCTGGTGATGGTTTTCCCGTATATTATCAGCCAGATAATTGGAGGTGTGCTGGGCGCTGCCATGTCAAGGGTATATATAATGTATATATGAATATAATGTATATGATGTATATAATGTATGTATGAATATAAATGTATATGTAGATAACATATATACAACATTGACTCTTGGCTGATCAGTCAGATTCGGTATCCAGACATGAAGGGCCTTGGTCAGTGAGGTAAAAAAAAGAACGGTCAGTGTTAGCCAAAATCATCATCCCACTGAGGCCTGGACTCAAAATACACTGAAAATCTAAGTAAACAAATGAAATAACAGGCTGGTCATTGAGATCAGATGTCTTTATATTAATAGGACCAGTTAACCTTCATCCATTGTCTGTGTGCCAATTGTGCCAATGGGCAATTTGACTGGCCTACGAATATGCAGGCCTATATACAGAAGGGTTTGATGCCTTGTCACTGTTGTGACACATTTATCCTATTTACCTAAAATTATGGGCAATTTGAGCCACAGTAGCTCTTCAGTTGGTTTATACCAGACTTCATAGCATTCAAGTCCTCTGGCATCTTGGTTGCCCAACAACCTGACTGCTGTTTGTGGCTTGTCCCTTCTCAGACCACTGTTGGTGGGTACTCACCACAGCTGTCCATGGGCACCCTTTACTGTTTTGGAGATACTTCAACCCGGCCTTTTTTGCTTATCTGCTGAATTAAACATGTGTTAACCAACATCAGCCCAACATTTAATATATACCTGACTGAGACATGCACTATTGTTATGAAATAGGCATTGCCATGCACATTTTGTGGGGTGGTCCTAAAGTTTTGGCTCATCAATCTGTGTGCGTTTGTACATAGTACATTGCATATTCTTCTTTATAATATTGTGGTTTTTAGGTCATGACATCAACAGAGAACTATGTTAATGCTACCGGTGCAGCTTTCACTATTGTACAATCAGAGGACCAACTATTACGAGCTGTCTTTGCTGAGATGACCATGACGTGCTTGGTGACCATGGTGGTGCTGCTTGGGGCGGTAAATGGGAAAAGCAAGAGTCCCATGGTGCCTTTTATGGTGGGCTGCACCGTGATTGTCAACATCCTGGCCGGGTGGGTCAACAATGCTTAAAAAAACGTGATCACATTCATAATTTTATGGCTATTACGCACAATATTGTACAAATCAGTCTTTTCTTTTCACAAGCTCTGTTCCGCTTGGATAAGAATGCATAACTATGTTAGTCAGACTTTTGAATAATATGAGAACGATGTGCTCACATAATTCTTCATCTGAGGGAAATACACTACATGGTCAAAAGCATGTAGACATCCTTTTTACTTGTGAATTCAGAAAAAAATTAAATAGCTTACCATGGCACTGTTATTTCTGCTCTTATAAATATAAACATATATAACAATAAACCCTTATATACTTTGATATGTAACTGGTTGACCTTGTAGGTGCTCATATTGTATAATAGAGATATATAGGAAGAAAAACAGCTTAGCAATGAATCAGCAAGTCAAACAAGCTCATAAGCAGGTTTGCAGAGCCCTGAAACATATATTATTTATATATTTACATTAATATCCTTGGCTGTACCATTTACAACCAATTCCAACTGCATCTGGAAGCAACATCAGGAGATTCCTGATGTTTACCATGTGCATTGACAAAAATTTGGCTGAAGTATTGTAAACACACTGCTATTGGACTCTAGATAATTTTGGATGCTACAGATGCCATGACAACAATAGAACCACCTACTATAATGGCAAATGTAACATTTTAAGAATGTGGAAGTGGAAGATGATGTATAGATAGATAGATAGATAGATAGATAGATAGATAGATAGATAGATAGATAGATAGATAGATAGATAGATAGATAGATAGATAGACAGACAGACAGACAGACAGACAGACAGACAGACAGACAGACAGACAGACAGACAGACAGATAGCTTACATACAAACAACTGGCCATTAAGAGCATTTTAAATTACATACAGTGTATCACAAAAGTGAGTACACCCCTCACATTTCTGCAAATATTTTATTATATCTTTTCATGGGACAACACTATAGAAATAAAACTTGGATATAACTTAGAGTAGTCAGTGTACAACTTGTATAGCAGTGTAGATTTACTGTCTTCTGAAAATAACTCAACACACAGCCATTAATGTCTAAATGGCTGGCAACATAAGTGAGTACACCCCACAGTGAACATGTCCAAATTGTGCCCAAAGTGTCAATATTTTGTGTGACCACCATTATTATCCAGCACTGCCTTAACCCTCCTGGGCATGGAATTCACCAGAGCTGCACAGGTTGCTACTGGAATCCTCTTCCACTCCTCCATGATGACATCACGGAGCTGGTGGATGTTAGACACCTTGAACTCCTCCACCTTCCACTTGAGGATGCGCCACAGGTGCTCAATTGGGTTTAGTCCATCACCTTTACCTTCAGCTTCCTCAGCAAGGCAGTTGTCATCTTGGAGGTTGTGTTTGGTGTCGTTATCCTGTTGGAAAACTGCCATGATGCCAGTTTTTGAAGGGAGGGGATCATGCTCTGTTTCAGAATGTCACAGTACATGTTGGAATTCATGTTTCCCTCAATGAACCGCAGCTCCCCAGTGCCAGCAACACTCATGCAGCCCCAGACCATGATGCTACCACCACCATGCTTGACTGTAGGCAAGATACAGTTGTCTTGGTACTTCTCACCAGGGCGCCGCCACACATGCTGGACACCATCTGAGCCAAACAAGTTTATCTTGGTCTCGTCAGACCACAGGGCATTCCAGTAATCCAAGTTCTTGGACTGCTTGTTTTCAGCAAACTGTTTGCTGGCTTTCTTGTGCGTCAGCTTCCTTCTGGGATGACGACCATGCAGACCGAGTTGATGCAGTGTGCGGCGTATGGTCTGAGCACTGACAGGCTGACCTCCCACGTCTTCAACCTCTGCAGCAATGCTGGCAGCACTCATGTGTCTATTTTTTAAAGCCAACCTCTGGATATGACGCCGAACACGTGGACTCAACTTCTTTGGTCGACCCTGGCGAAGCCTGTTCCGAGTGGAACCTGTCCTGGAAAACCGCTGTATGACCTTGGCCACCATGCTGTAGCTCAGTTTCAGGGTGTTAGCAATCTTCTTATAGCCCAGGCCATCTTTGTGGAGAGCAACAATTCTATTTCTCACATCCTCAGAGAGTTCTTTGCCATGAGGTGCCATGTTGAATATCCAGTGGCCAGTATGAGAGAATTGTACCCAAAACACCAAATTTAACAGCCCTGCTCCCCATTTACACCTGGGACCTTGACACACGACACCAGGGAGGGACAACGACACATTTGGGCACAATTTGGACATGTTCACTGTGGGGTGTACTCACTTATGTTGCCAGCTATTTAGACATCAATGGCTGTGTGTTGAGTTATTTTCAGAAGACAGTAAATCTACACTGCTATACAAGCTGTACACTGACTACTCTAAGTTATATCCAAGTTTCATGTCTATAGTGTTGTCCCATGAAAATATATAATGAAATATTTGCAGAAATGTGAGGGGTGTACTCACTTTTGTGATACACTGTACATGTTTTACTTCTATTCAGGGGTGCAGTATGAATTTAAGACTTATCTGGTCAATGTTTGTTTAAGGGTCCACACTGACCCCTGTCTACTTGACATTCCCCTGTCCCATTTTCTGTGTATGGCTCTTCAAGTTCTGCATTTTCTGTTTCAGAGGGGATGTCTCTGGTACCTGTTTAAACCCAGCGAGAGCTTTGGGACCAGCATTAATAGCTGGTTACTGGAGTTATCACTGGGTATACTGGGTTGGCCCTATCGGAGGTGGTTTGATAGCTGCAGCCCTTGTAAGGTGAGTTTGCTTTGCTTACCTTACACTTGTAACCACTTATACAGTACACACTTAAGCACATTCAAAGGTTTATTATTGCTTTTATTATATTATTCTTTTATTATCTCAATTATATTTTGGTCTCCTTTATCATTTGGTCTCAATTATTCAGGCTTCTTCTTGGAGATGAGAAGATCAGAGTTATTATGAAATGATGCCTCTAAAACAGCTAAACCTTTTTAAAGATCAAGCCTGTTTGACTTTTCATTGTGTCCTCATCATGTCTGTCTTCTACTATGTCTGTTTTTTTTCTTCAGTAAATGTCATTGTAACTGTAAAATGTTGTATTGTAATACTTGTATGTTTTTACTGAATAAAAATTTCAAACGTATTTGATTTTATGAAAGCATTCAGTCTTTTTAGGAATCAGCATGACACTGCTTGACTTGGCAATGTTTGCCCATTCTTCATTGCAAAAGAGCTCCAAAAGGCCTAAAGGTTTTGTGCCAAAATTGACCGCTATCTGGAACTGTTCATAATTCCCTTCACTTTGATTAAAGCCCCATTTCCTTCTGATAATAATAAACAGCCCTGAAGTATAATGCTGTCACCACCATGCTTCACTGTGGGTCTGGTATTCTTTTGGTGATGTGAAATTTTGTTTTTGTGCCAAACATATATTTTAGAATTGTGGCCAAAAAGTTCAACCTTGGTCTTAACAGACCATAACATATTTTCCCACATGCTTTTGGCAGACCTGATGTAGGTTTATGGAAAATTTTGCCAGGCTTGGATGTTGTTTTTTTGTAAGAATAGACTTGTATATGGCCACCCAGACATATGAAGAATATAGATTATTGTCATATGTAGTATACAACCAGTACTTGCTAAACATTCGTGCAGCTTGTTTTACATTGCTGTAGGCCTCTTGGCAGCCTCCCAGACCAGTTTTGTTCTTGTCTTTTCATAAATTTTAGAGAGACGTCCAGTATCTTGGTAATATAACATAGTGTGATTACCTCTATAACCATAATCTATGGCAGTTTGATGTTCTGAAACACATATTGTTTACAAATTGAGAGCCTTCAAAGACATTTGCCAGTCATCCAGGAGCTACATCATGTGACTTACTGCCCACTGCCCACCAATGCCAATCCCCACTCTGATTGAGGAGAATGAAGCTAACCCATGCCCCCTCCTACACGTGGCCAGCAGCCGTATGCATTTTGTCACCTACACTTGAGTGCAATGTGGATCAGCACTGTGTACAGAGAGACACACCCTGACAGCACTCTTTTCCCGTCTCTGTGCAGGCGCTATCAATCAGCCAGCAGAGGTCGTAATTGCATTAGTTATGAGAGAGTCCCTATCCCTATCCGGCTTTTTTAATATCCCACCCCTATCTGAATCCGATACGATGTATTCAAGAACCCAGCTCTGGTGTTCAGTGTGTGTTTTTACCGCTGCGCCACCTGAGCGGCCGCCCCTTTTCTCTCTTAAAACAACTTTCTTAAAAGTTTCCACTGATTGTTGTTCAGTTGGATGGAGCTTTAGTTTTATGCTGTTACCGTCAACGTGACGTCACCGGAAGTCCATCTCCACTGATTGTTAATATCCCTGAATGTTATTTTAAAAGATTGGTAAAAATGGAATGGACACATTTACATTTTCAACATTTAGCAGACACTTTTATCCAAAGCGACTTACAGTTGTGACAGTATACAATCTAAGCAATTGATGGTTAAGGGCCTTGCTCAAGGGCTCAACAGTGGCAATTTGGCAGTTGTGGGGCTTGAACCGGCAACCTTCTGATTACTGATTCAGTACCATAACCACTAGGCTACAGCTGCCCATTACACAGTCATATGACCTGTGAAACTTTCAGTCATTGAGACAACAATGTGCTCCATTTTATATCAGAATGTTTTTAAGACAAATGTGAATCTATTTATCCAGCAGCTTAAGCTGGGTCAGAATTGAACCATACAACAGGAAAATTATCACAAATATGCCAGCAAATGACATCTAAATGGCTAAGAAAAAATCCAGTTGATGGGCCAGACCTTAGATCTGAATAGCAGTGTATAAAATTATGCCTCCAAACATCAATAACCTAATGCAATATTGTAAATAAGAGTTGTTCTCCAAAACAGTGTAAGGTTGTTAAATATTTTTAATGAAAATGCTTAAGATTACGAAAAAGAAGAGATGATGCAGTAGTTGTGGATTTAATCCCACTGCACAAAACCACTCATCTACACTGAGTGAAAATGTTTACTCAGTATGGATTATGGATTATTACTCATTGTTTGGGTACAAAGTGTTTTAAATGTTGCTAAAAAAACAAACAAACAAACAAACAAAATAAATCACAAAATGCTGCATATACAAAGAAAAGACATAAAGAAAAGAAACACCCTAAAGCCTCAGGGTGTCGCTGTACACTGTACACAGGGTTGATTGCCCACACAAACACTGTCAAAGTACACTCTGGTCACGCATGCGCAAAGAGCCCACAGGAGGGCGCCAGTGCAACATGGATTAACGCTCCCATTGAAGGCGCTTTGAAAAGAACTGCGGAAAACTGGGTCAAAGTTCAATTAGGTGAACTTTAAGTGCCGCAGGAAGCGCGACAAATGTGCACAATGCGGCAAATGTGCACAGACAAGAACAGCGGCAAACTAAGCGGCATTAAACTGGAATCTCTGGTGACTGTGGCTGAAAGAAGGACACTAAGCAAACTCCACTCCATCATGGACAATGTGAACCACCCCCTGGCCTGCACACAGTTGTCATAAAACAGAGGAGTATGTTCAGTGACAGACTGCCGTCACTGAGCTGCTCCACGGACAGATTAAAAAGGTCATTTGTCCCCAGAGCCATTAGGCTCCAGCATTCGTGGACAACGGGTGATCACTAAGGACTGAGCGTATATACATGTAGGGGAGACTGGGTATGGTTGTAACATGGGGAGAGTTGTAACACCACCAATTCCACCAATTACAGATAAGATAGGAGTCATATGATCATTCCAGTGTTTACCCATTTCCTCCCCAATCCCACATGGTGGTTGTCAAGGCTGGAAATAGGCGCATGCAGATTCTATAAAGAAAACACTGATTTTGAGGTAAGAAAGTAAATTTTTCAACCAAGACTATATTTTGTTTAGTACTTATAGTATTGCAGATAAAACCATGTAAATTATATTACATTAAATTGTTGTTTTTCAGTCAAAATGTGATGCATTTTTCCCCTGCTAATTTCAAACCACTATGCTAATATAGCTAGCTAAACAATGGCTAACAGGGGTGGGGTGGGTTGTAACACATCTTTAAAAAGTGTTACAACCATCCCCTTACATACAACTAAGAACACTTTCTTGATTTTAATAACCTTGCAGAATGCCTCGGCAGTGGAAAAGAAAGACTGACAGAGGTGTGCCTGCAAATGTATATGGGACATGGGAAATGGGATATGCCATGTAACACTCAGCAGATACTGCAAATCACTGCAAAAGCTGAGAGACCAGGGGTCCAGTGATCTTCCCAGTGTAGGTTACAGGAGCAGCAACAAAGTTTTCTCTGAGGTGCAGGAGGAAGTGCTGGTTGACTATTTGACTCAGGCAGCAGACCTGTATTATGGACTCACTCCACGTGAGGTAAGCATATGACAGTTTAGTCACTGGAGAGCAGAGAAGAATTGAATACTAGTGTAGGTGTCAGACAAATTGAAAAACTTTTTGTGTCTATGTACTCAGGTTTTCTATTCCACTTTATTTTAGGTCAGAAAGTTTGCATATCAACTGGCAGTAGTATATAACATCAAACACCCACAAACATGGGATGAGAAGCAGATGGCAGGGCCTGACTGGTTCACATTCTTTATGAAGCGGAACCCCAGCCTGTCAATGAGGAGTCCAGAGGCAACCAGCCTTACTCGGGCCACAAGTTTTAACCGCACAAATGTGGAACGTTTCTTCAACAGCCTTGGACAGGTCATTGAGAGATACAGCTTTGATGGGAGCGATATGTGGAATGTAGACGAAACTGGTGTAACAACAGTACAGTCACCAGACCGTGTTGTTGCACGTCGCGGAGTCAAACAGGTGGGTGCGATGACATCAGGTGAGAGAGGTGTGCTCGTATCTGTAGCATGTGCTGTGCAAGCACTGGGAAATACAATTCCTCCCTTCTTCGTATTCCCCCGTAAACGTTACAGGGAATACTTTATTCAGAGTGGGCCAGCAGGGAGTGCCGGAAGCGGTAACGCCTCGGGATGGATGCAAGTGGAAGACTTTCTCTTATTCCTTCTTCACTTTGCAAAACACACAAAGGTCAGCCCAGAGAACAAGGTTTTGCTTTTGCTGGATAACCACTGTTCACATATATCTGTGAAAGCTATTGACTTCTGCAAAGAAAAGGGGATTGTGCTACTTACCCCCCCCCCCCCCCCCCCCACTGCAGCCATAAACTTCAGCCATTGGATCGCAGTGTCTACGGGCCATTCAAGAAAATGGTTAATACTGCCAGTGATGCCTGGATGAAGATGAATCCTGCCCAGACGATGACGATATATGATATTCCAAGTATTGTGAAGACTGCTCTGCCTGCAGCTGCAACACCCAAAAACATTCAAGCCGGTTTCCAATCCACAGGTATTTGGCCCTTCAATCCTGACATTTTTGAGGAGTGTTACTATGCACCCTCACAAGTCACTGACCGTCCAGACCCTGGTATACCATTGACATCTGAAGCTTTCCAGCCACAGTCTCCACCAACTCACCTGGGGAGTGCCTCCTCTCATCCAACTCACCTGGCAACTGCCTCCTCTCCTCCAACTGACCTGACGACTGCCTCTTCTCCTCAACTGGGTACTTCCTCCTCTTCTCCAACTCACCTGGCGACTGCTTCCTCTCATCCAGCTCACCTGGAGACTGCCTCCTCTCCTTCATCCTACCTGGTTACTTCTGGCTCCTCTGCAATTCATGTCACCATGTCCTGTGCTCCAGATGAGCCATGCACATCTGGGTTGTCTCGAGGTCAAGCATTCAGTCCTTCGGCTATACAGCCATTTCCAAAAGCAGGGCCAAGGAAAACAACTGGCAGTGTCAGGAAGAAGAGGAAGTCTGAAATACTCACCGATACACCAGTGAAACAAGCACTGATGGAAGAAGAACAAAGAAGAGGAAGCAAAAATGCAAGAAAGAGTATCTTGGGGAAGCATAAAGGCAAGCAAAAGAAAAAGATAAGAAAGCCCACCAGGAAAATGTTGAAAGCCAATACTGAGGATTCTGAGACCTCAGACGATGAAAACTTTTGTGTTGTCTGTATGGAGCCATTTGGCAACTCAAAGCCAAAGGAAGTGTGGGTAAAATGTGCCCTATGCAGTCTCTGGGCCCACCAAGCCTGCACTCCAGGGTTACCAACATTAATTTGTCACCATTGTGACTCTGATTAAGAATACACACACATAGATAGACACACACTCACACACTGACGTCGTTTTTAATTTGACCTACATGTAGCCTACATGTTCTTTACACAGGTGCATTGTAGTAGAGTGTTCATTAAGCATACATATCATTAAGGAAGTTTGTTCTAGTACACTAATTTACATACACATGCACACAGTCCTGAGCCAAACAGAAAGTGGATTTGATTTATGGTTAGTCACAGAGAGAGAGACATTGTTCTGGATTGTTCTTTTATTTCAATAAAGCTCTTTTTGAAGCATATTGCATGATGTGGCCTCTGTTTTTGTTTCTTTTGTCTAATTGTTACAACTTACCCCAGCATGTGTTACAACCTACCCGGTAGTGGGGTAGGTTGTAACAAAGGAACACCATGTATTTGACATCAACTCACAAGGTCTGTGGTAATCACAGAGAGGTTTGAATTAGCGCCATTTGTAGTGAACATATGTGTGTACTTTGTATAAAAGTTTGTGAACTCTAGCTCAAAAATTCAGTGAGTTACAGGTGCTGAAGCAAAATGTGTTACAACCATACCCGGTCTCCCCTATATATGTGTACTTAAGTATATTCATACACGCATATGTATGCTAATGTATACCAATTTAATGTGCAATACTCATCACTTACCACTTTATATTTAATATTTAATCTGGACCATGTACTGTATACTTGGAACTGCACCTTCCTGCACTTTTAATTCCATTCCATTTGTTTATTCTGTTATTTACACTTAATCCATCCACATCATAAATAAATAACTGCTCTGTAGTTATACAATATATGTAAAACTCAGGTTACCTTCAATCTGTGGAAGTGTTTGTGCTTTTTCGAAATTATATTGTTGTAATTTATTATAGTGTGTATTTGATTTTATGTACAATGCTACTGGGACTCTAATTTCCTTCAGTATCAATAAAGTGTCTGTCTGTCTGTCTGTCTGTCTGTCTGTCTATCTATCTATCTATCTATCTATCTATCTATCTATCTATCTATCTATCTATCTATCTATCTATCTATCTATCTATCTATCTATCTATCTATCTATCTATCTATATCTAATCAATCAATCAATCAAGCGGCACCGCCACACTCCAGAGGAATCAATGGCACAGTTACCACAAAAGCCATGCTTGAAAATAGGGCCCTACTAAATTCAAGGGAAAATGTGCTTAGTTTCACGGACCTCGTTTTTTTAAAATCACAGATTTTTAAAGAAAAGTGCCACATTTCACAGAAGTCATTAAATTACACTCATAAATTTAGTGATAAAATCAATGGAAGCTACAATACACAGCACAGCTACCTTAATGGATATGTAAATGCTCCTCCCTGTTTTGACAACAAAATACTTTACTTTGCTTGTTCTTCTGAGGCGCAGCACAGACTACAGAGAGATGATCACTTGTGTAGAGAAGCACACTTTTCCATTGATTATGGAATCCACAAAGGGACAAAAAGCACTCAATACGTAAACACACACATTAAACATCGGCACGCTACACCAGGGGTTTTCAACCTGTGGGGCGCCAGTACCTGTCTTGGGGGGCGCGAGTGCCTGTCCAGGGGGCATGGCATGATGAGATTTTTTTTTACTTTTAAAACTAAAGCAATTGATTTTTCATCCACAGGAGACATATTTGATTAGTCTTGCTGACCACACACACACACGCACGTTTAATATTATCCAGATTAAAAATACGGCTAACTGTGAAGATAAATCGGTGACTAAACAATGAGTGCTGTTATAGTACGTGTGTGTGTGTTTAGGAAAGGTGTCGGAGATGCTCTGTTCACAGCGTCGCAAGTTGAGTGCGCACGTGTGTGTGTGGAGGGGGGGCGCAAGTTCGCGGTCAGCACACGGAGGGGGGCGCATGTCCGAAAAGGTTGAAAACCCCTGCACTACACCACAGAAAGATACACACTGTTACACTAGCGTAGTTATGACAGCCCACCTCATACTGCATATTGTGCCTCATATTTCATATGCTACAAACACAAACCTTAGGTAGGGCCATACTTTTAGTATCTTACTTAAGTATCTGACGAAATTAGGTTTCAAATTAAACACAGAAAAAGCATGTTGATTCCAACCCATGGTACTTAAAAACCCTCTCAGCGCTCACCTATCAACAGAACATGAGGAAAATCTCAGTGTCTTAGGTAAGGCCCAAATTCACAGCTGTTTCCCGTGTAATATTCAATTTGCTGTCAAATTCATAATTTAAGGTTTGTGTTTAGATATTTAACATTTTTCAATTATGTAGCGTTCAAGTGCCTCATGTTTACTGGTTAATTTGCACTATGAGGCGGTCCTGCTGTAACCAGGCATCTTTAGAGTTTGTCGAGGTTATAAAGTAAAAAATAAAGTGTACATAGACAAACTATCGGGAGCAAAGTACTTTACTGGCTTGTTCTTCTGAGTTGCAGCACAGAGAGGATCACGTGTAGAGAAACACACTTTTCCATTAATTATGAAGTGTTATTTAATGACTTGTAAAATGTGGCACTTTTCTTTAAAAATCTGTGAAATCTGTAATTATTTAACAGTGAGGTCTGTAAAATTAAGCACATTTTCTTGTTAATTTAGTAGGGCCCTCAGGAGCCTAGAAGGGCATCTCAGTTGGGTAGTGTAATCCTGTTTCACATGTGTTTCAGACCACTGGGAATGATGGCTTTGGCCTTAGATGTCATCCAGCTAGGCACACTGTTGATGAAGAACGTCCAGCGCTAGGTGGCATTAATCAAACTGAACCACACAACTGAGAGTTGTGCATGCAATTTGCACCAGAGGGCTTGAAAGTGTTTCTAAGACCAAACCCAGTGTTTATTCCAAAAAGCTGACACTGAAACAAATGCTTTAACAAGATTACGTATATAACCCCAGTTTTCTGATAGCATGTGTGAGGTGCCTCAACAGACCCCCGTCCTTGCTCAGACGAAGAGCGGAAGAGGTGCTGGTGTTTTCAGATGATTTAAGTCGTATCAGTGCACTTCCATTGTATATGGAAGGCAGGACAAACGAACTTCACGACTGCAAGCCAGCCAAAGTCCTGCCGTAATGGTACAAAGGCTTCTGAGACATATCTGGGAGGGTGTATGTTAAATATGTAACCTCAAGACTTGATCATGCAGGTTGGGTCATTAAAAAGGTTCTTTATGGTTGTATACGACAATGCACTTCAGGGTATTAGCGTAAAAATGTGTTCATCATACACACCACCTCAACAAAACATCTCATGCACTTCTGCAGGGGAGAGGTGTACAACATTAATACCCAACAACAAAAACAACTGTTTTTCAACTGTGATGTCTTTATTACCAAAATAAATTAATTACATCTATAACAATCATTTCATTAAAAAAACAACTCGAAACTCTTCATCTGAACTTCTGCGCCAGCACTGCTGCGTAAGCTGAGAGGTACTTGTCTGTTGCTGCATGATCAATAGCAGAGAAATCGTCCTTCAAATGACATGCCAAAGTCACCAGGATACAGTGATTAAAAAGCTGTGGAAAGAGGTTTTTAGTTCAGTTTCAGTAATGCTAACATGCAAGTTATAAAACCAATACACACCAAGCAAAGCCAATGACATAAATTTGTCTAAAATATTTTTTTATGATTTATGAATTGTCAGTCATTGTATAGCTAGCACATTAACTCAATGTGATGTAAAATGAACCTTAAAGTTGGTTGGATGTATTCTCAACTGGAAGGCGTGGTATCTGCTGAGGTAGCCCAGATTGGTGGTAAAAAGTGGAGTGCTAATGTGTCGTGTCTCCTCTGCTATGGCTACAACAATTCTCTTTCCCAGAGTGCGCAGCTGTTCAGAACCTGGACTGAGGTCCAGGTGACCAAAATAAGTCTTTGTTTTAGGAAACGTTGTGAACATTCTGTGAAACAGTAAACAAAAGAAAAAAAATATTACACAGACACGAGTTTTGTCCAAAATGCTATTACAGACTACTACCCTTATAAAAGGTAACTTGTATAAAAACACAGTGTTTGATACATCCCAGTAATTCACATGCTTCTGTACTGTTGACTTTATGGTGGTATAAATGATAATAGATAATAGAATAGGATGCCACACAGCAACATGGGTCCTGAGTTTTCCCTTAAAACTATGGTTTCCTCCCAAAACATGCAGAATGTAGACTGGCTACTCTAAACTGCCTTAGGGTTTGAGTAATGAGCGAGTGTATGTTCCCCAGTGATGGATAGCCCTTTTTAGTTTGCAGTTAGTGAAAATTAATGAATAAAAGGTCAATATAACTATATACCATACATACATTTACATTTTCAGCATTTAGCATACGCTTTTATCCAAAGCAACTTACACAAGGAGCAGAACACAATGAGCAATTGAGGGTTAAGGGCCTTGCTCAGGGACCCAACAGTGGCAACTTGGTGGTGGTGGGGCTTGAACCAGCAACCTTCTGTTTACTAGTCTAGTACCTTAACCACTGAGCTATCACTGGCCCTGAGCTATCACTTCTTTATCACTCAAACAAAAATCCAGCTCTGTGTAATATGTTTATTTTCTGTATGGCTCTGTCTACAGGCTTTTAAAAACTGTTGTGTACTGGGTATTTTTTCAAACCTCCACTATGTGTGGAAATGTAATAAAATGGTGTTACCCTCTGGACATAAGTGTATTGATTACTGTCCAGGTAATAACCAAGTACATTTACAGATTGACTGATTGAGAACAAAACCAATCAGAACTTGAATGCAGCTTCTTTCTTTTCCCAGCACTGCAAAAACTGTGCAGCATTGATTCTGGACAATGGTAACTATAACCTTTGCCACAATGGTTGTACCAGTTAACCATTGTTACATTTACATTTTAGGCATTTAGCAGACACTTTTATCCAAAGCAACTTACAGTACTGTGACAGTATATTGTCTAAGCAATTAAGGGTTAAGGGCCTTGCTCAAGGGCCCAACAGTGGCAACCTGGCAGTGGTGGGGCTTGAACCAGCCACCTTTCGACTACTATTCAGTACCTTAACCACTAGGTTACAACTGCCCACAGTAAAACAATAAACCACAAGAAACTAAAGTATACCATTCATAAGCATAGTAAAAAGTTGTGCTTAAAACACTGCAGTCATACCTGTATAGAGCCTCACTCCCAATATCTTCTGCCACTGGTACCAGTTTATCCCACAGGTCTATTAGGATCTGTTTCTCCAGCTTTGAAAGCATTATAAACAAGAACGACTTCTAATACAGCAGCGTAATTCATATAATTAATTAAAACAACTTAGGATAAAACTGAAACATACAATAAAATACATTAATTTAATAATTAAACGTAAATATGCAGCGTGTTGTTCAGAAACCATGTAAACTATCACAGAAAGTCGTCGCTGATCACGTGACCGCGCTACAGTCGCGTCATGTACCAGAACCAAACCGCAAAGCCTGCAGTCGTTCATTCATTCAGTGAATGTTTTACCACCGCTTTATCATATTCAGGGTCGCGGTGGGTCCGATCCACTAAACAAAAGGTAGGAAACACTTCGGACAGGTCGCCAGTCCATCACACACACACACGCACACGCACACACACACACACACACACACAATTTTAGTAGCCACACAGCAATATGGGTCCTGGGTTTTCCCTTAAAACTATGGTTTCCTCTCACCTACACTGCCTTAAGGTTTGAGTAATGAGTGAGTGTGTGTTCCCCAGTGATGAATAGCCCTTTTTAATTTGCAGTAAGTGAAAATGAATTAATTAAAGGTCAATAAAACAAATACACAAATAATTTCTTGTTCCTTATCACTGTTCCTTATCACTCAAACAAAAATCCAGCGTTGTCTAATGTGTTTATTGTGTACAGGGTGTTTTTCCAAACTTCAACACAGGGAGAACATGCAAACTTCACACAAAAAGGACCCTGTCCACTCCACCTGGGAATTAAACCCAGGACCTCCTTGCTGTAAGGCGACAGTGCTACCCACCCAGCCACATTTAGGATTTTTACCAAAACTTCCAACAAGAGTCAAAATTACATGAAGTAAACGCAACGTTTGAATGATGTGAGACCAGAGAAACCAGTGAAATCAGTTATTTTAGCAAACTTAGTGTCTGAATTGTGAATTGGTCAGATGAGGTCATTAAATTTTTGGCGTCATGTTATGGATAAGTTCAGATTTGAATTTACCCTGTTACTGCAGTATATTTGTTATTTTGTTACTGCTTTATTTAAGAAAGAAAGGGTATAAATCATAAGTGAGCCTGAAGGGTTTTATCTATCAGAGTGTAACAGAATGGGAGGGGATCCCAGGACTCCTGTGTAGACTGATAAAGTGTCTAAACTGCCCCTATCAAGCAACAGCAGAGGATGGTGGCCTTAGTAATCACCCTTAGTAACTCTTTCTATTGCATTATACAGCTAGACTATACCAAACAAATCTAAAACGTTCAAAATTTCATCCATAGTTAATTATTATGATTTCAGGTCATGTTTATGGTTGGCCATTATTAGACTATATAATTATATGAACTGATTAGATAATTAGATATACACTGTAATATGCAAATACAGCCCTATTGATCATGCATCATCATCTTGCTAACCTCAGTTGGCCGCTTCTGTCAAAATCAACTAATGACTTTATTAAAGCAAAAGATGGCTTTACAAAGTACAGTGGTACCTTGAAACTCAATGTCAATTGGTTATGGGAGTGGCATTAAGTTTAAAAGGCGTTGAGTTTCAAGGTATTTTTTTTCCATAAGGATGTATGGGAAACCTGTTGATGCGTTCCATGGTCCTGTGGACTTGCATATATTTTAGGCTAATGTAAAATAATGGGGTTGTTTTTAACACTGAAACAACACTGAAATAAAAAGCAGATTCTTACAATTTCTCAGAACCCCGAGCTGCAACACAAGTTTAAAAGTGAAACAGTGAAGAAAATCCAGCTAAACACAGATACATGTGGAGCTTTCAGAGTGAATCTGACGGTTATTCCACACAAATGCAGTTGTCTCATATGCACACTTTGATGATGTATTACTGCACTGTTCAAGCCGAGCGCTGAACAAAGTGACTTGTTCATTGTTAATTTGAAATTAAATAAATATTTTTTTTTTAAACATACTGAACACGTTGAGTTTAAGGGAAACGTTGAGTTTAAGGGTACAGATTTCTTGACGAAGGGTGTTGTGTTTTAAATATTTTGAGTTTAGAGGACGTTGAGTTACAAGATACCACTGTACTCAATCAGGAGACTGGTATCTTTTCCAACCCTGTTATTCTAGTTTTTCTTTTTAAATGATTTTTAGAACAGTTCCTTTTTTTACATTACTTGAATGCTGTAGTAAGAAATGTGTAAATGAAGCTGAAGAAGGATGTTTTTGTGAGTTTTGATTTCAGCCTTTAAGACAAAAAGGTGGCTGTTTCAAAGATTTTCTAAAGCCACTGTATGTGTGCTGAATTTAAATCTGCTGCAGATGTCTTTACTTTTTTATTTGAAAGCAGGATGTTGTGAAGCACAGAAGCATGAAACCAGATCTGTATTTACTACTGTCATATGATCTATAAAGTGGCCACAAAATTAATGTGTTTAAAATGTGTTTAATGTGTTTAAATGTGTTTGAAATGTGTTTAAAAGTTTGCAAAATAGGTTTAAGAGTGGCCTGGGACAGTGGATCTTAATCTGCTGACCAATTGGGATTGTGACTGGGAAAAGTGTTTGTACCCTGGAATGCACCTGATCCTGTAAAAAAAAATTTTTTTTTAATGTTTTTATATACAGTTGCAATCTGAAATATTTAACCCCTCATAACATTTCTGCAGAGCTAAAGTTTGCTTTAACTTTGCTTTTTATCAGTTGAACAATACAGCAAACAAACTAAGAAAATGATGGATTATTTTAGAGAAGCAGGATATTGTTAATACTACCATGCCACAATTATTCATGTATGACCTAATGTTAAGTTACAACATGACTAAATCAATAGGAACTCAAAAAAGGTTCACCTAGATATAGATAAAATTAATTTGCTGTGAAAACTACGAAGCTGTCACAAAAGATAGATAGAGAGAGGAGATCATTTCATGACACCAAAGTAATGGGTATATTGATTTTGTTATTTATTTGTATTTTAACATCATGTTTTACACACTTTTGGTTACATTCATGACAGAAATAGTAATTACTCTTTACACAAGATTCAACAGATCACAAGTTCAATGTCAAACACAGTCATGAACAATTTTGTATCTCCTATTCATCTCACTTGCATGTCTTTGGACTGTGGGAAGAAACCGGAGCTCTCAGAGGAAACCCACACAGACACAGGGAGAACACGCAAACTCCACACAGAAAGGACCCGGACCACCCCACCTGGGGATCGAACCCAGGATGTTCTTGCTGTGAGGCGACAGTGCTACCCACTGAGCCACCATGCTGCCTGCAATGGGTATAAGAAGATCTTGAACATTCCTAGAGATTCTTTTGGGAGTGTTGTCCAAAAGTTCCAAGCTTGCAGCAGTAACCCTGCTTCGCTGTGAGAGAAAGCCCAAATATTTCATCTAGAGGACAACAATCTTGTCATGACAACAAAGAAAAACTACCATGTAACTGCAGAAGAATTACACATGACCGGATGATGACTGGAACAAATGTGTCAGTGGCTATAAGATCACTCAACAACAAATGCCTTTTATGGTTGGACTACATGATGCATGCAGCCATAGAGCACAGGAAGGGTCAACTGGAATACGCCAAGGAATTTGAATAGGCCAAGTTCTGAGACACTGTTCTAAGGAGTGACAAATTACAACTGGAAATGTTTGACCATATGGAACAGTGCTTTGTCTGGTGCAAAAAGGCGAGGCTTATGACAAGAACACTACTGTCCACACGGTCAAGCATGTGGGTCGGTCATTGATGATGTGGAGATTTTTTCTGCTGCAGAGACTGCCATGATCTTAACCATGTGGATTTCCAGAAATACTAAGGCATTTTTAAGGAGGTATGTTATGCCTTCTGTGGTGAAACTGAACCTTGGTAATTGTTGGACTTTCCAGCAAGACCATGATCCCACACATACTTCCATGTCAACCAAAGTGTGGTTAAGAAACAGGGCTGGAATCTCCTATACAGTGGCTTTCTCAGTCTCCAGATTTAAGTTTTTGCACTAGAGGAATGGGTTAAGATTACACAAGTGAAATTTCACAAGCTTGTTAGCACTTAGCTTGCACTTGTTAGCACCAAAATCACTTATTAGAGGTTAATAAGTACTGAGGCTGGGGCTTAAATGACAGTGCACATTAGTCAAGAACACTCAAAATGGCGCCCAGGTGGCGCAGCGGGATATTCCACTAGCACACCAGCACCGAGTTTCTGAACTCCTCGGTTCAAAGCTCTGTATTGCCACTGGTCGGCTGGGCACCATCTAGCGGGCAGAACTGGCAGTGCCTGCAGCAGATACTAATTGGCCACCGTATCTGCAGGGTGGGGGCCGGACTATGTGTGGGTGTGTGTGGGTGTGTGTGTGTGTGTGTGTGTGTGTGTGTGTGTGTGTGTGTGTGTGTGTGTGTGTGTGTGTGTGTGTGGATGGGTCTTCATACGCAGTGTAAGGACCCTGATTGGCGGAAGAGACGCCTGTGCAGAATGCATGGGCGAGAAGAGGAGGACTGTGCACGTGTCGGAAGAGATGTGTACAGCGACGTGCTCTCCTCGGATGCAATCTGGTATTTCTCAGCATTGGAAGACAAAACTGAGTGCGCTAAATCAGGAGAAAAATGGGGAGAAAATGCATTAAAAAAAAGAACGCTCAAAATTGTCAACTCGTAATCAAAAATCTTAGGGGGTTTAATAATTCTGATTGCAACTGTATATTGGCTGTTTTGAAACAATGCAAAACAATCATTAGACCTAAATATTTTAATAAGATGAATGTCCATATTGTTTTACAAACTGAGTGTTGCTGTGCCAGAATTAGAGTTGATGGGTAGATGGGTAGAATTAGGTAGATAGTCTAAATAATCCTGTGAAAAATTTGGCTTAAAGCTGGGAGGGAGAGTTTGAAAATCAAAATGAATTTGAAATTAATAAATAATTTTGAAAGTGGACAAAGAAATATGTCTTCCAATCATTTACTCACACAAATTAGTTGCAGAAATCAATAGAATCCCAACACTACAATGACATACATGTTCTTACAAGTATACATTAACTTCAACTGTTTTCTATAATCATAAACGTTTAGTTCTATAATACCAATTCATTTGTGCTTTATAATTATGGGCCATTTATAGTCCTGTTCGAATTAACTTGATCAAAAGGTGGCAGTAGTGAGCCTTGTGAAAAATAAACAAACGTAGTACTGGATCTTCCCCTGAAGTGGTTTGTTCTGCTCTTTAGCTCTATCTGACTGGACAGTGGTGTATTATCCTGGTCATCCTAAACAAGTTAATGGCAACACAAGCAAGACTAAATCACTTGTCAAAAGTCAGGACCCAGATCTCTGTAACAAGACTTTGTAACAATGTCTAATGTTAAAATCAATATACAGATAAAACTAGATTTAACTCATAGTAATATCTGCACCATATACTGTATGTCCAGGTCACTGATTTGAGTCTGAGCTCTAGTTACTGTCCGTGTTGAGTTTAGCAAGTTCTTTCTCTGGAACAAACACACATCATGGTTTTAAAACTTATATTATCATACTGAGATGTAGATATTGTGACACCCCAACATACACAGACAGAATATGTTCAAAAGATCAGTGGTATCACTTTAAAAACCTTCAAAAGAATTGTTTCAGATTTGTGCAGTTAAACTTTTAGCCAAGGTTTGTGCTGACATGACTACAGACACATTATTCATCTACAAAGCTTCTTACTTCCTGCAGAGGTGTTGCAAAAACAACCTCTAACAACGTGCATGCAACTGTGCACACGCGCACCGGCTACTTTCACTTATCATTCCTTTAACCATTACCAATTATGCTGCTTGCATAGAGTTTCCTTGACATTTATATTAACATAACCAACCGCTTTTACTGAGAACAGCAAGTTGGGTCTAAGTGCACACAGCAGTTCCTTGTAAATGTTTAATGATAATTAAACAGTGTGTAGAGTATTATAAGCCTTTTTAGTAGAAAAATGAGCTTTTGCCAAAACATAAATAAGTGTAAATAAAAAGTTTTATTTTCAAATTGCACATTATCCATTTTAACATTAGATATGATCTGTTCTGTAGAGCAACCAGTCATATCTATTAAATAATTTTCTTTTGTTTTAACAGACATTTTCCTTGTTATGGTTGTAATGTATTTAACTAGGCTGTATATCTATTATTTACTTAATTTTTATTTTAAATATTGCAAATAAAAAAACTAAATGTGCAGAATGTTAAATTATTTCTGTTCATTTTCACTAACCCAATAATACTGGACATAAAGCATTTTTTAAAATTATAGTTTTAATTTAAAAGTCTGTTTAATAGAGTACAGAACAGTTGTACCAATCAGTATCAAGTACAAGAATAATACCTTAATCATTTTAATATACAATTTACTATAATTGTAACATTTGTGCACGTGGGTGTATTTATTTTTAAATAAATTGTTCAATACTTCTCTCAGGATTTTATTCATCAGTTATGAAGTAACACAATTACACAAAGACTTTTAAGGCCAGGCATTTAAATCTTTATATTCCAGGCCGTTCAGTTGGAATGTGTATTGTTCTTTAGGGCAATATATCTTTAAATTTCCTTAGTTTTGTGTTCAGCTTTTATTGATTAGACTAACAGTTAAACTAATAATTGTAATTTCATGAATATTAATTATTCACAGGAAAAGCTACAGTGTGTGGAAATAAAAACAACCCGAGTACAGCCATATAAAGCTGTGGTGAGTAACCATAGCAACCAATGTTGTGTTGTGTTTCTTTATCTTAGCCAAATATGGGTTTGTTCAAAAACAAAAAAAAAATCAGCTACACTTACCATATAGAAGTACTTTGTAGTTATACAATTACTGACTGTAGTCCATCTGTTTCTCTGCATGCTTTGTTAGCCCCCTTTCATGCTGTTCTTCAATGGTCAGGACTCTCCCAGGACCACTACAGAGCAGGTATTATTTAGGTGGTGGATCATTCTCAGCACTACAGTGACACTGACATGGTGGTTGGTGTGTTAGCGTGTGTTGTGCTGGTATGAGTGGATAAGACACAGCAATGCTGATGGAGTTTTTAAACACCTCACTGTCACTGCTGGACTGAAAATAGTCCACCAACCAAAAATATCCAGCCAACAGCTCCCTGTGGGCAGCGTCCTGTGACCACTGATGACGATCTAGAAGATGACCAACTCAAACAACAGCAATAGATGAGCGATCGTCTCTCACTTTACATCTACAATGTGGACCAACTTGGTAGGAATGTCTAATAGATTGGACAGTGAGTGGACACAGTATTTAAAATCTCCAGCAGCGCTGCTGTGTCTGATCCACTCATACCAGCACAACACACACTAACACACCACCACCATGTCAGTGTCACTGCAGTGCTGAGAATGATCCACCACCTAAATAATACCTGCTCTGTGGTGGTCCTGGGAGAGTCCTGACCATTGAAGAACAGCATGAAAGGGGGCCAACAAAGCATGCAGAGAAACAGATGGACTACAGTCAGTAATTGTAAAACTACAAAGTGCTTCTATTTGGTAAGTGGAGCTGATAAAATGGACAGTGAGTGTAGAAACAAGGAGGTGGTTTTAATGTTATGGCTGATCAGTATATATATGAGTGAGCTCTCAAACTGACCTAATAATGTCATATCTGTTTGTTACCTGCTATAAGTTTGTTTCACTGTCATGTAGACATTGTTATTTATATAAGTATTTACATTTCATTGCCAGAAATAATGTCATCCATTGTAATTTGTTACTGGTGCATAAAATATTGCCTAAAGTTGTTTAACTTTTATAGACAAACACAGTAAAATTGGCAATGCTGAAGAGCTCAGTGACTACTAATGTGGCACAGACCTAGGATGCAACCTTATGAACAAGTCAGTTCATTAAATGTATTTAATTCTGCCTAGGTTAACTACTGCTGAAATGCTGCTATTGTAAAGTGCAGACACAGTCTTACAGAAAGTGACTGCTAAGTGCAAAGAAAAAAAAGCTTGTGGTGATAAAATTCTGTTAAATTAATTATTTACTGTTGAGTTTCTATAGAAACTGTTTCTGCCAGCAGCTGTGGTGTAGGGATGGTCGGTCAGAGTTTCATGGATTATGTTTTCGTCACAGATTTCAAATCATTTCACATTCACATTTCATTGTGAATGCATTTTCTGAAGGGATGAATCATGTTTCACAAACTGGCAATCTGATCGACAAATCATGTGTTTGTTAAATGGTAGTACAATGCTACCCCGACAAATGTGTGTCTAAATAGTAGTTTGAGGCTGTTTTAAGGCATGTGTCCCCTCAAATAAAAATAAATGATAATTCTACATTATACAGCTCTTAATACTTATCTGACTTCAACTTCCACAAAAGGTCCACAAAATGGTTTGCCAGGGTATCTTTTATATTTACCAGCCCTGCATGCCATCCAACACATTATGAATAAAGAAATTGAAGAGTGAGGACAAAAGAGAAGAAAGAAGGTTTTGTCGTACATGTGGATGTGTTTTGGGTGCCCATGCTATAAGTGTGCTGAGTTTTGCATATACATTAAAGTAAGAAAGTGTCCAGGACATTTACAATGCAGGATTTGTTGTTGTAAAGAGGCCTTACACACACCAACCATAGTAATGCTTGTGGGCTTTGGCTGTGCATTGAAATCGGGTAACACAAAGAGGAAATGGCTTTTGGATTTCCTTCACGTTTGGGACTCAGTAGTAAGAACAAAGTGTAGCACAATTCACGAAAGAGCTCAACTGGCAGTCTTTGAAGCATGAGAGTTTTTCTAAATGTGCAGTACACTGATCAGCCATAACATTAAAACCACCTCTTTGTTTCTACAATCACTGTCCATTTTATCAGCTCCACTTACCATATAGAAGCACTTTGTAGTTCTACAATTACTGACTGTAGTCTATCTGTTTCTCTACATACTTTTTTAACCTGCTTTCACCCTGTTCTTCAATGGTCAGGACCCCCACAGAACCACCACAGAGCAGGTATTATTTAGGTGGTGGATCATTCTCAGCACTGCGGTGACAATGACATGGTGGTGGTGTGTTAGTGTGTGTTGTGTTGGTATGAGTGGATCAGACACAGCAGCACTGCTGGAGTTTTTAAATACTGTGTCCACTCACTGTCCACTCTATTAGACACTCCTACCTAGTTGGTCCACCTTGTAGATGTAAAGTCAGAGACGATCGCTCATCTATTGCTGCTGTTTGAGTTGGTCATCTTCTAGACCTTCATCAGTGGTCACAGGACACTGTTGGCTGGATATTTTTGGTTGGTGAACTATTCTCAGTCCAGCAGTGATAGTGAGGTGTTTAAAAACTCCATCAGCGCTGCTGTGTCTGATCCACTCATACCAGCACAACACACACTAACACACCACCACCATGTCAGTGTCACTGCTGTGCTGAGAATGATCCACCACCCAAATAATACCTACTCTGTAGTGATCCTGGGAGAGTCCTGACCATTGTAGAACAGCATGAAAGGAGCTAACAAAGCATGTAGAGAAACAGATGGACTACAGTCAGTAATTGTAGAACTACAAAGTGCTTCTATATGGTAAGTGGAGCTGATAAAATGGACAGTGAGTGTAGAAACAAGGAGGTGGTTTTAGTGTTATGGCTGTTCGGTGTATATTAGCCAGAGTCCAGGCTAGACTGACAAGGTCCTTAAATGCCATAACCATGGACTGTTTAATTTAATCAATATTATACACTATTATTAGCTCAGAGGTCTTCATACATTTGTCTGCCTGGTGAATGATTAGGAGCACAATGAGTTCAGTTATGACATTTTGTTAGTTTTAATCATTTATGCAGAATGTCTTACTATCTTATTAATTATACATTTAGATCACATTGTTATGTGTATATCTGTGTTAGATTGTAATGTGCAGACTGATAAGCAGCACAGTAATACAAGTCAGCAGGTTTTGGAAGAGCTTTTAACTGTATATCATTTGTCTAAAACAGATAATCTGCAGATTTCCTGGCCGCTCTGTAGTTTAGATAATAACATCAGCAGCACTCCTCACCTGCTGTGAGTCTGTTGCTCCAGGGAATATAGCTAACTCCTGTTCTTCCTTCTCTATCCCACTCCACTGCCAAAAAAGCTATGCCAGTGGTTTTAGTGCTTTTTATACCCTTTTTATACTTTATACTTTTATACTCATAATCTAAGTTTCAGTATTCAGTTAATTGTTTAATTTACTTTCAGGGCTTCAATAGCTGGATTTGCAGCTCTAGAGCAGCATCATCTCAGGCGGTATGGTCAAGTCATCAGGAGAGGCTGGCCACGTGCTGCTGGCCTCCTTGAAACAGAAAAAGCAGAGACTGCCATTGTGTTCCTTTGATGTACTGCCAGCTTCCTGCTACCGGGTCCGCTGTGATGACTGCAGATCTTTGAAGAGGTTACAGGGCAACGGGCTGCTGTCGGAAGTTTGTTGTTGGGTGACCACAGGAGAGAGACTTTTAAAACAGCTGGTTTCCACTAAACTTTTAAACTTGTATTGCATAATGTCCATGTGTAATTTTCTTAGTGCACTGTGGTTTGGTACATACTTGAAACTTTCCCATGTTGTTAAATGCTCTTTTGGCTGAATAGCCCAAGATCTACTTCAAAATCTTGTAAAAAAAGAGTGGAGGCTGTTATAGCTGTACGGGGCCCACTGTTTATTAACAACTAAAGTTTTGGAATGTGATGTTCAGCAAACTGAAGGTCAGGTTTTCATAGCCTTTTGGTCATATAGTGTTCAACTTCAAACTAGGGCATCACTGCTGACCAAGGAGAATTGCAGACCAGCACATGCCACCTCTTACAGGTGCAAAGCCATCAAGTTTTTTTTTTCACCAGCCAGCAGTAGATTCAAACATGCAGCAGCAACAATGTATTCCAGCCTTTTCTCAAACATGATCAGGCTGGTGGCACAGCTTAAACTTGAACCTGGGTCTCAGCATTGATGGGATAGACAGCTGTATTACCTAAGCGGCACACTATACTATTCTAAAGCTTAATCAAGAAATGTAATGTTTTTAACATTTAATTCATGTAATCAGAGGCAAATCATTTATGACTTATTATGACAAAGTAATATAGCACTAAGTAATAACATGTTCTAGAACCTGAGTGCGCTATTTTTTGGTCAGGACCACACTGAATCTGGTTCAATCAGAAGCACTGGGCGCAAAACCAGGGTGCCAATCCATCACAGGAAAACACAAACACATTTAAATAAATGTAACAGAGTAAATATTTTGCATAACTATCCAGCTTTACTTAAAACTTTTAGTATAACAGCATTTTCCTGTTTAAACAGCAGATTCCCTCAAGCGTCATGACTATGCCTTATTACTTGGTCTGTTGCCCACATTACCATACTCAGTTTAAGAAAAGTTGCTATTTCCTGGCATCAAATTCATGGGACAGTGCCAGCTCTTGTACCCTGCACTAACTCATCTGCCTGCCTAAGGGCTGAGCTAATGGAGAAACAAGTTTGGAAGGCAAACTAACTTTCAGAGAAGTGACACAGTGTTCTGTTATTCTTACTCATGGCTCAGCAATGAACTAAGAGCCTAATGCATTACTTAATTAATTACAGCAGTTCTTAGTTTTCATTGAATGTTTTGAAAGCACAGCATGGTTCACATTACAGGGAATTGTGGTGTCTGACCCTCCTAATTAATACCTAATTAATACTAGCTGATGTTAGCATTCATCAGTATGCAGTTGACACTGCTAATTCAGAAACTTATAAAATAATAAATGTATTAAACAAGCTGGATAGCAGCTACTTAAATTAACATACACAACTGCACAACTGCAACCTTAATGAAGGTCCGACCAGTAATGATAGTAAAGACAGACAGCACAAGTGTCCAGCATGGAACCCTGGTAAGTGCATAAATATGAGCTAGCTGTTCTGACTTAATGCTAAATGTTATACACTGATCAGCCATAACATTAAAACCACATCCTTGTTTCTACACTCACTGTCCATTTTATCAGCTCCACTTACCATATAGAAGCACATTGTAGATCTACAATTACTGACTGTAGTCCATCTGTTTTTCTACATACTTATTTAACCTGCTGTCACCCTGTTCTTCAATGGTCAGGACCCCCACAGGATGACTACAGAGCAGGTTATTATTTGGGTGGTGGATCATTCTCAGCACTGCAGTGACACTGACATGGTGGTGGTGTGTTAGTGTGTGTTGTGCTGGTATGAGTGGATCAGACACAGCAGCGCTGCTGGAGTTTTTAAATACCGTGTCCACTCACTGTCCACTCTATTACACACTTCTACCTAGTTGGTCCACCTTGTGGATGTAAAGTCAGAGACGATCGCTCATCTATTGCTGCTGTTTGAGTCGGTCATCTTCTAGACCTTCATCAGTGGTCACAGGACGCTGCCCACGGGGTGCTGTTGACTGGATATATTTTTGGTTGGTGGACTATTTTCAGTCCAGCAGTGACAGTGAGGTGTTTAAAAACTTCATCAGCATTGCTGTGTCTGATCCACTCATACCAGCACAACACACTAACACACCACCACCATGTCAGTGTCACTGCAGTGCTGAGAATGATCCACCACCTAAATAATACCTACTCTGTAGTGGTCCTGGGAGAGTCCTGACCATTGAAGAACAGCATGAAAGGGGGCCAACAAAGCATGTAGAGAAACAGATGGACTACTGTCTACAAAGTGCTTCTTTATGGTAAGTGGAGCTGATATTAATTTTAATGTTATGGCTGATCGGTGTATGTGTGAATGCTTCTGTTCACGTATTAGGACTGTCTTCATGTATTCAGAGTTGCACGAGTCCTTTAAAGTTTGGCATATTGTCTGTGAAGACTAAAGTAACTAGAAGACTAAAATAAACAATGAACAACTGAAAGACCAAATTCTTAAACTGTATTATCAGTTTGAACCATATTGCAAAACGATTTGTCATGAATTGCATTATTGTTATAAATTAAATAATTGTAGAACAAATTGTAGAACAAACAAGTTGCTGAACACATTTTCAGGGTGGCACAGCAGATAGCATGGATGTTGCACAGCTCCAGGATCTCTGGAACCTGGGCTTTTTACTTACACAGACACTCACCACTACTTTGACCCCTACCCATATGCGTTTATAACAATCAAGTTTTATGTATCTAAAATGTTTAGCACTATTTTAGTTGAAGCTTTGGAGAACAGCAGACATAAATCAACATCTTGTTCCTTCAACGAGGCATAGATCAACATCAACACTACTTCCATCATTCATTCTGTCCAGAGGTCAAAAGGACAGAGAGGAAGTTCAACCAACAGGGTCAGAGGTTATGTGTTCTTTATTTAAGTGTGTGGCTTTAACCATTATTATCTTACGCAATCGGATGTATTGAAGCCCAGTAATTTTCCTGAGTGCTCTGCTCTTGTCAGTTAAACTCTGAGACTTTATTTCTATACATGACTATGGATTTCCTTTTCCTTTAAATAATGTATTTTAAATAATGTATGTATTGGATACCCATGCATACTGTAGATCCGTATGGTGTTGAAGTACTAGTTTCAGGAACACTCAAAATATACTACTATACCTAGGCTTAATGTTAAAAGCGTGTTTAAGAGAAAATGGACTTAAATGCTTAAATGAGATTTCATCAGGCATCCCATTAACTCTTATTGTTAATCTTTAACACAGTGAGGAACTTAAGCTGAACTCACACCGCTGACATTTAATGGCTTTCTTTTCCTCATTAGCTTAATGTCTCCAAAGAGTTCAGTCAAACCTGTTAGTAATGAGAAACTTTAAGATACGAACTCAGTTTGCATATAAATAAATAAAAAACATATATATCCAAGTCCTCCACTAACCAGATGTTATTCGGGTGTTGGATCATTCTTAGCCAGTGATATGGCAGTCTGTGTTGTACCTCTATGAGTGAATCAGGTGCACCAGTCTTGTTGGGACATTTAAACACCTTAGGCTGGAAGGAGCACTGTAGACAGTATTCACTCAAAAAAAGATTTGACAAATACAGTAGCTCTGATCTCTAACTGTACCACCCATGATGAATGCTAACGTGGTATGTGTTCCTAATGTATATAAAGTATTTATATAAAGTATAAACACTTTTTTAAAATCCCAACAATGCTGCTACACCTGGTACACTTACACAGGTACAACATATTCTTACATGTAATTAACCACTTAGTTCCATTGCAGTCCCTTTTGATTAATGAATATGGTAAAGGGGGTTAACAGGGTGTACAGAGCAATACATGGGCCCTGTCTGTCTGTTTGTTTTATTAGGATTTTAATGTCATGTTTTACACTCAGGACAGGAACGGTAGTTACTCATTAAACAAGATTCATCAGTTCACAAGGTTTGAACACAGTCATGGACAATTTAGTATCACCAATTCACCAATTCTCCTCACTTGCATGTCTTTGGACTGTGGGAGGAAACCGGAGCACCCGGAGACCCATGCAGACAGGGGGAGAACATGCAAACCACACAGAAAGGACCCGGACCGCCCCACCTTGGAATCAAACCCAGGACCGCCCCACCTGGGGATCCGAATATCCCCAGTTCTTTTTGAACCCAGGACCTTCTTGCTGTGAGGCGACAGTGCTACCCACTTATATAGTTAAAGTAATATTCTTGTTATACAGTTAAAATAGCCATCCAAGAGAAGGTAAATTCAAAAAGTTACTTTTTAAGATGTGAATGATCTGATGTCAGGGGTAATGGAGCTTATCTGTTGCATTATCGAAGCATTTCACAAACTATTTAAGAGTTCCCTTTAGATCCAGATGCACTGTTTAAAGGAAAAAATAACTTCCTGTCTTGTATTTCAAGTATCAGCAGTGACTGACGTCATTAATCACAAGTAATGTGTAAACAAGATTTACTTATTAGGCAGATTTTAGTTATAGTAGCTGTAAAGCAGTATATTCAAAATTTTAAAACATGTTCTTTAGCGGTGTCTATAAAGAGACCCCAGAACGAAACATGACAAATCAGAGTTCTCACCAGTTGTAAGGCAGTATGCTTGAGGTTAAAGCTCAGGTCAGAGATAATGTTTCCCATGTGCTGGGAATCACTGTTATTGGTGTACTGGTGTACTAATTTCCCCCATCAGCTACCAGCACTAAATTTCTTCAGCCACCCTTGCCACAGGCCTCTTGCCTTGCCTCTCGTTTCTCTAAGCAGGTATCATCATATTTAAACATGAACCACCGAGACATTTCTGATTTGTTTTGCCTTGCTGCTGGAACAGTGGTACCAATGTGTGAAATCAAAGCTGTTCTCACCTCACTGCTTTAAAACGATGATTAAGTGGTGAGATGCAACTGCAGCCTTTAGAGGAGACAGGAGCAGTAAAATGGACTTAAAGTTAAGGGTTGTTCTGCACTGGGAAAAGGTCACCAGTGAAACAAGATGCATATAACTACTGTTGTATTCATTATGGATGTGATTTACCTGAGTGATACATATAAAGTTGTCCTAAAAACTAGTTAATAGCAGATGGTTAATCAGTAAAAATAAATTACTTTGAGTGTTTATCAAATTAAAGATAATTACATACATTCATATATTTAAGGACAATAACAAAAATTAATATTGTAGGCGTGAGAGTGAGTAGAGGAAAAATCTAAGAATGGGAAAACCCAACAAATGATATAATTAAGAAGCATCACATGCACATTTCAGCATGTGATTCACTGTATGATGCTGCACACAGAGCATAGAAGAGCTATTGTGTCCCAAATGCCATTCTATATACTAAACAGTGTGCTAAATTACATTTCAACCAGGGTGAAGCGCACACTGTATAGGATATTCTGTGCAGTTTTATTTATTGTACTCAAATATTTCAGGATTTTATTTTGATTATTTAGGCTCTGCTCCCTACATCTTCAACACATTTTATTTTCTTTAGTTTTGTTTTTATTTATTTATTTATTATTATTTTTTTATTACCTGGTCAGGGTCATGGCAGGTCCGGTTTCCACAGAATCACTGCAATGCAGTAACACACCCCAGATGTTTGTGCATAAAAAGACCAAAGCAATGCCAGATTTCTCACAGAGTTACATCCACACAACTTTCTGTGGTTTACAAAGGTTCCAGCGCAACCTAAAACATAACTGTAAAGCACTATGTTGCAAAATTTTTTTGTCAGATTAAGTTTAAGGTAAGTGCACCATAAACAGTCTGCACAAATTGGATTTACATTTACATTTACATTTTTGGCATTTAGCAGACACTCTTATCCAGAGCGACTTTCAGAAGAGCTTCCACAGTAAACATTTCCCTACTCTAGTTTAAGTAGACAACAGTCCAAGGATACAAATCTGCTGAAACCCTGTTAAAACAAAGTTTTAATGGGATGCTATAGAAGGTAAGTGCATGTTATTGCTCAGCCTAAGTGCTTAGTAAAGATGTGGGTCTTTAATCATCTTTTGGAGACAGTATATTGAAATATATATTGAAAGCTTCATTAACAACATATCAAAACGCCAAAAAGAAATTAATAACACTGCTGCTGTGCAAAAAGAGTTTGATTACTGAAACTTATGCTTAGGCGTTAGTTTTAGTGTTGCCATTATAACCTGTTAAACCCTTTTACACACTGACCAAGCGCTGCATTGGTTTTTGTGTATTTGAAGGTGTATACAAATTTCATTTTCAGCAGTGAAGAACATAAAGTTCTCTATACAGGCTAATCACTAGTTACACAAAATTCATCAGTTCAAGTTCAAACACAGTCCTGGACAACTTTTGTATCTCCAAGTGACCTCACTTGCATGTCTTTGGTCTGTGGGAGGAAACCGGAGCTCCCGGAGGAAACCCACGCAGACACGGGGAGAACATGCAAACTCCACACAGAAAGGACCTGGACGCTTCACCTGGGAATCGAACCCAGGACCTTCTTGCTGTGAAGCAACAGTGCTACCCACTGAGCGACCCGGCTACTTAAACTTCTAGTAAGCGTGTGTATCTTCCAGAGTTCTTCGCTTGGCTAGCCGGTGTTTAAATTGTAATTTGCAGTTACGAGACCACTGGAATGCAGCATAACTTTCAATTAGTGCTGAGGGCAAAATCCTTTGTTCTTTCTAACTCTCACACACTGTGGGAGGAAACCGGAGCATCTGAAGGAAAGCCACGCGGACACGGGGAGAATATGCAAACTCCACACAGAAAGTACCCGGACCGCCCCACCTGGGGGATCGAACCCAGAACCTTCTCGCTGTGAGGCAATAGTGCTACCCACTTAGCCACCGTGCCACCCGCACTTATTGTATCTCCCCAATTGTTTAATTGTACTTCTTTATTCATTACACATCAGCCCAGATGCCAATCTTTATTCTGGATCTGCTGCACCTAAAATAAAACGCTATCTGATGAAGACTGAATTAAATTGTTAGGGTAAAGACTTTACCTAATTTTATGATTAATGGTACAGCTGGTCTCTCTCCATGTTCAAAGTTATTTGTGAGGGCAAACTGACAGATGACTTAAGATGGTAATTATTTAAGCTTTAATTTACCCACTGAACGGGTCACCTTGGCCATCATCGCAACCATTGCCCCCCCTGAGAGATTTGGCAGGAGCCGCCACTGGGTCTGACTAGAAAAAAAAAGCTAAACCAGGTTAATTGATCAGATTTGTTGTGGTTTGTACACACCTTGTTTACTCTCAGCACTGGAAGGTGTTCAGTTTGTGGACGGTGGTTGGCTCGGGAATGACGTGTGTACGTTTGATCAGGCCACGCCCACTCCAGCCTGCGAAACGGCCGTTATTCAGAGTCAGACTCAGAATCGTTCACTTTGGGTGTCAGTCTTCACAGCTCTGTGGAAATGTGGACAAGCGGCTTTTACACGACAAATTGTGATTGTTTTAACACTTTTATTTCGTGTACAAATTTATAGTCATGTCTCATTAGCTTTTAATCCATATTAGTGTTTATTTGGGAGTCACATTCGCGCGTAAACAACCGTGTCTTTCCACACAGAGCTGCGCGAGCGGACGTGAGAGCTGAGAAGAAGTTGAGGTAAGTAAGGTCTCACCGGTCTGCATCACCTCATTACACACAAACTGTATTTTAACTAAAACGCTATCTTTAAACATTCAGTTTATGCATAGCACTATATCAATCTATAATAATATAGTTTAGTCGGCTTTTTTGTTAGGCTGCACGACATGTAGAATAAGAAATACCGGCTGCTGTTGCTGAGAGTTCAGTGTTTCTGTACCAGATTGCTGTTTCATCTGTAATCTTCATGTAATCTGCTGCATGGATTAATGCAAATAACATCATTCTAGTAGAGTTCAAGATACACTGGTCAGGGTTCCACTGTTATTACTAATGCAAAAGAAATGAGAATATTTGGAAAACACAATTGAACAATGTATTAAAGCAAGCAGATTTTGATGATGAAGGGTGTTGAGTTTCAAAGATTTTGAGTTTAGGGGACGTCGAGTTACAAGGCACCTCTGTATTTTTCTATTTTCTATAGTTTCTGTATTGCACAAAAACACTGCACCTTTTAACCCATAATGTGAATTGCGCATGCTAATGTTTATAGGTATGAATGTGTGAATGTGTGTGTTGAGAGAAAGTGAGTTGTGTGTGATAAGACCTGCGAGCATCTGTGTAACCAAAAACAAACTTCTTGTATGTGTAAGCGTACTTGGCCAATAAAGCCCGATTCTGACATTATGGATATGTGCCCATGACCATCTCAATACACCACAATTCATACTTGCTCTCTTGTATTTGCAAGGCTAATATTATATTGTACTAGATCATATCATGGGCAAATCTGATCAGATGTATCACAGGACTCCAGACAACAGCATCTAAAATACACCAAACTTACTCTCACTAGTGAGTAAGCTTTATTCCACACTCCAATATGCTAATGAACAATTGAACACTCCAGAACAGTTAATCCTTGTGACACTTCTACAAATTACCTATTTATTGTATACAATGACACACAGCATTACAGCAATACACTGGTGTTTCACGTTCAGTTTTCATTCCTTATTTATATACAGTGGTACCTTGAAACTCAACGTCAATTGGTTCTGGGAGTGGCGTTGAGTTTAAAAGGCGTTGAGTTTTAAGGTTTTTTTTTTTCTCGTAAGGATGTATAGAAAATGCGTTCCATGATCCTGTAGAACTGCATATATTTTAGGCTAATGTAAAATAATGGGGTTGTTTTTAACACTTATACACTGAAAACAACAGCAATATAATATAAAAAAACACTGAAATACAATTGAAAAACAGTTAATAATTAATATAAAAATACAATAAAACCTACTCTTTACCTTTACTTCTTAATTGTTTTCTTATACTTAATTAGTGGAGAGCACATATGAGCAGTAATAATTAAGAGAGGTTTAGTGTTTCTATGTCGTTCTTTTAATACATGAAGTCACATTAGGCTTTGTTTTTTAACAATAAGCATTTTAGACTTTCAGAAAAGCTGATTCTCACAATTTCTCAGCACCCCGAGCTGTAACACTAGTTTAAAAGTGAAACAGGAGGAAAATCCAAATAAACACAGATACATGTGCACACTTTCAGGGTGAATTTGACGGTTATTCCACACAAATGCAGATTATAAAACGGATAGTTCCGGTCCTAAAATCTGATTGGCTGAGCCGCGTTCGAAGCCGTTGTAAAATCCCCGATAAACTCACACCTATGACCACCTCACATCATTCCATATTAATACGCCACTGAATAGAGAAAGTTAATGTTATTTTCGCCCTCACGTTGCCTAGCAACACTGTTAATCGGATTACCTTGCGTCGCGGAAGAATGCTTTATTGTAAGTTTATACACAATAAATACATTTATGATTAAACATTGTTGTATTTATTATATTTTATGTTGACCGCCGTTTTATAAAAGCAATAAGCCACTCGAGACCGTGCGTTACTGCTATGATTTTAGCACGGGGAAAGAAGTTTTAGGCACGACGCGAAGCGGAGTGAAGCAAAAACTTCATCCCCGTGCTAAAATCACAGTAATGCACGGCCTCTCGTGGCTTATTGCTTTATTCTTCCCGTATTCGCACTTTGATGACGTTTTACTGCACCGATCAAGCCGAGCGCTGAACAAAGCAGCAGTCGCACACACGTTGAGTTTAAGGGAAACGTTGAGTTAAGGGTACAAATTTCTTGACGAAGGGTGTTGAGTTTAAAAGATTTTGAGTTTAGGTGACGTTGAGTTACAAGGCACCTCTGTGTTTTTCTGTTTTCTATAGTTTTTGTATTGCACAAAAACACTGCACCTTTTAAACCCATAATGTAATTTGCACCTGCTAATATTTATAGGTATGAATGTGTGAATGTGTGTGTTGAGAGAGAGTGAGTTGTGTGTGATAAGACTGTCCTTATTGTATTTTGTGCACTGCGAGCATCCGTGTAACCAAAAACAAATTCCTTGTATGTGTTTAAGCATACTTGGCCAATAAAGTTGGATTCTGATTCTGACATTATGGATATGTGCCCATGACCACCTCAATCCACCACAATCTATACTGCTCACAAACGACAGCATTGCTCTCTTGTATTTGCAAGGTTAATATTATATTGTATTTGATCATATCATGGGCAAATCTGCTGCTGAAGTTACACTTGTATCCACTAGTCAACATCTTTTTTTATTGGACAAACTTGTTTGTTTTCATTGAAAAACATTTGAATGTGGAATTGATGTAGCGATTCAACTGACACGTTGCTGGAAAGCTCATTTAAATATTATTATCATTTACTTGCATACTCTTAATTCTGAGAGTCAGTTTGTTTGGTATATGACGTGTCCACTCTGACCAAATTGACATTGACTTAATGATAAAATATGTATTCACATATCTAACTCATGTGTGTACTATGCTGCATTGATACCAAGGTATTTTATATAATTACAATGCAAGCGAAAGATGAAATTGTTTACAAATAGAAGATTATTTGCTTTGAAACAGTATGCAATGTTCTTGTATATGTTCTTCAAATATGCTGTATAAAAATGTGATTAGTCACAGCTGCCAGGTCTTTGAATTTGAAGAGTTTTACTTTTCAATGAAGAATAGAACTGGGTCCATAATGAATAACAAGCATCATCTAATAAACACTGTAGCAAGCATAGATTTATTAGGATTTTGCAGGGACATGATTTTGTGTGTCAGATGAGGTTTTGATGGCGTTCCACTATATTTGGATATAACAGAGCACTGAGCTACATTTTAGTCCACATCTACATTACATCTAAACAATTCTGTGACAAGCTACACCATAGTGTATCTATAATTGATGGCATAAGCCGGATAGCCTAAATAGGTTTCCAGAGAATGTATTAATGTAAAGACAGAAACAAGTGGAAAATCCTCGTCTTGTGGGAGTGTGTGGAAAGTTTGTGTGTATAAATACATGGAAAAAATGTCAAATGTTGCCTACCTGAAAATAACACTTTGTGAGCAGATGTGTAAATGGCAGAGCAGAATAAAGCTTGGGAGAAGATTAGAGTCTCCCATACTGCTGTAGCTTACATATTATAATTAATGAGCCTTTCGGTTTGCCCTGCAATAAATGGCTTGATTTGACTCTGATTTCATGTATCTGTGATGGAACAATTCGCTTCATTTCAAAACACTGCCTTCTGTTCAAACTATTTTACTGTCGATGTACTTGTGTTTTTAAATGTCATTCTTAAAAGTGTCACGGTGGGTAGCACTGTCGCCTCACAGCAAGAAGGTCCTGGGTTTGGTCCCCAGGTGGGATGGTCCAGGTCCTTTCTGTATGGAGTTTGCATGTTCTCCCCTTGTCTGCGTAGGTTTCCCCCAGATGGTCTTCAATGGTCAGGACCCCCACAGGACCACCACAGATCAGGTATTATTTAGGTGGTGGATCATTCTCAGCATTGCAGTGTCACTGACATGGTGTTGGTGTGTTAGTGTGTGTTGTGCTGGTACAAGTGAATCAGACACAGCAGCGCTGCTGGAGTTTTTAAATACCGTGTCCACTCACTGTCCACTCTATTTGACACTCCTACCTAGTTGGTCCACCTTGTAGATGTAAAGTCAGAGATGATCGCTCATCTATTGCTGCTGTTTGAGTTGGTCATCTTCTAGACCTTCATCAGTGGTCACAGGACACTGCCCACGGGGCACTGTTGGCTGGATATATTTTTGGTTGGTGGACTATTTTCAGTCCAGCAGTGACAGTGAGGTGTTTAAAAACTTCAGCATCACTGCTGTGTCTTATCCACTCATACCAGCACAACACACACTAACACACCACCACCATGTCAGTGTCACTGTAGTGCTGAGAATGATCCACCACCCAAATAATACCTGCTCTGTGGTGGTCCTGTGGGGGCCCTGACCATTGAAGAACAGCGTAAAAAGGGGCTAACAAAGCATGCAGAGAAACAGATGGACTACAGTCAGTAATTGTATAACTACAAAGTACTTCTATATGGTAAGTGGAGCTGATAAAATGAACAGTGAGTGTAGAAACAAGGAGGTGGTTTTAGTGTTATGGTTATCTGTGTATTTTGGCATTAATAATAGTAAAACAGTCAAATTGACAAGCTGGTCAACGCTTAAGGCATTCCTTAAATTAAAACCCTAATGATGACACAGTAAAAAATCAGTGCAATTGCATTAAAGTTTTATAGCAGCAGTCAGGATGTACAGACTAGTTCAGACACATCTCTCTCCTGCAAACTATTCAGATCAAAAGGCGTAGTAAAGTAATTACTTTTGGACAAAGAAAGATGGAGACACATTTGTGATTGCTCTCTTATTAATGTGGGTGTAATTTGGACTTTCTTCACTTGCCAAGCTCAGTAATAAAAATAAGTTTTGAATGTATCTTTGCAACAGTGTCAAAGACTTTGTATTTAGCACTATTTGGAAGGTTTACTTAAAGAAACAGGGTGCACAGTTTCTGCATGTGTAGTGACTATGTTTGTAGTGACTGTCTAAAAAGAAGTTCAATATAAATGTAGTGGGGAAAATAAGTGGCACCAAAGCAAGCACAAGTACACTGGAAATAAAAACACATTTGATGAAATCAAAATGCAGAAAGGGTCCAACTCTGCAGCAGCTCTTCTTTTTTCTCACACTTTTTTTTAAATAATAACATTACACACAATGCATACAATTACATACACAATATTTGGCTTCTCAATTCAAACCTTTCTGAAAGGGTTTTGCATTGCCTGTGGTGGGTGACATTGTGATATGTTCGCTCTTTCTGTTATGGAGAGAAAAGGAGATCAAGCCCTGACACGCTTTTAACAGTGCTGTAAATCATCTAGGATATTATACAGGAAGGTTTCTGGAGCCTTGGGCTGCTGGTAGGTATTCACCATGGCTGTCTGTGAGCTCCAATTGCTGTTCCGGAAATATTTCGACCTAGTTGTCTTTTTCAGGTAAATTCATTTACACTGTTGAGACATGCTATGACTTTCTCCAAAAGCAAAAAATAATGTCAAAATCATGTAAATACAAAGAATTGTCAATACTTTATCTTGATAATGGTATTGCTATTTAATAATTTGAACAGTGTTAGCATCAATATGCCATTATGATTTTGTATGAGTTAGAAGTTACATCCAAATGCTGAAAATGCAAACTTCACCTTTTCTTCAGATATTCTTTTTTCCACATAAAAAAACTTTAAACCTTAAGTTTCAAAAACCTTAATTGGCATCTTCCAGTGAATTTTTTTAGCAGACATTCTCCCTTTTCCATCAGAGCTGCATCTGTGCTGCATCTGTGCTCAATTTATTTTTATTTTTATACTGTGCATGCCAACAGAGAAAGCACTCATGAGCTTTCCAGCCTGAAGATGTCTCAAAATGAGCTTCATTATGGAAGCAGATACTTTTTAGCCAATAGTATAAAACATCCCACGGTTTTTAAATAGCTCCCTAAAGGCATGGGCTTAGCCCATCTGCAGCCCTAGAGATGACAAATTTGCATGCTGTCCTCTCATGTGAACCTCCTTCCTTTGCTAAATTATCTTTGACAGATTCTACTGCAAATCAATTGTGGCTATCCAAACACAGGCTAGCCTACTGGTAGCCAAAGCTGCATATTGCGGGAAACAGGGATTTTAGTATAAATAATGAATAAAGTAATGTAATTAAATGTGACTTTCTGGTTTGAATTAGCTGACAAATCAGTCCACACATTTACTTAGTTGTACTTGGAAGAGTCATTGGGTAGAGAATGAACTACTACTGTTAGACATGTAATTTTATTTGTATTAAATATTAAATCGTACCAACTGTAGTAAAAATGTACAAAATAATAAAAGCTAATTTGTAAGACTGATTATTGCATAGCATGAGGTCATAGTTGTAGTTTTGGCTTCAAGTTTGTAATATAAGTGTCTTAAAATAGTATTTAGCTCCCCAAACTTAGGGTGCACATTTTTTTTAATATATTATATTTTATGTGTTTTTTCTCCCAATTGTCAATTTGTCTTTTGCTGCTGGGGATCCCCGATTTTTTGCATTTGAGGAGAGTACATTGCTGCTCACGCCTCCTCCAACTCACTCGCAGCCCTTAACGAAAAACTTTTCCACCCATGCACTCTGCACAGGTGCCTCTATCTGCCAACCAGGGTCCTTACACAGCGTTTGAAGACCCCACCCACATAATCCGGTCATCCCTCCCTGCAGGCACTTCCAATTATGCCCACTAGATGGCGCCCAGCTGATCGGTGGCAACGCCAAGTTTTGAACTGAAGAGTTCAGAATCTCGATGCTGGTGTGCTAGCGGAATATCCCTCCGTAGTAAGTTTCCAGTTGATTTTTTTAACAGCCTTAAATAAAAAAGTTAAAGCTACATTTAACAAAAAGAAAAAAGTGGTGATGTTAAAACATATTTAGCATAGTTAAAACATATTATTAGTAACTTAAAGACTTCTTTGATTTCTTGCAACACATACGTTAAATACATTTCTAGAACAATTTGTACAGCGTCACATGACAGACACCAGATGTAACCCTGCACCTGTGTTGTTGGACCCTAGTGCAGGAGAACTAAACAAGAATGAACAATATTGTGGATTACCATTTTTAATACCCCCTTAAAATAAAGGATATAAATGTCCTTAAGTGACCATGTCACCTTGTTAGACATCTGTGGCAAAACTTTTAACTGCTGTACAGTGTTGCAGTACACATCACCTTCAACCAACTGGCAGAACTTAACAGAAAAAGATTAATGAGCCAATATGCTTCATTAGTTTGTGTGAAATTAAGACCTATATTAAAAGAGTACTGGCTATTGTTTCTACAAAACAATGGCTCATGCATGACACAATAGGGTGATACTTAGGAATTGTTGGTATTTTATTATTTTCATGTGGCGGCTCAGCCTAGCCGGCAGGCAGAGCTGAGTTTCGATACGATGTATTCGAGATCCCAGCTCTGGTTTCAGCGTGTGTTTTTACTGCTGCGCCACCTGAGCGGCCGGTATTGTAGCTTTGACAGTCACTGATGAAAAAGGGTTGGCATTGATAGCACTTTCAATTTTAAAATAGTTGCACACTGCTTTGCTTTAATAGCTGGAAAAATGTGGATGAAAATTTAAAAAAAAAAAGTTACTTTATGACTCTGTTACAGTGGATAATTCCTGTTGTTTACTCAGTTCTATAACAGCTTAGGCTCGGTTTCATCCTGACATTTGGTCGGATACACTCGATTTGTGTGGCCGCTGTCAGCATCTCATGTGGCTGTTAGTATTGGCGTAATATGCTTTTTGAATTATAGTGCGGTGCTTTGTATTGGTGTGGAGAACTTTTTGAAATGGGTTTTTAATACAGGCACCAAAAACTTTCTGTTTGCAAAATATACTTTTATTTTTTAATTTTCACTCCAAGGAATTATGGTCTTTTTATGGTTCATTTGCAATGTTGCATTGACGTTATGACTTATTGACAAGTGTTACTTTGTTAGGAGTGTCTTTCCCACATTTGTTTTACTTCACATTGAATTGTTGTACATATATGATTAAGCAGTAAACCTGTAAACCTGGGGTTCTCTTGGATTGATTAAACTGATGAATTTACTGAAATAGGCGCTTGACATTTTTTAACTTAAGCATTGGTGGGCCACTAGCTTCCAAAAATTAAATACAGATCACGCGCACAGTGAGGGTACTATAACATAGTGCTACAGGCAGTCTTTGTCCTGGAAATATTTTTAGTAGAGATCACATGTTGTTTAGGCATGCGATTCAGATGCTCCTCAGACGCAGCTTTCGCCAACTGAGAAGTGGCTGCTTCACACAATCAAGCACTTGTGAGCAATCTATGTGATGGATCTGGGTGTTAGCCATTTTCCCTAAACTGTTGTGTTTCACAAGCTTTGCCATTTTCTTCTAATTAATGCTAGATAGTGTAGTTAATGCTTATGCAGCACATCTTCCCGTCTGTTTTTAAAAAGTCAAATTGTTTATTTTGTCCACTCACTGCTTACATATCATAGTTAGTCATACAGAATGGACTGTTGTAAAGGACTATATGCCTTTGCTGTGGCACTGCAGTACTTGTTTGACAAAGACACTTTAATTCACTTGGACTGATGTATTGCTGAAACTGCCAGCAGACCATCTTAGCGCAAAAGCTTGGAAAGAGTAACTTGACCAGCAGACCAGAGGGAAAAAAAATGGAATGGTGCAGAACATGTCGCGGTTATCTGAAGTAAAATAACCTTACTACTTTTGTGCAGATGTTTGCTGTATGCATGACTGTAAACTTCCTTGTGTCACACAGGACTAGGCAATTCAATAATATATAATATGAGTAGGTATATGTTATTAGAGCTGTGTTGTGATCATTTAGTCACATTTTGTCTATGCTTATGTCATTTCCAATGCTGCTTTTTAGCATTAGTGAGCAGCAGCATTAAGTTGTTTTTTTATATGAATATTAGTTATAATTAAGCAATAGAACACGAGTGTGTTATCGTGAATAACGTCACGGCTGTGATTCGGCCGTAGATCATCACAGCCGTGATGTTATTCGCGATAACACACGACCTCGAGTGTTCTATTGCTTTTATACAACAGTTTTTACAAAATAAAGAAAGAAAATAAATCAAAGAAGCCCTGAATTTCATAATAAATATGCTTTAATATTGACAATACCTTCCGCCAAAAAGTAGTTCCACAACGAATATAAAGTTTAACACTACAAAGCAGACATCCCAAGTTGCAAAAACTCATTTCAGGGAGGTAAGAACAACAAGAAGAAGAAGGCAAGAACCTCCAAAGGGAAAAAAAAGAAATAAAAAACCTCTCGCACACACCAAAGGATATGGGTGATAACAGAACTTTTAGGAGCTGCTAACTGGGCTATTAAACTAACTGTTCGCGTTACAAACACATTAATGTTCCCTACATAGTGCACTAGATAGTGAATTAGATAATTGATTTATGTTCCCTACACAGTGCGCTAGATTGTATATGAGATAACGGATTTAAAACGTGATCGGGAATAAAGGCTGTGTCGCCTGCGTGCGCGTTTGTGTGCATGAAGCTTGTCGTTACTGGCAACGCGTCAGCGGAGTAATATAGTTGTGGTGTGAAAAGGCCGTGCTGTTATCATGAATATCAGCACGGTTAGAACGCTTCTCAACCAATCAGATTGTAAGGTCTGAACTAACTGTTGTATAAGACCTAGTTTAAGCTGTATGGAATGTTTTAATCTAGTATGTATTTTACACAGCGGCATAGTGGCAAAGCTAGAAGGACCTGGGTTCAATTGCCCAATCAGAGACAGCCAGGGTCCTTTCTGTGTGTAGTTTGCATGTTCTCCCTGTTTGCATGTGTTTTCCTTGGGTGCTCCGGCTTCCTCCCACAAGTCCAAAGATATGCAGTCAGACTAAATGTCTTGTGTGTCAGTATGTGTGTTTGGCCTGTAATGGAGTGGCGACCTGTCCAGGGTGTTCCCTATGGGGTGTTTTCCACACCAGCCGATAGTCACTCTTAGTGGGCTAGCGTATTTTACTGCTGCACCACCTGAGAGCCGTAACGGCTTCACTTTAAAGACTTACAAATGATTTTCATTCCTGCATAACTGTGGTTTAATGCCACATGCACGAAGTCTCCACAGAGGAACAATATATCTTTTAACAGATGGATTCAAGTTGACTCAGTTTAGCCAATGAATCTGTGTTTGTTTATAAACAGATGCAGAGTGTGTGGGCTTATTTGCTAGTAATAAGTGCCAGACCAAATGCACCATGGGATATTCATGGCTTATTGCCTGTAAGGCTTGAAAACTGGGACTGTCTAAAAGGACAGAATTGATGTAAATGTCAATATCTTTTTTTAAATGAACCACATACACAAACCGTTTGCAGGGATGCTGAAAGAACAATAGTACTTTTGGTGTCATCGTGGTTTAGACTGAATCTGTGGTGGATGATGGGTGATCAGGGCAGAGAGTCTGAATAGTACTCTGGAGGAGCACAGTAGAAGCACATCCTGTTAACAGGAACAAAGTGGTCACAAACTGAGGTCTTAAATCACAGCCTCAGCATCTAGCCACTACACCCCTCAAATTCCAGTTAACAAGCACAAATTCAACATCTGGCCTTAGTTAAAACACTGGCCGTGTCAACATATCAACACCACACAGGCCTCTTCCATCGGAAATGAGGGTCATTTAATGTGACACAAGGTAAACTGTCATTATCAGTGTGGGATTAAAAGAGTGTGTATTAGCAAATGCATATTCAGATGCTTTAAAGGACAGTAGGATCCAGTATGTGATTAACCTTTGACGTTGTACTGATTTTCCACGTTATCCTTAGACAGCACCTTGTACAAAACCCAATATTTAAGAGCAGGGCTAAAAGTCAATTGTACACAACTACAGTGTGTTAAATTTGAGAGTAAGTATTGCTTTTATGCTAAATGTAACTTTTTAGTGTTGTATAAACATCCTGGTTAGTACACAGCTTTATGTCTGAGAGCTGAGTAGGGAAATATTAAAATTTCAGCAACATACATAATACATTTTTATTAGATGAAATGGTGTTTCGAGCAATAAATATTAAGTCATTTGGTTCTTTACTACAAACCAGACTCAAACCAGCAGTTTTTTATTCTTTGGTGAAGGTAAGAATGAATGGAGCTGGTTTGATGGTAGATTGGATGACCTGGGTTCAATCATCGACTCAACAGTTACAGTCTGTGAAGAGTGTTTTATGATGGGGTTGCTCTGGGTACTTTTTTTCCACCTACCAGAATGTTCATGTAGGGTCTGTTTAAAAACCTAGTGAGCTACCTTTCTGTCTACTGCCTACATAGGAAGCTGCCTAAGTAAAAAAGATTCTAATAAGTCATCGACTTATAAGTCACATTATTCGGACGTGCTACTTAGACAGTGATTACATCAAACCATTCAAACCAAAGGGATGAGGTGGCAAAACCCGCTAGAATGTCAACTAACATCTTCCTCCATCTACCGAGATTGTTAAATTGTCACTTACGCGCCTGAATTTGCAAATAAATGACACTTGTACACGTTTATACGAATTAAAAATCAATGATAATTTATTTACATTTGAAAATAACTCTGTCCGTTGCTCCGCATTCGTTCTCCATATTTGTCATTTTTTTGTGAGAAAAGTTTTGCCGCACTAAATGCTGGGATTGCCTTTATCGCTAAGGAAGCATCGGATTAGGCGCCCAGGTGGCGCAGCGGTCGGCAGTGCCTGCAGCAGATAGTAATTGGCCACTGCATCTGCGGGTGGGGACAGGACTATGTGTGGGTGGGTGGGTCTTTATACGCTGTGTAAGGATCCTGATTGGCGGAAGAGACGCCTGTGCAGCGACGTGCTCTCCTGGATGCAATCTGGTATTCCTCAGCAGCGGAAGACAAAATTGAATGCACTAAATCGGGAGAAAATGGGGAGAAAATGCTTTAAAAAAAAGGAAGCATCGGATGCTCCCCCGTTATTTAGTCAAAATACCGGTCAAATTTAAGGTACCTTACTAGGCAGCATTGTAAGGCATCTAAGAATTCGAACAGACTTCTTCTTGGGATCGCATGTAAGATGACGTAAAATGCGTTTATGTAGAGAGCTCACTAGGTTTTTGAACACACCCATAGTAAATTGCCCACTTTAAATTGCCAGTAGGTAAGAATGTAGACCCTTTCAAGGGTGTATTCCTGCCTTGTGTCCAGTGTTTCTGGGAGGCCCCTGACACATCATCAGATGGTTAGTAAATATGTAGTAAAATATAAGAATGCTATAGTGTAGGTTACTGTTTAATTAAGTCATCATTTCTAGTGTTGTTATCATTCACTGAAGAAAAAAAGTGATGAAATTTGTGTTTTCTGTTTAGAGTTTGGCTTTAGGTTCTGATATTTTGTAACAGTTATTTTGTAGTATTATGTTTGCTAATCTTACAGCTGAAGTAAAGTGTGTGGTGCATGCTGGGCAGAAAACAAGCTATCACTGATATTTTTGGATGAAAGCACATATGGACATGGACACTTTGGACAGTGCTGATTAATCATGTGCATTACTGTAAAACGTTGGTGCCATGTGCAAAGGCGAAGCAGAGCAATGAAAAATTACTAGACATGACAAATACGTATCTGTCTGCCAATTATTTTAGGCAAAAGTAAAGGTCATATCATAAACTTTTCCCGAACCTCCAATTTCACTGTGTATTTTTCTGGGAAACTGTGGTTTGGTTAGGGTGTGGTAAAATTGTTGTGGAGGGACATTTTTCAAGATTTGTGTTTCTACTTTCTGAAAGAAAAAAAAAAAACACCACTTTGGTTTCTTCCTGCCTTAAAATGTCTTTGGAACATGCCCTTACATCAGACAAGAGCTCTGCCCTACAAAGGCAAAGCTACAATTTTGGCCATTACCGAGTTAGGATCAGTGCTCACACACACACACACACACACACACACAGTGTACCTGCTATTATAGGTACTGAATAAATAAATAATAAGCACATGGTGACATGAATGCCCGACCAGGGCAAACATGGCATTGCATTTTGCTGTCTTGCTAATGAAGAGCCTGATGAGACGTAATGCATTTAATTGGTCCAAAATGTTACTGGATACATGCATTACAGTTATGTGTGCCATTCCACCTCTACTGAAACCTGGGTTCAAGTTTCGGTTGTCACTGTTGTGTGCCTCAACAGACAGTTGGCCATCCCTGAGGAAGGTAAGTGCACATAGAGATGCCCTTGCTAAAGTGACTTCTATGGACTGGTTGAGGCACCAGCACAATAATTCTCTGTATGTGGTAAAGGCTTTCTGTAAGAATCTGCCACTGACCTGTTCTGTTCTAAAAACAAAGGTGTCAAGTCAAGTCAGCTTTATTTGTATAGCACTTTTTACAATAGACATTGCCTCAAAGCAACTTTACAAAATCCAGGACCAGCTGTCCAGGTGTCATGTATGTCAGAGGAAGTATGTGCTAGTCCATTTATATTTAACTTTTTAGGTTGATCAGAGCGTCTAGGAACTTTAAAGCCATCTCATTTATTTCATCAGTCTTTTTTTGTAAGTGACTTTTTAGCTACAGTATTATTCTACTTTAGTTAAGCTTCTTGTACTTTGGTTCCTTTTCAATCTTGTAGGTGCAGGGCTACACCTTGCGCTTCAGTAGCCAAGTGCAAGCCGCTCCTTTACGGATTAGGCATTAAAACATAAGGGCTTGTGACCATCCTGCATGTAGGCAAATCTGCAAAAAGCAAAACATTTTAAGCTTTTAAGTTGTTTTGTGCTGAACACTATTTCTAAATTTCTATTTCTTGTGTTTTGTGAGTTGCATTCATCCACATTTGTATATGTGTGGTCACAACAGAGGTGGTGTCTTTGATAAATGCTTTTTATTGCTCATTGTTGAAGTGAAAATGACAGGCATTAACAAACTCTTAATAGATTGAGAAATATGCATATAAAATAAATATGATGGTGTTGATGATATGCAAGCAGTTACTATATCTGTTCATAATAATGACAGGACCCTGTCATGGCACCAGATGGAACTGGGGATTAAAGTCTTACATAAATCATCACAGCATTTTGTGTTTTTCACTCATATTCACATGTACGATGAGTGTTTGAGTGTTTCTCTCTGTCCAGCTGGCAGATCCGGGTAGAGGGGCTGAGCATGGCTGAATCTGACGAGGAGTGCAGCAGCAATGACAGCCAGCAGAGAAAGAAGCCGCCTTGGCTTCATTTGGATATTCCCACCACACAAGGCCCGATTGAGGATCACAACATCTTTCTACAGGTATTATACATATTCTGTTTACAAATTTACAAGTTTTACATTTTGACTGTAAATGTACAGGTTACAAAGAAATAAACACTTTGTACTAATATATGGACTAACAGACAGTTGATGAACTGCCTGCTCCAAATTCATTTCATGTGGGAGATAGTGAGAAAATGTGTGTGATGCTGCAGTAGACTGGCTTCCAGTCCATGGGTTATTCCTCATCTTGTGCCCAGTCTTGTTTAAACAAGAGCTGTGCCCACCCTGAAGAGTGTAAAATTGTTACCAAAGTTGAATGAATGACTGATACAAATATGTCCTGCACAAATTGAGTGGTTCAGCCAAGTTGTGCACAATCCAATTGAATCCTAATATCAGATTACTAATACTACTAATCTCTAATCTAGTGTAATATTGACATCCTGACAGTAAACAATACAACTTTCCTATATTAACCAGCTCAAAAATTTGTGGCACCCGGCTCAAAAGGGCTCAGTAACGTACCTGAGGATTTAAGTGAAATCTGGCTTCTGCTGCCACCATCAGGTCGTGATTGGAGATTTTAACAGATTTTGACTCAAATTCACAGAATCAAGCATTACCGTGGCTTGGCCTGTTGTGTTTTGCTTAAAAAATAAGTTTTCAAGTTTTTTTTCTTCAGATTAATGTATTTCACACTGATCATGTAAATATAATAAATTTATTTTACATGGTTCAGTTTATCTCCTGTTTTCAGTTTGAGATTAAGCAAATTAAGAACATGATTTTCATAACCTTTTTAACCATCTTCACCAAGCGTGCCAATAATTCTGGAGCTGACAGTATATGATAGTCACCCAGCTCTCAAATAAAGACACTGATAAGACTAAAACAAGGCATTTTTGTAAATGGAGCTGTGGCTATTTAATGAGTGAATTCACATCATGCTATTGTAGTCACCCACATTGTTTTTTCTTTGGTCATGGCTTCACAGATGTAACCCATATGCATTATGGGTTCTTCCAAGAAGTGTAATTCCAAGTGCCTCAGCCATGACCAGCACTTTATGTACCATTAAAAACAGCTGGTTTATCAACAAGTCTTTCTATCTTAAAGTTCAGAACATTATAAATGTAACCACATCATCAGGAATGTCCTGATGTGATTTTTTTAAATTTTCAGCTTTTCTCACATTTGATTACACAGAACTGTGTCTATCAACCAACATATAATAATCAGAAACTAACTCTCTGTAGATAAGTTATAATAAGTTACTAATGCAGTCACTAATACCTCATTCAAAGCAAAAACAAATGTGGAGCAGACCAGAATATTTGTCAATTTGCATCCAACAGTCAGCAAAAGTATATTACATTTCTTTTACAGAAAACCACAGTACATAGTACATAAGTACTAATACGTTTGTATGTTCTCCTGCAGCCATGGGCACAGAACAGTCTTTTCCTGCGCAGTGCCAGTGTGCCCACAGAGAACTTTCAGCTCAGATTTCTGCCGGTGGACCCCTATGCCTCACGCAGACCATCAGTACTGTGTAAACCTTCCCTCACACAGACCATCAAGAGGTAGGGGCACATAAACACATGGACATGATTGTTTTGGAATTAGGCATGCAGATAAACATCAGTACAACTAAATGATGTTGTTCAGCTGCATGTACTAAATGGAATTTGTCAAATCAGTGGTCACACCTCGTTAGCAAAGAATGTTTTGTGCAGCTTGTTAGTGTTTTTGTGTGATTGTTTTACTGTGCACCAAGGTGTTGTACCAGATAAAATATTGTGGCGTTTTTTTTGCAGTTGTTTTCTATTCCAAATCGCTATTGTACATTTTATCTGCACTTGATTAGACATTCATCCCCGTTAGAACAGCATACGTTTCTCATTACCTGCTGTGGCATTTGGGCGTACATTTACTTTGAAATTCTTTCTGCTTGATGCTTACCTATCTTGCTGTCTGACTTACCTTTCTGAATTTCTGCAATAGTAAATGTTTACTTTTTAGTTTTCTTACAAAGCTATTTACTAACTAACTTTACTCTTTTTCTTCTTTTACCTTTCTCTGATTTCCTCTTCTCCTCCTCTTGCTGGACCATGTTTTTAGCCCTGTAGGGAAACGGGTTCGCTTTGAGCAGATAAGCACAGTGCTGGTTAATGGCCAGTGTTTCTCTCGACTGGACGCCACCAGACGCCAGTCACTGCCCCAAATTGTGCTCAGGTACTGTCAAGCAACGAGTGACTCAGAGCAAAAGGACAAATGCCTTTCATTCACCAACTCCACATTCATCTCATTTACATTTACATTTTCAGTATTTAGCAAACGCCTTTATTCAAAGCGACTTACAGTATACAGCAATTGAGGGTTAAGGGCCTTGCTCAAGGGCCCAACAGCAGCAACCTGGTAGTGGAGTGCAGTTTAGTGTAATGTAAGAAAAATTTATTAATCTTGTTTAGAATGTTAATAACAAACAGCACCGAATGCAGCTGTGCTGAAACAGCCACCAGAGAGGTATGCAAACCTTACTCATGCTGGATTTCTAGATAATTGTGTCAGAACAAACAAACTCCTACTCACTAATGAAAGAAAGTAGCGCCTTCATACGAACACAAAGAGAAAGAAGAGCAGTAGTGCTTGCCACAGGGAATTTGCTTTGTTCTGGAGCGTGCAGTCTGTCTAGCCTCTGCTGTTAGGAATGAATAATTAAGGATAACATAGTGGATCTGGTCTTGATTGTGTTACTCTTTGTGGGAAAAGCATACCAGGTAGGTTTGAATTCTAATGCCAGACGTGGCTCATGCCATGCTAAGCTTTTCCAGACTGATGTTCCAAGTAGCTCTACGGCAAAATATTTGTCTTGCACTTAATTCTGTTTTATACTGAATGCAAATTCTTTTACATTTTACCATCCAGTTCATATCAGACTCAGACTTAGCTTTATTGTCATTCAACCACATACATGATAAAAACGAAATACAGTTACCCAGGCCTCTGTGTGTGACATGAATGAAATAGGAATAAACTAAGATAAGTATAAAAATAAAATAAAATAAGAAACTAAGAAAAAAAAGTACAAGTAAGAAGTATTTCTTTAGTTGTATAAATAATTAAATCAACTTAATAATTGTCATTAGTCACAGAGAGTGGTATTCAGATTTGCATTAATCTGGAATTTCTAATTTCAGTTTTTAAACTGCATATAAAACCTTACCTAAGAAACTCTTGGTCAGTTGAATATATTCATGCCAACTTTAAATGTAAGCAGTTTACTTCTGTGCATTATCCACTGTCAGTATTCACTGCAGTGCTGGTTCCACTCTTTGTCTTGTAAACAGTCCCTGACCACTTTATTAGGTTTACCTATCTTGTTTGTACATTTATTGTCCATTTTATGAGCTACCTTCCATATAGATGAACCCTGTGGCTATACAAATTTAGCCCATCAGTTGCTTTATACACTTTGTAGCAGAAAGCAGAAGGACATATGTTTTTTTATGTTGTTGGGGTACAGACATGGTGAATTTAACAAATGTTCTTGGTTTGATTTTTAATAAATTAGATTTGTAATTTAAAAAACCCTACTGTATTAAATCTGAGAAGCATGTCCATTATTTAATGTTTAGGATTATGTGGTAAGTTCTGTGTTTACTTGTATAGTTGAACAAATTGGTCAGAAGTTTATGTGTAGTACATGCTTTCTTCAAGCAGAGGCAAGTCCTCCCTCTCTTTTTGTATAGCTAAAGCTGGTGTTTTTAGAGGGTGTTTACACACACTCATCATGCAGGGCTTTTAGGAGAGGCAGCAGTTCAGCACCCAGTTGCTGGAATAGAGGATCAGGCGGAGAGCTTCTTTTTAAGGTGGATCAGTCACACAGCCAGAGTTTGGAATCAGTCTAAGCTACTCAGTCAGTGACAGTCCGTCTTTCTAGCATATTTGACTGGAATCAGGTCTCGGCCAGGTCATCATGTGCCAGAGGGATAGCTGATGTCATTTTGTATCAATCTGAGACATGACCTTTCAAACTGGAGAAAAGAACAGGTGTGTTGATGGGTAAATCCTTAGCAAAGCTTTAATACTGTGCATTGAGCAGATCTTGACTCACTTTAAGTAAAACTAACTCATTAATCTTGTTTGCTGCTTTTTCTGCAATAGACATTTTACTTGTGCTTGGGCTCCATCTAGCTGGCTACATTAACCTAAGGCCAGCATCCCTTAATAGGATTTAAGCTCATTACTGTAGATTTACCTATGTTTGGTGGTTTTTATTAAGGCCAGGGATTTTAACATTGTCTTTGATCATCTCATTTTTATGTAACCAAATTTGAGTTTTTTTGTAACCAAATCAGAGTTTTCTATGTCATATTTTTTTGCTGAAGAAAGCTGTGTATGTGTATATTTCACAAGTGTTTGGGAATATAAGAATAACATAGAGGGGCAGCAATGAAATGGACCCTCACTTTGTCTTCTATTCCGTCTTAAAGAGGCAACTTCCAGCTGGTCTCTGTAATGAAACACAGCTTTGGCCTGTTATTACTAAGTGTCCTGTACTCTAAACAATCATTACATCCTCCCACTACCCTTAATGTACAAACATTAAACAGAAAGAGGAAGATGGAGACAGGAGGGGGAATACTACTCATACTAAGTATAATACAGAATTATCAGGTTGTTCATGTGTAGGACGTTTTTGGAAATGGTCTTATGTTTATAATAGATGCTTATTATAGGCATTTCTTCACTGGCAAAATTGGACAGATGTTTCCTTGTTTTCTGTGTTTTCAGGTTTCATAACTGAGCCATTATTTTTGTTAGACTAATGTCATATGCAGGCAGATGTGTTTATCAGTGTTGTAGGAAATCATTTTCATGATTACACTTTGTGATGGCTCACTTATCTAAGAAATATTTTGCTCTTACATGTTAATGTGTGCTTTGTAATTAATTACTTTTTCTGACATCATTGTATAGTACATATCATTCTTCATACTGTGCTACTACAGCTGATGGCAATGCAATTACGGCATAAATGGAAGAAGTTCTTTTTAAAAAATTTTGCTGCTAATTTATAATTGCTAAAAATGAATGTAAATTGAAATTCAGTTTACTGTAATAATTGGTTGTTAGCTTGCAGGCCATCTAATAATGAATGGCTGAAGAATATAAGAGCATTACCAAAATATCCTGATTGTGTTATTAGTAGAAAAATTATTTTGGGGATACATAGTTACCTTACATAAATTATTTGATTAATATTGATTAGAATTTTTTGGTTTATGGATAATTCTGGACAGCCAAATCTTCCCTAAGACGTTCTCATGGATGGCAATATTCCCCCATTAGGACCCTAGTCATAACCTAATCATAACCCTAATCAAAGTGTTTTGGCATAAGGATTTTAGGTTTGACCTTGGGGTGAGGGTAAGACTTTACTTGAACTTGAAGGATATAACATTGGATGTCTATAACATTGTTTCTAACTAGCGATTTAGTATTTAAGTGTAATCACCGCACTATTTGGCTGTGCTCATCCTGCTCTTCCATTTTCATAGGGGAACAGCAGACTGGTTTGGGGTAAGCAGGGATGCAGACGCCAGTCTGAAATGGCAGAGGAAGTATCTACGCCATTGCAATCAGCGCTATGGCAAGCTGAAACCTCAGGTGATCCGAGAGATGGACCTGCCCAGCCAGGACAACATCTCCATAACCAGCACAGAGACTCCACCGCCACTATACGTTCCTCCAGCAAAGCATGGCATGCAGAAGGTTAATGAGCACTAACCACAAATACACCTCTTTAGTTTAATGGAACGAAAAAGTTTTATATAAAAATTTGTCATTGTATACAGTTATGATTTTCTTTGTAATTACTTAAGAAAACAAACAATTATACTTCATGTTTTAATAGCTCTTTGATTGACCGGTGACATGTCCAGGGTGTTTCACCTAGTGAATTGTACCCACCGTGACCCTGAATAGGATAAAGCAGTGGTAAAACAAACATTAAATAAATGAATGTTTTTAATAATTTATTTTAATTTTCATGTTTTACCACTGCTTTATCCTGATCAGGGTCACAGTGAGTCCAGTGTCTCCTGAATCACTGGGTCCAATGCAGTAACACACTCTGCAAAAGACGCCACTCCATTGCGGAACCTTGGACAATACCCACCCCTCAGACATAGCCAATCATGTCTGTATGTAGACGTCCGACTGGCCGACAGCACTGCTGGCAGTTTAATCTGTGGATCCCAAGATTATTTATTTACAATCCAGTGTAGGAAAGCCAAATGGACCATTGTATTTAACTGCTTGTATTTTATTATTATTATGGATTGTGTTTTACTACTGCTCATTAATATATATTTTGTCATGATTAGTGGCACCTCCTATGTAAAACTGTTTGTCAGCTTTGGTATTCTCTTGCCCAACAGATAGTGGATCCATTGGCTCGAGGTCGAGCCTTTCGTAACCTAGACGAGGTGGAAGCTTTCAGTCAACCTTCCATCACCCCGGGCGCCATCTCTCTATGCTCGCTTACCAGCTCTCGCTCTGGCTTAAACCGGCCACCACACAGGCGCAGGAGAGAGTCAGTCGCCAAGATGGGCTTCAGAGCAGCTGCAGCTTTGGTGAAGGTCAGACTCTGAAAAGCTAACACAGCTCTATGCCAGAAATGCATACACTATATTGACAAGTGTTAGAACATCCACTCTAATTTTTGTGTTTTAGTCACAACAATTGCTAACAGGTGTAATACATCAATTATCTAAAGGAAATTCTATACTTCCAAATTTGAAACAACAGTTTAGGGAAGGCCCTTTCTTATTCCAGCATGACTTCCCCTGTGCACGAAGCAAGCTCTATAAAGACGTGAGAAAAGCTCAGTTTAAATAAACTCCAGTGGCCTTGTTTGTTTTTATAATGATATGTAAAATTATCTAAAGCTAATCTATTTGTTTCTGGATTTGGTTCAGTCCACCACAGATTATTTAGCCAGTTAAGCTGGCTGCAATGGTGGCGTAATGACGACAGTCATTCCTCATGGTTGCTCAGAATGTATTTGGCTAGAATATTATTGATAGTAATATGAAAGTTTGAAAGTAATAATAATGATAATGATGTAACATAATGATGATTGCATTTTTAGGGACGCTCCTTAAAAGAGGGCACAATTAATCGCATACACAAACGCAGCTTTGCTTTGAACAGCTACATTGAAGATGACACCGTGGACTTCCTTGATGAGCTGGACACCTCCTTCTTTACAAGGGTAAGAATTCCAGCAGTGTTCCACAGGTCTCTCTAGACAACAAAAAAACTTTTATAACTTTTAAAACTGCTATAATAGTGTAATTGTTTATATACTATAATCTTATATTCATATATTAAGTTTGCAAACCATGGTACTACTACTACTACTAGTAGTGTAAAACTTTGAAGGTACTGCTACTATGGAGTGCTACGAATACTGACTCTCTGTATGACCCTTTAACTATATTATACATGCCTGTTTACCGCAGGATGCACAGTTTATGCATGTAGCCTATCCAAGTCACAAATGTGACTCACTATGTAGTGTGACCAACCCCTGCCAAACTGCCGTTAGGTGCTTGTTTTTCTATCCTGTTGTAAGCTATATTAATTGTAAGCTGCTTTGTAGTAAGGTGTCTGCAAAAATTGATTAGTGAATAAAAGTCCTGCTTTTAGAGCTAGAACATTTTATAACAGTGAATTTTGTGTGTGTGTGTGTGTGTGTGTGTGTGTGTGTGTGTGTTTAGGATGGACTGATACAAGAGGAACTATCCACATATGTAGATGACGTGTTCGAGTCGCCATCTGAGGCTGCCTTTCATGAAAATGATGCCAGCAAACTGCCCGATGAGATGGGTCTGACTGGCAGTGCCTTGGGAAAGCCTGAGTTAGAGAGGAGTCACTTTATGCTGTGAGCTTCAAAACACAAACTTGCAGATATACTCGTATCCTCATGTCCGATTGTTTACATATGGTGAAATTAAAGTGTAGTTACTTAACAGTTAGCCATCGCAGTGATAAAGTAAACCTTCAAGCTAAACATTTGCAAAAGAAATGCGAAGTAAATCTAAGACTTGTATGCCGCTGTTTAACTCGTTTATTTCTCTCTTTTCTTTCTGCAGACCATTAGACCGGGGGTGGAGGAAAGGAAAGGAGGGCACTTCAGTCCAGCCTAAAGTACGCTTACGACAGGAGGTGGTGAGTGTGAGTGGCCAGAGACGAGGTCAGCGAATCGCAGTGCCAGTGAAGAAGCTCTTCTCTCGTGAGAAACGCCCGTATGGCTTGGGCATTGTGGGCAGGCTGACCAACCGCACATACCGCAAACGCATTGACAGCTATGTGAAGAGACAGATAGAAGACATGAACGACAACAGGTGCTACCTAATAGTGTGCAAATTGTGCTTTTTAATCAATTCAAACTAGTGAATGGTCATTAAAATGATATATTACATGCTGTAATGACATTTCTAGTTGCCTATTTCTTAGGCGTACCTTCCTTGTACTGACACTTATATACCATTTTATCAAGTACATGTAACACATTGGCACACTTTGTAAGTATGAATATTTGGTCCGTCACACAATTGTTGCTATGCACAAGGACAGTGATAGTGGTTACGGTGGTTACGGTGGTTATGGTGGTAATGGTACTGGACTAGTAATTGGAAGGTTGCTGGTTTAAGCCCCCACCACTGCTAGGTTTCCACTGCTTGAGGAAGGCCCCTAGGCCTCAGTTGCACGGACTCTGTACTGGGATATACCTGATAAAATGAACATTAAATGTAGATACAAGGCAGATATCCCTTATACATTGGCAGCTAAAAGCATCTCCACATGAGTTTCTGTGTTACAGTGTATAATGTAAATATTTGTTTGTCTTTTGTAGGCCTTTCTTTACATACTGGATAACATTCGTCCACTTGCTCATTACTATTCTATCAGTTTCTATCTATGGCATTGCACCCATTGGCTTCTCCCAGCATGAGACTGTAGATTCTGTAAGTAGAGCCTTAATATTATCTAATACTTCACTTTAGTCTTAAATCTTGTGTTTTATCTACATTATGTTGTTTCTTGTTGTAGGTTTTAAGAACTAAAGGCGTTTATGAGAATGCCAAGTTTGTGCAGCAAGAGAACTTTTGGGTTGGACCAAACTCAGTAAGTTACCCTGTCAATATGGATAGTAACTGACTGGAAGAGCTTACATTATGAGTGTTAACAGTGAATGTAATGTCATATTTTTTCCTGTAGGTGGCGCTGATTCACTTGGGAGCCAAGTTCTCTCCCTGTATGCGCCAGGACCAGCAGGTGCATGATCTAATCCAGGAGAAGAGGGAGAAGGAGCGGCACACAGCCTGCTGTGTCCGCAATGACCAATCTGGCTGTGTGCAGACCACTCAGGAGGAGTGTTCAGTTAGTACCAGCCAACTAATCCCTCTCTGTGCACCACGGCTGTGTAAATTTACCCAGTGAATGTGTATTTGACATTTATATCTAGCTATTATAGATGCATATAAGAAGTGAATACAGCAGTTATTTGGTAACATTAGAAGCTTATTAATGCTTTATTTGGTTTTCTTAAATTTTCTCAGTAGTAATCACTGTTATTACCCCATAATAACCTGGGTCTGAACTCTGCTTATTTTTACCTGGGTTTCCCATGTGTACTCCAGTTTCCTTCTACCACCCAAAGCATTCAAGAAGGTGGATTGGCTAGCCTAAATTGCTTCTTGCTGGGTGTAAGTTGAGTAATGTATTTGTGCACGTGTCATGCATTTTACTTTGCCATCAGGTGTTCAGGTTGGCACTGAAGCAACTGTGAACCTGTCATGAAGATGATAAAGCAGTTAGTAAAATAAAACAGATGGATGTAATCAGTGTTACAAATTCTGTAAATGTTAAACTGTAAGATTGATCACAAACCCAGTTCCAAAAAAGTTGGAACAGTAGGTACAATGCAGGTAAAAACAGAAAGCCATATTTTAAAAACTGTTACAGGTACATGTATTTAGTTGACAACATCCTAACTGAGAGATATGTAATATTTTAACTTATTAACTACATTAAGTTTCGTAACTCTATGCACTTTTCGGATTTAATGCCTCCAACACATTCCAAAGAGGGAAATCCACAGGGAAAAATAAAGACCAGCAACTGTAGCGGCCCACCTCTCACATGCAGTGGGGCTGGCATGGGGCATGGAGGCACAGATGTTGAATAGTTTTGATTCTTTGAATGCAAAAAAACCTGACCCTCCCTAGTTTCATGTTTTGTATTATTTTCTATGTGAAAATAAGTTAAAACCTCCACTACATGGAACAGGGTAGTTTTTACAAATCTATAAAGCATGACTTTTTCTCTGTCTGATTTTTAGAGTACATTGGCCCTATGGGTTAAGTGGCCTCAGCACTCAAGTGTTCTATATGTAGATGGAAAATTACGCACCTACGGTTCAGTTTGCCACCAGGACCCCAGGTATTGCTTTGAATGTGTATATTGAATATCAGTTAGTACAATGCTGGTGTGAGTTGTTCATGTTTTTAATGACTTTGGTATGATATTAGGACTTGTCTGGAGCCAGCCTCTGTCCCACCTCATGAGTGGCCTGATGACATCACTAAGTGGCCAGTAAGTTTTATATGCACTGGGATTTGTGATTTGTAGAAGTTATGAATATAAAATTAAGTTTAGGTTGATCTTAAACTATGCGATTTGATAAATATACTTTGAGTAGGTGTTTGAGGTATATTCTGTCTTCTTTTAGATTTGCACCAAGTACAGCAGCAGAAACCACACAAACCTGCCACACATTGACTGTGTGATTACAGGCAGGCCGTGTTGCATTGGAACTAAAGGAAGGTGATAGACCTTCAGGAATACACAGCCTTTATAGTGACTTTCTTATTTATGTAAGAAATATCTTTATTTTTTTAGGTTTCAATAGCTATAAAGTGATTTTCTTGATGCAGGTGTGAAATCACATCCAGAGAATACTGTGACTTTATGATGGGTTATTTCCATGAAGAGGCGACACTTTGCTCTCAGGTAAATTTACACTTCTAACAATGTTGTGTACCAGCACCATTGTCTCAGCCTAGAATGCTTGTTAGAATACCTGATGCTTATGCAGACCCTTTAAAAGTACATATAGTGCTGTGAAAAATTATTTGCCCCCACGCCACCAAGATTAGACAAAGATAACCCAAGTAAACCTTAAATGCTTTTGTAGAATTACAGCGTTTAGCACTTTTATTGAAAATGACTTACAGTTGTGACCAAAAACAATTCAAGCAATTAGGAGTCAATGGCCTTGCTCAAGGGTCCAACAGTTCCAGCCTGGCATATGTGGGGCTTGAACCTTAAGCACATTTGGGTTATGCAGCAGTATAAGTCCAGCTCTGAATGGCTCAAAAGAAACAAAATTGTGACTCAAAGTCCTGATTTGAATCTTATTGAGATGCTGTGGCAAGACCTTAAACACGAAGGCAGTTGTAGCCTAGTGGTTGAGGTACTGAACTAGTAATCAAAAGGTTGCCGGTTCAAGCCCCACAACTGCCAGGTTGCCACTGTTGGGCCCTTGAGCAAGAACTTTAACCCTCAATTGCTCAGACTGTATACTGTCACAATACTATAAGTCGCTTTGGATAAAAGCCTCTGCTAAATGCCGAAAATGAAATGGAATGACATAGTTCACACGAAAACCCTTCAGTATAGCCAAATAAAAACAATTCTGCAAAGTAGAGTGGGCCAAAATGACTCCAGAACAATATAAAATTATAATTGAAAGTTACTTCAAACATTTGCAGTTGTTACTTACAAGGCTGCCACAACCAATTAAACGGTTTAGGGAGGCAATTACTTTTTAACATAAGTGATGGAGGTTTTGAAGAAATATCTTTAATAAATAGAGTGATCATTTAAAAGCTGAAAGCTGGGTTTACTTTATCTTCTATTAAAATTAGTGTTGAGATCTGATTAAACTGTGACAACCATCAAGGTTTTCTAAGCCATAAACATATCACATCAAATTGATTTCCAAACAAACAATACGTTTGGTAGATTTAAATGTGTGTTAGATTAATTAAACAACAAAATGACTTATTATTTATAACGTTTAAATGGTTTTCTTTTACTTTAATAAATGTATCCACCAATCCTGGTAATGTTGTTATATGTAAGCATTTACACAAGAGGTGTATTTATAGGTACACAAAAGTGATGTATTTTAGGTTTAGTTTCTACTTCTATTAAACTCTTGTGGTGTGAGGAAATTCTGGGGGACCATTGCAATAACTTGCGACTCTGTGAATGCATGGTTAGGGGAATAATGAAATAAAATGCCCTTTTTTTTATTGAGTTGTTGTTAGAATTGCTCCCCACTAGGTGGCAGCCCAAACCTATTAGTATAAGCAGCATGCTTTAATGATGCCTACCCATCAGGTGCACTGCATGGATGACGTGTGTGGCCTGCTGCCTTTTCTCAACCCAGAGGTCCCAGACCAGTTCTATCGCCTGTGGCTATCCCTCTTTCTACATGCTGGGTAAGTGACAGGTCATACTGAAAAACAGCACTACTATTTTACTATACCCCCATCGTACCAAGGCAAACATGTTGTGTTTCTTCAGGATTCTGCACTGCCTGGTGTCTGTGTGCTTCCAGATGACCATCCTGAGGGATTTGGAGAAGCTAGCAGGCTGGCTGCGAATTTCCATCATTTACATCCTCAGTGGCGTCACAGGCAACTTGGCGAGCGCTATATTTATCCCGTACAGAGCTGAGGTGCAGTAATTCACACAAACCCAAATAATTCACATGGTAGCTGACAGCTATGTATAATTATGGCCAAAATAAAACTTATTCTAACCATAATTTTACTCAGGTGGGTCCAGCCGGCTCTCAGTTCGGCATCCTCGCCTGCCTGTTCGTAGAGCTGTTCCAGAGCTGGCAGATCCTGACGCGACCGTGGCGTGCCTTCATCAAGCTGCTCTGCGTGGTTCTCTTTCTTTTTGCCTTTGGCCTGTTACCGTGGATCGACAACTTCGCCCACATCTGTGGCTTCATCTCAGGCTTTTTTCTATCCTTCGCCTTCCTGCCGTACATCAGCTTTGGGCGTGTTGACATGTACCGCAAGCGCTGCCAGATACTAGTGTCGCTGGCACTTTTTCTGGGAATCTTTTCCAGTTTGGTGGTGCTTTTTTACATCTATCCAGTCAAGTGTGAGTGGTGTGAGCTGCTTACCTGCATCCCTCTTACGGACAAGTTCTGTGAAAAATATGACCTCAATGCTCACCTCCACTAAGGCCTTACGGAAGAAACAAAAAACAGGAAAGACGTGGATGTTTGGGATACTTGACAGTGCTGTTCCTAATACTCTAGATTTATATACTAGTGGCTTTGACTGACAACAAGATATCCATCATTATGTTTTACATGCAATCATTTAAGTTCTTTTTTTTTGATAGACTTTTTTTGACAGACTAAATCCCCTCAGTGCCTTGTAGACCAATGCTTACTGCTGCCATAGCTATGCTCTGTCGTCCCTAACCGGTAATTGTATGCTACTACTTATGTAGTACACGTTTGGTAGTGTTTTAGCTACCAGCTTATTTGAAATACACAATACAATGAGGAAAGAATTTAAAGCTTTGTGTGTATGTCGTTCATTTTTGAGTTTGTCAACCTGAACAAGGTTGGCCTTACAATATTCTCAAATTTCAACATTTTTAAATTAATTTCTAATAGGGCGCAAGATGGTTGATTTACAGCAAGAAGGTCCTGGGTTTGATTCCCAGGTGGGGTGGTCTGGGACCGTTCTGTATGGAGTTTGCATGTTCTCCCCGTGCCTGTATGGTTTTTGTCTGGGGGCTCTGGTTTCCCCCCACTGTACAAAAAGTTAGGTGAATTGAAGATACAAAATTGGCCATCATGAACTTAAACTAATTATTCATGTGTAACCAGTAACTACCTGTCCTGTCATAAATAGACCCAAAATGTAAAACATAATGTTAAAATCCTAATAAACAAACACATAATTCTAATAGTTTATGTAACAATAAAGTCAATACTCTTCTGTACATAAAGAGTGGCTAACTTAGCAGAAAAGTCAAAATAAATGAATCATATGTATACATGTTTATGACACACTATGTAACAAAGCATTTGATAGGGAACCTGGCAGCCACTGACAAAAATGAGGCATTAAGTGACTCATCCAGAGAGCAAATCCAATTAGGGTTTGTTAGCCTATGGGGCACAGATGTTTGCAGCATTATTCATTTCATTTCCATTTTCCTGCTCCATCCTAGTCAGGGTCTCTGCAGGTCTGGTTCCACCAGGAAACACATAGCCATTTATGTCTGTGTAGATGCCCAGCCAGCCGATAGCACTGCTGAGATTTGAACCCAGATGTAAGCAGTAGTGAATTAGAGTAATAGACCTCTGCGCCACCCGAGCACCACTCTACTGCATTGTTTAAGCGATAAATCACACTGTTGTTTGATTTTGGTAAATTCGAATGTCAACTGTGCAAACAATAACACTTTAATCATTCAGTTTTTTTTTCATCTGAGCAAGTCTAGCAAGATGTTGAGAACTAGCTAGCTTGAAACCAAGTGGGGAGAACTATAAATGTAAAGATTTTTGCATTCAACATGTACAAAGTACAAAACAGGAAAAAGGAGGGAAGATAAAACAGTTGATGCTAACATATTTTTATCATTAACAGTTGCTTGTCACAGTAAAAAAACAATATTACCACAAGACCAACAGTGCTTAGAAAAGTATATCATGCTGTCTTTTTTCTATCATCCAGTTCTTTTGTTAATATCTTTTAAAATAAGGATCTTCTCCAAGGTCCTGCTTATTTGGGTGCTATTGTAACAGGTGCAGCTGCAGCTCGCTGATTGGGGTGCTGCTGGTCTTGATCCCATGTATATATGGGGGAGGTTTGGGGTTTGAGTGTACCATGCTGTCTGCCACAAGCTAAAAGATATGCTATGCTCAATAGCGAGTACATCAGTACATTTATGACGTTACATCCCTATGGCTCACCGTCTCACCCTTCCATATTAAAATAAAGCCCCTTTCTATTGTGAGCTATGTTAATTACAACCCCCTTCCTTACTGTAGCACAACACATCACAACAGAGGCTGTGTTAGTTTAGGCGAGATGGTAATTAAGAGCTATCAAATTAATGTGATGAATGTGTGTGTTGGGCTGCAGACTGCTGAAGTCGCTCAAGTGCTCTTCTGTTCATGATCACAGGACTAAAACAATGCCTCTAGCATGGTGCAGACTCAAATCTTCCATTAGGAACAAATTCCACATATTTGATCATGTCTTATTTCATGGTCTCTCGTGCTATCCTTCTCTCGCTGCCCTCTCTGTCTCTCCAATGTCTCCATCATGTCATTCCCTCTTTTTTTGGATAAAGGACAATGGAACAGCTGAGAGAGGCAGCCAGTGCAATCACAGCAGCTCTATACATCAAATCCACCCCAGCACTACAGAGGAAATTAGCCTGTCTATTTTCCAGCCCCCATCCTCTTCATGCACTGCCCTATAGACATGGTAATTTTAGGGTAAGAGGGCCATATCGCAAATCATTGATCAGCATCAAATCAGCGTACACAGAGAGCTCCTAATCCTCCCCACTTCAGGCCTACACAACAGCTATTCGCTGATTAGTGAGACGCACTTTGCCTAGGAAGAGATCTTTCAGCACAGAACGCTAGTCTGGATCTCTGTCCATGTCTTTTTTCATCACTTTCCTCATCCTCCTCCTCACTGGCTCAGGTTCTTCTTCTATTCTTCCCAGCTATTATTTTAAATTCCTATCGTTCTCCTGAATGGCTTTTATATTATACATTATTATACAATTATTGACAATTGTGTATATTGGTCAAAGATGAAATGCATTTTTGTGACCAACAGCAGTTCAGTTTTATGCTTCCAACATTTTACCATCTTAAACCTCTCAGTATTAAGCTGCAGTTACAGACACATTCCTTACTCGCTCCTCTATTCATATCACACGAATATCATTTAAATTTTAAAGAATTGTTTAATGTAATACCAGCCAGCCACGTTATACAAACAAGTATAAAAAACTATTCCAAACACGTCCTGTTTCAGAATTAGGTTTCCTTAATCACATCATTCCAAATCATTCTCTTCCTTTTATCCAAAGTGGTGGCTTACAATTATGACTAAATACAATTAGATCAATTATGGGCCTTGTACAGGGGCCCAGCAGTGGCAACTTGGCGGTGATGTGGCTTGAACGAGCTACCTTCTGATTACTAGTCCAGTACTTTAACCGTTAAGCTACCACTGCAATTATAAACGTGACAGGGTCACTGAGGCACCAGGTGTAGCCCTGCTTTTGCAAGAATTAAAAATGAACCCAATTTATTTATGGTAGAACAATTCTGTGGCTAAAAAGCCAAAACAAACAGGTAATGATGAAAAGGCAAGGACAAAAGGGTAAAAACAAAATCATCTGCCATATTAAAGGAAGCAAGGTCATAAATGAAAGACAAAAACATTTGCAGTGCATAATGGAGAAATTAAATAGAAAAGAGATAAAATGAAAGAGATAAAAAGCAGAAATGAAAACTGGTTGTCAGAATATTGCAGGCTGCTCAGAGCGCCTGCAACAATAATGGCTTTGGTTATTATATTACATCTAACCATCAAAACTAATGTCCAGCATGTGATTTTTTTAGGCTGTATAAGCTGTGATGTACAGTCCAACTAGCCCTACTAAAAAGGGCACAAAGAATTCGCCAACCATAGTCCATCATAGTCACTGATAAGGAATAAAGAGACGATGTCCAAAGTAGATCACATTATAAAACTTTTTATGCCTTTCTATTTGGTGTATTGACCCATCTGATTCTGTTATATATTTTTAGAAAACCCCCAACAAATGTTTGAAGGAACTCAAATTCCAAGACTAGCATGTCATACACTGCGTTGTAACAGTTAGTTACTAATTAACATGCTTAAAGAAAACTAGCTGAGAGAATCCATAACATTTAGGCTGTAATATGATTAATGGATCCTTTCAGTCTCACTTTCATTGTTTTTTTTTCTTTCAAATATTTGATAGTATAAATGTAAAATGAACCATTAGTCTGAATAACAGTTTTTTTATTTCTGTAAACGCACAAGACAGCAGAGAATTGCATATTATGTTATGCATTATGCATATTAATATTGCTGTATAAAACACACATCTTTCAGACAAAAAAGACACATCACATCCTTGACCCATGTATACACCGATCAGCCATAACATTGTTTCTATACTCACTGTCCATTTTATCAGCTCCACTTACTATATAGAAGCACTTTGTAGTTCTACAATTACTGACTGTAGTCCATCTGTTTCTCTGCATGCTTTATTAGCCCCCTTTCATGCTGTTCTTCAATGGTCAGGACCCCCACAGGACCACCACAGAGTAGGTATTATTTGGGTGGTGGATCATTCTCAGCACTGCAGTGACACTGAGATGTTGGTGGTGTGTTAGTGTGTGTTGTGCTGGTATGAGTGGATCAGACACAGCAGCACTGATGGAGTTTTTAAACACCTCACTGTCACTGCTGGACTGAGAATAGTCCACCAACCAAAAATAACCAGCCAACAGCACCCCATGGGCAGCGTCCTGTGACCACTGATGAAGGTCTAAAAGATGACCAACTCAAACAGCAGCAATAGATGAGCGATCGTCTCTGACTTTACATCTACAAGGTGGACAGACTAGGTAGGAGTGTCTAACAGAGTGGACAGTGAGTGGAATAATACCTGCTCTGTGGTGGTCCTGAGAGAGTCCTGACCATTGAAGAATGGGGTGAAAGCAGGCTAAAAAAGTATGTAGAGAAACTGATGGACTACAGTCAGTAATTGTAGAACTACAAAATGCTTCTATATGGTGGAGCTGATAAAATGAACAGTGAGTAGAAACAAGGAGGTGGTTTTAATGTTATGAATGATCAGTGTATGTGTTAATGTGCATTCTTGGGCTGAAGAAGGTTTTTTCATGGCAGTGCCATGTTTTCCTATGGAAGCGTATTTTTGTTTATGATATAATTCATTTAGAATAATGAGTAACTATTTATAGTGATTTGTATTGTATTTAGAAATGATTGAGCAGTTTCTTTTGGAACCATCAAAATATTTTGAATAATTCATCAGAATGTTCTATATACATTTCCAGACAGCTATTTCCGGCACTGAAAAAAAAAAAAAAAGCATCGTTCTTTCAGAATGTTTGCTCTAATGCAGTGACTCAACAGGTGAATAACAAAAAAAGGACCATACTTAATTAGTTTAGTTAACAAATAATAGCTGCTGTTAAGGGTTGGATTATTATGAACAGTTTAGAAGTTTAACGCTTGACCGGCTTGGTCACATTTTTGTCTTCTTTCAATCATCGATTAAACAGAATTCCTCAGTCTGGTGCAGTGAAGAGAAACATCCATTCTTGGCTGACCATAGCTTCTCTCTGTTAGTGCGTTCTACTGAAGGAGACTAGAAATTAAATAATCTAATTGCCTCAAGTAAGAGCAAATTATGTCTAATAACCTTTCTTAGATGTCCTCAGCAGCTTAAGTGGAAACATTAGGGACATTTAGATGGGAGGTAGGAAAATAATGTGAATTGTTGAAGAGGTTCCACCTGGCTGTCAGTCTAGACACCAATTTTTTGCTGCCGGGTTGCATATTATAGTAAAGGCTATAAACTGCACATGGATGAACAGTGTGTCCTCCAGGCTAGGAGCTGAGGGATGAAGGGGGAAGGCTGAAAGGCGACCCTGAAACTATATCCGGGCAGCTGCGCAGCAGGTGGTCAGTGGCAGACCATCTCTCCTCATTGTCCCTTAGACGAGTACAGAGGGCGCAGCATGCCCTGCAACCCCCTCACCATCACCACCACGACCACCACCCCCAGCCGTACCAGGCCTGGGGCTTCCAGGTAAACAAGCAGGGGGTGCATGTGTTAGTGTGTGTGTGTGTGTGTGTGTGGTGACTGCCACAAAGCACCTGATCCAGTCGCTGCAGTCATGCTTGAGTGGAGAGAGAGAAGCCCCAATCCCAAGATGTGACCTATCTACCACCTGTGCACTCCCTTCCTGTCACACTGAGGAGGAGAATGCATCAGATAGAAGGGTTTTGAATGGGCATTAGTCAAAGTACACTGAACGTGGTGCTGTGACCCCAGTATGAATACATTATGCAGGTTAATAGCATTAATCAGTTACCTGACACAGGTTCATCATGATTACTAAACTTGTGTCTCTTTCAGAGTGGTGCACTCTAAAAGAGGGTTTCAAATGCCCCTTTGGGTTAACCACTAATAAGGACTAACCCTCATCCCTTTTTGCTCATACCATAGAATATGCACTATATGGCCAAAAGTATTTGGACACCTAACCATGAGCTTGTTGGACATCTACCTCTATGACCTCTATGTGATCTTATTTGCTATAAAAATGACCACTCTTCTTAGAAGGCTTCTCACAAGACATTGAAGTATGTTTGTGGGAATCTGTGCCAATTCAGTCGAAAGATGGTCAAGAAAGTTTCAATTGATGTCCCAGTTTATTCAAAGGGCTCTGTGCAGGACACTGGAGTTTCTTTAATCCAAGTATTCTTCATGTTTTATAGACATTGCTTTGCACACAGGTGAACATACATGCTGGAGCAGAACAGGGTCTTCCCTAAACCCTTGCTGCAAAGTTGAAAGCATATCATTTTCATTTTGTAATTGATTTATTATACATAAGAAAAAATATAAAATAAATGAATTTAAAAATGAGAAGTAGTGCTCCAATACGTTTGTCCATAGAGTGTATTTATCAATTATTTTTCAGAGCCAAAGGGATGTTATTTTATTAATTGAGTGATTATATACTTCAAAATCAGCTTAATTTAACTAAGGGTGAAACACTTTACTGATAGTTGCAACTAATAAGGAGCTGGAAAACTAATTCTATATAAATAATTCTACTTAACATCTTTTGTACTTATAGTATTAAAAAAAGTAAAGATATTGTTGATGTATTGCTTTAATTTGACATACTATTAGGTTTGCCCCTATGCTATTTGGGTTGCAGCATCCCTAGAAACCTACTGTAGCTATAAACTTACAATGAATATAGGGGAAATGTAGAATTTTTTGAAGTGGTCATACGTTGCTGTACAAAATAAGGAAATTAAATAAAAGCTGCTATAAATTTGTGTTCTAAGATTAAACAAATTTTTTAAGAAAGCAAAACAACTTATAAACTAATAGAAGTTGCACTACAATTCTGTTGAAAGTGGCATTAGTACAATAATAAAGTCAGTTAAACTTCAGCTTCAGTTCCTAAAGCTTTCTGTATTCATATTAGTAAAAAAATTAGAGTATTAGACTATATTAGAACCAATATTGATGTACTAGAACCTATATGTCTGTAAATGGTTCTACCTGAAATGATCGCTTCCCTCACCTAACTATTTTTCTAAGAGCGTGTATTAAAGCATTAAATCTCTGATAATTAGGACTGTCATTGCTTGGTTCAGATAACATTTGAAGATCAGATGTCAAATAACTTCACTAACCAGTTCCAGCCCTACAATCTCAACTCATTGTTATAAAAGCCCGCCACGCTGTTAGTTTCTCCTTTGGGTTTTTTTGGAGAGCCAACGGCCACATTCTGGCCCACGGCTCTGTCACTGCACTACTCAGCTGTCAGCGCCAGGCCTCAGGCTGCTGGAAGCTGTCTTTCCCAGCAGTAGCAATCCTCAGCCCTCTTGTCGTCCATCAGAGCCTCCTGAGCCTGCTCTTCCAAGGCCCGGCAGTCTGCTAATTACATCCCCTTACACGTCTGCTCGCTACTTAAGCTTAAAGAGATCCTTTCCTATCTTGGACTATGTTCAGAGTCATAGTGCACTAATTGTTTTGACATCAACCTGGTTGAAACATTAAATAATGAAATATTGTTTTGGAGATAAATGACACAGCATAGCTGTGTTGGTAGTTCTGTATGTTTTCTACATGTCCTTTTGAATACTCTTCATTCACATCTTTGAATACTGATTATTCAAATCTCCCAAAAATGACTGTTTGGATCAGCTACCTTTAATTCACTCTGAAAAGTATGAATGACATGGTTAGGTAATGTGCTTTTATGGATTGGCCTCCCTCCTTTTTTGGGACCATCTTTGGAACCAACTATATTCTGACCTTGATAAAATGGTTACTATAAACGAATAATTACCATTAATTCATGTTTGAATCTTTTTTTGTTTGCAATGGTCTATAGAAAGCACCTGAAGACCTCAACTATCTTTAAAGGTGAATACCAGTTCCTCAGCTTTTGGAACACGATACTTAAATACGTATAGTACAGACGTGAAAAATAATCCACTTCTGGTACCACCTGGGTCAATTATATCCAGGAAAAGCTGACTAACTATTGATGTCTGGGCCTGCTTGACGTTGTCTTGCAGTGGCCAGGGTATTGTTTTTAGGAATGGACTATTGTTCCTTGACACAGCTTAAGTGTCTAATCAGTAAACAGGGCGAGTGCAGACTTGCCCCGACTCGAGGTGCGGCATGTGCCTCAGGTTAGCCTGTTCCGCCTCAGGATTACAAAAGAGCACGCTGGTACATTAGTACATGTCATAGATATTGGGATTTTTCCTCCCCAGGGGGTCGAAATGGATGAATGCAACGAGATTTCATGTACATAAGTGTTAGCTGAGGATGCCAGCAGTAATACTTCATTAATTGTACCCAGTTTGCATTATGTACAAATATTTTTTCAAAGATATCATAGCGTAACCAGCAGTTTATATTAACAATGTACATTTAGTACCATACTGAAAAAGGATTACCAAATAATTATGAAATATATAATAATTCAACAACAACAACATTTGTTTTATTCGATGTGGTTTTCAAAAACAATTGACATCACTTTTCTACAAAATCACCTTCCGATGCATTTTTCCCAGCATCGTACCAACTTTAATGCCATCAGCAAATAATGTTTTTGCTTAAGTGCATAGCCACCAATGCACCGCTGCTTTCACATCATCATCACATGAAAATCTTCTTACCCTTAAAGCTTCTTTGACCATCCAAACAGGTGGAAATCAGATGGCGCTAAATCAGGTCTCTCAGTCTCTCAAACACGATCAATTACTACTAATCCCACCCTCACCGTTTCTCAAATCAAATCAAATCAAATCAAGGTTTATTTGTCACATACATGGTCATACACAGTACAACTGGCAGTGAAATGCTCACCGTTTCTAACCAAAATATAAACATGCGGAAACCTTTTGAAGATCCCTCGTACTTTGCTATAACTAATGTAACTGCCCTCTTTTTGAATGTCTCTTTTACTGCATGTTTGTAGCACTGGGTCCGATTTATTGGGCAGGAGGCAGGAAACACCCCGGACAGGTTGCTAGTCCATCATAGAACACACAGTTGCACAGAGGAAACACACAAAGCAACATACACAGAAAGGACCAAACCCAGGCACTTTGTGCTGTGAGATGACAGTGCCTTCCACTGCACCACCATGCCACCTCACAAAATAAATCTTAAAATTGAAATTCAATAAAAAGTCATTGAATTATAGGTGAAAAAGTTCAATGGGGGGGGGGGGGGGGGGGGGGGGGGAGTGGGGTTATCTGCTGTTAACCATAATGGTGGGTCATTTTGGACCCATAAGATAACACAAAGCTTACAGTGATATCCCTGTACACTGTTCCATGACAACTGATTACCTGAGTATTGACACTCTTTAACAGTATGGAGGTAATCATTAACACTGACACTGTCATTGACACTGACACTGATATTGACACTGGTGTTGTCAGTAACCTTTGAATGAGGAGGCTCTTTAGGTACAGGGATAATGAACTGTTCTCTTTGCTTCAGTAACCTAAAATAGCGATAGGATTTTTATTAGAACTGTAGCCTGTAAACCCATGGGCATTGCTATGGACATGCTACACTTGTTCATTGACCATTCAGTAAGATCTGGTCTCTGGTTGGATGCCTGACGTTGGCATGATATTACTAAGGCAGGTTCAGACTTGCATGCTTTGCACCCCACAGGGCCTGGGCTATGCCAGAATTTCCCTTCTAGCACCTCTCACCCAATCATGACCAAGCACTTTAAATGCCCTGCTAGTGAAATTACAACTTTGCTTATTTTCATTAGAGTGCCTCTTTAAACAGGGCAATCGTGTGTTCGCCTGCAAGGGTGCTCAGCGACCAGGCTGACCTCCAAAGATTTCTACATTCATGTCAGCAGCCTATAAAAAACCTTATCAAATAATGTCATACACCCACGATTTCCATTACGACAAAAACATCAAGAGCTGAATAAACAAGTGGGAAAATAAAACAATTGCACATGTTTCCAGACGTGGTCTGCATGCAATAATTGAACAATTGACACGCCAGCCTGCTTTACAGCTGTATAAAAACACTAAGTACACCAAGCTGACCACTATTTGGGATCAAGATATCAAGAAGTGTCTTGAAAAGAGGAGTTATTATCAAGACTCTGATTGCAGGAGCTTCAGTTACAAAGACTGCTTAACTAGCTGGTGTTTAATAGCATGTGTGTCCAACATTATGAGAATGATACAGGTCTGAATGCTTGACCCCCAACAAGGAAATTTGGTGGCTCTGTTTTGCAATATGGATCATTTTACTGAATCACTTTACATTCATGGATTGTGTTTCTGTCACTGAAAAGTGTCACCGAAGGACAGTCAAAAAATTAATCTGACAGATGTCCTAATCAGTATTTTGAAACATCTCTATCTTCATGGAAGAACAATAATGCTTTTATCAACAGGCCATTTGGGCTCACTTATTGGTATGATACAGTACATGTTAATCATTTTCTTTTGCTAGAACATAACTTAACTGAACAACTATGGAAGGTTTTGGACTTACTACCATTATCAAAACATCAGTTGAAAGATCTTTAGGAAAAATAAATGATATAATTTCTTGTTAAACTTTTGAATCTTTGTTACATTTGTAGAATCTATGTCAATGAGCATCAGTAAGGAACTTTATGTTAGATTTCCTTGTCATTTGACTGTATTTTCTTTACAGGGTACAGCTTACTTCTAGTAGTGCAGGGGATATGTGTCCTGAAGTTATATCATACTGAGTGACCACATTGCTGTACACACATGACATAGGGTACGTTCTAGTGCTTCCCTTTCAAAGTTAATACATCAAAAAAGAGACAAGTGTCCCATCATTTTGAAAGGCCTACACAAGTCTGGATTGTCACATAAAACTAACAGGCGTGCCATTTGCTACACCACTGTATGGTAAATCAGGTATGTATTGTCTGCCCTTTAGGAGGAGGCTTTTCCAGCCTGCCCAGACTCTTAACAACAGCTTTACAATGCAGCGGGAGCTGGGCCAATAAATGAGGCTACCAGTGGACCAGGCTGGGTTCTGGGAGGTAGCTCAGCAGGCCTCCATTGTTATGCTAACAGATGCTAAAGGAGGTCTGGGGAGCCAGGATACACATAAAAAGAATCAGAAATAGAGAAAAGCATGGGAGGCCAAATACGTACAAGGCAAGAGACAGACAGCACCTCCTGTGTCATCATATTATGGTTCTCACTCTCAGCAGCCTGGCAAAGGATGGAGGAATCTTTGTGATGTCAGCTTTTTAAACCACGAGAATATGTTTTAACTGGGATCAAAAACAATAGGGACAGTAACAGTTTTCTCTTGTAGTAGTTTTTCTCTGTATTGTATTTGTATTTAATCGGTCTAGTACCATAGTTTTAAAACGAAGTTTTAAAGCCTTTATAAAATATCCATTGTTTGTTTTCATAGACCAGTATTTCTTAACCTTAGTTAGGTTATAATAACAAGTTTACTATAGAATCTCCATGTGTCACTGACCACAAACGCAGGTTAAGAACCCCTGTTGTACACAATTAAGTCCAATCATGCTTGACAATGTTTTCTGATCTATCACAGAAAAAGTAAATACACTTCTTATCATTTTAGACAGTTACTATTAAAAGTTAATTAGTTTAGATGCACTTTATTGATTTATTTTTCATTTTTAATAACTGCTTTATTCTGGCAAGGTCTGTGGTGAGTCCAGTTCTACCGGGAAACAATGGGTACAAGGCAGGACTACTCTGCACAGGGCACCAATCAATCACAGGTCTTTCCATCCAATACCCCTGTTCCACCCACCCACACACCCCAAACACAGCCAACCATGTCTGTGTAGACTCCCTGTTGGCCGATAGCACTGCTAAGATTCAAACCCGTATCTCAGCCGTGGTGGACTAGTGTATAGACAGCTGTAGCAGTTTAAAGCATATTTAGGCATCTATTAAGCCAAGCAAGTTGACAACAACTTCTATCCAGTATTAGAACAAACAAACCATTTCAACTTGGGTGCAGCAGAACTGTCTGGATTGCTTTGGGGTTGATCAGCAGTGAATAAATAGTGTAACCTGGCCACTTACTGCTTAGACCAGTCACAAATCCCAATGGGGTGAGCTTTCCAAAAACAGACAAGAGTTTAAATTCCCCAGACATCTACTTCACTCTATACACCAGGCCAAATGGACAAAGACAATGATCCGGGGACATGCAGACAAGAGACAGTGGCTTTACTTCAAAAACGTGTTAATCCACTCATTCATCAACTTCAGCAAATAAAACAAGTCATTCATCTTCAAATATTGTTTTCTTCATAAATCTTTGCTATGTGTTTGTCTGAGTGTTTGAAAGATCATACTTGTTTATGGCTGAACTAATATTTGCTATGTTTGGCATGTGAACTATACATTGTATCTCTGGTTCTTAGCTAAAGCCCCATTCTTTTGTGGCTGTGCATAATTGGCACTACAAATAAGAGAGCAGTTCTGGATTTACTTTAACCTGGCAGTGGATCAGTGTAGCTCATTACAAACAACAGAACCTTCCCCTTAGCCACTGTGTGAATTCAGACTTTTAAAAAACTTGGAATGGTCAGAAACTGAAATGGGACTGTTGTTTTCTTTTCTTTTTACACCAGCTGCTTTAACTGGAACAAGTGGCACAAACGCTTGTGACAGAGCAACAAAAGAGCAACTCAGCCGATGACTGCTGAGCACATCTCACTTTCTGAGGTAGTCATTCATATACGTCCAAATGTTACGAATGTTTTTAATGCACCTTTTCAGCACAAAAACAGGGTACAACCACTGAAATTTTGTTTGCCTAAAGACAGCTCTTGGACAGACATTCATTAAAATTCCTCAGGCAGTTGTAGCACTGTCTACTTTTCTGTGATATATTTGAAAATAATTAGGGAGACAATGTATAGTTCATTCATTTTAATAAAACATTTTAAAATGTCTAAAAGGTTGCCACATTTTTACAGTGTTGTATCTACAACCAAAGACTTTGATGTGCTGTTCAGCTGACAACTTGAAAGATTGAAAGCTCTCCAAAATTGTAATGATTTGGCCCATAAGCATTCTGCACAAGTTGGGTACAACATCTGTTTTTGGAAGCCTCATCATAGCATAACGTCAAAACACCAAACAGGACATCAAGGTTAATGATGACGTTGCTTCTGTGCAATGAGAGTTGAATTATTCAGCACCTTTAACCTCAGATGGAGTTCACAGAATTGTTGGTAAGACTGCTTTTATATCAGTATTGCTTGTCTGGGCTGCTTTTTATAAGTTTAACCATTTGTTTTATCTGAAAGTTGTAGTGTTGTAATATAATGTCATTTGTTTATATTGTGGGGCGGCACGGTGGCTAAGTGGGTAGCACTGTCGCCCTACAGCAAAAAGGTCCTGGGTTCGATCCCCAGGCACAGGCGGTCTGGGTCCTTTCTGTGCAGAGTTTGCATGTTTTCCCCGTGTCTGCGTTGGTTTCCTCCGGGAGCTCTGGTTTCCTCCCACAGTCCAAAAACATGCAGTTGGAGACACTGAATTGCCCTATAGGTGAATGGGTGTGTGTGTGTGTGTGTGTGTGTATGTATTTGTGTCTGACCTGCAATGGACTGGCGTGTGCCCTGCAATGGACTGGCGCCCTGTCCAGGTACTACCGTGTGCCAGCACCCCCCCCCTTCCCCGGAATTTATATTGTCTACCCTTAGTGTGTACTTTGCTCACCAGTAAGGTAAAGCGGCCAACTCCTCATTCTACCATCCCATCTTGTCAACACCTCCAGTATTATTACAGCCAGCCAGTGCATCTTGTCTCCTGTTCCCTGCTTCATCCACATGCCTTGTCCTTGTCATTACACACCTGTCCAAAAAATCACATTCTCCAGAGGGACATTGCAATATCTCAGTAAGAAAAAAAAAGTAGACTGAAATGAGGATGTTGTATGCCAGAGCCCTGGAGAATTTGTAACTCATACCATTACCCCACTGGCTTCCACAGGATCAATTAAGGAGGCATTTGGATTAAAAAAAGATGCCACTTAATTGCTGTAGTCACATTAGCCTCTATTAACAGAGGCAGAATTTTTACTAGATATATTTTATTCAAACCTGGTGCATACAGAGTCTACCTGCAGGGTGGGTTCACTTCCTATAATCTGTGAGTAAAATGATAAAGCTTTCAATTGAGGCATTGTCTAATGTTACATATCCTTAAGTACACTTGTGATGTGCGCAGTGTTGTCAAACACTATCTGTTTAATTATAAACAGTAAAATGTTTAACACATGGCTAAACACAAGGACTTTGTTCCTCTAGTACTTCCACACTATGTGTGCTGTTGCTCTCAGTAGAGAGCTATTACTCACCTTAGGCCTCAAGTGCCCAATTACCGGGCTTCAGTTCGTCAGAGGTGCACCCTACTGCCATGTCGTCCGACTGTACTGACTGTATTGTGCACTTGTATGTGTGTAGAGGATTGGCATGACACATGTTCACCTTCGCTGTGCCTTCAGGGCTTGATGGTTATAGGCTGCTCCAGGTTTTGTACCCACACATACTGTGATGTCAGGAAAAACATGAGGTGAAATGTATTACATATACATGTTCATGTCAAGAGGGAATATGTCTATTATAGATTGGAAATGTAAGCCTCAAAGGAAATACCATGATATTGATTAAAGTCCTGGTCTGTTGTTTCTCACAGTCTGTAACAGTGGTGTACACTGGATTCTGTATTTAAAGAACATTAACCGTGCTTACCTGGAACATGAAGGTGTTGCGCATGTGTGTACGACTGAATCCCAACCTGCCAAGAACAGGTGTGATCCCTGCGGGCCCAATCAGTTTTAATGAAGCCCTGGTGGTGGTGTTTGCTCTCCCCCTCTCTCAGGTATCAGCAGGTATACTTCCAATCTAGCATCTCTCTAATTCACCTTCACACACTATTGCATAATCAGTCTCAAACTGAAAAGGTTTTAATTATTCACAGCTATAGATTTTACATGTTTGGAATATCACAGCCCTTGAATCTTTTAGGTACTGAGAATAATTATTGAATCACATTTTCCCAGTGTTATTTGAATACAGCTTTGTGGATTAAAAAAAAAAAGAAATGTTGATAAATTATAACCATTTTTTAAGTTAGTATTTGTTTAATTAAAACTGAGCAATGTCATTGGAACACTGCAAATTATTAATTACATTATGTTTCAGAACACATTAGGTTTTAACATTTATTAATCTATTCATTGTCTGTTTTACTGATGCTTTATTCTGGTCAGGGTCGAAGTGGGTATGATTTATTGGACGAAAGGCAAAAAGCACCCCAGACAGATCGCCAGTCCATCACAGGACCATGTTATAACATTAAAACCCAATCTACTGGAATCATGTTTAAAACATTGCTAATGATACTGGTAACATTTTCATTTAGGTAGCTAGCAAACATGCAGGATGTTTTAGTTAAGAACAAAATTTAATACAGATGTGTTTTGGGACAAATTGTTTTATTATTTTTAGGTGTGTGTGTATGTGTTAAGTATGCTTAAAATGAACATTTTTGTTTCATTTAAAAAGTTACTTTTAAACTAATTTTTTTTTAAAACTTAAATAAAAAATATTGTCATGAACATTTATTTGCAGAAAATGAGGGAAAAAAGCAGTATAAAATTACCTGTGCTTTCTAGATTCTGAAATCTTACTTTAGACCAGTGGTTCTCAAACTTTTTTTGTCACGCCCTCCTTTTGGAAGATGAAAATCTGTCATGCCACTCCACCCCCCCCCCCCCCCCAAAAGCTAACAAAAATAGGCCAGTTTTAACTTTAAAGATCATTAATGTTCCTTTGACCTTGATATCAGTCATTTCTGTTGTACGTGACTTTATCAAACCACTTTTGCCATCACTAAACTGCTCCTTCAACCAGTCCGCTATTTAAAAAAAGGAAATTAAATTTGCAAACACTTTGCAAAAAAAGATAAAGTTGAATCTGTGCCAAAAAAAGTCATTTGTGAGAGTTCTAGTCTTATCACATTTATTTTTTATCCCTGTGAAATACCTCTCCATTCTGTAAATCTAGACCAGGGGTTTACACACTTTCATGGCTTGAGATCTACTGTTTTAGTCTACTGGTCATCCTGATCTACTTTTTAAGGTCGGCCTCATCATTTTTCAAAAAAGCTTTGAAGCTTTTTTAAATGCGCTTCAATTGGGGGTCAGAATTAATACTGACAGACCTAAAAACACGGTTTGTTTATTCTCCATCGTAAAAAAAAATTCCGACGTTAGAACATTGGTTTCGCACTTAATTTCCGTCAGGCGTGCCCCCCTGTCATGCCTCTGAACTTATTATTATTTTAACTAATTTTAAGGCAGTTTCATAAAATAAAATAAAATATTTTGCCATGTACTTTTGTTTACACTTGGCGATTTCAGTGGTACATCAATGTATTTATTAGTTTTACTCTATGAGCAGTTGCTTCATTATAAGGGCAATAATAATTCTGCATTCAATTTGTTCAGTGTGTGATGCAGAATTCACATACTTAATGTGTGTGTGTGTTTTGTGGAAAATGACATGCAGAAAATGATCTGCTGAGATAAAATTGTTTGAGTCTTTTTTTCATACTGAAGCTGCCCAGAGCCCCCACGGGTTTTTCTGTGTCATGGGACTTCTCTGTGTTCACAAAAATGGGAGCCCTCCAGAGAACCCTTCATGTACTATGGCTTAAAGGTACAACATCTTTCCATTCAACTAGCAAAACAACAAATTCCACCTTCTGGAGAGCAATGAAAAAAGGAATCTGCAAAGCTCTTTGAAGGACATGTACTGTACAGTTTTAACAATGTGTCCAAACTAGTGTTACAAATCAGCTAGAGCCAGGTTTATTTATTACTCACCTCACATTAATACTACACTGTTATCAATATTGGACATCATATTAAAAGAAACCTTAAAAACATTTCAACTTAAATAAACCATTGCTCTGAGTAAGATGTTATATTTGTGCTGAACAAAGCTCTGGCACTACCCTGTAGTACCCAGGTGACCAATAAATAATGAAACAGAAAAGGGAGCAGCTTGAATGGAGGCCACAGCTCATCTTTCACCTGACAGAGTCATGTTTATACAACCATGTGTTAATTCCACCACCAGTTAGCGTGAGCGCTAAAGCTAATGAGCTTCCATCTCGTGTCGTGTAGGCGGTAGGCATACCGGCCATCAGGTGACAGAGACAAGCACTAGAGAGAAGAATCTGATTAAAATGAACCACCATAACGCTCTATTTGCATTAATGAAGAGAGACGGACCGTGGCATAAGGAGGTGTTGAATTTCTCTAAATGAGCAGCCTCACACAGAGCCAAAGCATGACGAATGGAACAAGAGACAAAAATTAACAAGTTAACAGGCAGTGGGAGTGCAGTGAAACAGCTTGATTAAGATGTTTATACATATGCTGTATGGCCAAAGCGATAAAGATACCACTGTAATTCTCACATTCAGGTGTAGAAAAAGAATTATATAGAATTAATTGTAAGCTTCCAATTAATTGTAAGCTTTTTCTTGTTCCATTATACATGCCCAAAGCAAGGTCTATGAAGACATACTGTAGTTTAAAGAGTTTGGTTTTGAGAAATTCCAGTAGCCTGGAAAAGCCTGGACCGCAACTCCACTATAAAACAGGATGAACTGGAACGTTGATTGTCAGCCAGACCTTTGACTGTGGCTTAATAGACACATGTTTCCTCAAGCATAATCCAAAATCTTGTGAAAATCCTTTCCAAGAGATTGAAGATTGGAGTATACAGGGGCCTGCTCCATATTAATCCCCATGCTTTGGATGTCATATGTACAACAGATTTTATCCAGTTTAAATGAATAAGAAAGACATTTTAAAGTTGATTTTATTAGTTTTGCGCCAGTACAGTTAGACTAATATAGGTCAGGGACTATGTTTATAATCAGTTAGCAGAGACATACTGTAGCATTGACATAACTGACTGCTGTGTCAGTTTAAGAAAGAATTTCTCAATATTTGGAAAACTAAATATGTGTAAAAACAATTTGATGACTCAAGTAACTATTACAATCATCAGCCATATAATTTAGATAAAAGCAACTATTTACAAAACGATTATCTAGCTTTCAGTGCTATAGTAGATTTTTACCTGTTGCTACATCAACCCTGAAGCTCCAAAGTTCAAATTTTGGGCATAAAACATTTTGACATACATGAGAAACATTTCATTGTTTCCCTTTAAACCATTTATTTAAAACACCTCTGTTCTTCTCTTCCCGGCAGTAATAAACTCTGTGCTCTGGTCTAAAGATGGATGCTTAAATGACAGAAATTGGGAGGTCTCAGTGACATGGAGATGAGTTTGAGTTAAAACTACATTGGGTGGTAAAAGGCAGAGAAAAGACTAGAAGTTTGATCACCCCCCCCCCCCCCCCCCTTCACCCTGATATGGGGCACAGTGTGTGGCCAAGCTCCAGGATTGTACCTCTTGTCCTGCTTGTCCTGACATACTGTCCTTTGGCCTCTCTCTCTCTCTCTCTCTCTCTCTCTCTCTCTCTCTCTCTCTCTCTCTGTCTCTGTCTCTCTCTCTCTCTCTCTCTCTCTCTCTCTCTCTCTCTCTCTCTCTCTCTCTCTCTCTCTCTCTTTCTCCTCGTCAGCCCCAGAGACCTAAGAGACCCCAGAGGAATGCTATTGAGAGGCCATCCTGCCAGCCAGCACCCGCGCCTGCACCCCACTTTATGACTAAAAGACGAGATGAAAGAGGTGGGTGGGAGTGACATTTAGGAGAACTCTGGGCTTATTTTGAATTCCCATCACAGTTTCATCTTCTCTTTTGCAGCAAAAAAACAAAGTGTTGAACTACTACCGTCAGTATTCATTTAACTAGACCAGTGATCAAACTGTAAACTGTAAAGTTCAATGGAATGAAGGTTTTAGGTAGAGGTGGACAGACGGGGAACTACCCAACACTTTAAAAAACAACTTTGTGATTACATTTCAAATACTGATGACATTACAATAAGCATAATAATGATACTGGTATGTGATGACAGTTCATAGACTAATACAGTTTCGCTCATTAATAAATATACTAATAAACAGGCAGCCAAGACAAAAAAAATCATCTTTACCAAGCAATAGCTGACTATAACAAGAAAAGACCCCAATTTGGGTCATACTAATATGCATATTAAAAATAATCTAAAAGGAATAAAGACAAGCATTTACTTGTATCATGGTAAATATAATGTTGGTGTTAAAGTTGGTAACAGTAACTGTCTGTTTTTAACAAAGGTGTATAGGAAAAATCTTTGTACTTCTTCCAGTTACAGGGTAAATTAGTTCAAATTTACTTACAACATTTATAAAAGCAATACTTAATAACAGTCGTAAAAGCACCCACTACATGCAGCATTTTAAAATTCTCACTTAGCTGGGTAAGAAGGGTGGGCAGAGGTCGTCTGCTGCCTGTACGAGAGAAAGCATTTTAGTAGATCTCAACACCCCCACTATCTGGGTTTTCGAACTGGATGCCAATTCACTCAGACACTCCTGAAAAGACATTGTCACACAGACGTGTAAACAGCTGCTCAGTTTACGGGCTTGTATTCGTACATCTCGGCACAACAAGCATAATTAGCATATTAAAAACACATAAAGCGCAAGCTCTGAATTTTAACAGTGGTGTAAAGAGACAACAAGGCTTCTTACACAGAGAGCCGAATTGCAAATGTGAGCACAAACGTAGTCCAGTAGTTTGAACAATAACATTGTTTAACAGGGTTCTTGCTAGGGCAAAAGTCACAGAAGATTTGAATTTTTCATATAATTTCCTAATTCTTAAATGTTTTGAATTGGCATTACAAACAGGGTTGAGCAGTAACACAATACAAGTATTTACATTTATATTTTGTAAAAAGACAAAATACAGAATAGAATACACCTAACTACTTTACAATTCATGTTTTGTAGTTTGAACATGGGCAGAAACATTTAAGCTTTCAGTTGTTGCTATCAAACTAAATATGAGCCAGTAGACCAGCGTGGTGAATAACCTGACTGGATCAGGGCAGGTGAGTATAAGTGAGCAGGTGGGAATCTCATTCAGAGGCTCTTTTTCTTACATCACTTTAGTCAGTCTTGCCAGAATACTATATATACTAATGACTATATTAGTTTAATAGTGTGGCTTTTTATAATTTATTTTTGAATGTATGCTTCAGATATTTAACAAGTATTTTAATGGCTTATTTAATGGCTATTATGACCACCTTCCTAATATTGTGTTGATCCCCCTTTTGCTGCCAAAACAGCCCTGCAACTGTGATGCACTGTGTATTCTGACACCTTTCTATCAGAACCAGCATTAACTTCTTTAGCAATTTGAGCTACAGTAGCTCGTCTGTTGGATCGGTCCACACGGGCCAGCCTTCGCTCCCCACTAGCATCAATGAGCCTTGGACGCCCATGACCCTGTTGCCGGTTTACCATTGTTCCTTCCTTGGACAACTTTTGATAGATACTGACCACTGCAGACTGGGAACACCCCACAACAGCTGCAGTTTTGGAGATGCTCTGACCCAGTTAAAAATCTTAATTATTAAAACTGATTTTGGCCACTATATGGCCAAAAGTATTTGGACACCTGACCATGAGCTTGTTGAACATGCCATTTTAAAAACAAATGCTATTAAAATAGAGATAGAGTGACCACCCTTTTGAGAAGGCTTCTCACAAGATTTTGAAGTATGTCTGTGGAAATTTGTGCCCATTCAGTCAAAAGAGAATTTGTTCCAAAGTTATTCCAAAGTTGTTCAATGTGGCTGAGGTCAGGGCTCTGCGCAAGCCACTAGAGCTTTTCTTCATGTCTTTCTAGAGCTTGCTCTGTGCACAGAGGAACAGTCATGCTGAAACAGGAAAGGGCCTTCCCTAAACTGTTGCTGCAAAGTTGGAAGCATATTATTTCCTCCTTATCATCATTTGGAAAATGAAGACCTACAAACTGTAAATTTACTGAAATTTCTGATAAATAACTAGTAAAATGTGCCATTTATTTACTGTAAAAAGAATTAAATACAAATTTTGTTTATAGTTTCTTCCATGTAAATCATTTCATGCAGTTTGTAGTAACAGTTCATTGTACTACTAATCCAGATTTCTTATGGGCTGAGTGGGGGCTGATTAGCCAAAAGGATTTTGGAATCTATAAATTCTATATAAATTTAAGCATTTATGCCAGATCACTGGTTACTATTATCTTCTAACTGGGCCAGTTTCTGACAATTCATAATAGGTCTTCAAAGAAAACGTATTCTAAATTAGCTTCACATTTTAACCCAGACCTGTGGGGGATCTTTGGCCAATTTGGTATGCTATGGTGAGCTAAGGATTTGTGTGGTTTAGTTAAGCTCTAAATGAGATAATGTTAAGGATTCAAAATGAAAACGCTTTAATCACTCAGGTCTGAATAAGAGAGTTTATAGAATTAACTTTGATTAATGAAAATGAGAACAATAAAATATGTGTAATTCCTTAGAGAAATGTGATCTTTTCTGACTAGTTCCAGAAAAGATGAGTCCTAAATTGCCAGTCGTCTGTATGGCAAGTGATTTGAACATCTTTTGATCCCTTTCCACTAAAGAAAACATGTTCCACACAACACTTAAGGTGTTCTGTGACTTAGACTATACAATTATGATTTACCCAAGATAGCAACCAAAACTGAGCTTTTCATTTCCCTGAGCACAAAGTCAGTGCTGAGCACAGAGTCAGTGCTGATTGTAGTGTTTTTGCAAGCATTGCAGCCAATCTACCCTTTTCCTCAGTGTGAGATTTGGCTGGCATGTCTACATAACACCTGTAATCAGAGCCTGCCAGCAGTGCCTGGGGGAAAATAAAGCAGCGTTGGGCAGCCCTGCCGTGACAGCAGCTCTTGTTCCTGCTGACAGGTCCGCATGCTGGGCCTGAGTAGAGACTGTGGCCCGTGTAAATACAGTGCTGAGGCTCTGCCGCCAGGGAGATAATGTTATCTGCACTGCCAAGGAGCTCTCCCAGCCCACCTCCACATAAAAACCTCTCCCCTGAGATGCTCATTCCCTCCTCCGCTCCCTCAGCCTCTCCACCCACACCATCATCAAGGCTCTAACTCATTTCTGCTACGTCACCTTTGCAGAGACTGAGCGCTGGGTATCAGGTTAGGGTATTTTAACCACGGCCCATGCACACAGGTGCTCCGAAAGCCAATGAGCATGCCATACAGTGCCATGCTGTCAGACCTTAACATCTATGTCTTAATCTGTAATTCAATTCTATTTTATTAATATAATTTATTAATAATAATAAACTAAATCATTCTATCAAAAACCCACACAATTTTTTGTCATAAATGTCTTATGTCATAAAGTATTTGCAGGCAACTTGTATTTAATATGTAGAACATTCTAATGTGGGTAGTAACATTGTTGTATAGCTACTGTTTTGTTTAATTTCTTGCAGTAGCAGCCTTCAGTTGGTCTTGTTTTTCATTAATTACAAATGTGTGCTGTCCTGATCATTAATTGGCAAAGTAGGCCTAAACAATAATGCTTCCTATACCATGCTTTATGCTAAAGTTTTGATGATAAGATAATGGCATTGGTGTGTAGTGCCTTTTGTGTTTCCTGGCATTGTATTTCACATTTTTACTGAAGCTCTGTAATCACTTTCTAATCCTTTTACTGACCCAACATTACCCTGATGGGGGTTATGTTCTATTTATAAATATATATAAACATTACCTCAGAATTTCAGTAATCTTTTGCAAGCCTGGGAGATCCAGCAATAGCTCTTATCTGGATAGCAGCAGATTAAATTATAATATAAGTATATAAGTAGTTTTTTTGTTCCCGATCCCGTTCATTAATTTTGATCTTGATCCGATACCGAGTCTCAAACCGATACTTGTATTTTCTAGATATTGTCTAGATAAGAACTAGATAATACTGTTCACACAGTGCACACTTTAAGTACATTACAGTTATTCAAATTAATCCAATGTATATGTTTAACAACTGAATAGCTCTGCAGTGCTGTAGGAAAAAAAAATTGCCTGCATCCAAGCTATTGCTTAATGTTCTTAGATTTTTACAAAATAAAAGTAAACAAACTTAGTGCATCATTGTAGTAGTAAAACTAGAACACTCAGAATGAGTGAGATAATTACAGTTTCACTTTGAACTTTACATTCAAAGAACACAATTCTGTTTAATGCAGTGATACACTAAAAATGAACAGAAATCTCCACTCAGAAGTGGTGTAGCAGCTTAACTTGAATATATATAAAAAAAGTTACTTAACAGCATTACAGTAAAACCTGAATACCAAAAGAAAATGGCAAGGCACTCTTTTGTTATGAAGGAAAGCCAGTTCTTAAAGTGCTTTGATTAGAGCTGCTACAGTTGTCCTTTCTCTCACTGTTATCTATACTCTTACTCTCACTTCAAAATAAAGTGAAGGTTCTTTTTGAGGAAAATCAGCATCTCTGCCGTGTTAGCGGACAGCCGGTTCCTCTTCTCATCATATAATAATAAACTCGCTGTATTCGACTGTGTGTTTATTTTTTAGGTGCCGTATCAAATTGGTAGTAATTGTAGATCGTTTGGTTAAATGATATCTGGTTTGTTTCTTATGAGCCACCGTACTTGTATGCGTGTTGTAACTGTTACAAACTTTTCTGTGGTTGTATTGTGACAATGGTTTGATGGACGTTTCTACGCAAAGTGAGTGTGTTTTGACCCTTTGGGGCTTCCATAGTGCATGGAATAGCGTGCTTGGCTAAGGCGATGACTCTAGCTGTCCGCTATTCGGTACCATAACAGAAGAAGTTAATAAAGTGTTCTGCTCCCGACAATTTGTGAATATACCGTGTATTTATTTCTTTATTAAGCGAGTGCATCACTACGACGCTCAGTTACATAACTAAGCCAATCAGAGTGCTTGATACTGAGATGTCGTTCAGTCTTGTAACACGTAAACGAAAGAAAATTCAATGTGCATGTACAGTGTATCACAAAAGTGAGTACACCCCTTACATTTCTGCAGATATTTAAGTATATCTTTTCATGGGACAACACTGACAAAATGACACTTTGACACAACGAAAAGTAGTCTGTGTGCAGCTTATATAACAGTGTAAATTTATTCTTCCCTCAAAATAACTCAATATACAGCCATTAATGTCTAAACCACCGGCAACAAAAGTGAGTACACCCCTTAGTGAAAGTTCCTGAAGTGTCAATATTTTGTGTGGCCACCATTATTTCCCAGAACTGCCTTAACTCTCCTGGGCATGGAGTTTACCAGAGCTTCACAGGTTGCCACTGGAATGCTTTTCCACTCCTCTATGACGACATCACGGAGCTGGCGGATATTCGAGACTTTGCGCTCCTCCACCTTCCGCTTGAGGATGCCCCAAAGATGTTCTATTGGGTTTAGGTCTGGAGACATGCTTGGCCAGTCCATCACCTTTACCCTCAGCCTCTTCAATAAAGCAGTGGTCGTCTTAGAGGTGTGTTTGGGGTCATTATCATGCTGGAACACTGCCCTGCGACCCAGTTTCCGGAGGGAGGGGATCATGCTCTGCTTCAGTATTTCACAGTACATATTGGAGTTCATGTGTCCCTCAATGAAATGTAACTCCCCAACACCTGCTGCACTCATGCAGCCCCAGACCATGGCATTCCCACCACCATGCTTGACTGTAGGCATGACACACTTATCTTTGTACTCCTCACCTGATTGCCGCCACACATGCTTGAGACCATCTGAACCAAACAAATTAATCTTGGTCTCATCAGACCATAGGACATGGTTCCAGTAATCCATGTCCTTTGTTGACATGTCTTCAGCAAACTGTTTGCGGGCTTTCTTGTGTAGAGACTTCAGAAGAGGCTTCCTTCTGGGGTGACAGCCATGCAGACCAATTTGATGTAGTGTGCGGCGTATGGTCTGAGCACTGACAGGCTGACCCCCCACCTTTTCAATCTCTGCAGCAATGCTGACAGCACTCCTGTGCCTATCTTTCAAAGACAGCAGTTGGATGTGACGCTGAGCACGTGCACTCAGCTTCTTTGGACGACCAACGCGAGGTCTGTTCTGAGTGGACCCTGCTCTTTTAAAACGCTGGATGATCTTGGCCACTGTGCTGCAGCTCAGTTTCAGGGTGTTGGCAATCTTCTTGTAGCCTTGGCCATCTTCATGTAGCGCAACAATTCGTCTTTTAAGATCCTCAGAGAGTTCTTTGCCCTGAGGTGCCATGTTGGAACTTTCAGTGACCAGTATGAGAGAGTGTGAGAGCTGTACTACTAAATTGAACACACCTGCTCCCTATGCACACCTGAGACCTAGTAACACTAACGAGTCACATGACATTTTGGAGGAAAAATGACAAGCAGTGCTCAATTTGGACATTTAGGGGTGTAGTCTCTTAGGGGTGTACTCACTTTTGTTGCCGGTGGTTTAGACATTAATGGCTGTATATTGAGTTATTTTGAGGGAAGAATAAATTTACACTGTTATATAAGCTGCACACAGACTACTTTTCATTGTGTCAAAGTGTCGTTTTGTCAGTGTTGTCCCATGAAAAGATATACTTAAATATCTGCAGAAATGTGAGGGGTGTACTCACTTTTGTGATACACTGTATATCGTTCTAAACATTTCATGTACACTGCTCTAAATCTCTGTTCTATTTGCTGATGAGACAATTTTAAGTCATGCTCAAATAATCTGAACTGCATTGCTTTAAGTTTAAGAGAAAACAGTATCGTCTTGTACTGAACAGTTGTAAACCATGCATACAGCAGAAATTCACAAGCTTACCATCACGTTGGTTAACTAAACACAAGCTGGAATTAGCATCTATGTTTCTCCCTGATGTTACAGGAATTTGAATTATCCTGCAGATTTAGAGGAGTTCTTGCACTGTGACCTCCACCAGGAGGCAGAGCCAACGTAATTGAATAATCCTTCCTTTTTTCTTTTTCATTAAAAAGAGATTTTAGGTGTGAAAGCATTATATTTGTCCCGAATGCAGTGGAATGTCAGATATTCAGGTTTAAACTGAAACTGAGTTGAAATCAGATTATGAGACATAATTAAAGCATTTTACATAAGAAAGTCTTGCATTTATTTTTATCAGCTACGAATTAAAATGATCTGCACGTGAGTTTGCCCGACTATTTTCTCTTTCTGCTTTTCTCCCACACCCAGTACTTACACAGAGGGTAAAGTTCACCCCAGCAGAAGTCTAGAGGAGAACACAATCCAAATAACTGTTTTTTATCTAAACAGACCAAGTGTGATTCAATGAAGCTGAGCTTGTCCAGACATGTCTAAAGCATCTTTGTACTTTTCTTGCCAATCATCAAAGTCTTCAGAGAGTAAATCAGAAGAATGGGTTATGGAAAGGCAAATGATGCTGGAACAGAACTGTGACCTGTGTATGGCATCATGTACAAGTAGATGGGATTTTCTGGCATTGTACTTTAACAAGGTCGTTTTGTGAATTTCTGAATAATAATAATGATAATGCAGTGCTTACATATCCTAAGAAAGCGTCTGTAATCTTATAAGAATCATGTTGCTTTAATTATGTGTTGTGGAGTCAATGGCAACTCATGACAACATTATGAATAGCTGTCAAAACATACTATTCATAGGTATTGTCATTTAACTCCCAGGCATTTCTTAGAGCTCAGGATCAAACCCTGGACCTTGAAGCTGAAGGCACCAACACTACATCATAGTTACACTCTAAAAGACTTTTTTAAAGCACAGTCCAATTGTGCAGAATCTTTGTAAACTCTTTTGCATTATTTGGAATTCTGCATTAATTACTTATTATTGAAGACATGTTCATAGACAATCACATAATAAATAAATTCATAATAAACAATTGTACTTGTAATTGTAATTGTACTGAATTGTGCTCCTCTGTGCTAATGAATTCAGCACAGTCAGTTATTCCAATTAGTGAGAAGAGATTAGGGATCGGGTTTGTAGACGTGCCCTGTGCTATTAAAGAGGCTGATTTTCTTATAAACTGTCTGATAATGTTAATGATGCAAATACTGTTCATGACAGTGTGCATCCTACAAAAATCACAACAGCAAATCAAACGGTAACAGTAAACGACCTTTATATTATCCTAACTTTATCCTATTATACTGTTAGCCATTCCCAAAAATCACTAATTCAACAGCTAATGAAGACTTAAAGATTTATTGCACTGCTTGCTTAACAGCATGAACTGTTTATTTCTGAAGCACAATTAAAACACAGCTTGCAGAGATGGTTGATCCATTTATTCAAGTACAGTATATTATTTGATTGCATGTTAGAATGAATTTTTCAGCAATATCAATACAAATACATCTCTAAACTTTGCCAGGAATATAATATTGCCTTTTACAATTCATTAAAAAATGAGATAATGACATTTAAAACAGCTTGTGTAAAAAGAATGGAACTATATAAAAAAGAAACTAGCCACATTTTTTTGCACATTTTATGAAATAATTTATAAGGTTGACATACAGGAACGAAAAATAAACATTGCATCAAAGTGCTTGTGCTGGGTTTCAGTGTGAAAATATTTCTGCAAAGCACTTTGGCTTGTTGCATCCCCTCTCCCTTCAATGTTCTTAAAAGATCTACAAAGTAAGACATTCATATTATGAGGTTATCATTTACACTAAAATGAATATAGATTCAGCTTCATTCATCTACAAACTGATATGCTACTACTTGAATATATTTAACAGTAGTCAAGAAAATGTTATTAAATCATTCATTCATGGATCAAAAATCTCCAAAAGGGCTAAGATAATCAATGATTAGCATAGATTCTCAAAAAAAGAGTCCAAAAGAAGTAAAAAAAAGAATAATTACATAGTATTTTGTATTATTCAATATATGCTAATGTAGCAAAACATAGTGACAAAGTCAGCAGGCTGGCGGATCAGCGGTGACAGTTCATGTATGCCAAAAAAGTTAGAGAAATGCCTCACTCCTGTCCCACATGGGCATCTCAGAGAAAAATCCTTCACACAGACCGTAGCCCTGATCCAAAGACAGAGGAATGGCCTGCATTTCCTCTTTAATCTCCCACGACTGCTGCTGCTGATGCAAATCTGAAAACAGTGCCATTCCCTCATAATATTGCGAGTGGGTCTGTATCTGCTGCTGCTGGTGCTGCTGGTTCTGAAAGTCTTCCATGTTGCATCCTATCGTGCTGCTCATCTCCAGGTAAGCACAAGCCTGCTCGTCCTCGTTACTGTACCATTTGGGCATGGTAGCTGTGTGCTGGTTCTGTGAGGACACCTCCATCTCACAGCCCAGAGAACTCAGGGCCGTGTTGATGTCCAGGTCTTCAAACGTGCTGCCGTTTCCACTTAGAACGTCATCGAACACTGAGGCCAAGTCAAAATCTCCTCGGAGCACGTCTGACGTTTTGATATCGCTTGCTAACAAAGGAGACTGAGACATTCTTCCTATTTTGCCACCTTGTTTTGGACAGGTCTGCTTGCGTTTGCTTCCAACAACAGGTTGGTGGCCCATGCCAATTTGTTGGTTGTGATGAGAACTGTAAGAAGAGCAGGAGGCCAGCAGTCTGGTTTGTCTCTGGGTACTGAAGTTTGTAGCTGGCATTCGTCTTCGTTTAAAGACACCATTAACAAACATGTCTGCATACTGGGGGTCGATTTGCCAGAAGCCCCCCTTTCCTGGCTCGTCCTTCTGCCTGGGCACCTTCATAAAGCACTTGTTCAGCGACAGGTTGTGGCGGATTGAATTCTGAAAAAGTTGAATAATATTTATATACCTCTAATTTTTGAGTAAACACTAAAACATACTAAAATACAAATAAATGCACCAAATCTGTGATATTTTTCTTTAGATTGTGGTCAAATCAAATGAGCTAAAATACATAATTTTAATAGATCTGAGTGGTATTAGTTCTAGCTTTAAGCATAATGACCTGTGTTCCTGTATGATCTCATTGTGCAGCAAGTCAAGGTGTCCTGTTTCCCTGTCATACAGTGTGCAGGTGGAGGGGGGTGATGAACACTGGGGGAGGGGAGTATTATGTGTACAGGAGAGCAAATGTTGTTAATGAGGCTCTCTAGTAATGCAGCACTGCATGTTTCTTATGATCAGCTATGCTGGGCTGCCAGCATCTTTCCCCTTTGGGTCCCTCATTAAACAGACAGACCCCAGAATACCCAGTGACTCTTGGGTTTAGTGGGTTAAGCTTTCAGTTACAGCACCACCCGCAAAGCCTTCAGTCAACCTGAGCATCCTAACAGGTCACAGTGAATACTGGCTGAACATGATAGTCGTGAATTGTGCCTGAGTTTGTTACTTATGAGGTTATAGCTTATTAAATGTTATAAAGAATTATTTTGCTTTGCTTTTTAAGTAACAGATATAAAGACACACAGTCTCACAATTTCTAACAATTTCTATATCCTATAAATATATCCTATAATTCTGCATTTAGGTTGTGGCATGCTTGTCACTTACATATATTTGCTTAGAAAGAGCAGATTTCTTTATTATTATTTTCTTAATTTAAATTAAATAAACCCTAATAACTCCATGCATACTGTATTTTCCTAATAACTCGACATTTACCTGCCAGCTGGGCTCGGCATGTCTGTAGTAGCAGAAGTTCTCAGTGATCCAGCTGTAGATGGCAGACAGGGTGATTTTGGTCTTCTTGCTGGCTTGCATGGCCATGCAGATGAGGGTGGCATACGAGTAGGGCGGCTTTACATGCGGGTTGGTTTTGTAATCGACCTCCTGGTGCGACTGTTGTCCAGACAGCGCTGAATACGCGCTCGCTCCGGCCAGTTTGCTGCAGGATGCGCCGGGGTTACCTGGGGTGTGCGGTGTGCCGCAGGAGGCCGTGTCCCCGGCAGGAGGGCTGGAGGGAGACTCGGTGCCTCCCGGTTGGTGCAGGAGCTGCTGAGGGCGCCAGGCGAAGCCGGGAACTCTGTCTGGAGCAGCACTCACTATGGAGAAGTTCTGCAGCCAGTGCAGGCTGGTGAGGCTGTCGTCAAAACTCACCGCACCGGCCACATTGTCCTCATCCTCCGGGTGCAGCAGCATCCACTTCTCCTGAAATTTCTGAGCCATGTCGGGACTCGTCAACACCGGCATCGTGAACAGGACACACTCGTCTTTACCCACACAGTTGATTCTGATTTTGGGATGAAGGGTCCTAGGAAGACAAAGCACACTATAGCTAATGTGCAAAAAGATATGTTTTCTGTACCATTAATAAAAAGAAAAGACAAACTGAAATAGTTGTTTATTAGATTAGATTAGATTAGATTAGATTCAACTTTACTGTCATTGTGCAGAGTACAAGTACAGAGCCAACGAAATGCAGTAGCATCTAACCAGAAGTGCAAGATAGAGATTATTTACATACAATACATTCAAAAGTGCAGTAGTGACCAGATCAGTAAAAATGAGGGTACATATATTAAAAACAGTAAACAGATAATGATTGTCCAAGTGTATAGACTAGAATATAATTACAAAGTTATGAAAGATGACTACAGTGGCTAAATGAATTAACTACAGTGGCTACATGAATGATAATAAATAGAATAGAGTATATTCTATTTATATAATAAAGTATATAGAGTATATCCTATTTATATAATAGAGTATATAGAGTATATTCTATTTATATAATAGAGTATATAGAGTATATTCTATTTATATAATAGAGTATATAGAGTATATTCTATTTATATAATAAAGTATATAGAGTATATAGAGTATATTCTATTTATATAATAGAGTATATAGAGTATATTCTATTTATATAATAAAGTATATAGAGTATATAGAGTATATTCTATTTATATAATAAAGTATATAGAGTATATTCTATTTATATAATAGAGTATATAGAGTATATTCTATTTATATAATAAAGTATATAGCGTATATTCTATTTATATAATAGAGTATATAGAGTATATTCTATTTATATAATAGAGTGTATAGAGTATATTCTATTTATATAATAAAGTATATAGAGTATATAGAGTATATTCTATTTATATAATAGAGTATATAGAGTATATTCTATTTATATAATAGAGTATATAGAGTATATAGAGTATATTCTATTTATATAATAGAGTATATAGAGTATATTCTATTTATATAATAAAGTATATAGCGTATATAGAGTATATTCTATTTATATAATAGAGTATATAGAGTATATTCTATTTATATAATAGAGTATATAGAGTATATAGAGTATATTCTATTTATATAATAGAGTATATAGAGTATATTCTATTTATATAATAAAGTATATAGCGTATATTCTATTTATATAATAGAGTATATAGAGTATATTCTATTTATATAATAGAGTATATAGAGTATATTCTATTTATATAATAGAGTGTATAGAGTATATAGAGAATATTCTATTTATATAATAGAGTATAGAGTATATAGAGTACATTCTATTATATAATAGAGTATATAGAGTATATTCTATTTATATAATAGAGTATATAGAGTATATAGAGTACATTCTATTATATAATAGAGTATATAGAGTATATAGAGTACATTCTATTATATAATAGAGTATATAGAGTATATTCTATTATATAATAGAGTATATAGAGTATATAGAGTACATTCTATTATATAATAGAGTATATAGAGTATATAGAGTACATTCTATTATATAATAGAGTATATAGAGTATATAGAGTACATTCTATTATATAATAGAGTATATAGAGTATATTCTATTTATATAATAGAGTATATAGAGTATATTCTATTTATATAATAGAGTATATAGAGTATATAGAGTACATTCTATTATATAATAGAGTATATAGAGTATATAGAGTACAGTCTATTATATAATAGAGTATATAGAGTATATTCTATTTATATAATACAGTATATAATTTATTAGCTAAATTAAAACCACAGTACGCAGCTTTATGTATAAAACACAACATTATACAAGTCAGTAAAGAGAATGAAGCTTTTAAATGTTATGTTTTGTACTGATTGTGTCAAAAAACCCTTGTAATTCGAGACAGTGTTATCGGGTCGCGCTGGACACTGTAGTTTATTTCCCCTTATAGCCCAAAATATACCTCATTACACGACAAAACAATAGTCCCTGAATCCCTGATATATTATAAAGGCAGTTGGACTAAATCGTTGCTATAACCTGTAAATGCTATTCTGCAGCCTATAAAATAAACCAGTAAGTTACGCACTGCAGCTTTAATGTGTACACCGTTTAAACATAAATAACCTCCAATACACCGACACAACAGCTGTCGAAGCTAATAAGAGCACTAAATAAAATAAGTGTATTAATGTAAGTTTTGTAAGTCACATATACGTAAACTGAGACTGTAATTTAGGTTAAATCCAGCCAGTTTAGCACCTTTCTTACCTGGTGATGGTGGATGAACCTGTTGCGGTTTCTTTCTGGAAGCGTCCTGTTCCGTTACACTCGGAGGCTGAGCAACAAGTGCACTCACCGGCTTCAAAACACACACAAAAAAAGCTAAACAAATCCCGAAACTGGGAATTTACCACTCCATTCTCGGTGAGGAATAAGATCCACCTTAAGGCTGGCACGTCCGAAGTGTCATGATCCACAGTGGCAGGGACTGGGTGAGACTTTAAAGCGGCTGTGTGCGCTCCTAACGGCTCTTTAACTGCGGCGCCTCCTGATTGGTCGGCTGAGGTGAGAGTTTCTTATAGCAGTGTGGAGGAGAGACACTGAGGGGAGGGTTCTTACCTTCATACTGGCTATACCACACAATACCCCACCACTGGGGGGCAAATATATCAGCCAGACAACTTTTTAATCGATTAAGGATTTTAATTTTCACAATTACAAGTGTGTTTAAGCTCATAAGGGAAACACAAAGCCTACTGACAGCACATCAGGTACTTGTTCTCTCCAATAGCATAGATGCTGCATAATGGCATGCAGTGTTGAAAATCCCCAGTGTCACTCTATAGGCCTGGAGGAGGTGTTAAGATTTATTAAAGATTCATGGGGTAAACATTTGGTTGTAGTGGTTACAAGGTTACTACTGCAGCAGCTTGTATATTTTCCTGGAAACAGTGTTAACAGTGTTTCCTGGAAACTTGCTCAAGGGCCCAACAGCAGCAACCTGGCAATGGTGGGGCTTGAACCAGCAACCTTCTGATTACTAGTCCAGTACATTAACCGCTAGGCTACAACTACCCTGGAGTAAACAGCATTTATGTTCATGTCCATAACATAAGTCATGTTTGTTTGTTTATTAGGATTTTAATGTCATATTTTACACTTTTGGTGGCATTTATGACAGGAAACGGTAGTTACTCATTACACAAGATACATCAGTACACAAGTTTATATCGAACACAGTCTTGGACAATTTAGTGTCTTCAATTCACCTGACCCACCGGAGCACCCGGAGGAAACCCACGCAGACACGGGGAGAACACGGAAACTCCACACAGAAAGGACCCGGACCACCCCACTTGGGGATCGAACCCAGGACCTTCTTGCTGTGAGGCGACAGTGCTACCCACTTAGCCACCGTGCCGCCCCGTAAGTCATGTAATGAGGAATGTAAACAGTCTGTGTTGTTCAGATGCTGGTTTTGCAGTCGTACAAAACACTTGCTTTTTAATCACATTGTCATTGTGCTCTCTAAATATTTCAGTCTTATACACAACAGTAAGAACAGTTTAACACTGACAAATATATACCTTAAAGATCTGTGTTCAAGTGGGCACAAATGTAGGTAAAGGGAAAGAAACACCCCGGACAGGTCACCAGTCCATCACACAGGGCAGAAACACATACAAACACATTAACCCTAATTTCCTTCGGGATTAATAAAGTATCTGTCTATCTGTCTGTCTGTCTGTCTGTCTGTCTGTCTGTCTGTCTGTCTGTCTGTCTGCCTGTCTCTCTCAGTCCTTTTTTGCTGTTGGATGACAGCACTACCCATTGTGTCACCATGCCAGATGAATTCCAATAGGAGTCAATTTTTTTTACATTTCATTTGTGAATCACACACAAATATACCCACACATGAAATGTAGGGACATCCAAATGACTTTCAAGCTACTGCACATTACTAGAGCAAAACAGCTACCAATTAGCTACTGATAATGTATTCATAATCCATTTATCTTCAATAACTGCTTTATCCTGATTTATGCTTTTGGTATAAGTGGGATGAAATAGGAGTACACAGAGGTACTAAGAGAACATGCCACACACACACACACACACACACACCACACACACACACACACACCACACACACACACACACACACACACACACACACACACACACACACACCACACACACACACACCACACACACACTACCTCCTGCATCTCTGTGCAGGGCAAAATGATTTACTTATTAATAATAATAATAATAATAATAATAATAATAATAATAATGATAATAATAATAATAGTAGTAGTAGTAGTAGTAGTAGCAGTAGTAGTAGTAATAGTAGTGGTAGTAGAAATAATAATTTCTCATAACCATAAACCACTATTTATATAATAAATAAATAATACGAATAATTTTACAACACATTTAATACAAAAGTGATAATAAAATCAGTTATAAAAGTAATAAAATATAAACATATAATCTTTTTTACTTGTCTCTAACCATTCATAAGCACACAGAGACTTTCTAAATAAACAATTTAGGTAAATATAAATAAAATTACAATGTTTATTTAATGTAAACTTTGTGATGAGGTTAATTGATCACGTGACCAAAACGGCTTGGTCTACCTTAAGGAGCTGCATGAGAAGCTTGAATCAAATCTCTGTGTATGGATGTAAGTAAATGTGTTTTATTACAGATAGACGAGCTTATTTGGTGTATATGAACTGTAAAGCTGTTGATATTGTTATTTTTTATGATATTTTACTGACTAGGTCGTGCAACAGTTTTTTAACAGTCACTATTATAGTGAGATAACATGGTGCGTTATAATGTTTAATTCTCTGATGATAATCACAACTATCCGTATTGCACAGTTGTGTGTGATATTGCTGCTGTTACTACAAAAGATAACATTATACCAAGTTAAATATTTATGTTTTATAATGTTGGTAGGTTGTACGAGTAGGCCTCGGTTAAGGTCAAAAGCTTTATGCAGTTCCTCCACATCAAGGGCAAACCATTTCAATGCTAAAAACGGACAGGACCAGGACCATAACTACAGGGGGGGGGCCCAGTGCATTAAAAATACCAGAGCCAGGAATTTGGACTTGAAGTCTATTGTAGATTATTTTGCTTAGCACAAGGCAGACCACATGAACTTCTGAGTGAGTATATATATATATATATATATGACATTTGTTGAGGGGCCCACATTTTTTTTGCACTGGGGCCCATGAGCTCCTTGTTATGCCACTGGACAGGACCTTCCCCATGTTGTTGCTACGAGGTTGGAAAGATATTTATTTAATTATTTTATATAATTCGATATACAATATTAATGAGAGTGACAAACACCAGGATGTCCATATATTTCTGTATACACAGTGCATATGTTGCTTTACTATTGTTTGTGTACTGACAGTCTTTTTAAGAGTGCAATGAACTGATTAAATGTTCAAAGTTTAGATTCTTTACATCTCTTCAAATTTTCTTAGTAATTTAAAACAGCATATAAAACATATATTTTGTGCACTTGTTCACACAGTATAACTATATTAAAGTAGGGCTTTAGCAGCGGTGGGTGGGAGTCTGACGCGCTAAACCTGGCTGAAAGGCGCTAAAGCACCAGCACACCGTTTGTTAAATCCCCCGCCACACTGCCCGCCTTCTTCCTATCATATTACACCCTAAACCACCTACTATACCCTAACCAAGTATTCTGCTCCCAAACTGGTACTCTTGTCTGTTATTCATTAGTCAAAATGACTGTAGAAATATATTTATAGGCCATTTGAAGCGGTTAAACTAAACACTTACTTTGTGGACTTACATCGCCACCTTGTGGCAGCAGGTTGTTATTGAACGCTGCCGCCTCAAAATACATCAAACAATACAATCAGTATTTTAAAGGTTTTCTATCTACTGCATACATGCATCTATATTGTAAACAGAATTACCACGTACAACATTTAACACGATTTTCTGCACTGCAAATGAACCTACATATTTACTTGAAACCCATTTATGGATCTAATGAATGTCCTAAGTGCAGAGGGGCGGCACGGTGGCTCAGTGGGTAGCAAAAAGGTCCTGGATTTGATCCCCAGGTGGAGCGGCCTGGGTCATTTTGTGTAGAGTTTGCATGTTCTCCCCGTGTCTGCGTGGGTTTACTCCCACAGTCCAAAGACATGTCAGGTAAACTTGGAGATACAAAATTGTCTATTACTGTGTTTGAGATTAAACTTGTGAACTGATGAATCTTGTGTAATGAGTAACTACTGTTTCTGTCATGAATGTAACCATCCTTATAAATAAATAAATCTTAACTGCAGTTGTTTTAGTTACAAGAAATGAACATGTGCCTGTAAAATTCATGAATGTTTGAGCTTGAATCAGAATCATTCATTCATGGTGACTGGGCTGCAGGAGAACATTCACATCCATTTAAACTATTATGCCAAACTACTAACTATCCCAAAGTGCTCAGGTAGCGCAACAGTAAATTGTGCTATCCCACTACCACTGGGTTCCAGGGTTTAAATTTGGCTATCAGCCTGCCGGGCATCTACATACAGACATGATTGACAATGGCAGGAGGAAGGGTGTGGTTGAGGCCTGCAATGGATTGGCATTCTGTCTGTGGCGTGTTAATGTATTTAAGTTGCACCCACTGATTCTGGGAAAGCCGGACCTACCGCAACACTGAACAGGATAAGGTGGTGATAAAACATAAAAAAATAAATGAATAGAAATGAAGTAACCATCCCCATTCTTGTGCTTTTCTTAAAGGATTAAGTATTTTAATACATGGGCACTATTCAAGTAATTTTGATCATAGACTTAGGCCACCGTGTATAATTCCATGTCTCCTATTTTTTTGAAGTGCAATTGTATTACTTTGGTTTTTGCCCTGGATTAGATATGCTAGGCATGAGTGAGTACATCAGTCAGCCACAACATTAAAACCACTGGAATGTGAACAGTCAGTTCTTGAAATTGATGTGTTGGAAACAGGGAAGAAGGGGAAGTGTAAGGATCAGAGCAACTTTGACCAGGGCTAAATTGCAATAGCTAAACAATTGAGTCAAATAATACATATTATTAATATAATTATTATTTCATGTTAAAACATGAAAACAAGGACACTTAGCAAGACCAGTTAGTAATGAAAATGGACAGACGAGAACAGAAACGTATTTGAATACAGCACTTTATGATAAAATGACTGAACTACATACAAATATACAGTACATATGTTACAGAAGCTCAAAGCATCGAATCACGAAAACATAGATTTGTCACTCTGTACTATCTTTTGGACCAGTCTTAAGTACAGTCCCTGGTATAAACAGACATTTTACATTTGGTTCAACCTTTAAAAATAGCCTAGGACTAGAATTTATTGTATTTTGAATCTTTATGGAAATGAAAAGGACATTTATGTGAGTGTATCAGTTTCTTAAAATAAATCGCTTATATGTGCTTACACTTCCCTATTTAAAACATTCCACACAGGGGAAGTGACTTTTATACATTCTTAGATATTAACATATCTGAACATATATATTTAGAAAAAATATGATTAAGGAATCACATAAAATACACTATATGGGCAAAAGTATTGGGACACTTTTGAAATCATGCGTTTCAGCCAATGCAATTGCTAACATTTTACATTTATATTTTCGGCATTTAGCAGACGCTTTCATCCAAAGCGACTTACAGTTGTGACAGTATACAGTCTAAGCAATTGAGGGTTAAGGGCCTTGCTCAAGTTAATTGAGGTTTCTTGGTGATCATCAGTGCCCAGCCATACAAATGCTCTTGACTGAATGGACACAAATTTCCACAGACATACTTTAAAGTCTTGTAAGAAGCTTTCTCAGTGGCTGTTGTTATAGCTGAACATGTCATATATAAGTTTTTTTCATAGAATGTCCAACAAGATGGTCAGGTGTCTAAACACTTTTGGCCATATAGTGTAGATTGGACCATACATCAGTGCATCATAAAGGTAAAACAATTCCATAAATCAGATGGAAAATAATAGCTAAAATTAGAGATGAGTCCTAGCAGAGTGTTGTTTTAATATCCATCCTGTAAAATGTTTCCAGTTTACAAATCATGGCTCCTGGACATAGTTTCTTGTTTGGCAGACACTAATGCCTAAAGCTCACCAATCATTTTTAGGAGTTTAGGAGGGTGACAAATTCTGGGAAGGTGCAGAAGCCACTCCTAGACCAGGGACTTGCATGTGCGTGGGCATCATACAAGCCCATGATACAAGTGATTAAGCATCAGTCTATAGAGTGCTGTTTCTTAGCATGTTGGGCATTATGAGCAATCAAGTCACATAGCCTATATTGTATCCCCATGTCCTAACAGCCATTTATCTTTGTTTTCTTTCGGCTGCTCTCGTATTTAGTTGCCTCAGGATCATACTGGTCCTGATTTGGCACAGCCTGTACGTTGGATGCCCTGCCTGAGGTTTTTATCTGGGTTTGGTCCCGGCATTGAAAGCGCACTGACAAGTTCCCCATTAAATGGCTAGGCTGTCTGGATACGCCCCTCAGACACAGCCTACAATCTCTGTATAGACGCCTGAGTGGCCGATAGCACCGCTGGGGATTCAAACCCCGGATCTCAGTGATAGTGGGCTAGCAGGAGTCATACATGTAGTAATACGGACCCTAGGTCCCTTAGTGTATGGTCACAGTTTGTGCATTTCTTTGATTGTGAGTCTCGTAGTGTGCATGGTGCAGCAACTTTAATGTAGTGTGGCTAAAAATACTTTGTTGAATCCACACCTTGCAACTTGCTCATTTTCATTAGCTATAGCGGTGTAGAAAGAACATGCTTAGCTATAAAACTATCATTGTTTAACATACGTCAATGAATCATAGCTGTTACTGCAAACACAGCCGTCTTAAAAACATGATTACCATAAAACTATTATTCACTACTATGGAATAGTTTGTGCCAATAATAAGTAAGTAATAAAACTGTTTCCAACATTTCCATGTGTAATTAGGGATATGAATCAAAATTTGGGGTCAGGAAAACATATTTACAAACACTGCGTATAACTACAGGTCAGCAGAAGCGTAGCGTTGTTGATATTAAATATAGATTACACTAAATAGAAAGTGCTTTACTCTTTTACAAGTGAAACAATAATGACCTTTAAAACACTGGTTGAATGGAAATGTTTGCTCTGTGAGGGAGGTGTGAGACAGACAGTGAAAAGTGTTTCACAGAAGCTTTGATTGTGTGGAGGCTGTTTGTATATTAAGAAACAGTAGTGATCTTGATGAAAGGAGGGTGATACTCTTACTAAAGCATTTATGGTTTCAGTAATTACATGTTAATGAAATCAGAAGCACATCGGAGCACGGTGCTACTATGGGCTGAGGCGTTCGTCTTCAACGTGCAGGCTGCTAGACATGCAGAGCAGAGGCTGACTGGAGCTGCTGGTGCTCTGACTCTGTAGACTATCGATGGACCTGGATGATCCTAGAAAGAAAAAAGAAGTGAAACCCGTTTATTAACATTTATTTGTTCATATTTGAACACACTGATGGTTTATTAATATTTAACCCACGGATGTCCTCTAAATTTTCAACAAACTTTTATTTGGTATACATTTATTCATACCCAGTGTGCAACCAAAACACAGAGAGAACAGTATAATTTTCAGCACAAACTTACCTAGAAATCTGGCTATGTTTAATTATTTTATAAATGTTTGTTTGTTTATTAGGATTTTAACATCATGTTTTACACTTTGGTTACATTCATGACAGGACAGGTAATTACTGGCCACACAAGGTTAATCAGTTCACAAGGTTATATCGAACACAGTCATGGACAATTTTGTATCTTCAATTAAACTCGCTTGTAAGTCTTTGGACTATGGGAGGAAACCGGAGCACCTGGAGGAAACCCACACAGACATGTGGAGAACATGCAAACTCCACACAGAAAGGACCTGGACCACCCCACCTGGGGATCAAACACAGGACTTTTATAAATGAAATGACAACTGAAATAAAGTAAAATTGATATCAAAACTATTTATAGAAAAGGTTTAGGTGCAGAAGATAGTATTGATGCTGTATTTTAGAGTGCTGGGGACCAGGGTTAAATTAGCACCTGCAGTAAGTTATTGTTTCAGCTCTGCCTTACACCCAGTGTTTCTGTGATATTAATTTTAATATTTATTAAATACAACATTTCTAAATATACTCAAATATAATTTTAAACGATGCAAATACAATATACCAGATGTTTATAACTGTTTAAAATATTAATGTCTGTCATGCTGGCTTCAGTTAACCCTCTGCTGTCTAATTAGGCTGCATCGGCTGTTACGTCCTGTTAGTAATGGTCACTGGACAGTGTGGTCATTCTTGTTGGGTAAACCTGTGAGTGTGAAATTTTTTGTTCAGGGTTTTTAAAGGGTTGACTAATTTTTTTTTGGCTGCTCCCTTATTTGGTCTGCATACCTGATGTGGTACAGTTTAAATGCTGAATGCCTTTCCCAACCAAATCCTCCTTTAAACAGGCCTGGGACTGGCAGAGAGCTCAAGTGCACCACCAAATGTCTAAGACAAGACACAGCCAATCGTGTGTATAGATGCCCGACCGGTCAATAGCACCCTTTAGATTCGAACCCTGTACTTTGCACACTTTATTGGCACTCAGCTGGTGCAGTGATAAACAGTCAAGGGGTCTAAAGAGTTTCTAATTCTACAGCATTATTGAATTGATACTGGTGAATGAAATACCAGCTGCTGAACTGATTCTAATAGGAATGTTAGAAGTTACACTGGGTCATATTCTGTTTGCGGATACGGGTATTAGTGCAGTACTGTGTTATACTTATTTAATCCATCCAATCCAAAATCCATCACCTGGTGTGGTAACACCTACCATTATTAACATTCCTCAACAGCTGTAGACCAGGACTCAGATGCTGAGCAGGATGAAAGTAAGGTGAGGACAGATTAACAGAGAGAAGGTTAGAAGGCAGGACAGAACACAAGAACACAAGCAGCAAACTGTGAAAGTAACTTTCATTCAAACTACAGCCAATTGGTTTAATTCGTTTTGTGTTCTAAACTAGAGTCAGTCAGAGGAAACTGTTAGATCTGTAAGATTTTCATTACTTGCTATCTACGTTGGTATTTGGTAGCTTACAGTAGCTTAGAGTACAAATTTAAAAATGTACCAAACATAATGCATGCATTGGGTGGCTGACTACATTTAGGGGTGAGGGGGGGGGGGAGAACAGTGTAAATTAGTTCACTCCTTTAAAAGTGAACACAAGGCATTAATCAACATGAGAAAAAAATAGCAATACTAATGTTAGCCTTGGCAGTGTGCCAACTAAACAAATACTTTCACTGAACATAAACACACAGCAAAACAATCCCTGAGTTTCCCAGTTAACTTGCTTTACTGGTTTCTCATCATAATTTATATGATGGTCACTGTTTACCACAGAAACGCAGCTGTTGTGATGAGGTGATAACCTTCAGAGAAGCACTGGACTGCAGTATTTGGAGAACATGCTAGGGGCTGTAGGCAGCAGTGTGTGAAGATTATTAAAATGAGGGGCAAGGTAAAGTAGGCCCGGTATAAACTCAAATAATAAAGAAGAAGCCACTCACCAGGCAGTGCCAGGTCTGCTGAAGGATCGCTTTCAGTGAGGCTGCTGCGGGCACTGTGGCAGTCCTGCAATATCTCACTCACCGACACCCCCAGTGACCTTCCCTCTGAACCTGCCAATACACACACACACATCTTTAGGCTAACTGCTTCAGGGTTTTTAATGTTTTTGTTGTTATAGAGTGATGGGATTTGTTTGAGGTGGACATTACAGTAATTAATGTATTTGTTTTCTAACACCATGTTTTACACTTTGGTTCCATTTATGACAGGACAGGTAGTTCCAGGTTACACATGAATAATTAGTTCAAGTTCAATGTCAAACACCATGACAGACAATTTTGTATCTCCAATACACGTTTTTGTACTGTGGGAGGAAACCGGAGCTTCCTAAGGAAACCCACGCAGACATGCGGAAAACATGCGAACTCCATACAAAGAGGACCTGGGCTGCTCCACCTGGGAATCAAACCCAGTACCTTCTTGCTGTAAGGCTACAGTGCTACCCACAGAGACACCATACTGCTCGAGGGGACCATGTAAAAACTTATAAAAAGTGTGTGTGTGTGTGTGTGTGGGGGGCAATTACTGTTGTAGTTAAATTACATCATTATGCCCAATTCAGCAACTAACATTAGAAACAAAAGCAATTACATGCACCGAATTAGCAGAATCAGTTACTCCCTAATAAGGAGGCTCACCTGTGTTTGGAGAGCCTGGTTCAGACGCGATCTCATCTACTGTTACCTGTGGGGTTAAGGGAAGAAAAAAAACAGCTTTAGACTATTGAGCAGCTGCGTGTAACATATATTGTTACCAGTATTATAATTCTTACATTAAATAAACCAGACTACCAGTGGAAACAGCCTTTCGTGTCAAGACCACTGTTAAAAGTTTGTAAATATACCTGTCCTTTATACCCTAGTATATTTATAGATGCTTTTTAAACAATGGTTGTTTTAGTAATATCAATTAATATTGACTTCAATTCAATTTTGACATTTTATTTGTAATTCTGTTTACTCATCACACTACATACAGTTGAACATCTAAATATTAACACATCTGTACAGGAATAAACTACTGTATATACAGCAGAAATTGAAAGTTTAGATACAGTGGGGTCAAAAAGTATTTAGTCAGCCACTGATTGTGTAAGTTCTCCTACTTAGAAAGATGAGAGAGGTCTGTAATTTTCATCATAGCTACACTTCAACTATGAGAGACAAAATGAGAAAAAAAAATCCAGGAAATCACATTGTAGGATTTTTGAAGAATTTATTTGTAAATTATGGTGGAAAATAAGTATTTGGTCAATAACAAAAGTTCAACTCAATACTTTGTAACATAACCTTTGTTGGCAATGACAGAGGTCAAACGTTTCCTGTAAGTCTTCACCAGGTTTGCACACACTGTAGCTGGTATTTTGGCCCATTCCTCCATGCAGATCTCCTCTAGAGCAGTGATGTTTTGGGGCTGTCGCTGGGCAACACGGACTCCACAAATTTTCTATGGGGTTGAGGTCTGGAGACTGGCTAGGCCACTCCAGGACCTTGAAATGCTTTTTACGGAGCCACTCCTTCGTTGCCCGAGCGGTGTGTTTGGGATCATTGTCATGCTGGAAGACCCAGCCACGTTCCATCTTCAATGCTCTCACTGATGGAAGGAGGTTTTGGCTTAAAATCTTACGATACATGGCCCCGTTCATTCTTCCCTTAACACGGATCAGTCGTCCTGTCCCCTCTGCAGAAAAACAGCCCCAAAGCATGATGTTTTCACCCCCATGCTTCACAGTAGGTATGGTGTTCTTGGGTTCTTCTTCTTCCTCCAAACACGACCACATGATATTCTCCCAATCCTCTTCTGGATCATCCATATGCTCTCTGGTAAACTTCAGACGGGCCTGGACATGTACTGGCTTAAGCAGGGGGACACGCCTGGCACTGCAGGATTTGAGTCCCTCTCGGCGTAGTGTGTTACTGATGGTAGCCTTTGTACTTTGGTCCCAGCTCTCTGCAGGTCATTCATCAGGTCCCTCCGTGTAGTTCTGGGATTTTTGCTCACCGTTCTCATGATCATTTTGACCCCACGGGATGAGATCTTGACCCCAAGGGAGATTATCAATGGTCTTGTATGTCTTCCATTTTCTTACAATTGTTCCCACAGTTGATTTATTCACACCAACCTGCTTGCCTATTGTAGATTCACTCTTCCCTTCTCTTGGTGCAGGTCTACAATTTTCTTCCTGGTGTCCTTCGACAGCTCTTTGGTCTTGGCCATGGTTGAGTTTGGAGTCTGACTGTTTGAGGCTGTGGACAGGTGTCTTTTATACAGATAACGAGGTCAAACAGGTGCCATGGTAACGAGTGGAGGACAGAAGAGCTTCTTAAAGAATAAGTAACAAACAAGCAAGATTTCTGGCTCTCACAGACCTGTAATTGACCAAATACTTATTTTCCACCATAATTTACAAATAAATTCTTTAAAAATCCTACAATGTGATTTCCTGGATTTTTTTTCTCTCATTTTGTCTCTCATAGTTGAAGTGTACCTATGATGAAAATTACAGACCTCTCTCATCTTTCTAAGTAGGAGAACTTGCACAATCAGTGGCTGACTAAATACTTTTTGACCGCACTGTATGCTGCTTGGCAGTCTTGGAATTTAATTGATTTCTGCATTTCTTTATTTAAGTGAATGGCTGGAACACAGTTTTCTTGTAAAACCTGAACACATTTGAGTTCTGTCAAGTTTACTGTGGATTTTCCAAAAATATGACAGGTCTAAAATATACATACAGAAACTTATATTATTAATTTGGTGGTGTAGAAAGTTCTATACTGTTAATAACTGTGTCATGACTTCCTAATTTCTCTTCAGTAATTATGATAGACTGCAGCTCCAGTCTTAAACTCAGCTAGTTTTACTGCACCAGCATTCTGTTGCAGATTGACCCTGAAAAGTTTGGGAACAACTAACATCTTGAGCTGGACAGTGATTCATAGCACACAGGTTGTAACAATCAGCAACTTCTAAAGAGCCTCCTGGTAGGACTTTGTGTAGTCTACTACAACCTCTTACCCACTCACCGTACCTAGACTGTAATATAAGCTCATTACTGAGGCATGTAAATGATGTGTGACAGTGTGCTTGTGCAGACAGACCTCAGTGGGATCTGGACTGTAGGGCTGATCAGAGTGAGACTGAGCATCAGTCAGCTCGGACAGCCTTTCCTCATCCTCCTCTTCTTGAATCGGAGATGAAGGGGAGCATATAGACCTGCAGAAAAAAACACATACACAAACACAAGGGTCTAAAATGTGTAGAAATGTCAGCTTATTTCTTATTACAGTGAAACAGAAAGTCACAAGATGTGTGTTAATTAGCATAATCATATTGGGGTACAGCCCTTAAACTTGGGTATGTGGGGCTCCAGGACTACTTACAATTGTACAACATGTACATTTTTATTGTACGACTTTGAACATAAAAGTTCTTACTTTCTCACTGCCAATGATCTGTGCATTTGTACAATTATTCATAGTAAATCAAATAGGGATGTCCCGATCACGTTTTTTTGTTCCCGATACCGATTATTAATTTTGATCCCGATCCGATACCGAGTCTCAAACCGATACTTGTATTTTCTAGATATTGTCTAGATAAGAACTAGATAATACTGTTCACACAGTGCACACTTCAAGTACATTACAGTTATTCACATGAATCCAGTGTATATGTTTAACAACTAAATAGCTCTGCAGTGCTGAAGGGAAAAATGCTGCATCCAAGCTATTGGCGTAATGTTTTTGTATTTTTACAAAATCAATCAAAATGAGTGAGATAATTACAGTTTTACTTTAAACTTTACATTCGAAGAAAAAAAATCTGTTTAATGCAGTGATGCACTAAAAATGAACAGAAATCTGTGTAGCAGCTTAACTTGAATATAAGAAAATAAGTTACTTGAAAGCATTACAGTAAAACCTGAAATGGAAAGGCTCTTTTGTTATGAAGGAAAGCCAGTTCTTTAAGTGCTTGTATTGTGACAAGGGTTTGATGGACGTTTGTACACGAAGTGAGTGTGTTTTGACCCTTTAGGCCTTCCATAGAACATGAAACAGCGTGCTTGACTCAGCTGTCCGGTATTCGGTACTGTAACAGAAGTTAATAAAGTGTTCTGCTCCAGACAATATGTGAATATACCGTGTATTTATTTCTTTATTAAACGAGTGCATCATTACGTTGTTTTGTAAACCGGAGTGATCCTCGACTCACACACCATATAAACAGTAAAATTCTACAGTAATGAACGCAGCTCTGCTACTACCGGCTCGTGAAGCGCTCGCATTACAGACGTTACACTTCACTGTTGGACTTGTTTTACCTTCCAGTTTAAACTAGTTCCACACACCGGACATGCTGACGTAAAACAAAAGATCGGGGTTAAGATCGGGTTTAATAAAGCCGATTCCGATCAATTAAAAAATGCCTTGATCGGCCCCGATCCCGATCTTTGAGATCGGATCGGGACATCCCTAAAATCAAATGACACTTCATATAGTTTTATCTTTGGAAAAATCGACACATCTGAGCTCCAGATCTTGTCCTGTTGATGCAGATAACACTGTAATCTTGTAAGTGCACAAAAATCAAGTTCATGCAAATGAATGTCTTGCTGACAATGTCAAACAAGCCAAAGCCACTGTGCAGAAATATATATTACATATATAAATTATTACTGAATGTAATATCTGTTGTAGTGTATTTTATGCTGATTCCATTGTTATATGTGGTTTGTTTCATTTCATGGATTTGCATTTCTAGTTACATTTTAATTTGATGTTATTTTTTCTATTTAATAATCCTTGCAAACTTTCACATCACACGACAGCTACCAATCTGAAATCTTTTTTTAAATTGCACTTGATGCATAGTCACTGAGCGTTTGCTAACTGTCTCCTTCCTTACAAATGAGACACCTGAGATTGGCTAGGGTCACTTTGAATAATAGGAACCTCAAAAAGCAAGACCATTAATATCCTCTAGAGTTGTGTTAATGCTTGTCAGCTTTGGTTTGATTAAAAGGAACCTTGGAGTGATGGCTGTGTTAGTGCGATTCGCTGCAGTAAACGTGAACGTTTGCTTTCGAAATTTTGGTGCCCACCAAATAAGCGCACCGAGACAGCTTGAGCAGGGGGGTCTGGTGTAATTTGTTCTAGGTATAAACACAATATGAATCAAAGGCATCTAAACAAACCAAACACATGACGTGAGGTCACGAGAGAACAGAATACCTTCTTTGGTGTCTGCAGTAAAGGATTTTTTGGCTCTGTTTTGACTCATTTATCCAGGAGCTGTGTTGCTGTGTTTCCGGTTAGTAAAAATACCACCAGGTATACACAACCCCAATAAGTGCATTAAGCACAGTGTTTTATTGTTCTGATGACTGGCTCGCAAAATATACAACCTAAATGCATCATAGGTCATTTTTTGGTCCAATTGTAAATTTGTGAGTGCAAACGCTTAACAAACCAGTACTAAAATGTAACAATGTATTATTTTCTTGTTTGGTCCGGACCAAGGGAACAGAACTACAAGTATAAACACAACCTAAGACTGTTGGCCACAGATGGTTATGGCATAGTTAAAACTTTCTGTTCTCCAGACAAAAGCACTTATGCTTTGTACTGTGCTATTCAAGAGTCTCCGTAGTGTATTGCTGTATTAATCACAGGTTACCCATTATTAATAATATTCATTATTATGTATTAATCACTCTTACCCATTTGGTGACTTGCTGACTTTGGATTTTAACGTTGCTGTGTCTGCACTGAGATCCACTGGGCTCTGCTGCCTACTGCTCAGGTTCAGTGGGTCACCCATCTCTCCTGAAAACCGCACCTCCTCATACAAAGGGGCTGAGGGAAGAGAGGGTGAAGCAGGCTGTACACCGTTTAGGGCCTCCAGTAAGGACACAGGCTCGTAGCCTGGAGGAATGTTATCCGAGTTCTGTGGTCCGAACAAAAAAGGTTGCAATGTGAACAGAGGCAAAACACAACTGGACTATCGTGTAGTTGAAAACAGGTTTTAAGTGTTTGAGTGTTTTACCGAATTCTCTGTGTGGTCTGAGCTCTGAGAGACCACTGGACTGAAAGGGACAGAATGAAGCACTGCAGCAGGCTTCTTGCGAACTGCACGAATTTGGAGCAGTGCTCTAAATGCTGGTGATAAAAAAGGAACATTTAGGAAGGAAAGAACACGAATTAGTGTAGTACAAATAAGTAAACACAGATGTTATACCCATGTCATAAAACAGTACTTTCCAGATGTTAATAGAATTAGTTTAGCACTAAAAGGGGCTAAACAGTCACTTATTTTTACTTATTGCCAAGGAAAATACTAAGCACAAATCATGATCCTGTGATTTTATTATCTTAATAACAGGAGTTTGTTTCTCAATGGCATGACACTTCAAACTGAATTCCATCTGTGATCCATCAGAGACTATATTAGATTTGTCTTACTCTAGAGTGTTCATAATAATACAGTTTGGTAAAACGTATGTGAACATCTGACAATGATCTTTTTGGACTTCCATTTCCAAAACCAGAGGTATTAATATGGAGGTAACCCCATTTATGACTACAACAGCTTTCAGTTTTCCAGATAGACTTTCCACAAGACTTTGGAGTGTGTTTGTGGGAGTTTGTGCCTTTTCAGTCAAAAGTGCATTTGTGAGATTGGGCACTGATGTTGGACAAGGTGATCTGGCTGGCAAATGACGTTATATTTATTCATGTATCCATTCATCGTCTGTTGTACCATCGGTTCATCCTGGTCAGGGTCACGGTGGGCCCAATTTTTTTGGGGCGAAAGGCAGGAAAGCAAGGTTGCAAGTCCGTCACAGGGCAGACACACACACACACACACACTCACTTAGAAGCTCCAATTGGCCTGACTGCATGTCATTGGAAGCAGATGCAGACACGGGGAGAACATGCAAACTCCACACAGAAATGACCTTGGCCATCCACCCAAAGAATTGAACCCAGGCTGTGAGGCGAAAGCGCTACCCACTGCCACACAAATGACGTTTTAATTCTTTCCTACATGTTCCTGTTCACGTAGTCAGTCGAACAAAACGTGTGTCAAATATGAGAAAAAAGATTCAGCGTGGGTCAACTCAATCACCTGTACAACTAATCAGTTTTATTGTTGTTGCAAAACAACAGATGAATTCTTAAAACAACTAAAAAGTAATCACAATAAACCTTGGATTTTCCCTATTGCACTTTGTACTGTAGTAACATTGACAACTGAAATTTTACTAAACTGTCATTTTTTTTTATAAATGTTATATTTCGTCCAGCAGGTGTCAGTATTTTTCAACAGCCGGTTCCACTACACGCGCTGCATGTCAACAGCATCTAATCCGTTCTTAATCTTACCCTGTCACAAAGAAAACAGACTGTTCTGTGGAAAACAAGATGTAAAAACCCTCATTTCAGCACTTTGCCAGAGCTCTGTATGAAAGCCTACCCTGCCATCTCACTAGCTGTCTGTTACAAGATTAATTTTCGCATGAAGTAATGAAGCACTCACGCAGTCTGCAGATAGGACAGTTGTTGGCTTGGTAACGTAGAGTGTCAGCACACGCATTGCAGAGACAAAGGTGTCTGCAGGGGAGGATGAGTGTGTCACGTAGGTCTGATAGACACACCACACACTCACTACTGTTGTCACTGTTTTCATCCTCAGGAGACTGAAGGGAAAAATGAAATGTTGTCACACATCAATGTTTAAAAAAAAACAGAAGTGCAACAACAGCTTAATTATGTAGCAGTGGTTTAGTAATATAGAAGTAAAAGCACATGGCTTACTGCATGCCTGACATGTGCCTACATGATTTAATGCAATTTAAATTACCTTTGTCTCCTGGTTGTTCTTATTCTCAATGCCATAAATCTCTTGAAGAAGGTAACTGACACGATCAACCTGCATAAAGGCATCCGATCAGAATGAGTTTTTTGTACAGTTGGAGTATTAGTATATAATATAGTTTATTTTCACATGAAGGCAGCTGGGTGATGCAGTGGTCTATTTCACTAACCCATCACCACTGAAATCCAGGTTTGAATCTCAGCAGCGCTATCAGCAGAATGGGCGTCTATACAGACATGAATGGATTTTAACTGGACCAGGTATGACCCTGACCAGGATAAAACGGTTGATGATAATGAAATGAATGTTTTGTTTAGTTTTTTTTTTAAAATACAGATAACATGAAGTAGTGACTTACACAGATATAGGGAAAGTAAGCAGATACATCTTTCTACATCTTTCAGGGCACAGTTACAAAATTCTATATAAAATAAACCCCACTCACAATTTGCTTCTGCTTCAAAGGTTTCACTGAAAAACTGCCATCAACATGCTGTCAAAAACAACATTTGTTCAACTCAGACTCGTTTAACATCTCAAATTGTTTAACATAACAGCAACAGTCAAAACTTATACAATCGAACACAATTGTTATGAAAAATTGTAAAGTACGGCTTAGTGTGATGATTAACACTTTATAATTATTTATCTTATGATGAGTGGTGCGTTTCACTTTTATACACACACACAATTACAAAAGATTACATACCTTATCAAATGCTGCCAAAAGCACATGGGCATGTCCAATAACATCTGCAACAGCAAAAACATTGTTTAGATGGACTAGTACAAATGTTCATTTTTATTTAAACATAGTTTTATTCTCATAAATTAGCAAGTTAACATTAGTGTGTAGATACTGATTTTTATACAGATTTTGTGTTTTTCCTAAATATAAGAATTGTGGTATAACAGTTTTTGCAGATCAAATTTTGTTATAAAGGTGTGTCAAACATCATATACTGTAATCTTAATCATAATTAGATTTTCACCTGTCTCATCCAAGATAAACACAGTAAAAACACAGTCACTACAACTGCTTCTCAACTTACCAATTAAACAGTCCCTTGGTGCAGATTACAAACATACATAACAAATAACTTGTACCATGGTGGAGTTTATGGCAGGATTCTGTGGTTTACCAGGAGTGCTATTACATATAAAAGATATCTATGGTAAAGCATTCATGGCCACTATTGCAGCCTGCTGTGGACCAGCTGAATGTTTAAGAACCACTGCTTCATAGCCCAGAGCATTTTATTTACTTCTGTAATATATACAGATTGGTGAAAGCTGATTGGTTCTACTGTCTGGAGAACAAAGACCTTAACCTGCCTGACTTGCCTAACCATCTTACTTGTTAAGTTGATTTGAAAAAAAGTGACTGCAAAATGAAGAAATGTAATCGTAATTTTTTGCCAAAACATTCTATTTAGACATAATAGACATAAGATTTTTCAAGTATCAGTTGTAACACTTACCATCCCCATCATCCACGACTGCCTGAATCACCAGAGGAAACACACCTCTATCCAGGTCAAAATTAAGCTAAGAAGAAAAAGCATGACAAATAATACTTTTATTTTTAAGGTTTATTATCAAATTAAATTATGATAAATGCAAAACTGTCCTAATATCGAGTGTCAGACACAATTTGGTTTATTTTTCTATTACAAATTACACTGGATGGCAGTAACTTTGTAGTCAAATTCGGGACAAAGGTTTTATTAATAAAAAATTAAAATAAGTGTATGAAAGGTTTTTTTATAGGGTTCTAAATAATTTTTATTATTTGGAAATTAGTTATTCAAAAGAATTGTAGAATGAAACAATTATATTTAAACTGACAAAGTTTTTATATATTTATTTGTATCTTCAATCCAATACTTTTAGTTTCAGGGGGTATTTTATAATTAACAAAACTTTTGCTTCATATTAACAGTGTTACTACAATTATAGCTGCTGCAGTTTATACAACAACTGCAAATACAACTAAGCTTTTACATGTTTTATTTAACAGAAACAAACCACAGTGATAAAGCTAACTGGTGAAAACGGGTTTTAAAAATACTAAAGTGCAACTAATAAGAATATGTATGATGCTCACCTCCTCTGCTTTCCATTTAGCAAAATCAATCTTAAAGGATGGCAATGAAAACTGCTGGTTTATCCCTTTCTTATAACAGACAGTTTCAGATGCCATAGCTGGGGTTTTAGGAGTGTACCTTCAAAAAGAGAGATTATCATCAAGAAGTTATTAATTAAGGTGCTGATGTCTATGTAAATCATGCACTGTTACTGTACACTCGAATGTAATTTACATGTTAGGACATGTCACTGTAATTCAAAAGATGAAGCATTTCGTCTCTAAAGCAGATGGATGTAAATAACTAAAAAACCAAAAGTATTTGTGCTTGTACTGTTGTTTAAATAAAATTAGTGAATCTGCTAACAGAAATGCAGTGTTGCATTTGTTTGGGTTCACGTAGCACAGGCAGGACTTTGAAACTATGTAGTTCATTAACCACATGATCGACATGGAATCTTTAAACAAACAAGGCCGTATCCCTGTAGCGCTTACTCATAACCCCACCCAGAGTCAACTGTAAATACACCAACATTCATTGTTCACCTTACCATTCTGCTGTAATCAGTACCAGATCTGTAGTGACTTCTCAAAAAAAACTGTATAAACAGAATGCATTTCAAGTCCATACTGACTGGCCCAAACACCAATCAAATGCTCTAAAACATCTATACACATGAAACTATGTGGACGCCTGGTCAAAAGCTTGTTGGACATCTCGTTTCAAAACCATAGCTGTTAATATGAAATCACCCATCCCTCAATTGAGTCAACTCTATAGGGGTTTATAAATCAGAGGCTAAATAAATCAGAACATTGTTATCTGCCCTGGCAGATATGTACATGCAAAACATCGAATTTTAGCATCTGTCAAGAATGCCAGTTTCGGAGGAAAAGTAAACTAAAATGTTATGAGGAATGCAGACGGACCCAAGGATGCAGAGTAAAAAACAGGATTTTATTAAATGACAAATAAATAAGAACAAAGAGAAATAACGAAAACAAAAAACAACTCAGGCAAAGTGCCGAGTGACGCCGCTGGACCGCTGGCAAACTGAATGAGAGGGGAGAACACAAAAATAACAAAACACAGGAGGCGAGGCGCGAACCCGGATCGCCTTGTCACGAGGCGTTCGCGCTGCTCGCTGCGCTATTAGAGCGCGGTTTACGGAAATAACGCTTGCGCTTTAGAGGAGGCGTAGCCGACGCAAGCGCTCGGGAAAAACAGTGAGATCGCTAAGGGAAAATAAAACACAAAAAGCAGGCAATAACAATCGGCCGGCGTGTCACCAGCGGTGGTAAGTCCGCTGGGAAGAGCCGGTGTGAGAGTTAAAGAATAAAGGATTCTGCTGAGGTGCGGATTCGAACCGGGAATACGGCGGGAGGCAGCAGAAGCCCAACCCACACAACCAAACCGGATCTGGGGAATCCGCTAGGCAGAACGGCCAAAGAGGAAGAGCTGAGGATGCGGTTGAGGCTAATGATAGCCAAATGCTAACCGCAATTCCCAGCAAGGAACGCTGCGCTGCAAAACAAAGACAGCGCGAGGGCTGTACGAAGTCGCACCACCTTTCCCTACCAGGTAACCAAAATCCTATAATACCTCCGCCTTTCGACGTACACACCCGCCGCTCTACAAAGCGCCCGGGGCTACCCAAAACTGTCCCTGAAAAACGAAGCGACTTGAGCAGTACTGTACCGAAATAAAGAGAAAGGTGCGACGCCGGCAACCAGATGACACCCCCTTAAATAGGGGAATCACAGGTGCCGCGCGTTAGCACCTAATGAGCTGGCCTAGTATTTAAGGCCGAGCTCTTTGTTGTTCTGTAACGCCTGCGACGCTGTGACCTGATGGTACTATCACCAAACGTCGCAGGCACCCTAACAGTACCCCCCCCTCTAGGGACAGCTCCCGAGGTCCCAAGACCCGCGGTTCGGTTTCTCCTGAACTCACGGATCAGTTCGGGGTCCAGGATCTGGCGAGCCGGTACCCACGAACGCTCCTCGGGGCCGTAACCTTCCCAATCCACCAAGTATTGGGTGCTACCCTGCACCCTCCTGCTATCCAGGAGGCGGCGGACCGTGAATGCAGGGGCACCCTGGATGATACGAGGGGCGGGAGGTTGGGGGAGGGGTCTAGCTCCCTCGCACGCAAATGGGCGAAGTTGGGAGACATGAAAGGTTGGGTGTGCCCTCATCCTGGGGGGCAACTCCAACCTGTATGTCACCGGATTTATCCGTCTGACCACCTTAAACGGGCCAATGTACCTGGGTGCCAGCTTGTGAGGGGCACCTTTGACGGGGAGATCCCTCGTCGACAGGAGAACTCGTTGGCCCGGCCGGAACATGAGGGCCGGCTGCCGCTTGCGATCAGCAGTACGCTTCATGGAGCGTTGCGCGGCTAGAAGAGCCTGCCTTGCTTTTCGCCAAGCGGCACGGCAACGACGGATGTGTTGACGCACAGTTGGGACCGCCACCTCTTGTTCCTGCTCGGGAAACAGTGGAGGAGGGTACCCAAACTGTGCCTCAAATGGTGACATTCCTAATGCGGCGTGGTGCAGGGTATTGTGGGCGAATTCAGCCCACAACAGTTTATCCGCCCAAGTGGCTGGATTCCCTGCAGTGAGGCACCGAAGCATCTTGCCCAGATCCTGGATAACCCGTTCCGACTGCCCGTTGGACTCGGGGTGGTACCCCGAGGATAAGCTTGCCGTTGCCCCTAGGAGTTGGCAAAAAGACCGCCAGGTCTGACTGATAAACTGCGGGCCCCGATCCGACACAATGTCGGATGGGACCCCATGTGCTCTCACCACATGTTGCAGTATCGCCTGGGCGGTCGCCATGGCAGACGGTAGCTTGGGCAGAGGAACGAACAGGCAAGATTTAGTGAACCGGTCAACAATCACCAGTACCACCGTGAATCCCCTGGATTTGGGCAAGCCCGTAACAAAATCCAGTGCCAGATGGGACCACGGTCTTGACGGTACTGGTAATGGATGGAGAAGTCCTCTAGGACGCTCTCTAGTGCTCTTATTAGTCGCACAGATAGCACAGGCTCGGACAAAGTCCTTGACCTGTATCTCCATCCCCGGCCACCAAAATCTTCGGCGCAGTAGCTCCAGGGTCTTAGAAACTCCTGGATGAGCCGCAAATGGGGACGCGTGGACCCATTCCAACACCTGATGACGGACTGTAGTGGGCACAAACAGACGATCAGGTGGACCTCCACCGGGGTCGGGTTCCACAGCTTGGGCGTCCCTAATGACTTTTGATATGCCCCACACCATTGGGGCAGCAATCAGACTCGGGGGGATGATAGGCTCAGGCTCGGTTTTGGGTCCGGTCGACTCCCACTGCCTGGATAAAGCGTCAGGCTTGCCATTCTTCGACCCTGGTCTATAAGACAGGGTGAAGTGGAAGCGACTGAAAAATAGGGACCACCGAGCCTGCCGGGAGTTCATCCTCTTAGCCTGCTGGATAAACGACAGATTTTTATGGTCTGTCCAGATCAGGAAGGGATGCTTCGCCCCCTCAAGCCAATGTCGCCATTCATCAAGCGCTAGCTTGATGGCTAAAAGCTCCTTATCCCCCACCGGGTAGTTACGCTCGGCGGGAGTTAGACGATGTGAAAAGAAAGCGCATGGGTGGAGCTTCTTTTCGGGACCCACTCTCTGGGACAGCACTGCCCCAACCCCGACATCAGAGGCATCTACTTCTACTATGAAGGACTCCTCTGGGTCGGGCAACTGCAAAACCGGAGCAGTGGTAAGGAGAGTCTTAAGCCTGTTAAAGGCTTGCTGGGCCTGCATCGACCATTTGAACGGTCCCTTGCCTGTCAGGGCCGTCAAAGGAGCGGCGACGGTGCTAAAGTTCCGAATGAACCGCCTGAAAAAATTTGCAAAGCCTAAAAATCTTTGCACTTGGCGTACGGAACTAGGAGTTGGCCAGTCCTCCACAGATTTCACTTTAGCCGGATCCATACGTATGGCACCTTGGGAAATGATAAACCCCAAAAATGAAATAGATGGGGCATGAAAAACGGATTTCTCTAGCTTGACGAACAAACGTTGCTCGAACAACAGCTGGAGAACCCGACGGACGTGCCTAACGTGTTCTTCAATGGACCGGCTAAAGATCAGGATATCGTCTAAATATACATAGACGTATCTATCAAGGGCTTCCCGCAAAGCCTCATTGATAAAGCGTTGGAAGACCGCGGGGGCATTCATTAACCCAAAGGGCATCACCCGGTACTCGTAGTGTCCCGTGGGCGTAATGAACGCAGTCTTCCATTCGTCCCCCTGCCTGATCCGGATCAGGTTATACGCACTGCGTAAATCGAGCTTAGAAAAAATGGTAGCTCGCTGAAGTGCTTCAAAAGCTGTGGCCATCAGCGGCAGTGGATACCGATCCTTGATCGTGATGGCGTTCAGACCCCGATAGTCGATACAGGGGCGCAACGATCCGTCCTTCTTCCCAACGAAGAAGAAGCCTGCCCCAGCTGGGGAGGACGACGGACGGATGAACCCCTGATCGATTGCCTCCTTGACATACTCCTCCATGGCTTGCCTTTCGGGAGCCGACAGGGAAAAAAGGCGCCCCCTAGGAGGAGTAGTGCCAGGAAGCAGGTTGATGGCACAGTCAAAGGGTCTGTGGGGGGGCAAGTCCCGCGCCCGGGACTTGCTAAAGACCTCACGTAGGTCATGGTACACAGGGGGTACCTGGGTCAGATCGGGGGCCATCGCTTCAGACGATGGTGGCGCCGGCGACATACTCGCTGGCAGCAAGCATGCGTCATGGCACCTGGTTCCCCAAGCAAAGATTGACCCAGATACCCAATCGATCTGGGGATTGTGCTTTCTGAGCCAGGAGTGTCCCAGGACCACTTGGAGCTGAGGGACCTGGGTCACCAAAAAGGTGATCCGCTCCTCGTGGTTCCCCAGACGCATCGTGAGGGGACGCGTCTGGTAAGTTATGGGACTCCCAGCTACCGCTCGGTCGTCCACAGCGTGGACGGTTATGGGCACCCGTAGCGGTTGAAGCGCAATCCCCATCCTGTGCACCAGGCGGCGGTCGATGAAGCTCTCCACCGCACCCGAATCGACACACACCAGGAGGTCCGTAGAACCCGAGCCCCAGAGCAACACGGCATCCAGGAACAAACCATGTTGAGGGATGGTGGGTCGGCCCACCCTCGACTCCCCGCCTCGAGGGTGGCCTACTCGTTTAACCGAGCCCGGCTTCTCGAGGGGGGGTCGGAAGGTAAGGTGGGCCTTTGGGTCGTCCCTAGCTGCATGGGCTCGGGATCCAGGTCACGGGGCACCGGACGGGACGGTCCTGGGAATCGGGCGCCAAGAGGGTACGACGTCCGCTCCCGGGCCCGCTGTCGGAGCCTGGTGTCGATATTGGTGGCCAGGGCGTAAAAGGCCTTGAGTGAGGTGGGGAGCTCACGAGTAGCCAACTCGTCTTTGACCTTCTCCCCCAGCCCGCGGTGGAAAATGGCATGCAGCGCCCACTAGGTGAAAAAACGTGTCCCTGAGTGCCTCCCGAAAGGAGGACTCTGAGAAGCACTCCGGGGCATCCTGCTCCCAGAGAGCAGTGGCCCACTCTAAGGCTTTGCCAGTGAGTAATGAGATCACGTAGGCGACCTTCGAGCGCTCTGAGGGAAAGCGGGCGGGCTGCAACTCAAAGATGAGGGAGCACTGTACCGAAATAAAGAGAAAGGTGCGACGCCGGCAACCAGATGACACCCCCTTAAATAGGGGAATCACAGGTGCCGCGCGTTAGCACCTAATGAGCTGGCCTAGTATTTAAGGCCGAGCTCTTTGTTGTTCTGTAACGCCTGCGACGCTGTGACCTGATGGTACTATCACCAAACGTCGCAGGCACCCTAACATAAAACCTTTGTTTTATTGCAAATGCAGATTTGTGCCTAGCAGGGTTTTGATGTTGTTTACTGTTGAAACTTACACTGCCATGCCATTAGAAAACTCCTCAAAAGCCTGGCAGTATATTGTGATGGCCACTCTGGCATCAGTATCAAAACAGAACTCCACACCATACGTAACCCCCGAACCTCCAGCTTCCTCCACTGTGCTTTCAGCTTCATCCTTATACCTGAAAACAAGAGACCGAGTTAATGGCTTCTAATCATTTGGCATCAGCAAGTCTCAAGACAGCTACACTAAATTATTTACCTAACAAGTCGTAAAGAGTCTTTCCTGATGTTCACCAGACTTCTAAGCGTCTTCACAGGTTCACTGGGTGCAGGTGTCACATAGGGAAACTAGAGAATCAAGCAGGAAGGAGGAAGCAGTGTAACCAAATGTTAACAGGAAGAGGACTTTCACTGTCAGACACAATAAGCATTTGTTCTTAAATCTGCTTACCTGAACAGGCCTGTTCCCTAAAAAATTCAAATCCATATTTTCTCCAAACAGATATCCCTCAGGGTGAGGGGTGTCAAATTTCTGGCCTCCCATAAAGAAATGGCTGGTAAAATAATTTCCTGAAATAGAAGCAACCGAATTAACCAAAATATCATTTTACTAAAACACACAAAGGTTATATGTTTGTGTTTTCTAACTAACAACTGTTAAACAAAAAAGAACAATCTAAATCATCTACAGTTTGAAGGTATTGACTAACTGAAGTCATAGATAATGAACCTGTTGTTTGCCAAACCTGATGATTTATTGATGTTATCTCGAATAGTAACAAATCTTAATCATTTCTTGCCTATAATAATGGATTTTTTAGTCCAATGTCTAACCTAACAGATAGGCGTACCTAATAAAGTGCTCAGTAAGTGTACAGCGTTGCAACAAACAAACATCCCAGTAAACTTTTTCTGAGTATTGTGGGCATTGGCTGGTGTCAGTGCTTTTATAACTTGTTATTAACTGAACAAGTAATACACTGGAAATAAATGTAGCAGGTTGTTGTATTAAAGCACTTAGCTGGGTGGTTTATTATCCGGGGTCAGATCTTTCAGTTCAGCCTACAGGGCAGCCATCTACAAAGACATGATTGGCTGTGTGTGTGTTGATGGAAGGGGGTTGTGTTCTCAAAACCCTGTAATGGATTGGCACTCTGTCTAGGGTTCTACTGCATGAAAGACCGAGAAAGACCGCCGAGACTGTGATCAAAACATAGTGGAGGATGACAATAAAATGAAAAAGGTGTTAGTGCTTCTATTTGTGGCATTATTTACATTGTTTTGCTACATATATACATATACTATAATGTACTAAAGAAGCAGTAAAAACGATAGGGTTGGACTTTAATAATAGAAAAATGCTAAACCAATGCTGTTTGGATTCCTGCTAGCACTTATGGTGTATTAGGCAGTGACTCAGATGAAGGATATTGGCTTTTATTTTTAAAATTACTCTCTACAACTTCACCCTGGTGATTAAGATTGTTATTTCCACTGCTGCCACTGCGGCATTGCCTTCGTTCATGCATGGCATGGAATCCATCGCCAATGGCATCACACAGTAAAGCATTTACTTATTTACTCACCCTTAGATGTAATAAGGAGTAGCTAATCCACCTTGTGCATGTTCTAAGTTCTAAGTTTTATTTGTCACATACAGATCATACACGGTATAACTAGCAGTGAAATGCTTTTACAACTGCCTGTTCACATTAGTACCAAAGAATAAAGGGGAAAAAACGTAATGTACAAAATAGAAATAACTTTACAAAAAATAGAAGGTAGCCGAAGTACACGAAAGAGTCCTACATGAACAATGGAAGAGTATTCCAATCAACACAGTGACTGGGGGGCAAGGATCGAAACCCAGGTTCCCAGGACCCATGTTGTTCAGGGGTACCAACTCTACCTGCTACATAACCATGCCACCCCTGTGTTTTCACTGAATATTTGTTTTAAAAAATACATTTAATAAAATATGGGTGCAGAATCAGTAGGGCGGCACGGTGGCTTAGTGGGTAGCACTGTCGCCTCACAGCAAGAAGGTCCTGAGTTCGATCCCCAGGTGGGGCGGTCCGGGTCCTTTCTGTGCGGAGTTTGCATGTTCTCCCCGTGTCTGTGTTGGTTTCTTCCGGGTGCTCCGGTTTCCTCCCACAGTCCAAAAACATGCCACCAGGCTAATTGGAAACACTGAATTGTCCTGTAGGTACCTATCCGCTAGATGCACAAACCAGTGCATTGTAGTGCCGGTCCCAAGCCCGGATAAAATAGGGAGGGTTGTGTAAGGAAGGGCATCCGGCGTAAAAATTGTGCCAAATCGATGCGGATCATGATCCGCCGAGAGCCGACCCCGCAACCGAACGGGACAAAGGCCGAGTAGGAAGAAGATGGGTGCAGAATCAGTGACATACAGTGTATCACAAAAGTGAGTACACCCCTCACATTTCTGCAAATATTTCATTATATCTTTTCATGGGACAACACTATAGACATGAAACTTGGATATAACTTAGAGTAGTCAGTGTACAACTTGTATAGCAGTGTAGATTTACTGTCTTCTGAAAATAACTCAACACACAGCCATTAATGTCTAAATAGCTGGCAACATAAGTGAGTACACCCCACAGTGAACATGTCCAAATTGTGCCCAAATGTGTCGTTGTCCCTCCCTGGTGTCATGTGTCAAGGTCCCAGGTGTAAATGGGGAGCAGGGCTGTGAAATTTGGTGTTTTGGGTACAATTCTCTCATACTGGCCACTGGATGTTCAACATGGCACCTCATGGCAAAGAACTCTCTGAGGATGTGAGAAATAGAATTGTTGCTCTCCACTAAGATGGCCTGGGCTATAAGAAGATTGCTAACACCCTGAAACTGAGCTACAGCATGGTGGCCAAGGTCATACAGCGGTTTTCCAGGACAGGTTCCACTCGGAACAGGCTTCACCAAGGTCGACCAAAGAAGTTGAGTCCACGTGTTCGGCGTCATATCCAGAGGTTGGCTTTAAAAAATAGACACATGAGTGCTGCCAGCATTGCTGCAGAGGTTGAAGACGTGGGAGGTCAGCCTGTCAGTGCTCAGACCATACGCCACACACTGCATCAACTCGGTCTGCATGGTCGTCATCCCAGAAGAAAGCTGACGCACAAGAAAGCCCGCAAACAGTTTGCTGAAGACAAGCAGTCCAAGAACATGGATTACTGGAATGCCCTGTGGTCTGACGAGACCAAGATAAACTTGTTTGGCTCAGATGGTGTCCAGCATGTGTGGCGGCGCCCTGGTGAGAAGTACCAAGACAACTGTATCTTGCCTACAGTCAAGCATGGTGGTGGTAGCATCATGGTCTTGGGCTGCATGAGTGTTGCTGGCACTGGGGAGCTGCAGTTCATTGAGGGAAACATGAATTTCAACATGTACTGTGACATTCTGAAACAGAGCATGATCCCCTCCCTTCGAAAACTGGATAAAAAAACTGTTTTCCAACAGGATAACGACCCCAAACACAACCTCCAAGATGACAACTGCCTTGCTGAGGAAGCTGAAGGTAAAGGTGATGGACTAAACCCAATTGAGCACCTGTGGCGCATCCTCAAGTGGAAGATGGAGGAGTTCAAGGTGTCTAACATCCACCAGCTCCGTGATGTCATCATGGAGGAGTAGAAGAGGATTCCAGTAGCAACCTGTGCAGCTCTGGTGAATTCCATGCCCAGGAGGGTTAAGGCAGTGCTGGATAATAATGGTGGTCACACAAAATATTGACACTTTGGGCACAATTTGGACATGTTCACTGTGGGGTGTACTCACTTATGTTGCCAGCCATTTAGACATTAATGGCTGTGTGTTGAGTTATTTTCAGAAGACAGTAAATCTACACTGCTATACAAGCTGTACACTGACTACTCTAAGTTATATCCAAGTTTCATGTCTATAGTGTTGTCCCATGAAAAGATATAATAAAATATTTGCAGAAATGTGAGGGGTGTACTCACTTTTGTGATACACTGTATGTGCAGAATACTGCAACATTACAATATACTTTAAACAATTGTTTTCTTATTCATGAATATTATGTTTAATATGTTTTAAAAATTTAATGTTAATTATTGTAACAAGCAATAGCAACAAGGTAAAATCAGTTCTTTCACAAAATAGTCTCTCATTTACAGCATTTAGCAGACATCTTTATATAAACATTATACAGTCTGAGCAAATTAAGGGCCTTGCTCAAGGGCCCAACAGCAGCAACCTGGCAGTGGTGGGGCTTGAACCAGCAACCTTCTGATTACTAGTCCAGTACCTTAACCACTAAGCTACGGCTTGTTCTTGATTGCTTGGTAATTAGGTGTTTAAGAATTGCTTGAAGAAACATTGAAGAAACGGGATTATAACGATATTATCATTCAGATTCTACGCGATACATTTCATGGAACTGTATCTTCAGGTACCGCGATATATTAGTGCCACATCGCTCAGCCTGTTCGCCACACTTTGCATGTCATTACTCTCAACTCAGTCATCTAACGTACTTACCTGATTTAGGAGGATATCTGTAAGCTGAATTGGCTTGAATGTCGATGTCTTCAACTCCGGCGATCCTTCGGCTGAGTATCGAACCCATAATGAGGCAGTAAATCTCCTCGGAGTTTATATAGAATTGAGGATGGTTTTGGCAGCAGCTCCAAGATTATTTTCCTAATGTTTTCTTCACCCGTTAAATATGCACTCCCATCCTTAAACCCTTACGCTGATTATAGCTATTCCATTATTGTCTTCCATCGAGTAAAAACAAAAAATAGCAAGGCCCACACACTCACATCGTATGCAAGCAGCTGTCTTTAAAAATAATTTACAGTTAATACAAAAACAACAGTTCAACCACACAGCTCCACCGACTCCCCTCAGTGGACACGATAAACTACCGCGAGAGACGTGATTTACTGTCGCTAAGGACTATGGGATATGTAGTACAAACCGGAGCTATGAGAACTAACATTAGCAAAGGAATATTTATTTATTTATTTGAATTTTAACGTCATGTAGTACACACTTTGGATGTTGTTATGTGTGGCTCCTGCTTTGCATTTTAGAGCCTTAACTTTCATTTGTATATGCAGCAATGAACTGTGTTTACTGACAAAGTGTTTTTCAATGTATTACCAAGGTCATGTGGTTATATTGATTAAAGAAATATGTAGATTTTGACAGCAGTGCATCCTTTATGCACTTGACCTGTATGGTCTCATTACCAATGATAATCACTATCATTACACAATTATTGAAAAGGGTATGCTATAGTTACAGTGGAATGTACATTAGTACATAGGTCTAAGTACATACCCCTGCTATCTTTCTGTAGTAAATAGGGTGTGAGGTAAAGTGATAAAATGGTTATTTACCCATCAGATTATTCTAAATTGTTTGATGTGTTGATTTTAAAAGATCACTAAAAACCAACTTTTGGGTGAAAACTAACCATGCACTTATGTTCATAATCATCATAATTATTATCATTACTTTTGTTTGTTCTAACTGTGTTCAGCAGTTTTGTGATATTAGACTGTTGTTTATTTGTATTACAGCAAGAAAATATGTATTGAGGAAAATACAAAGGTAACTAAAAATACAAAGGGCAGTTGTAGCCTAGTGGTTAAGGTACTGGACTAGTAATCGAAAGGTCACTTGTTCAAGCCCCACCTCTGCCATCTTTCCACTGTTGGGCCCTTGAGCAAGACCCTTAACCCTCAATTGCTTAGACAATATACTGTCACAGTACTGTAAGTTGCTTTGGATAAAAACGTCTGCTAAATGCTGTAAATGTAACTGTGTATCTTTATAACTTTTTTAGATTGTTGTGTGTCTGCAGTACTGGTCCATTTTATATAATTTATTTATTTATCAATAATGGGGTGGCATGGTGGCTTAGTGGGTAGCGCTGTCGCCTCACAGCAAAAAAAAGTCCTGGGTTCGATCCCCGGGTGGGGCCTTCTGGGTCCTGTCTGCGTGGGTTTCCTTCGGGTGTTCCGGTTTCCTCCCAGTCCAAAGACATGCGCGTAAGGTGAATTGGAGGTACAAAATTGTTCATGACTGTGTTTGACATTAAAACTTGTGAACTGATGAATCTTGTGTAACGAGTAACTACGTATTCTGTCATTAATGTAACCAAAGTGTGTAAAACATGAAGTTAAAATCAGGGCAGGGCAGTTGTAGCGTAATGGTTAAGGTACTGGAGTAGTAATCTAAAGGTTGCTGGTTCAAGCCTCACCACTGCCAGATTGTCACTGTTGGGCCCTTGAGCAAGGCCCTTAACCCTCAATTGCTTAGACAATATACTGCCATAGTACTGTAAGTCTCTTTGGATAAAAGCGTCTGTTAAATGCTGAAAATGTAAATGTAAAATCCTAATAAAAAATGTATCAATGTATTAACATGTTCTCTCTCTCTCACACTGAACACTACCATGCACCCTAACGTCATCGCATCTTGTATATTTCAGTCAGCAGAAAGAATTGACTTGACTGCGCAAATGTAGTGGAGACAGGTCTGCCCCAAAGCACTCTCATGACTGTGCGTGGACTTTTTATTTTGCTCCATGCGCTGCAATTGGTGCTGCTAGATTTGTTTACCATATTTGGCGAGGTAGCGGCTGAACTCGGGTGGGAATTGGACGCTCCCGGCCGTCATTCACAATATTCTTCCTTCGACGACTTTACAAACAAAGAGTGGGCTGATGGGAAATGTAGTTTGGCTACAGAGTGTAGACCGCGAACTGACCTCTAAAACCGTGCTAGAAATGTAAAACTGCTCACTTCTGCTATAGTATCGATATATCTGTGGTGTATATTGAGCAACTCGTGTTATGTTATGTATTATTATTATTTAGAGTAAGCGAGTCCCGTCGTGAGACGAAGATAAACTGGATTATGTTGGACTACAAGTCCCACATTTGTACCTGGCTTCCTATTGGCTGCTGAAGCCGTCAATCAGAGGCTGGCTCTTACAGCAGCGCTGCTACAGTCAATATTTGTGTTTGCTCAGCCGGCTGTAATGGTGGACGAGTGAAGGAGGACAGGGGGAGCAACATCAGCGTAAAAATTGAATCCCCAGACCAAACACTACCGTCCGCGGCTCGGAAATTCACTCCGGCGAACATGGATGAACTTAAACATCAAGTGATGATAAACCAGTTCGTCCTGACAGCTGGATGCGCCGCAGATCAGGCCAAGCAGCTTCTGCAGGCGGCACACTGGCAGTTTGAGGTGAGAGAGGTTCAGTCTCTATCACTAACCGACCACTGTGTTTATATGTGGCGATCAATGCAGAGTCCTTCTTATTATCACCACCGTGTAGGACTGGAAATATTGGTACAAAGCTTGTACAATCAGTGTTATTAGCCTGGTCCAATCTCATTGTTCATATTTACATGATTTAAATTGTTTTGCTCTTAAGGATCACTGCATTTTTAGTGAAACTGTCAATAGTAAGCACTCAAACTATCTTATAATCGTTTACTTAACAATAAACACTCTAATGTGGCTGTTGTAGGCTTGATCTGGTGTGCAGTACTTCAGCTATCTGCCTTTCCTCTGTTTTCATTATTGTTGTTAATATTTACGTGATTTGAATTGTTTTGCCCATAAGGATCACTTTATTTTTAGTGAAACTGTGAATAGTAAGCACTCATACTATCTTAAAATCGTTTACTTAACAATAAACACTATAATAGGACTGTTGTACGCTTGATCTGCTTTATTTCTTGTCTTCTGTATTTATTATTGTTGTTAATATTTACATGATTTATATTGTTTTGCTCGTAAGGATCACTTTATTTATAGTGAAAGCACTGATACTATCTTATAAGCGTTTACTTAACAATAAACACTATAATGGGACTGTTGTAAGCTTCTGTTCCAGCTATCTGCTTTTCTTCTGTATTTATTGTTGTTAATATTTACATGATTTATATTGTTTTGCCCTAAATGATCACTTCATTTATAGTGAATCAGGATAAATAATATGCACTGATACTATCTTATAAGCGTTTACTTAACAATAAACACTATAATGGGACTGTTGTAAGCTTCTGTTCCAGCTTTCTGCTTTTCTTCTGTTTATTGTTGTTGTTAATATTTAGTAACCGTCTTCGTCGATCATGAATGAAACCAAAACACACTTGTACTGTTCTGTACTAAAACGGACCAAAATGACCGATAACATAGCCAATTAGGTTAGCTTTTTAAAATACACGACGCAATATGTAAATCTTTTCGTAACATTTCTTTACAGACAGCCCTCAGTGCCTTTTTTCAAGAGACTAATATCCCATACGGTCACCATCATCAAATGGTAAGTAATAACAACAAACAGCTCATTGTGTCACAAAAATGCCTGTATTTATATCACTTATTGTCATTGTTTTCATCTCAAAATGGTCTCGAATGTCATGTGAGGCGTTTATAAGGCGTGTAAGAAGAGAAAGCGGCATAGCGAGCTAACAATAACAATGTAGTGTGTGTGTGTGTGTGTGTGTGTGTGTGTGTGTGTCGGCCATGTTGCGGAGACACAGGGCTTCCAGAAATAAACACACGTTCAGCAGTGCTGTGTTTTACTGTAGCACCGACATGAACACTGTACACCGATAATGGCGCACTGAACCCCGTCTCACACACACACACACACACACACACACACACACACACACACAGGCCGTCAAATCACTTCATATTTGTGTAATTGCGTGTAAACAGCAGTCAGACTTCACCATTCAGTATCTGAGTGAATCAGGCTTTGTGCACTGTTTACCTTTTCTTAAGAAGCCCATATTTCCGGTTTCACACACACACTCACAAACGGCCATTGTTAAGATCCACTGTATCGCTCAGCTAGATTCTAAAACATTACACACACACACACACACACACACACACACACACACACACTTGTATTTTGAAGAGCATTGCCTTTTTGCATTTTCTTACCTTTCCAATACTGCATTGCATTTATAATTAATGCACTTGATATAAATATTCATTTGATTGTAAACACATTATGTATAATATTTTTTACATTTTGTTAATTCCATTCAGTGATTTTCCAGAGTAGGCTCATCCTTTGATTTTTTGCCCTGCTTCTTTTAATTTTCAAAAAAATAATATCCTGTACACACTGACCAATTTACTGTATAAAACACAGATCATGAAACAGTTTCTTAATCAAACCGTCTATTAAAACCTGTCTATTATGGAACAGTGGTAGCTTAGTGAGTAGAGCTTTGGACTCTCGATTGAAAGGTTGAGAGCTTGAATCCCAGCTCTGCCATGCAGCCAGTGTTGGGCCCTTGAGCAAGGCCCTTAAAACCATTCTATTATATTCTGTTCTAAAAAGAAAAAACAAGTTTTTTAACCCTCTGTTTTATTAAAAAAAGTGAAATTGTATGTAGTCATGTTTTAGATCCACTATTTTGCACACTGCACAGGTTTGTTCTTAAACAATACATGTACACACATGTTTAAATGTGTATATATATATATGTATATATACAGTATATATATATATATATATATATATATATATATATATATATATATACACACACACACAACACACATAGTGTGTGTGTGTCATTTTCAGTTAGAAAAAAGCCCTTTCACATCATATATCATATCAATTCTATTGAGCACCAACTGACCATAGATGAATAGAATGTTTATTATTGGGTCACACTTAGCTTATTTAAATATGACTCTCAATATCTGGTGGTGCAGCGATCTAATGCTAATGCACTAGCCCAACACTGCTGAAATCCATTTGAATCTTAGCTGTGCTATCAACTGTTTAGGCAGTGTGGCTGTTGGTAGGAATGGTAGTAAGGATTCCTCATTATTGCTGCAATTGTGCAATTGAAGGTGCCTACACAGAAATGGTGAATAATGGACAGCAGTGCATGACTCTGTCCAACATACTCGGTTCACCTTGTGCAGGTGAAAAAAATCACTGTTAGACCCCTGAACAAGGCTCTTAACCCTCACTTGCTTGAACTGTATTCAGTCATAACTGTAAGTCTCTTTGGACAAGTGTGGTGTCCTAGTAAAAGAGTACCTGATGCCCTAAAAAGAAGCATTTTAAACTAGAGTAGCTATAAGCTTTCATTCAAAGTTATATTCAGATCAGCTTTATGCAGCATTACCAGATTTATGTTTGGTTTTTGGCACTTGTAGCACAGAGCAGCAAAGAGTTGCAGCAAACTAACTAATCCCCTCCAGCTTATCAGCACTGGTTAGCTATACTGCCCTAATCCACTTTGCTCTAAAATTTCCACAGCACAGCCACACTTATTATGATTGACAGAACTGAGGCTGCAAGTGCTTCCTCACATCTCACTGACCTCAAGTACATAAAAAAAGAATTTGCAATATATAAATCTTCACAACAGTTTCTGAGATCTCTGCCAAGTGTTTATACCAATGCCATAAAACACTGTTTACTGTATGATAACCTCTTTGTGTATTTCACTTAAAGGTTTAATACGTTTATCATGTCATCCAATTGTACACCCACCAACCCCAAGTTTAAGTCTTATATGACTATTTGCTAAACTGGGTCTTTCAACATCTTCGTATCAGCTTAAAATATTGTAAATAATTAATAGGTAGATTCTTGGTGTAATGTAAATAAATGTGTAAAATAAAGGGGGTTTTTTTCTCTGTATGCCTGCCATAATTTTATCAGTTCAATAATTTGGTTAATCAAACCCTGAACTGTCAAAAATAATTATCGCATAGCCTAAAATGCAAAACCACGTAACAAATACTGTATACTGTAATATACTATATATAGGTGGAGATGAATAACATCAGTATTTATTTTATTACAGGACAGTTAAGAGATATTGTTTTTGGGTTTGTTTGATTATACCATGGTCACTTGGCAGTGTTTAAAATTTCAGCTTTTGATGTTTTGATTCATTAGTATGAAATGATGTAATGAGATGAAACATATTGTAACTCAAGAAACTTTCTGTTCTAACACCTTAACTGACTTTTCGCTATGGCTACATTAAAATGCTTTAAAATGCTTTGTTCGGGTTGCTTTAATTGTTCACAACCTAAACCTTTGAATAAAGTGTTACAAAATTTTTATAACACAAGTTTAACACAAAATCTAAAGACAAATAATAGAAAATCAAATAATTCATTTTACAAAAGATGAATGAAAATTTCTATTTTATATTTACAGCATTTAGTAGACACTTTTATTCAGAGCGACGTACAGGAGCGCTTCCTCTGTGAACATTATTTTAGTATAGACATACAACAGTGTAAGACTCCCCATGTCCGCTTGGGTTTACTCCGGGTGCTCCGGTTTCCTCCCACAGTCCAAAGACGTGCAAGTGAGGTGAATTGGAGACTAAATTGTCCAGGACTGTGTTCGATATAAACTTGTGAACTGATGAACCTTGTGTCTTCCGTTCCTGTCATGAATGTAATTACAGTGTAAAACATGTTGTTAAAATCCTAATAAACAAACAAACAACAGTGTAAAAACACAGATCTGCTTAAACCCTGTTAGAATAGAAGTATAGATATAATTTTTTATTTAAGATTACTCCGTTCATATTAGTTTCAATTGAAGCCTAGTACATAAACACACCTTACCCATAATCACCACTAAGATTTATTTTTTATTTGTTGTTGTTTTTTCCACCTTAATAACATTTAATTCCTTCACCAAACATTTCAGCAGTGAATACACATTCCCACAGACACTCCCACAATGTCAAATGAGCAGGGTTGTATGTTCAAAAGCTGCATGCTTTTGGTTTTAGTGTGTACTAACTGTGTAAAAGATGAAGTTGAACTTGCTGATGAGGAAAGGTGGTCAGTTGCATTGATTTGGAGCAGTGTTATCTTTTTACTGGTTCTAATGATTTGTCGTATTCTAAAAAATTAATACACACCTGCAAGCCAGCCAGACAACAAAATCTCTGGCATCCATCTAAATGATTCATTGTGTAATTGACTATGTTGAAAACTGTGCAAAAACTGTTAACATTAGAAATATTGTGTAAATGTTACACAACCAAATGTAAAAATAATTCACATGGCCTGAGAACATGACAATACAACGTAATGGCACAGTTGAGTGAATCTTTTGATATGGTGCATATTTGTTTGCCTCCAACAAATACCACATAACCTTAACCATACAAATGCACTGTCATTGTTTCCTAACCTAATATGAATTGAAATAATTTAGTATAAGTTAATGACATTTAAAAATCTATTTTGCTATCCAGCTGTTCTTCGGCACGCCACACACCGTTCATATCCCAGTTATTATGGCTGTACAATAAATCTTATTTTATTTGTGATTCTTCAATTACAGTTAGCCAGCCAGTGTTAAATATTTATTTGGTGTATTAAATGAAAAGTGTCTCCAGTCATGTCTTAACTGTTCTGTTGTTACTTGTTTCTCAGCTAAATTATTATTTTAGTCTTGTTTTTGATTGGTTTCATCATTTTGTTCAGTCATTGTGTAGCTAATAATGCAGCACCATTCACTCTGTTATTTCTATTCAGTGTAGTCTGTTCTCAACTCTATAAAGATTTGTTAGTCAATATTTAGTTGATCTTACTAGTGCAAATAATGAGTACACATTTAAAGAGCAATGTGAAACACTATTGTTGAAACAGTGTGATCAAAACAAGTCTATTATAAGTTTGAGGGAAAAAAAACCTTGGAGGCTTGTTTACATTCCTCTTACAAGCCGAGTACTCACGTCCCCAAGAGGTCTTCACCTCGCCACAATATTTACTGCTCAGGAATAAAAACAAGGCAAACTCCCTAGTTCTTGCGTCATAGAATAGCATGATGGTGGTGGAAAACACTAACTGCTTCTGTAGTTTACCTTGTGACCACTACGTAACCCTTACAAAACATACATACACACACACACACACACACACACACACACACACACCCCGCAAATATTTCACTCTGTAATTTATTCTTATGCCATTGTCATCTAGGACAGAAGTAAAAGCCATTTTATTTTGGTTTAGCCAACACACCATAGGGTCAAGTCATTGAGAGACACATGAAACCTAAACAGCTGCTCAGTATGATTGTTTGTTTGTTTATTAGGATTTTAACGTCATGTTTTACACTTTGGTTACATTCATAACAGGAACGGTAGTTACTCATTACACAAGATTCATCAGTTCACACAAGGTTATATCAAACACAGTCATGGACATTTTAGTATCTCCAATTCACCTCACTTGCATGTTTTTGGACTGTGGGAGGAAACCGGAGCACTTGGAGAAAACCTACGCGGACACGGAGAGAACGTGCAAACTCCACACAGAAAGGACCCGGACCACCCCACCTGGGGATCGAACCCAGGACCTTCTTGCTGTGAGGTGACGGTGCTACCCACTTAGCCACCATGCCGCCCCAGTATGAATGATTAGTATATTTTTACAAATATTTGAATTTTAAATCAGGTTTTTGTCAAGAAGTGTCTCAGTTCACTGATATTTACTGTTTAGTATCTAAAGGACAAGTGAGCTCTTTTGTCTTGAGTTGAGCTCACGTTTTGTACAAAAAAATAGATTATGAACACTATGCTTCTTAGTTTAAAAAGCAAAGATGTAAATAAAACTATCAAGTAGGATTGAAACAACAAATGCAGACATGTTAGAGGTTAGAAGGCTTTGTTCCTGACATGTCAAGTCACAACGTTGGGAGTGGCAAGAAGGCGTGTGATGTTCTCGTAACTTTAACCATGTGTTACTTTCCTGGGCTGTGACCAGAGAAGAGCTTTTAGTTTATAAACAGCAGACCTGCAAGGTGAAGATGTTTCAGATTTACATGCCTGTGTGTTTGTGTTTCCAGTAGCCGACTTCCTGGAACTCTGAGACGTTAGTGAATGGTTTGGCTTGCAAAGAAGCAGATGCGTGAACATATATGTGTAGCGCACACACACACACACACACACACACACACACACACACACACACACACTTACACTTCTGCTGCATGCTTGCATGACGTCAACCACAGATTTTTTTTTTTAGGACTCCTTGAACTGGAATGTGTGTAACATACAAAAGCTAGTCTTATGCTAGTCAGACACTCTTCAGCTATGTGGTGTGCCTAAGCACTTTGATTTAACCTTAGGGATTGTCCAGCCTTTTTTTCTGACTGCACCACATGGATAACTAATACCACCAGTGGCTTTTGCTAATAACATTGTGTTCCTCCTTTAAATAGGAGTACTGGATTTTTTCCGGCAGACTATTTAGAGAAGCAAATGAGAATACAGAGAGAATAACAGCCCATTGTTTTACTCTAAAATCCTCTGTGGTGTGTCAACAGCCAGGTTAATAACCAAACACTGCAGCAACCATTCATCCACTCACAAGCAAGCACATATACACCAACAGATACGTAACGCTTACTTCCTCTGTAGTAACTGGCAGTTGTTTTCCTCTTTTCTGTGTTGAGTTTTGTGTTTTCTACGTAATGTTTAGTATTGAAACAATATGTTTTTAATATCGCACAGTGGAAGATTTTTTATCTTATTATACAGTGTATCACAAAAGTGAGTACACCCCTCACATTTCTGCAAATATTTCATTATATCTTTTCATGGGACAACACTATAGACATGAAACTTGGATATAACTTAGAGTAGTCAGTGTACAGCTTGTATAGCAGTGTAGATTTACTGTCTTCTGAAAATAACTCAACACACAGCCATTAATGTCTAAATGGCTGGCAACATAAGTGAGTACACCCCACAGTGAACATGTCCAAATTGTGCCCAAAGTGTCAATATTTTGTGTGACCACCATTATTATCCAGCACTGCCTTAACCCTCCTGGGCATGGAATTCACCAGAGCTGCACAGGTTGCTACTGGAATCCTCTTCCACTCCTCCATGATGACATCATGGAGCTGGTGGATGTTAGACACCTTGAACTCCTCCACCTTCCACTTGAGGATGCGCCACAGGTGCTCAATTGGGTTTAGTCCATCACTTTTACCTTCAGCTTCCTCAGCAAGGCAGTTGTCATCTTGGAGGTTGTGTTTGGGGTCGTTATCCTGTTGGAAAACTGCCATGAGTGCCAGTTTTCGAAGGGAGGGGATCATGCTCTGTTTCAGAATGTCACAGTACATGTTGGAATTCATGTTTCCCTCAATGAACCGCAGCTCCCCAGTGCCAGCAACACTCATGCAGCCCAAGACCATGATGCTACCACCACCATGCTTGACTGTAGGCAAGATACAGTTGTCTTGGTACTTCTCACCAGGGCGCCGCCACACATGCTGGACACCATCTGAGCCAAACAAGTTTATCTTGGTCTCGTCAGACCACAGGGCATTCCAGTAATCCATGTTCTCTGACTGCTTGTCTTCAGCAAACTGTTTGCGGGCTTTCTTGTGCGTCAGCTTCCTTCTGGGATGACGACCATGCAGACCGAGTTGATGCAGTGTGCGGCGTATGGTCTGAGCACTGACAGGCTGACCTCCCACGTCTTCAACCTCTGCAGCAATGCTGGCAGCACTCATGTGTCTATTTTTTAAAGCCAACCTCTGGATATGACGCCGAACACGTGGACTCAACTTCTTTGGTCGACCCTGGCGAAGCCTGTTCCGAGTGGAACCTGTCCTGGAAAACCGCTGTATGACCTTGGCCACCATGCTGTAGCTCAGTTTCAGGGTGTTAGCAATCTTCTTATAGCCCAGGCCATCTTTGTGGAGAGCAACAATTCTATTTCTCACATCCTCAGAGAGTTCTTTGCCATGAGGTGCCATGTTGAATTTCCAGTGGCCAGTATGAGAGAATTGTACCCAAAACACCAAATTTAACAGCCCTGCTCCCCATTTACACCTGGGACCTTGACACATGACACCAGGGAGGGACAACGACACATTTGGGCACAATTTGGACATGTTCACTGTGGGGTGTACTCACTTATGTTGCCAGCTATTTAGACATAAATGGCTGTGTGTTGAGTTATTTTCAGAAGACAGTAAATCTACACTGCTATACAAGCTGTACACTGACTACTCTAAGTTATATCCAAGTTTCATGTCTATAGTGTTGTCCCATGAAAAGATATAATGAAATATTTGCAGAAATGTGAGGGGTGTACTCACTTTTGTGATACACTGTATATCCTGTATCCTGTTGAGACCTGGGGTTAGAATTTCAATGTGCTTTTGGCTGGTCAAGTGTCTACACTGGCATCATGATTGGCTATGTCTGTAATGATTGGCTGTGGGAGAACAGTCTTGCCAGTAAAAGGTTCACTTGTCAGTGCGCTTCTAATGCTGGTCCAGAGTCCAGATAAAAATAAGGAGGGTTGCATCATAAAACCATGCTTGACTGTAGGGATGGTATTCTTGGGGTCATATGCAGTGCCATCCTCTCGCCAAACGGCCCGGGTGTGGTTGGCACCAAAGAGCTCGATCTTGGTCTCATCAGACCAGAGAACTTTAAACCAGTCTGCCTCAGAGTCCTCCAAGTGATCATGAGCAAACTTTAGACGGGCCTTGACATGACGCTTTGAAAGTAAAGGTACCTTACGGGCTCGCCTGGAACGGAGACCATTGTGGTGTAGTACATTACTTATGGTATTTATTGAAACCAATGTCCCCACCGTCATGAGATCTTCCCGGAGCTTCCTCCTTGTTGTCCTTGGGTCAGCCTTGACCTTTCGGACAAGCCTCGCTTCGGCACGGGAGGAAACTTTGAAAGGCTGTCCAGGTCGTGGAAGGTTAACAGTAGTTCCATGAGCCTTCCACTTCCGGATGATGCTCCCAACAGTGGTGTTCTTGGGGGGATGGTGTTCTTGGGGTCATATCCAGCATTTCTCTGCTCCCAGCTCCCTTGAGATCATTGACAAGCTCCTCCCGTGTAATTCTGGACTGACCTCACCTTTCTCAGAATCATTCTTACCCCACCAGGTGAGATCTTGCATGGAGCTCCAGAGCGAGGGTGATTGACTGTGATCTTGTATTTCTTCCATTTTCGAATTATCGCACCAACAGTGGTCTCTTTCTCACCAAGCTTCTTGCTGATGGTCTTGTAACCCATTCCAGCCTTGTGCAGGTCTACAATCTTGTCCCTGACGTCCTTTGATAGCTCTTTGGTCTTGCCCATGGTGGTCGAGAGATTTGAACGGAAGAAACTGATTCTGTGACAGGAGTCTTTTATACAGGGACAGGACTAATTTGTGTGCCTCATGGGCACATAACCGGTCTGTGGGGGTCAGAATTCTTGCTGGTTGGTAGGGGATCAAATACTTATTTCCCTTAATTAAATACAAATTAATTTATAACTTTTATTTAATGTTTTTTTTCTGGATTTTTTGCTGATATTCTGTCTCTCTCTGTTAAAATAAACCTTCCATAAAAATTATAGACTGTTCAAGTCTTTGTAAGGGGGTAAACTTACAAAATCAGCAGGGGATCAAATACTTATTTCCCCCACTGTATATACAGTATATACACCGATCAGCCATAACATTAAAACCACCTCCTTGTTTCTACACACACTGTCCATGTTATCAGCTCCACTTACCACTGTCACTGCTGGACTGAGAATAGTCCACCAACCAAAAATAGCCAGCCAACAGCGCCCCGTGGGCAGCGTCCTGTGACCACTGATGAAGGTCTAGAAGATGACCAACTCAAACAGCAGCAATAGATGAACGATCGTCTCCGACTTTAAGTCTACAAGGTGGACCAACTAGGTAGGAGTGTCTAATAGAGTGGACAGTGAGTGGACACAGTATTTAAAAACTCCAGCGGCACTGCAGTGTCTGATCCACTCATACCAGCACAACACACACTAACACGCCACCACCATGTCAGTGTCACTGCAGTACTGAGAATGATCCACCACCTAAATAATACCTGCTCTGTGGGGGTCCTGACCATTAAAGAACAGGGTGAAAGCAGGCTAAAAAAGTATGTAGAGAAACAGATGGACTACAGCCAGTAATTGTAGAACTACAAAGTGCCTCTATATGATAAGTGGAGCTGATAACACGGACAGTGAGTGTACAAACAAGGAGGTGGTTTTAATGTTATGGTTGATCAGTGTATATATATATATATATTAGGGCTGTCGAAGTTAACGCGATAATAACGCATTAACGCAATCTCAATTTAACGCGATTAAAAAAAATAGTGCCATTAACGCAAATTCTAGTTCATGTTGAGACTTGACTGGTAGAACAAACGTTTTAATGTCGGACTTGCCACCGTTTTTCATTTGCGGTTTGTTAACAAAATGTAAAAGAGCGTCGTAGCATCTGCACTTGCATAATAAAGAAATAAATACACGCTATATTCACAAGTTGTCGGAAGCAGAACACTTTAATAAACTTATTCTGTTACGGTAAAGAATACCGGACAGCTGAGTCAAGCACGTTGTCCATGAACTATGGAAGCCCCAAAGGGTCAAAACACACTCACTTCGTGTAGAAACGTCCATCAAACCATTGGATAGTATTACTGCCTAGTATGTGAGTGAATAAAACTCCCTTACAGTTTTCTCTTGTCCCAGCAGTTTTTAACATCAGTACATTTAGCATAAAATGTGTTCACCATTTTAATTGTAACATTTCACTTAAAAATCCTTGTTTTCTATAACATTTACACAGATTTTTTTTAATGCGATTAATCGCGATTAACTATATGAAATTCTGAGATTAATCGCGATTAAAAATTTTAATCGTTTGACAGCCCTAATATATATATATATAAAACCACAGTCAGGCTGACATAGTTGGGCTCGTAAGCAAGGCCTCTAACTCTTATTTTCTTGGCTTCTATTCAGTCGCAGTTGTAAAGTTGCTTTGAATGAAGAAGAATCTGCTAAATGCAGTGAAGGTAAAATGTAAATGGTGAAATATTTATACATTTCTCTGACTGCGAATTGCAGTCTTATTTTATCATAGTTTTAGACTGAACACTAAAGCTCTATAAATAGGACACTGCGAGGACACTGTAAGGCTTTAAGTATGTGGACCCCAAGTTTCATGGGTCTCTGTGTTCTTTTAAACATCATATCAATGTCCATAGTTCAGAAATGAGAGTTGATGTTTCCAGTTGTGTTGGATGGGGTCAGGGCTTTGTGCAGGCCAGTTAGTGTCCTGTCCTTCACTCCAAACTGAGCAAATGATTTCCTAATGGACCTTGCTTTGCACACAGGGACCATGTCATGCTAAAAGAGAAAATGGCTTTTCCTCAAACCGCTGCCAGAACACAATATTCCCTAATGTTAGCCCAGGACCTTTATTGCTTCCAGACCCGCAGCACAAATAAAACATTTGAATTTTTTAAATGTGTGCACACTTGTCAGTATGAATTTGGGGAATCATATGTTAAACTTGTAAGCAGTGAGAGTCTCATTTTGTCTGCTAAAAGCAATTACAACATTTCATGTGGAACATTTTATCAACATTCAGTATACCAGTGAAGTGAAATGGTGTAGCTCAAGGTATATTAAATATATATATAAAAAATCATCTGTCTGTGAGCTGAGGCTGAAGTGTAATTGAGTTATACAGCAGGGCGAGGGTGGCCTGGTGGCTCAGTGGGTAGCACTGTCGCCTCACAGCAAGAAGGTCCTGGGTTCGATCCCCTGGACCTTCGATCCCCTGGGTTCGATGTTGTGGTCCAAGTCCTTTCTGTGTGGAGTTTGCATGTTCTCCCCATGTCTGTGTGGGTTTCCTCCGGGAGCTCCGGTTTCCTCCCACAGTTCAAAGACGTGCAAGTGAGGTAAACTAGAGATACTAAATTGTCCATGACTGTGTTTGACCTTAAACTTGTGAACTGATGAACCTTGTGTAACGAGTAACTACAGTTTCTGTCATGAGTTTAACCAAAGTGTGTAAAACATGACTTTAAAATCCGAATAAATAATAAATAATAATAATACAACATTGCAGTGATATAAAATGCAAAAAAAAATTCTAGATGCCTAAAAATAGACCATAAAATAAAAAAATATATATAGTTAGAACTTAGTGTTTAAGGTTCTGAATTAGTCATTGGAAAGTCTTTGTTTTAAACCAGTGGTGGTATTGAGATAAAAAATTTAATAAGCAGTTTCCCCAAAAACACAGAGTAGACTGTCTGATTTAAAGCAGTTCAGCAAAGAAGAGGCGGTTTACTACTCCACAGAAATGTAAAGAAAAAACATTTAGTTGAAATAATTACTATGGCTTTCTTTTTCAAATGTTTTTAAAATGTGTTGTGTTTTTACATGCACTATAGTCTATGTAGTGCACTAAATTACAGTAGAACTGCATTTGAGATTCAGCCACAGAAATGAATTCAGCGTCAATTCACAGCTCTATAAATTTACATTTGTATGTTTTAACTCATGTAAAGTGTCCTTGAGCTTGTGAAAGGCACTATGTAGACTATTATTTTTATTATTATTTATTAAATTGTGCTTTTTACATGGCCAGAATTTGTTAATACTGATATTAGCTCTGTGTAATGAAACCATGCCAGTGTTTTGTTATACATTAGTACTGGCATTGTGAAGACATTTCGGCACGATCAAAATGAATGACCAGAGCGCGAGGTCCATCCTCCCATCAGGGCACTGTGCTATTCTGGTCGATCTGCAGTGTGTTCTTGTCAGGCTCACACTCTGATATATACACAGCGTACCCTGAGAGAGAACCACAGCCTAACGCCTTACCTCATGCTTTTGGATTTAACATAATTGTTGTCTTACGTTGGAAGCCTGCAGTGCATTATAAATTATTCCATTACAAACATCATCATTACATTCACTGCAAGCTCCTGTGCTATTCATTTTTCATGCTTATTCGAACCCTTCCGTAGATTGTGTGTGTGTGTGTGTGTGTGGCAGGATAGAAGGAATATCATCAGTATTGTATCACTAGTCCTTGGATAGTTTTGTATGAGACCTGATGAATTTTGTCGTCCTCACAACAGTGAGGAATCTAAAATCAGCGTTTTGTTTTTTGTTGTAAATATAATGTAACTGTGTCAGAAGGGAAAAGGAAGTCCTGTTTTAAAGCGAGTGTGAAAGCTATAAATCCCAGTCGGGCTTGTTGATAGAGTCGAATGGTCATGAAGCCAGTCTTATTTATAAAGTCAGTTGGTTGGTGGTGGAACTGTTGAGGGAAAGGGGGTGAAGTGTGCCGCTCTACCAAGTGCCTGTGGGATTCTCAGCTTGGTGCAAGTGTGGACATGAGAGTGGTTTCTGTAGAGGGAAGATGGACACATTGATCCTGCATTACTGCCAGTACTTGCCTGTGGTAGAAATGTTGCTTGTTTATAGCTGCAAAATCACAAGCACCAATGTAATGAGACAAAAAGCATTTGTTTACAAAGTCCTTGTCAGGAAATGAATCTTATTTGTCTAATAAGATTAATTAGTGTCAATTAGTGTCATTAATGCTTTTTATTATGTATTTCTTGTTTGTTATTAGGCCTGATATCAGGTGCACTTAGGTCAGGCCGACATCCGGCTGTTTAAAACCTCAGCAAATCACATATGCAGACCTGAATGATCCATGTGATACACATCAAAACAGCTTTCTGCTGGCTGTCACAGTATTGGCAGCTTATACATGTGCAGTTTTATTTGAAATGTAATTGATTTTATACATAAAAGCTTTGTGATTGTCGTCATTTGGAGACGTGAGACGTGTGAAGTTAAAAAACCCAGCAAAGAATAAAGTGACTTCTTAGGGTAAATTCAATACATCCTGTATTGTTAAAGAGCTACGAAGCCACGAAGAGTGATTCCAGGATGAGGAAACTCTCATTACTATCTGAAATACAAACCCGGTTTCACAGCTCACTGGTCGCCATTCTGAAATCTTCCTACAATGTTGTGCGAGATTTAAGGTTGGATTAAACAGTTCAGGGTTTTGTGAAACACGTGAGAAGTAGTTTCACTAGTCCATTTCTGGGCTACTCTTCTGTTAACGTCATATAAACAGTTTGTCTCATTGGTGGTGTTTTGTCCCATTGGTTAGTGGTAAAGGGGTTATAGGTCAATGAGACTGAATGATAAAAGCTGAGTGTCTAAGCACCACTTAAGGTAGCACAGCAGCAACATCACTTCACCCCACAGGAAACAACAGCACACCCAGTGTGAAATGGGTTTTGCAGCATATCATGTGAACGCTGCCTTATCTTGTTAGTTTCAGCCAGTGTCTTTCTATTATCATAGAGAATGTTACTACCGTCTTGTATAAGTTGCTTGCAAATAGTCAGTCATTATCAGTCTTTTCTCTTGGCTTGAATATTGGAATCAGAAAGAAAAATGCGGAGGTAAAAAAAAGGGTCAGGACCGTTCACATCCACAGTCAGGATGCAGTGTGGTTCACTGCAGTGTCACTTGAGAAATGTTAGAGATTGTTATATTAAGAATTCCCACAGAAAAATGGACTATGTTTTTAAATTCTATTAATAAAACAGAATGGAGTGCAAGATGTTGGACCTTGTTTTAATCGAACGCAGCAAGGCATCTGTTCTCACTACCAAAATATTTCCATAGCAACACAGATGTGGCTTTGCTGCATGTTTTTATTGCACGCTGCACTAGAACAGCTTTTCCTCGTCTCGTTGGAATGATGGAGTTATTTACTGATGCTTTTTTACTTTTAAAAGCTTTGTCTAACATTGTTACTTTTTTTCTTTACATTGCTCCTGTGTTCTTAGGAGTCGCCACAGTGCAGTTTAGCACAGTGTTTGAGCTGGATGCCCCCTCCTGGCGCAGTCCTCCTTATCTTACATCCAGGCTTGCGACCGGCACGGAGTAAGCACTGACAAATGCATGTTCCGATAGCTAGGCTGTTCAGCCATCCCGACCCCAATCCCACAACCAAAACCCAGACAGCAAGCATGTCTGTGTAGATGCCCGACTGGCGTTTTTTTATTTCCATTTTATTTATGCATTTTCTCCAATTTTCTCCCAATTTAGCGTAGTCATTTTGTCTTCCGCTGCTGGGGGATCCCTGATTGCAGTCGAGGTGGGTATATTGCTGCTCTTGCCTCCTCCGACCCGCGTGCAGTCCTTAGCGGAACCCTTTTTCACCCATGCACTCTGCACAGGCGCCTCTCTATCTGCCAATCAGGGTCCTTACACAGCGTTTGAAGGCCCCACCCACATAGCCTGGTCATCCCTGCAGGCACTGCCAATCATGCCCGCTAGATGGCGCCCAGCCGACCGGTGGCAACGCTGAATTTGAACAGAGGAGTTCAGAATCTCGAATATCCCACTGCGCCACCTGGGCGCTTCGACCGGCATATTTTTACCACAGCGATATGTGCCTGATACCTGAAAAAAAAAACACGTACACAAGACAACAACCTACCGTGCAGCCATAAAAATAACAATGAAAATTTAAAATGGACCAAAATATAAAGACAAGATAAAATAAACAGACAGAAACATAATACCTATTTTGCCATTTAATGACACGTGTGTTAAACATGGCGTTAAAACCCAAATAAATAAATAACCACAGCGCTATCTCTGCGCTTATCAGTTGATTCTTTCTTTGCCAGTGGATGGCAATCGATGGCCTTATTAAAATATATTTCTTTACAAACGCATCAGTCATCTACAGCAAAGTGACTGCAGTGCTTAGGATCAGAGTGCAAAACATTTGAGACTTTTGACCGTTGATAAAGGGGCACTCTGGTCATTTTTATGGTGAGATTTTTTTTCAGATATGTAGCACCTCTGGTCGCAGGAATCAAGTCTGCTAGGAAAAGGAACTTTTTCTGACTGTAACTGATCTATGTGGTCTCAGCGGTAAGTGGCTAATGTGGAGTTGTTTTACATAGCTATGCAGGGCCACCGGAAGCAGGCGTCAGGAAGGGTAAGGCACACCGACTCAACCTTGTCCTGTGGTGATTGCCCTTAGCAAAGCAAACACCTGGGAAAAATAAGTAGACAACACAAAAGTGTAGTATCAGCCGAAACGTCTCTATTGTTGCTTGTTTTGTTATGTCTGGAACAAAACTGCAGTGAAGTGATTGTGTGCGGCGTGACGCTGATAAACACAGCAGCAGACGTTCATGTCAAGCTGGTGATTATATTTTTGTTTTGAAAATGCTGCTGGTGAAGAGCCGTAGTGCTTGTGGTGTTGTGAACTCTATCCCACGTGGGCTATTGTGTATCTCTTGTAAATGAGGGATTTGTGGCACCGAGAGAGCCAGGGCAAAGAGGACAATGCAGAGGTTGTGCAAGGTCGTGGCAGAGCAGAAAAGCACAAGTGGGTAGGCAGAGTGCGACATGCCAGGGCACAGATCAGAAACTGGAAGTAGCATGGGTAATGGGACACTGCTGCAAATAAACAGAGGGAAGTGTGTTGGGAAAGGGAGGGCATGATCTCTGTGTTCAGTCTGACCAGGGTCTGTAGTATCAGCTGGTGTTAAAGAAATATTTTAGTGTTTTTGGCTAATGTGTATTAACAACATTTATTACATGTTTGTCTTATTAGGCTTTTTCGGGTGGCACGGTGACTCAGTTGGTAGCACTGTCGCCTCACAGCAAGAAGGTCCTGGGTTCGATCCCCAGGTGGGGCGGTCCGGGTCCTTTCTGTGTGGAGTTTGCTTGTTCTCCCCGTGTCTGCGTGGGCTTACTCCGGGAGCTCTGGTTTCCTCCCACAGTCCAAAGACGTGCAAGTGAGGTGAATTGGAGGCGCTTGATTGTCCGGGACTGCATTTGAAATAACCTTGTGAACTGATGAATCTTGTGTAATGAGTAACTACCGTTCCTGTCATGAATGTAACCAAAGTGTAAAACATGACGTTAAAATCCTAATAAACAAACAAACATTAGATTCTATCTGATCCTTACTTAAGAAATACAAGAACAGTACTAACATATCTCGCTAAATCCAAATAAAATAATAAATAAATCAGGTTCTTTCCTGTAATGAGAAAATACTAAAAGCCTGTTCATTTAAATCCTTAAACAGAAGCTTAGGGGCTGTAAGTGTAAGCTCCTAAAACTAAAAGATGTCCATACATAGCTTATGGTTGGGTTTATGGCTGAATAGGATGTAAGGATATTACACACTATCTCATTTTTGGAATGCACTACAGCCTCGGCCCAGCAAACGTGAAATTTAAACACACTATGGAAAATTGAAAGATCATAGACATTTAAAAACTGCTGGTATGCATGCCCCACAATGCCCCTGTTCTTGACTCTTCACAAACGTTTCTTTTTCAGTGTGAATTGCAGATGGATTTTAATTTCCACCATCACTCCTCCATGTAAGATGTGAGTGCAGCAAGTGATACCAGTGGTGTTTTTTTCTGTCTGATGTCTCACCTTGAAACAACTTCTATTTGGCACGGAGCATTTGAACAATTCAGTGATATCTAATGGTCTCCTGTGTTAGAATATATCTGCCGACACCAATATGATGAGCTTTACTACTAAATACTTAATGACACCTATCAAAAATCACCAGTAGGGCAATTCCAGCACCATGTGTTCTCTCTGTTTTTGAAAGGTCTGTTGGAAACATTGCTACACTGTACCATAACATAAATGCAAAGCTCCGACAGTACACTCTTAATAATTATTAAAATAAATAATATGCTGTGTCCATGTGTGATTAGATGAGAAATACCTACATAGGAAATGCATCAACTCAAACTCCTTCCACTGATGAAAAGAGTTCCATCTGGGTGCTTGGGTACCGCAGCGGTCTAATACACCAGTTTATCTGGCCGGACGCTCAAGTTACGCAGTTGGTTGTGTCTGTGGGTTGGGAGGTTAATGGGTATTAACCCTCTCATGGCTTCAACAATGAGTCCTGCTTTCTGGTCATGATCACAGAAGGGGATTAGTGTAGCCCTATATACGTTCTGAGGTTCTCTTTATAAAGCCACTGTGGGCCGATGTAAAGATTTTGAGAAGTGCTGGTTTGTGGCATCTCTTCAGCCAGTGAGGTTGTTAAAGTGCAAAGGGAAATGTAGCATATACTGTAGATATTGGATAAAAAGTTTAAGAAGCTGTCGTCCTGTCCAGGTTGTGTAACTGCATTGTGCCCAGTGATTCTGGGGAAACTGGATTCACTGTGTGTGGCAAGGATAAAGCAGGATAAAGAGGTAGTAAAACATGAAAATGAAATAAAGTGTGGGAAAAAACTATTCATCAAGTCAGGTGGTCAAACTATTACATACACTGACTGACGTAGGTAGGGTGACGACAGGTTATTCAGGTTTGATGTTTTCTTTTAATGTCATAAGTCAAACATGCATGTTGCTATTTCACATCATACACTGATCAGCCATAACATTAAAACCACCTCCTTGTTTCTACACTTACTGCTTTCACCCTGTTCTTCAATGGTCAGGACCCCCACAGAGTAGGTATTATTTAGGTGGTGGATCATTCTCAGCACTGCAGTGACACTGACATGGTGCTGGTGTGTTAGTGTGTGTTGTGCTGGTATGAATGGATCAGATCCAGCAGCGCTGCTGGAGTTTTTTTTAATACCGTGTCCACTCACTGTCCTCTCTGTTAGACACTCCTACCTAGTTGGTCCACCTTGTAGATATAAAGTCAGAGACGATCGCTCATCTATTGCTGCTGTCTGAGTTGGTCATCTTCTAGACCTTCATCAGTGGTCACAGGACGCTGCCCACGGGGCGCTGTTGGCTGGATATATTTTTGGTTGGTGGACTATTCTCAGTCCAGCATGGACAGTGAAGTGTTTAAAAACTCCATTAGTGCTGCTGTGTCTTATTCACTCATACCAGCACAACACACACTAACACACCACCACCATGTCAGTGTCACTGCAGTGCTGAGAATGATCCACCACCTAAATAATACCTGCTCTGTACTGGTCCTGGAAGAGTTGTGACCATTGAAGAACAGCATGAAAGGGGGCCAACAAAGCATGAAGAGAAACATGATGGACTACAGTCAGTAATTGTAGAAATACAAGGTGCTCCTATATGATAAATTGAGCTGATAAAATGGACAATGTGTGTTTTAATGTTATGTCTGATTAATATGAAGTAATGTCTTGTGGTGACTTGTGGTGTATTTGGGGGGATCTGGACAAGCAGTGGGTCGAATAAAAAGAACATCGCTCACCACGAGGCTTGGGCATATTTTGGCATCTTTCACATGGTACTGAAAACCACTTTTTGCTGGCTGACGATTTATTCACATGCAGTTTTGTATGAAATGTATTTAAGTTTAAAACAAGGAAGCTCTGCAGTGTCGTCATGTGGATACATGAAAAGATAAAACAGGAAGTGTGTTTGACACTCTTTAGTGTTAATCAAACAGCACATTGAATCTAATTAAAGAGCTACAAGGCCACAAGTGCTTTCAGGATTAGTAAAAGTGGGATGTCCATCTAAAGTCCAAACTTTCACAGCTCACTAGTCGCCATGCTGTATTATTGCCCTGCCATGGTTGTAATTTAAAGTGGGACACAACTAACTACTAACTAACTAACTAACTAGATAGATAGATAAGACTGTATTTATCTATGTATAAATCTATGTGTTTAGTGAAAATCAGTTTCTGACATTTGTGTGCACTTTGCTTCTGTTTATTTCACAAAAAAAAACAATTTGTCTCATTGGCGGTGCTTTGAGAAAGTCAATGGGAAAGTGGGTCAAAGTTCAATGAAATGTAAAAAAAACAACAACTGAGCATCAAATTAACCAATCTGCGTGGTGCTTAGCAGCAGGATGCCTCTCTTCATAGGAAAAAATGACACAGCCAGCACAAAAGCAGTATTGCTGTGTATTATGTGATTGCAGCCTAAATCCCACAGCTTTACTGTTTTGTTTTACAAACAGGAAAATTTGCCTTTTCTTGCACAGATGTGTCTGATTCTGTCTTTTCTTTTTTCCAGATGTGCACACCAGCAAACACACCGGCAACTCCACCCAACTTTCCCGATGCACTCACCATGTTCTCTCGCCTCAAGGCCTCAGAAAGCTTCGGCAGCGGCAGCCCCAGCATGGGGTCCATGGCCACCTCTCCACCTCCACCTCCGGTCAGCTGGGGCATGACTCCACCCATGGCCAGCCAGCAGGGATTATGGACTCAGGGCCCTCCGGGCACACAGGCTCACCCTCCCCCGGGCTGGCCATCCACCGTCAACCAGCAAGCAGCCGCCGAACAGAAGGCCAGCGTGGCAATGGAGGCTGAGAGATGAGGAGCAGGACTGCATGGCAAAAGGTGGGGGCTTGATCCAGGGGAGGGGGGGCAGGGGTCACTCGCTTTGTCCTTTCACCTAAGGAGGAGGTGGGCAGGAGAGAGCAAGAATATACCAAGCAACATGGACATTTTAGGGAGGAGTGAAGGTAAAGAACAGCCAATGCAAAGATGATTTTAAGGATTAGAGAAGCGCACATTGTATTACTGAGAAAGCAAGCAACTGAGTTTCCTAGGGGTTTTTCTTTTAATATAATAGTTACATACGAATGGGACTCGTCATGCCCAAGGATTATTTCTGGTATTTTCTGCAAGATGGACATATATAAATATATATATTCTAAGGCAGCAATTTTCATCACCTTTGTTTTTTCAAGCTTTCATCTTGTGTCCTTTCTGTACTCGAATCATTACACGAATTGACGTTGCATGAGGAGTGGAGATCTGTTATTGCCGTTCTATTTTTTTAAATTGAATAGTATTCATCACAAGCATTGGTGTGTACAGTGTGTGGTATTTACACACACAAGTCACACACACAAACAACATTTTCTTTTCTACTACGGATACTGGACTCTGCGTACCTCACTGGTCACCTGACTTTCCTCAGCCAATCAGGGAATCACACTAGTTAAACAGAAACGTTTTTAAGCCGGATTTTTCCATAGGCTATCGGCCCTGCTACTCTTCCTAATGCAGTAACACGGAGCAAGTAGTGAGTTTACTACGTTGACCCGGACTCTTTTTTTTTTGTCCCCTACAATGACCAACAGATGTTTCACAATCATGGTTGAACATGTAACTACTTTTTTCGGGTATTCGGCAAAAGGCGTTTTGTGCAGACTGTTGTTTTGTAGCTGGGAAGGCAGGTAAACTCAGACTGATAACTACACACAACCAGACTACTATGACATGTTTGTAAGCAGACTTTGCATGATGTATTCATATATAAATATATCTCATATTTTGTAGTTTCTTGCTTTTGGGGGAAATTCTGTGTGAGCTCTTTGTTTTGCTCAATGATTTTTTTTTTAGACTTTCCTCTGGCCCCCTCCCCCGGATATTCTAGAGAGGGGACGGGGTACGAGGGAGATGGACATGTGTCTCAAAGTTCAGGGTAGGTCTCATCCATATTTCTATTGTCTCTTTATTTAAAAAGGAAAAAAATCTGAAAAATATTTTTAATGTTGATTTGATCATTTCTAATAGGCTGAAATGAATAACTTTCATGAACTGACTTAATAATCTTCAATTTTTTGATTTTACCCGTTTTCTAATCAAAATTGTCTCTCGGGATCACGTTCCTAAACAGATTTTCATGTTTTCCCCTTTATGACTGTATTGATACCATTCCCACAATATTTGTGGACTACCTGATAATTAACTTATCATTGTTTGTGTTCCTAAATAAATATTGTATGTCTTATGGTGGTTGTTTTTCTGGCTTCGGTGCACCAAAAACCCCAAACCAGGTTGCTTTTGGCCATAATTCACTTCAGAAATACAGTCTATTACAGGGTAGAACTAACAAAGCTTATGGAAAATAAACATTTTTTAAAAAAGTACAATGAAACTTCAAGGTCAATATTGTATTGTTCTTACTAGTATAATGAATGTAGCCATTTTTAAATAGAAATGAGCTGTATCACAGTTCTGTGAGAACAGTAGACTGGAAGGCAAAGACTTACAGGCTTGTTTACATTCCTCCCATCAGTCATGTTATAGACACAATACATAAATACATTCAATCCTGAAAAGTAAAATGAATATGACAGTCCATAAACAATAAAAATAAAAACAATGCACTTAAATAAAAGTTTAGGTATTAGGTATTAATGTAAATAAAATATACCTAGATAGGTAGGTAGGTAGTAGGGCTGGCCCCGATCTGATAACTCTGTATTGGTATCGGTCCGATGTTGGCCCAAATCACTGGATTGGATATTGGAATGAAAAAAAACATGTAATCCGATCCGATGCTGTTCCTTAATGTAAATAACACTTAATGTAAATAACACTTAATGTAAATAAGGCCGTTGTTTGTGTGTAAAGCAAATAACACACAAAGAAACGTTCCAACAGAGTGCTGTTTATTGCCACTCACTCTTGATGACATCATTAACATGTGCCACTGATCTACAACTCCTCTGCAACAGCCATTCAGAAATTAAAACACACTGATCTACTTAAACTTTTAGCATTTAAAAAAAATCATCTACTACTGCCACATCTAAAAACACTGTTTAAACACGATAAAAATCACTTTATAAATGATAAATCGCTCACCTGAGATACAGAAAAACCTATCTTGTCCCGGCTTGGAGATCTCTCACATCCTCAACGGTTAATCCATTAGTGTTATGAAATAAAACAAACTACACCGTTTCCCATTTAGCCACAGATGTCCTCTTCAAAATCCAGCAGGGTTTTTAATAAGTGCGCTTTGGTTTTTATTAAACTAAAAACGTGACAGAACTTTTAACGGAAAAATCTCAACTCTGCGTCAATTCTAATTGGTTCATCGCGTTTGATTGACATCCACATCTTCCAATTGTAGACACTTTTGCTAAACAAGCCAAGAATGCTGCTAAATGTTCTGTGTGTGAAAGTTCAAATAAAAACAGCAGTTTTGCATAAGTTTGATGTTGTAGCTTCTGTATTTATTCTTTTAGAATATTAGTTTCACAGTCTGAGCATTGTTATTTAGATAGATAGTTTAACCATGGTGCATTGAGACAATTTATTATTACTGCTTAGTTGTTTGAGAGGAGAAATGACGATATCGGATTGGTATCGGTATCGGCAGATACTCAATTTGCAGTATCGGTATCAGACATAAGAAAGTGATATCGAGCCAGCCCTAGTAGGTAGGTAGATAAATATAAATATAAAATGCAGATGGTTCTACAACGAGTAACACTGTCAATTCACACCAGGCATGTTGTGCAGAATAGGGGTCAATGAGTTCTCACCCTGTGTGTTCCCACGTGGTTTAGTTTGTACACCAGGCCCACAAGCAGAAAGACTCTTTGATTCCCTAGGCTGCTCCCTCCCTCCCTCCCTCTCTATCAGCCCTTCACGTTCAGAGCACGCTGTGTGTTATTTAGGCATCCAGGATTTTGCCAGCTTGGCAAGAGAACCTGCAACAAGAGCCAGTTGCTCTGTGCCAAGTGAACCCTGGCCTGGGCATACACTGGTCTCCTAGCAGACATACAAGCACCTCGATAACAAAGCTGCTCAGCTGCCATGCATCCTTCCTGCCTGCTCAACCTGAAAAGCATGCTAATCCACACAGCTCTGCTCCTCCAGCGTTTAATCTGGGACGCTGTGGACGCGGACGCTGCACTGCGGTTATGCAAGCGGCCAGGCGCTCCACTACTTACTCTTTCACTTCCTTCTAGCCTGTGGCATGAAGCTACAGGATGGGCAGCGCATTCCACGTTACCAGGGGGAGAAGAGCATGTGAGAGACACACTCTTCCTGTCTGTGTGTGTTTGAGATAATGCACTTCATGTAGTAAAATGGAAGTGAGGGGAGGGGAGGCTGTACTGGCATGAATTAGAAACAGTGCTCTGTACTCTTTGTTATCAAGTATAGACACACACACACACTGAAGTAGTAGCATTAGAGTAAGTAGGGACGGTCAGAGTAAATGAATAGCTACAAGTCAGCAGAATGTAAAGCATTTAGGGTATAGTAGAACGGCCAATTCACCTGCTGCATGTGTTTGGGCACAGGGGTAAACTGTAGTACACAAAAAAAAAACTACAGAAGCACATGAGCATGTGGAAGTCCTCACAGACAGAAACCAGAGCTCTACCAGCTGTGCCACCATGCTGTCACTGTATTAAATATACACCGATCAGCCATAACATTAAAACCACCTCCTTGTTTCTACACTCACTGTCCATGTTTTCAGCTCCACTTATCATATAGAAGCACTTTGAAGTTCTACAATTACTGACTGTAGTCCATCTATTTATCTACGTACCTTTTTAGCCTGCTTTCACCCTGATCTTCAGTGGTCAGGACCCCGACAGGACCACCACAGAGCAAGTATTATTTAGGTGGTGGATCATTCTCAGCACTGCAGTGACACTGACATGGTGGTGGTGTGTTAGTGTGTGTTGTGCTTGTATGAGTGGATCAGACACAGCAGCGCTGCTGAAGTTTTTTAATACCGTGTCCACTCACTGTCCACTCTATTAGAAACTCCTACCTAGTTGGTCCAACTTGTAGATGTAAAGTCAGAGACGATCGCTCATCTATTGCTGCTGTTTGAGTTGGTCATCTTCTAGACCTTCATCAGTGGTCACAGGACGCTGCCCACGGGGTGCTGTTGGCTGGATATATTTTTGGTTGGTGGACTATTCTCAGTCCAGCAGTGACAGTGAGGTGTTTAAAAACACAGCGCTGCTGTGTCTTATCTACTCATACCAGCACAACACACACTAACACACCACCACCATGTCAGTGTCACTGCAGTGCTGAGAATCATCCACCACCTAAATAATACCTACTCTGTAGTGGTCCTGTGGGGGTCCTGACTATTGAAGAACAGAGTGAAAGCAGGCTAAAAAGTATGTAGAGAAACAGATGGGCTACAGTCAGTAATTGTAGAACTACAACGTTATTACAATTTCCCTCAAGTATTTGACTGTTGAGCACAACAGATTGCACCCCTATAATACCTCCACGGTTTACCCTACTGTTCCATTGGCTGAAACTGGACACATGAAGATCATGTTGCACCGTACAGCTGTCTTAGTAACATTCCATACTGAAATAAATTGAATTGAAAAAGCTATACTGTGTGCCAAAGCAAAACAGCAAAATTTAACTTGCTAAAAGAAATACAGCTAGTGATGCAATTAATGCTTAATCTGTCTGTATATTCATGTAATGAGTTACTTTACAAGGTCCACCTATACAATATGTGCATCCATTGATTATTTTATAAGCTACACCTACATTACAGATAGACTTTTTTGGGTATACAATGACCTTAAGACAAGTATAGCTCTGTATACTTTGCACCCCATTTTTCATTCAAAAGGAACCCTTCCCCAAACTACAATGACATAAACATGGTAGTAACATGGTAGTTTGTCTTCTATTGCTATGAGTGTATCCAGTGCAGCAGTATTATTAAGGATTTTAAACACCTCAGTGTCAAAGCTGAGAGGAGAACAAAACTACAACAAAAAACATCAAGCCACCAGCGTTCTGTCATCAGAAAGTCTTCACAGGCGCCCAGGTGGCGCAGCGGGATATTCCGCTAATACACCAGTGCTGAGATTCTGAACTCCTCAGTTTGAAACTTGGTGTTGCCACCAGTCGGCTGGGCGCCATCTAGTGGGCATAATTGGCAGTGCTTGCAGCAGACACGTTTCTGCTAGGGCGGCATGGCCGGACTATGAGGGTGAGGTCTTCAAACGCTGTGTAAGGACCTTGTGTAATCATCCCAACCCAAAAGCACTTAAATTTCTAATCAAATATTTATTATATTTTTTATCTACAGGAAACAACTATGTTTTTGGCTTAAAAACTGAAGTCAGTGAGCCTGAAAACTGATAAATAATTTTCTTACTCCTTATGCACTGAGTTGCTTATCAGTACTGGACGTCCTTTAGTTTCACAACCCTACAGCACATAAATAGTGTGTTTGCCTAAGTCAACATACATGTCCAGAACCAACAGATACAGTTACCAAATTACAGATACGTACAAAGATTTAGCAAAACATAGCTGAAAATGGGATGGATGATAATCTACACAGCAAGGGGTCAATATCATTATGAGCTTATACAGACAAATGATAAGGAAGTGTTGTCAACAGGGCGGCACGTGGGCAGCCACAGCAAGAAGGTCCTGGGTTCGATCCCCAGGCGGGGTGGTCCAGGTCCTTTCTGTGTGGAGTTTGCATGTTCTCCCCGTGTCTGCGTGGGGTTCCTCTGGAAGCTCCGGGTTCCTCTCATTGCGCCCATTGAAAAGCCCCCTGTGACCCTAATTGGATAAGCGGTTAAGAAAGTGAGTGAGTGAGTGTTGTCAACAGCAGGTAAACACTTTACTTGAACCCTCCATCGTGTTAACTGACATAAGCGTTTGAAAATCCTTCATGCTAGATGTCATTGGCCGTTTTAAAAGTAAATGACAGGTATTATACCGGTGCGATCAGTACGCAAGTTTTTTTTTTGGTGCTGTTCACAGCCACATTTTCTGTTATTTACCCCATACATCAAATTTAGGTCTGGCCTTGTAAGACTCTCAGTGGCATAATAGCTAAGAAGCTGTCCTGACATCATGTATTATGAAAGCTGTCTTGCCAGTTGGTACTTGTAACATAACACTGTTACAATGCCTAACATCAGCTGTTGTGACCACTCATGACTGTATCTGAGAGTTTGACAAAAAGGAAGTGTTTGTCTAAGTGTCATAATGAAAGTTCTAAGTAGTACTCCCAATAAAGGTGATGTTGGAGATGCTGGAACAGTCTGAGAACTCCCTGCTCCAACATGGTCCAAATAATAGTAATAATAATTATTATTATAATAAGGTACAAATAATTACCATTTATTATTGACTAAGTCTGAGGGGGAAAGGTGGCAGAGTGTGCCCAGTGATTCCAAGCAAGCCGGACCCACTGCCATCCTGACTACTATAAAGCGGTGGTAAAACATAAAAATGAATGAATGAATGTTCAGTGGTTCTACTATTCATTATTAAGTTTGAAACAACAGTGTCTAAGACAGTCAATACAAACAAATAAACACACACTTGTCTTAGAGGAAGCTCAGCTATTAAGGAACTGGACTAAAGATCTGAAAGTTGCCGGTTCAAGCCCCACCAACATTAGGTTGTTACTGTTGAGTTCCTGAGCAAGGAAGGACCTTAACCCTGAATTGCTCAAATTGTATTCAGTCATAATTGTAAGTCTCTTTGAATAAAAGCATCTGCTAAATGCCACAAATGTAAACGTAAATGTAGAATGCCTAGTACAAATTCCATACACGCTAAACATTAACCGACCACTGAGGACATTTCTAATCTTTACAGTGATGTTGATGGTTATACATGGAAGGACAAGAGTAAACAGGACAGTTAATGGGTAATACAAGTGCTTTTCAGTGTAAATTTTAACTGATTTCTATTTTTACAGCGTCTGCAGTATATAAAGGATTCCAACAGACGGACAGTCAAAAACAGGACAAAAACAGTAGCAAAAAAAAACAAAAAAACATGTGTATTACATTTACTGTAAGGGTAAAAAGCACAATTGTTATACAGAAAAAACAGCTGCTGTGTAAAACAATACAACATATCATTGTCACCAGTATCACCAGTAAAATAAAACAAGTCACCGCTTGAAAGCAAGGCTGGCAATCTTACATAAATGATTCAATATTATTTCACCGTGCTCTAAAAGAACAGGTCCTACATTTTTGTTACTGTAGCAGTTGTACCAGAAGCACATTATTTACTCTATTAGTTAGTGGATTAGAACTAAAACTAAAGTACCCATCTTTATTTACTTATCCAAACCCTAAAATACATAAACTAGTTCTATGTACTTGATAATTCTGGATGCTTGTAAATAGCAGAATATGCATTTATTCTTGTATTGGCAACAGAGAGGTCAAACCTGTTTGTGCGATTTGTGCCAAATACAGCTATTTTAGGCTGGCAAATGCTACATTACCACCTCCATGCATCACCAGCTGGAAAACCTTTGGAACCTGAAGGCCTTTGTCAAGTGGTGCGGCAATTCAGATAAAGGTAGTCCATTGGATCTAGCCTGAAACCCTTAACATCAGGGCTCTTACTAGCCATGGTTACCTTTAACATCAACAAAACTTACTAAATGGTGTGGACCAATGAAGTGTGGACACCAGTTTAAAGAAATCTTAGCAGCACTTGAGTTGGATGACACCACACCAGCCGCAGCAGCATGGAAAGAGGCCACAGTCAAAATTCAACACCGTGCCTCCTAAGCCTTCGGGACAAAACAAACTAATTAGGTGGTTAAATGAAGTGGTTCAACAAATTATTTAATTTCTTGTGGCATTGTTTAACAAAATCACAGATGAAACACCTCCATCCTGGTAAACAAGCACCACGGTCCTGATTTGGAAAGAAAAAGATGTCAGTAAATGCTCCAACTAAAGGCCAAATCGCCTTCTGTGCTAGAGGGCAATTTCAATAGCTCCTATTAACCTGACTGCATGTTGGACTGTGGAAGGAAACCAAAGCTCCCAAAAGAAACCCACACAGACATGGGGAGAACATTCCCACCTGGGAATCAAACCCAGGACCTTCTTGCTGTGAGGTGACCGTGCTACCCCAGCCACCATGCCAACCTCTTAAAGTTCGTTTGTTTGTTTTATTAGGATTTTAACGTCATGTTTTACACTTTGGTTACATTCATGACAGGAACGGTACTTACTCATTACACAAGATTCATTAGTTCACACACAAGGTTATATCAAACACAGTCATAGACAATTTAATATCACCAATTCCCCTCACTTGCATGTCTTTGGACTGTGGGAGAAAACCGGAGCACCCGGAGTAAACCCACGCAGACACAGGGAGAACATGCAAACTCCACACAGAAAGGACTCGGACCGCCCCACCTGGGGATCGAACCCAGGACCTTCTTGCTGTGAGGCGACAGTGCTACCCACTTAGCCACTGTGCCGCCCCACCTCTTAAAGTAACAGGATTTTTCATTTTTCTCAATAATGACAAACTTATTGGGAATATCACTGATGGTAATCACAAACATTTGACAAATGTGTTAGACAAAAAATAAGCTTTAAATTAAACAAATGGTTCCTTTAACGGATTAGCTAAGACACTGAAGTGTGATGAGCCATGGTCCTGACGGGCCAGAGTCCAGCAGGGTTTGGTGATTTCCCTCCATAAACAACTTGGTTTAGAAATTGTAATTTAGCAAGAAAATGAAACTGTGCCGGACTGTGTCCATTAGAGGCATGACTGCGTACTAGTGATTCATTTCATGCACTGTTGGTTTGTACCAGTAATACAATAACATGTTTTTATTATACTGTGTGTGTCTAGACTGAACTAGCTCAGATTAGGAAGGGTAATGAGTTTGTGAAAGAGAGAGAGCAGCTGCTTGTGCGTCTTCCTTTGCTTGTTTTCAATGCGGCTAAAACATTAGAGTCGGATTGGTCTCTTGTCTCCTCCTTCCCCCACATACATGATCCCAGCTCCTCCCTTCAGTGGCTACAGACAGCCTGACTCACAATCCCACTACGTCACAGAGAAAAATGAACACTGCTTTGTCTGCAGTGACAAATTTGCAATCAAATATTCAAAAGAGTTACCAAATATACTGATCTTATTGTGTTTTTATTCAACTACACAGAATAGAAATAGGATTTATTAGGAGGCATTTTTCTAGCGTAGTTATGACAAGACAAATAAAGTATGAAAGACTAGCAGAAGAGAATCTTTCAAAGACATTCTGATGACCTTTAAAGACACGTGCATTCAGTGTCACTGTCATGCTGGTGGTGCAGAGGAAATTAGCCAATACATTGAAATGAAAGGCAGAGTAGTTCAAATACAAGAGATACAATACCTAAGGCCCTACCTAATTCACAACTGGGCCAGTGATAGCTCAGTGGTTAAGGTACTGGACTAGTGAACAGAAGGTTGCCGGTTCAAGCCCCGCCACCACCAAGTTGTCACTGTTGGGTCCCTGAGCAAGGCCCTTAACCCTCAATTGCTCATCGTGTTCAGCTCATTGTGTAAGTCGCTTTGGATAAAAGCGTCTGCTAAATGCTGAAAATGTAAATGAAATGTAAACTATGAAAATAGCACCACAGACCGTGAAATTAGCCCTTTCCTGTGTAATATGCAATTTGCTGTAAAAATCAAATGTTTGTATTTAGTGATTTCATGTTTTTTATTTGTGTAGCATTTAAGTGTCTCACGTTTACTGGTTAATTTGCACTATGAGGCGGTCCTAGCAATCCTACAGCAATTCAGTTAGCAATCAGTTAGTCAAAATGTCTAAAGCAGCTAAAAACATGATTTGGGTAACTGAGTTAGGAAAACTCCCAACCAATTCTGTGGACGCAGAGAGGGGGTGTCAAAACACAGACAAGAGCTTTCGTCTTTAAGTCCTAACATGAAGCCTTGCACATCGCTGGATGTTCTAGGTTTACATTCAACCGTTAAGGTAGCTGTGCTGTGTATTGTAGCTTTCATTTATTATATCATTCAATTTATGAGTGTAATTTAATGACTGCCGTGAAATGTGGCACTTTTCTTAAAAAATCCGTGAAATCTGTGATTTTTGAAAAATGAGATCTGTGAAATTAAGCACATTTTCCTGTGAATTTAGTAGGGCCCTAACAATAACTAGACGCCCAAAATTGCACTCTGTAGGGCACTACCTTCTTAAGATCTGAGTTTGATCCTTTTCTCTGATCACTGGTTTGCATGTTCCACTTGGCATTGGTTCTTGTAGGGTTTCTTTTCTCTGAGTACCCACCTCCCAAAATGTTCCAGTTGGTTGATATGCTGCTCTTAATCACCCTAATGCATGAAAATATTAATGAATCCATTCATTCAGGACAGGACGTCAATCTATCACAGGGCTTCCTCCAATTCTGCCCCCCGTCCAGACATAGCAAATCATGTCTGTGTAGACACCCAGCCAGCTGACAGCATTGCTGATTTTCAAACCCAGGTCCCTGCAGTGGTAAGCTAGCTTAAAAGACCTCTGTGCCACCTGAGCACTCTTTTCTCATAACATTTTACAGTTAGTAATCAGTTCTCATAAAAATACACTTGGCAACTTTTTTCAAGGTTACAAATCCCACCCGGATGCATTTTTTTGTTTCCAAAAAGAGGACATGTCTGGTAAAGAGAGGATGTATGGTCACCCCCTAACCATGAAGCACAAGATCCTGTTTTAGGATGACTTCCAACAGCTCCTTAATACACACTAAATACAGAAGAATAACTAGAGCTGTAGAGACTAAAGATCTTTTTGCAAACAGTACTACAGTATCTGCCATAAAGAATGGGATAAATTGTCCAAATCCAGGTGTTCAAAGCTTGTAAAGACGTAATTGGAGTCACAGGGTCATCTACAAAGAAAATCGGCTGAAGGAAACTTGTGAATAAGAAAATTCAATTTTTGATTTTAAAATAATCTTTGTATAACCCAGTTTCACCACACTGAGTGATGAAGTGTATTTTCATGGGTTAAAATTTCAGTTGTTAATTTAAAATACATTTCACGACACAGTAAGGTGTGCAAAAAGTTAAAAGGTCTGAATCTGTTCTGAATCCACTGTAGGTATCTGTGCTGTTATATGGTGGCTCTTTGGCTGTGCAAGTAGCACCTGCTGTTGTGTCATCACTGTGTGTCACATCTGGCACGTGTGCCATTGAAAAAGGGAAGTTCAGTATGTGGGCATGAATGAGAAAAAAAGGAGTGAGTCAAGTAAGGGAGCAGTTCTTAAACAGAACTCGAAAAAAAGAAGATTTGGAAGGACAGAATCAGTTCCTTTTGTTACTGTTTGGCTTAATTACAGTCGTGGTTTTCTCTCATGCTTAATGTGTCTACATTCATGTTCCTCTTTGTTTATGCTGTGCGTGAATCAGACGATAAATGGTGCTAATTAAAACAGTGTGAGAAAGAATGGAGGAAGGTAAACTGAGAAGGGAGATTAAATGGACTTCTGGCTTGTACGTCAGGTTTTTCATTCCCACCCCATTACTCACAGCCAACAGCCAGCTGCTCCCACTGCGAAGGGAAGTGACTTCTAATGTTTTCATACACACATACACATAAACACACACAGGTCCAACAAACCCAGTGTTTACACAATCATTTATCAAGTTGTAGTCCAGTGTTGTAGTCCAGAATGAAGTGTTGGGAGGTTGGCAGTGGTTAGTCCTGTGGTTAATATTTTAGTGTGCTGGAGGTGCAGTGTGTTCCAGAACAGTCAGACCATGTGCTGCACTCCTCAGGCTCACACCAACCTCACTGCACAAGACTGACCTCTAGAGATCAGGGGGAGAAATATATCCAAATGTATGTTTAATCATTTCATCATCATCCTCCTCATCATATGTATTCATCATATGTAAAAATCATATTCATCATAATATTATTATTATTATTAATATCATTATAATTATTATTATCATTATTATTATTGTTATTATTATCATTGTTATTATTATCATTATTATTATTAATAATAATATTATTATCATTATTATTATTATTATAAGCATTGTTATTATTATTTTCATTATTATTATTAATAATATTATTATTATCATTATTATTATTATTATCATTATTATCATCATCATCATCATCATTATTATTATATTATGGTTATTATTATCATTATAATTATTATTATCATTATTATGATTATTATTATGATTATTATTATTATTATCATCATCATCATAATTATTGTTATCATTGTTATTATTATTATTATCATCAGCATCATCATAATTATTATTATTATTATTATTATTAATTTTGAAATGAATTAATATTATTTACATTTTTGATTTATTACATTTTCTTCCAATGTACTCTTCACCAGTGCTCATCCACAAACTTCACAAAAGTCTTGTCATGCATAACAGCCACAAATCTTCATCTGAAAAAGCCACGTCCTCTTTTTAACTTTCCTGTTGCAGCTTATGCAATGTCATAGAGCAGATCAACAGATTAGCAGATAGTTAAGACTGTCATGCCTCCTTTTGAATACGTTTTCTTTTCTCTGTCATGTTTATTTCTCCTGTTTAAGTCTCCTCTTTTATTATTATTATTATTATTATTATTATTACAGCTACCAACCTGTTACCAACCTATGATGCATGCAACATACACGCTTAATAAAGTCCAGCCAGCCACTCCCTCACTGCGGCTCAAGCTGTATTACTGACAAGATTAACATGCTCGAGAGAGGACGATCACCTCCCCCTTTTATACATGCGCTCACACACTTAATGTTTGTGCCAATTTAATAAGAAAATCAATAAGAAAAATAATCAATAAGAAAAATTTATTACTGCCTCTTTCTCTTATCACAGACCAGGCTGAATAATAAGGAACTACAATTGTTTACATTATTATTTTTTGCTAGTTTACTTTTACTTTTAGTTCAATTTAATTTTGTGTTTGTATGATTTGTGTAAATCCTATTTATTCAAATTATCCTCCAGGCCACTCAAGCAGGATGGGGGTCCCTGCTGAGTCTGGTTCCTCTCAAGGTTTCTTCCTGTATTTTAAGGGAGTTTTTCCTCGCCACTGTTGCTCTCGGCTTGCTCAACAGGTCTTTTTGGTCTGTTGGTCCTGAATTCTGTAAAGTTGCTTTGAGACCATGTCCATTATATAATGAGCTGTACAGGATAGTGTTCACTAACTGCATTTAGGTATGTTTACACCTATTTCTTCTTCTTTTCTTCAACTGTTTGAGCCAGGGTTGCCTGAACTGTGTGACACCAACACGTACGTATGCCTCTTTGACAGCCTGCATTCCTTTAAACAGTCTGATTCTGATTTATACAGTACAGCTTTCAAACAAAAGTCTAATCAGGCCATAAAGAAATCTACAAGAGCTTGTGATCAGAAAAGTTGAGCTCCATGCTGTTTAAAAAGAAGCAGAATAATGTAAACAGTTATGTTATACAATGAGAGCAGGAGGAACAGTCCAGCAAACCACAAAAACTGTATTTCATTAAAGTCTTTGATATACTTTACATCAATATAGTTTTTATATACATGTAAACAAACCACATGTAAGTTGTACAAATTTTCATCCAAGCTTGTGTCATTACAGATCTTTAGTTACGACTGACCTTTGGCATGAATCCACTTTGCAAAGCAAATAATAACAGTCCCCTCCTTTTCATGACAGATCTTCCCACTTTCCAGTACACACACTGAACAATTTGACTATGAAAATGTATTCAAATCAGCACAGGGCCGGTACTGTCTTATATTAGAGTCATCACAGACCACAGAAATGCAAATAAATATGAAAACTGATATTAAAGACCACTGTAAGTAATTTCTTCCCGGGTTCGGCCACGGTTTGCTTGCATTTGAATATTTGCTAAATGTTTTCTAAGTGGGAGTGATTTTTTCTGGATAAGGCTGTGACCTCAGGGAAAATGATTCAATACAGTATACATATAAACAACCATTCTATTATGGCTATATCATGTCAAACTAAATCAAATTATGAAAATATGTGTTGGAGGAGTCAGAGAGTTCATATGATCAACTTGATCTGTGTAACACACAGTCTGACTGATATGTTCGAAGGATAATGCCACTGTTTTTATTATTTGTTGACTGGATTTAATATGCTTTAGCTAGTTTTGAGTAAAAGAGAACCAAGATTTAATTACACTGTGTAAAATATAAGAAGCCGTCAGTCCAGCGTAATAAATGGAAATCGGGTGAGTCAGATGTGTCTATATTATTTATTTGCATGCTTGATCTCAGAGAATGGCTTCAAAAGAAGTCACACTTTACATTTACATAGAGTTCTTTGCTTAACCCTTTTGAAGGCGCAGAATATGCTTACTAAATCTGTGCAGCCTTAAGCTAAACGATTAATCACAAAAATAACTAAAATGAACAAGAACAAGGTAGACTTACCTAAGGTACGACTGGGGAACCAGGTGGACTTACAGGTGGTGCCGAAGGAAGACCAGATGGACCTACATACAGTACCCGAGGGAAACAAGGTGGACTTACATACAGTACCAGAGGGAAACAAGGTGGACTTACATACAGTACCCGAAGGAAACAAGGTGGACTTACATACAGTACCCGAAGGAAACAAGGTGGACTTACATACAGTACCCGAAGGAAACAAGGTGGACTTACATACAGTACCCGAGGGAAACAAGGTGGACTTACATACAGTACCCGAGGGAAACAAGGTGGACTTACATACAGTACCCGAGGGAAACAAGGTGGACTTACATACAGTACCCGAGGGAAACAAGGTGGACTTACATACAGTACCTGAGGGAAACAAGGTGGACTTACATACAGTACCCGAAGGAAACAAGGTGGACTTCCAGGTAATACATCAGGGGAAGCAGGTGGATTTACAACAAGTGGTCCACGAGGGGGATCAGGTAAACTCTGAATCCAGTACGACACTTGACGTGAATAATCACCACCAGAGCTGGCGAAATGTGATGTTGGAGCTGCAGGGGACCATGACTGACACAAACTCAGCAGAAGGTAACTCAGTCTGTGTGAAGACTAAGACTTTATTATATGAAAAGTAAATAGAGTCATTGTATATATAAAATACAACCTCGTACCAATTGTGCATTTACTGACCATCATATAAGGTGCACAGAACATACAGAAGTGCCCCTATTCAAAAGCAAGCAGAATTCCACACAATAATACAAATATATATACATACAGTGCTGTAAAAAGTATTTGCCCCCACCCAATTTCTTCTAATTTTGCTAATTTGTCAAAAATGTAATGCTTCTTTGAAACTAATTTTAAGAAGGCATGAGTAAACACAAAATGCAACTTTTAAAGGATTTTATTTTATAAAGATAAAGATTTATTCAAAACCTGTGCCACCTGTTTTAATAACTAATTTATCCCTAACAACTAGTTGTGCCACCTTTGGCAGTAACAAATTTAAATAAAACATTTATAATAACTTGCAGTGAGTCTTCTGTGAAGATTGGTCCACTCCAAAACCTTAATTTTGTTTCTTTTAAACCATTCAGATGTGTTTTTTCCTTGTGCTTTGGATGATTGTCCTGCTGCATAACCTGCATGCAATTTGTGGGTATACACTTACTGACTGTAGTCAATATGTTGCTCTAAACACTTTATCACACCAGCTACCATTTGAAGGGGATTCCGATATGACTCCCACTGAGCAGATGTTATTTGTGTGGTGGACCGTTCTCCACACTACAATGCTACTAACACTTACCTATCATAACATGATAGTGTGTGTTGTACACTTTCTAGATTTTGTGAAAGAATGGCTCATGGGTCGCATATCAGCCCGATACACTAGTCTAGACAAATCAAGGGCCAGGTAGGGCGATAAAGACACTCTGATGTAGGACAGACTACAATGGAACAGAGGGCTCTCTGTAAGAATCTTCAGAATCTTCTACTGGCCAGTGCAATAAAGCAGCAGGCGGCTTTACCCATTTTGGAAAACGCATGTGCTGGACTGCACCCTATCTTGCCCAGCAATCTACAGTAGCAAATCCACCCAGTGCATGTCTTTGGGAGGTATGAAGAAACAGAAGTACCCAGTGGACACTACTGTGATGTATATAAGAGGAGAACATGCAAAACTCCTTACAGACTCCTCTGTGTACTGTCTTGCATTTTTTGTTCTATGTTGCACCCTGGTCCTGGAGGAGCATTGTTTCGTTTCAATATGTACTTGTATATAGCTGAAATGACAATAAAGTAATCATTCAATGCAACAAACAATCAATAACAAAATAGCTTTTTACAGCACTGTAGATAGCTATAATAATAATAATAATAATAATAATAATAATAATAATAATAATACCATAACATAATTATTATTAGTTAAGTAGCTATAAAAAGTCTGCCTCAGATAAAAAAAGTTGACACTAATTTAACTGCTTAATTTAATGTACAACACAAAAATATAATCGGATGCCAGAATATTCACTAATTTAAAACAGGTCTCTCCTAACCCCTAACAAAAATCCATTTGTATTAAGGTTAAACTTTCTGGCGACATCTGGTGGTCGAGAGTAAAATTACACAAAGCTCTACATTAATCTGTATCACGAGAGTAATAAACAGTCTGTTGTACCACTAATTAATTACATAATATATTCTGTGTAATTAAGAAACAAGATAATATTTTACATGTTAGAAATACCTGAGAATTTTAATGTGGTACAGTTGCAGAAAACAACATTGAAGACAGCTCAGAGACGGACGTAGACCTAAAGAATCTGCCGCATTACCCCACTGTGGTGCGGTGTCCCTCCTGCCAGCAACTCATCACCACTGTCATCAAACATAAAGTAGGCAGAACATCAATCCTGCTCTGCTATCTGTCTGTTTTTCTGGGGTAGGTACCACATTTCTGTCAAAGTCAAAAATACAACATACACTGATAAGCCATAACATTAAAACCACCTCCTTGTTTCAACACTCACTGTACATTTTATCAGCTTCACTTACCATATAGAAGCACTTTGAAGTTTTACAATTACTGACTGTAGTCCATCTGTTTCTTTACATACTTTTTAAACCTGCTTTCACCCTGTTCCTCAATGGTCAGGACCCCCACAGGACCACTACAGAGCAGGTATTATTTAGGTGGTGGATCATTCTCAGCACTGCAGTGACACTGACATGGTGGTGGTGTGTTAGTGTGTGTTGTGCTGGTATGAGTGGATCAGACACAGCAGCGCTGCTGGAGTTTTCAAATACCTTGTCCACTCAATGTCCACTCTATTAGACACTCCTACGTAGTTGGTCCACCTTGTAGATGTAAAGTCAGAGATGAGCGCTCATCTTTTGAGTTGGTCATCTTCTAAAATGATAAAATGGACAGTGAGTGTAGAAACAAGGAGGTGGTTTTAATGTTATGGCTGATCGGTGTATAGCCAAAGGTATGTAGACACCTGACCATGAGGATGAGGTTCATCCCAACGGTGTACTGTGGGGTTGAGGTCAAACATATCAAACCATGTTTTTATGGACCTCACTTTATGCAGAGGGGCACAGTCATGCAGGGACAGAAAAATGGCCTATAATTTTATATATGTGTTTATATATATATATAAGCAGTTTCACTGATCACATTATTTAGTGATATTCAGGGGTGGCAATGTTGACCACAACCGTAATTGATTTTATACACCTGTTAGCAAAAAAACATAATATCTAGTAGGGGTGTCCACATACTTTTGACTACGTGCATCTTTAGATTTGATTATTTTCAAAACATCTTTTACTAACACTCACTACCCTCTCAATGTTTGTAGCTGTGCAGGTGGATGCTGCTTATTGCCCTTCTGTCTGAACTGCATGAAAGACATTTGCCACGTGTGTCCTGCATGTCATTCCGAAATCTGCATTATCCGACGTCTGTAAAACTTATTATTTAGCTCTGATTAAGTCAGCACTTAACTCCAGTTTTATGTAATATGTATTATGTAAAATCTTAAGATGAGAAACAGACGCTCTCAGAAAGGTTTGAGTAAAGTCATTAACATTCTACCGTGCTCTGTAGCATGTGCAGAAATGCTGAGCAGACACAGACAACATTGATTTTGAATCAGGATGGCAAGCATCAAAGTGATCAAAAAGCACTGCAAAATTCTAGGTGACAGTCTACAGAGATGTGGGAAAAACGTGACTGGTCAGATAAATCAATAAGTTGTGGACAAGTGGGGAATTAATGGGTGGCATAAATCATGAGAATGGGATCTTAATGCTTGACTTATACAGTTAGGCCTCTACAGTGACTGTTATGCTGTTAAGGGCATGGTTTGGGTTTTCTTTGAGTAACGAGTCAATCAAAGACATTCAGACAGATCACCTGATCAGTATGATGGAGAAGTTGTAGTCGAGCTGTTGCTTAAGGTCCCAGGACAACAATACCATCATCCACAGAACACTAAGTCTTTAATAAGTTAGAAAATGTATTAAATCTACACTTTACTTAATACCTCTGGGAGACTGTTGACTGAGAATACACGGCACTCCTTACCACCTTCATCAAAACATCAATTAAGGGAGCAGCTTTTGGAAGAATGAAATGCCATCTTCAGAGACATAAATCATGTCATGGCATAATGAAGCTGTTCTACAGGATTGTGGTGGCACAATAACACACTTCATGTGTTCAGAAAAGAAAAACATTCGCTTGTTCACAGAGGAAATATGAGAATATGTTAAATATGTCTAAATAAATGCAATTTTAAACTATCATGTTTTTCAATAATCTAAAATCATACAGTTTGATAAAAATATGATAAAATATGAAAGTGGGGCATTTAATTTGATTCAATAACAGCCGCTCAGGTGGCACAGTGGTAAAACACATACTGAACACCAGAGCTGGGATCTCGAATACATCGTATCGAATCTCAGCTCTGCCTGTCGGCTTGGCTGAGCGGCCACATAAACAACGATTGGCCAGTTGTTCAAATAGGGGAGGGATATTAAAGCCGGATAGGATCTCTCTCTCATAACTAATGCAATTACGACCTCTGCTGGCTGATTGATGCCGCCTGCACAGAGATGAGAAAAGAGTGCTGTCAGGGTGTGTCTCTCCATACACAGTGCTGATCCGCATTGCACTCGTCAAAGTGTACGTTACAAAATGCATACGGCTGCTGCCCACGTGTCGAAGGGGGCGTGGGTTAGCGTCGTTCTCCTCAATCAGAGCGGGGATAGGCATTGGTGGAGAGGAAGCGTGACACAATTGGACGCGCTAAAAGGGAGAAAAAGGGAAAATGCATAAACAAAATCTATATAATTTGAATCAATAACAGCAAGAAGATGAAACGTGGCACCAGACAAAGTGTATATTTGGAGAAGTATTATAAATAGGCTGAACCCAGCATTAATAAAGAGTTTTCATCATTTGCAACTTCATTAAACTTACCAAATATTCTTGATAATCTGCAACCTAGAGGAATAAAATTATGATTATTGGTCAATACAAAATAATAAACTGCATTTATGTTTTCATAATCTTTGTAAGACATGTCTCAAGTCCAGCTTTTAGTAACAAGCTAAAAAGCTTGGGTACAATTTTAGTTCTAGTGGTTACAAAGTGAATTACAGCAGCAGTAAAATTATGTTTACACCCTGTATACATGTTCCAACCTCAGTTCCTTTATCCTTGAAATCCGAACTTGTACGGTACAAAAGATTAACAGTGGCCCTAATACAAATCCCTGCTTTGTGTTTTTATTGTTATTCACTTACTGTCCCAACTTTTTTTCTTTGAGATGATTTTTATTTAGCAAGGCATTTTGCCATGTTTTCATATGTGAGCAGCAAAAATTAGGGTAAAAATGAAAAGCTGTAAAGGAATGTTTTAAGTTCAGCTCTGTGTTTTTTTTTTAGCTTTTTTAATGCATGCACCATGTTACACTGATTTTTCCACCTTATTTGTAACAGTAAGCGCGGTGACATTTTGACCAGTGCCTCTTTAACAACTGATATGTTTGGGCATTGCACTTCATTTTTTTTATATGTTATTAAAAAACATAAGTAAAGTGAAAACTGTAACATATTTTTATGTTTATATGTGATTATAGGTTTATGTTTTTTACTTTTTATTATTTTTGAGCATAATTCACTGCATGACTGAAATTATGTCAACACCTTTACTAATTATTGGGTTTGGCTTGTTGGATACACCCATCACTAAGAGTTACATAAGAACAATAATACAACCATGGAAATATCATAGACAAACACTACGAGTGGTTGGTGCTTTTAATGATGTTAAATGTGGCACTGTCATAGTAGAATGCTGCAGTTACTACAGACTGTACAAGGAAACCATCTATGTGTGTTTAATAAAGTGGCCAGTAATTCTATGCAGTGTTTAAAAATGCCAGTAACACTACCGCACCCGACACACACACACACAGGTCAGAGGTGCTTCTAAGGTAGTCCTGTTTCATTCACTGACCTAGGAGAAAACCAAACCGTACATAGCAACAGATGGGCTATGGTCAGTAATTGTACACCTGCTTATACTGCACCTAGTAAAATGCCTGTAAGTAGTAGTGTTTGTGTTGCACACTACTACTGGACATTCCAGTAAAGAGCAAGTTTAGCGGTTTTAGTAAACATGAATTGCTTTAAGTAGAGGTGCTAAACTTAAGGATACAGCAATGTCACCTTTATAAACAATCACTAAATGGGTCACACTGAATGTGACTGACCTCCAATGTGACACTGTCATAACACAACCTGTCCAGCATCAGTAGGCTTTTACAAGCTTACAAAACAGAAATAGTGTGTGTACTGTATATAATTGTTGATAGTTGCCCTCACTGTTTGCTTTACAATGTTTTGTTGTAATGTACATGTATTTACACGTTTACTGATTAAATAAATCATGTTGCATTCTTTACTGAGCTGTAAACAAATATTTGATGACGAAACAATAAAACTCATAGACTTTTCCAGTTTTCATGTCATTCATCAGGTATATTTAAGAGATTCTGAAACATCCTCTACAACAGTATGTTTACAATACAGCAAAGTAAACTTACACATAACAGCGTATGTTTAGTCATATTTTTAAAACTATTCACAAAATAGAGCTCGTGGATGCGCTAAACATGTATAAAAATATGTATTACATCCATTCAAATATATACACAATGTGCAAAACGTATGGCATTACATATGATGAGTGCTCCTTCATTCGAAGGATGTAAAGAAAGTGGTAGCCAACAAGAGGTTTAATCCCCTAGTTTTATCACCACTGACACTTTACACTTACAATGTTGCTAAAAAGTTTTACATTTGAAAATCAAGTCCAGCAGTATAAAATGGGACCAGCCGAATGGTCAAATGAGATCAACAAACCATTGAGCAAAACAACGAGATTACTATAACACGGAATAATAGGTTGGCTCCACAAGACCACTTGATTAAAAGAAAAAAAATGTGAATCTTCACTTCTCTGTTTAAAAATTTTCAAATAGAATCGATCGGTCAGCTGCCTAGTTACTGAGCTCCATACAGATTTACCGCCATGTGCTTCCACTGCTCAGTCTAGCAGAACGAGTGTTAATGCAAACAGTTACAAGATAAAACCAAGTCAGTTTACTAAGATTTAGCACAAACAGTATGCAGTACAGTACTGTAATAGCGTTAAAGGTTGTACTTATTGCTTTGCCCTTCCTGTGTCTACATTCCAATCTAAATTGTACTGACACGCTTTCAAAGCAAACTTTTATATACAGCACACGTTGTTCAGTTCTAGCATACTGCATATTCTAAGTTTATTTTTTCAACCAGCCAACAAGTCTCGAATGGCATTGCTCATTATTTATTTGGCTTCTTTGGTAAATATTTTATTAAGTTGCAATTTGCTCTAAATGTGACGTCAGAGAAGCATATAGTCAGAAATTTCATGGTAGCCTATTTCTAAACTGCAAACTATTTGTGTAAATATGACAACATACTGGGGCTGTCATGGTAGTGATTTTCTATGATTCTAGTAAACCATAAAAATGACTATAAAATCAAAACCGTATTCAGTTTAGCGTCTGTTTGAAGCAGTTTTACTTTTTGTATGCACTTACAAACTGACAGTGAATTCTTATAATTCTTCTAAGTTACATCACCAAAAGAAAATGGAATATAGTGGAAGCAGCATCTTATTTGTTTTATTGCACCTGTGTTTAGACAAAAAGCAGTACATGATCATCTTTGTTCTTACTGGTCGGTAAACCAGTTTCCATTTTCCTTGATGTAGCACTGAATTATTTTATTTCCTGCCATGTGTGCATGTAAATGTGTGTATGTGTGAGAGCATCGTGAGTGTGTGCATGCAGCACGGAAAAGGGCAAAAAAACTACACCTTGTCCACATACTGATTATCACGGTTCAAGTGTTCTGTGTTCATGAGTATTTTTGCCGTTGATACGAACCGCTCTTTGCTTGAATAAGCAATACAGTAGAAAATGAATAATAGGGTAAAAATCCTACTGACTGTTATGAAAATATAACTGTTGGTTACCATGACAGCCCGATAAAACAGTACAGTAGACCCTTAACTTACGAACATTTTAACTTAAGAACAGCCCTTCGGAAGCAATTAAATTCGTAAGTTAAACCTATTTTTTTTCCTTAAGAAATAATGTAAATAGAATTAATCTGTGCCAGACCTTTAAAACAACCCCCGTACCTAACCTTTTTAATGACTTAAATGGTCTTAAATGGTACATTTTCCATTAAATCTTAAATTATAGAATAGAGTAGAATTTTGTAAAGGTTTTGCAATACAAATGTGAATATTTGTCATGCTAATAAAGCACTTTTGAATTGAATTGAATAGACATTACTGTAATAAAGAATAATAAACAATAATACACAGTAGTACTGTACATAAAAACACACATAACATTTCCATACAGTACGTGTGCTGTACCATACACCATAATAAATGTTCTTCTTTTTGTTCTAAAATGTATTTTGTTCGCGTGCGAATTTTGGTTCGTAATCCGAAATTTGTTTGTACACTAAGTTGAAAAAAAAAATTGCTCGTAACCCAAAATGTTCGTATGGTAAACGGTTCGTTAGTCAAGGGTCTACTGTACTTTAATTTTCCAATTATTCTACTCAACATATTCTTAAAAAAAGGTGTTTCCAGATCTACTACCTACAGTCTACGTGATGAGACCTGTATTTGGCATCATTTATTCATTAAAGAAACCACAACATGTTTAGTACAGACAACAGTACAAAGCCCTGAAGCAGGAGTAAACCAAAACCTTGGGTATATGTCACTTTGTTCAGAGATCAGATACAGAGACAATAACCACTAATAAAATCCTACTTCTATATACCATGCATCTGTGAAGGTGCTCAGTTAAAAAATGATTGTTTTGCCATGATGAAACGTTCATCACTGCAGCAAAAAGTGCCATACATACACGATAAAATCAATCAATCAAATGCACATACAGAGATATTTAAAGCAAATTCAGACAGGTTGTCGAGTCAGTGGTCAAATGATTGCCTCTTATGACGGAGGTTGACAATATGTGATTCATTCGAACACGATGTAATAAAGGCAACTTTTCTATCAGAGATACAGAAACCAAGTTATAAACCAGCATTTTTGTACAAGCCACTTAATAATCAGCACAACTCTACAATCAGTTTTAAAATATTCTGGATAAATGCTTGAAAAGCCAGTGCAAGTTACACGTGAACTACAATCAATCAAACAGTTTAATTAAAATCCTTTAAGCCAATGAACACCGCATGCTTCCTTTTTTCAACTGCATGCGGATTTCACCTAGGCTGCCATTTTAGCTTTTGGGTTTCTTTTTTTTTTGCTCTTTGTACTGTGCAGGGCTGTACAAGGGCGGGGCACAGTAACACATCAACAAACAGAAACACAAAGACGTTCAAATTCACACTCACATTCAAACACACCCAAACAATAACGTGCCACAGACAAAACGACAGAGAGACGTCATTAAAAAGTGCAGACAGAAGGGTGGAACTCACGCTCACTACTGAGGGTCATAAAGGAACAGAGACGTGAACCCATACTACTGCGGAGAAACATGAACAATCCAGAACTGAACCTCTGCTCTCCGACTGAACTGATATGAAGCTGCCAACAACTGTTCGACATGCAGTGCCTTTACCGATAGCAAAACGTGAAGCTAAATTATTTTAACAGCCTGAAAAAAGAAAGACGGCAGATCTCCTGGTCCACTTAGAAACGCATGAGCAAAGTGTTCATACAGGAACATCTCGGAAACTCAGAAACAATTATTAAAGAAGGAATAATCTATACAACAAAACCTTTAACGGTAAAAGAAACAAGACGTCTATACACATTATAGTGCCCTGTTTGGCAGAATGAAGGTGCACTGTTTTCTGTTGATTCCCTATAAGATTGACATCAAGACTCCAGCTTCTGATCCACAGCACTGAGTTTGGCAGTACTGTTATTTACCACACCCGATTTAACACCTAAACTGACACCTAAACGGGCTTAAGGTGGCCCATGTGGAAAAACAAACTTCTGTAGTGCATCAGCACCAGAGTCTGACACCCCACCCTATAAGCACTAGGTCCTATAAAGGGTTCTTTCATACCCCCAAGAAATATGTACACTTGGCATCAGTTCTATCTATCTATATAGTTCTATCTATATGACCTTCTGTCAATATATAGTACATTTAAGCCCTGTGAGTTCTGGTGTGACCGATTAACCAGCTTTTCCTAAATGTACTCACTGATGTCAGGTGCTTTACACACTCACACACACACTCATGCACAGTAATACTTGCATTAAAAACAAAGTTTGGTTTAAAAAGAGCCAGAACGTTGGGCTTAGGAAAAAGTCCACCCTAAAACTTTCAATATGTTTATATGGATTTTTTTATGTTATTTTGATGTTTAATGCTGTGAGAAGTTAGCAGTCATGTGCTGCTGTTACTTAAAGGCAAACGTTACTAGAACAGGCAACTATCAGCTAATACATTGTCATGCATTATTTTTTATCCAAACATATTAATTCAGAAATGTGAAGTGTGTTAAGATCACGTTATGAGTGCAAAGTGTATGTCTTAAAAACAATTATAATGTTAGGTTGCAACTAATCATATGTTGGAGAAATTGGAAAATTGAAAAAATGCTGGAATTTTATCCAACATCAGGTAGCAGTAGTGTGTTTATACAAAAAAAAAAAAAAAACAATAGTATTCCAAACTAAATGTAAAGTTATTTATCTTCATTAGCTGTTTTATTCCAATTAGCGTCATGGTGGGTCCAAATCATCTTGGAAAAACTAAATACAAGATGCCACAAATAACTGCAGCATATCATACACCAACCCATCTAATCACCTAAGTGCAATTTAGAGGAGCCACTGCACTTACTGTCATCATGTTGTAAGATGGGAGGAAAGTGGAAGCCCAGATGAAACCCAGTAGGATTACCCAGAGGCCAAAACCAAACCCAGTAGGTCAGGATCCTAGTACTGTGCAGCATCAGCTTTAATTGGTATGCCACAGTGGCACTTGGAACAGGAACTAATACAGCAGCTATGATGAAATCTACGTCAGTTTTCATACTTCCAGGTGTTCAAATGTCTAACTTAGAATTCCAGCACAGGGGGAAACATGATTTTTTAAGGTTTAGTCATGAATGGCATTGTGGGTAAAAGGATACATTTAACAAATAAAAATAGATCATCTAAATAAAGGTAAAATACCAATAAACTAATGAAGTCGGGTTAATTTGAGGTGTTAAACTTGTAAAGATAATATTGTAAAAGAAACTACATTAGGGTGGATTTTTTCTTGAATGGTAGCTAAAACTACCTTTTTTGATTAATAAAATTTAAAGATCTGCTCACTGATGAGTTTATGGGGAAAAGTAAGAAATTCTGGTGTCCTTGCACCAATATTGTGCAAACAAAGCTAACATTTGACTACCTAATCGGGAGCCAGGATGTCCTGAATAGAACGTCCGACAATGTTTCCTGACCCTAAAACGATATGTTCCTTATAAGCAGAAAATACATTTGCAGACAGAACCTTTCCATTTTAAAGGTCATGATTTGAACTAAATAATTGGCCACTTTGCTATTTCAAGATCAAAAGAGTGCACAGAACTGAGTTAATGGCACACAACCATAAAGAGAGGTACATCGAATTTGTGCTATTAAATAGAATTTCCTCTTCTAAATGGCACAGAAAACAGAACACAGCCTGCATTGCATTTATAAGCAACCTATTTAAGGTTCTTTGTTCTGATAGCACCATACTAGGCCATAAACCTGATGATGAATAACAGCTCCAGCTAGGTACAGCAAAAAAAAAAAAGCACTCACGTCTTCTTTTGAGTGATAATGTGATGTTGGAATGGGAAAAATAAAGGCTGCATCTTTCCTGTGCAGTCTTCAGACAAGACAGTCTGAAAACTATGCGATCCCATATCTACACTTCACCAGGATCAAACCAGTCCATTCACACTCCCAGAAACCCATTAACTGTGTGAGCAGTAACACACACAGTAAAAAACGAGTGTGTACAGTGCTCTCAGTCCCAGTGCAGCTGCAGGTCATGTGTGTCGAGGAAATCCGTGGCCATGCCTAGCGGGTTGAGGGGACCGATAGGCCCTGGTATGGTCAGGTCCAGCCACTCCATGGTTTCCAGGGGTGTGTCCTGCAGGCTAAAGGAGGACGAGGAAGAGGAAGCCACAGGTGGCTCGTTGAAGCCCAGATCAGACGTGTCCATGGGGGAGTGAGGCTGGTCCAGCAGCTGGTTGTGAAGCTCTTGCAAAAGCCTTAGAGTCCTCTGCTCAGGCTCAGCCTCGTTCACCAGTGTACCTTCTAGTAGAGCCTCCAGCTGGTTGTCTGTGGCCAGTGAGGCCAGACTGGGCATGGGCTCCACCATCAGTGCAGGTGGGGGTGCCATCTGCACCTGGGCAGGTGGCCGAGAGAGGGCTGTGTTGACAGGTAAAGTGGTAATGCTAGCAGTGACTGGCATCATCTTGGGCACAGCAGGCTCTGGTTGAGTGAATGGAGTAATCTCTGCAGGGGCAAATGAGATTTAAAAAAAAGGACAAATACACTGATGACTAATAAACACTTTAACAGTAAATCTCACTACTCAATATCATGAAAAAGCAGAACAGGGTTAGATTTTTTGTAGCCCAAAGTTACTATGGGTTAGATATTGTAGTTTACATGAATACACTAATATGTATTGGTAAAAGAGCAAACCATTTAGAAAGGACCAAAATCAGTGCTCGGCTTGAGCGGTGTGGTAAAACGTCATGCAAACATGAGACAAATCTGCATTTGTGGAATAACAAATTCAGATTCTCTCTGAAAGCTCCACATCTCCTGTTTCACTTTTAAAGTTGTGTTATAGCTCGAGGTTCTGAGAAATTGTAAGAATCAGCTTTTGAGAAAGTCTAAAACGCTTATCATTAAATAAATAATGTAACTATGTATTCAAAGAACAACATAGAAACACCAAACGTTCTCTCCACTAATTAAGAAGCATAGGGAAACAATAAAGCAGGTAAAGTGCAGGTTTTATTGTATTTTTGATTGATTTCTGCCTGTTTTTAATTGTATTTCAGTGTTTTTATATTATATTTGTGTTATTTTCAGTCTATAAGTGTCAACAACAACCCCATTATTTAACATTAGCCTTAAATATATGCAGTTCTAAGGGACCATGGAACGCATTAACAGGTTTTCCAAACATCCTTATGGGAAAAAATACCTTAAAACTCAACACCACTCTCAGAACCAATTAACGTTGAGTTTTAAGGTACCACTGTATTTATACACTGGTAACCAAGTGAAAAAACTTTCAAGAGCCTACTAAATTGTGGGTTATTTAAACCTGTTGGTTCAAGTGTTTTGTTAGAGGTACACAAAAAAGGTAATGACATAGTACTTTGTACTCAAGTACTTTGAACTGACAGGATGTTTGGCTTTTGTAAAATATTTTTCTGTTCTTTTATGTTATGGAAAATAAAAGTTTCAATTCCAGATTGGGAATTGTCTGCCGCTTACACAACCCCTGATCTGATCAAGGAGAGCCAGATCATCACCCCCCCCCCCCCCCCCCCCAACATGTGTCCAATTTGCAGACGCTTCTTATAACCTGCCAGTTTTGGGTTCCCACACAGATCAGATACTTAGAAATTATTAAATTGATTACGTGTTTTAACGTGACACAAAAAGGCCTCACCTCCACTTTCAATAAGAATATCAAACAGATCGTCCATCTGCTGACTGGACGTTGATGGAACCTGAAACACAATTAAATCAAGCGTCAGTGTCAGTAACAGCAACAGATGGACACTAAAGCATGTAAAGAAGGTATGAAAGAAGACCTGTGTAGTGGCAGAAGCCTGCAGAATGCGGGCCTGTTTAACAGCATCCTCGTATGGCGGTGGCTCTCGGCTCTTGGGTGCATGATTATATGGAGAAGACTGCAGAATAAAGGCTGGTGGGACCTGGGTGGGAGACTTAGACAAAAACCAGAATTTTAGGCACAATGCATGAGAAAACGACAGAAAAAAGACAGCAAAGCCAGGGCATGTCACGTTCGAAAAGCTATTTCTTTTACCTTGTTCAGAGGGCCGTTGGTGAGTGAGGATGCGATGGGTGCGGTCTGTGTACAAAGCTTGTCCTCTGGGGAACTGCCCACAAAACAGTGAGGAATTTCAAGGCCTCCCTGCTTTTCACTGGCACCGTACTGAAACCCAGCCCCAGCAGTGCTACTCATAGACATAGTCTGCAAAAAAACAGTCAGTTATCATATATTACAAATACAAAGAGAATATCTTAAAAAGTTACAGACAGGGTTTTTGTAATTTAGGTACTCATCTGTCCCTTAATTGACATGCCTAAAACCGAAATCAAATATCTTTCATCTTTAAGATGAGCCAGTTTAACAGCAACATTAAAGGGTTCTCTATAAAGCTGGCTCATCTTAAAGATGAAAGATATTTGATTTCAGTTTTAGGCATGTCAATCAAGGGACAGATGAGTCCCTAAATTACATGAATGAAATGCACAAATTGGAACTGCACAAAGTGGAACTGCACAACATGGAACCGGCAAAATGTTTAAAGTATTAAGGGCCATCAGCATTCATTTTCTCTATATTATTTTTCAGTCTAACCAGTTTTCTACACTAATTTTTCCAGGTTTACACCAGGTTCCTATCAAAGTTTACCAGGATTAACTGGGTGCTAGAAAACATATGCAAACAAACAAACTCTAATGCAAGAATTTTACAAAGTACAACTGTCAAACTACTTGTTTCATTTCATTACAATTTAAGCATGATGTATTGAATTTTTATATATTTTGCATGGGTTGTTACTAAAAGCATCACTGGCCTGTTACTAAAAGCATCACTGGCCTGTTATTTCTTCAAGCTCCAGTTACACACACAGCTGAGAAACAGACTCATGCCAAGAGCAGGGCTTAACTTGCTCTCTGTGCTCCAGCACCAGCACTCTCCTCCTGATATTACTCGGGTAATCCTAGCTCAGTAGCCGAGGCCAAGATGAGCCAGCTACACCAGACACCAAGCACTATGTGGAACAGAAGCATCATCAGCTGTCTATCTACTGTAGCCAGACCAGGACAGTGATCCTGAAACCACCAGGTGCCTTATTGTCTTGATTGCTTTTTTGACACTAAGCCACTTGCATTTACAACCTTACTTTCCATTTGGTTAATCAATACTGACACTTACTTAATAGAGGTGTTCAAAGCATTCAAAAATATTCAAAAATAAGATGTTTTACTCCTTGGGGTGATTCCAATCAGCCCCTTTCCATACTCAAAACACAAGTTAATACTGGGATGCCTTAAGTAATGACATACATTGTCTTCATGCCAACCAGTGGCAGATTACTAAAGAGTGCTCTTACATACAAAGAAACACACTATGTTAATAGTATTCCAACACTATATGTATCTGCATCAGACAGACAATGGGAGATACTGCTGCAGCAGCAAAAAGGTAAGTCCCCCTCACACCTTCCTAAATCCACTACCTGGCTGGTGGCACCGCTGACACTCAACATTTACATTTTAGGCACTTAACAGGAACCTTTATCCAAAATGACTTACAGTACTCTGACAGTATACAGTCTGAGCAAATGAGGGTTAAGGCCCTTGCTCAAGGGCCCAACAGCAGCAACCTGGCAGTGGTGGGGCTTGAACCAGCTACCTTCTGATTACTAGTCCTGTTCTTTAACTGCTAGGCTAAACTGCCCTTTGGTTCTTCGGTCTCTTCAAATATGTGCATGAAAGTTTTAACTATGCACCTAAAATCATGTGATTATGATAATATGTGATATGTCAGCATCAGACATTACAAAAAATAGGATTAAAAAGTTGAATTCAGTTTAATGATAAAAGCCTATGACTGTGTGTACAAACATAGAGCAGCAATGTGTGTTCTTAAATTGTACTGTGCAATTTTATCCATTTGTTCCCAAAATTAATTTAAACTTTAAAAAGCCAGTTACACCGATTTAGAATCAAGATGAAGAGTTTACATTATACATATGTATTCATATATTTGTATACATATAAACACACCTGCACTATATGGTTGTGATTGATGAGTTGTGATGAGGAGTTTTCTGCTTTGGCAGGCTGCAGCTGAGGGGTCGGGATTAATCCTTGGCCTTGAGGAGAGACAGCTGCCTGAAAGACTGGCTGTCAAACAGAAATCAGATATAAGTAACACACAGAGAGAGAGAGAGAGAGAGAGAGAGAGAGAGAAAAAACCTCTGAACAATCCCTAGCCAGGTATCCTTTTCAGAACAGCATTCTGTTTCATGATGGGAAGGTCAGCGTGTTAACAATATGGACAACAAGCCAGGTCAAAGTAAAAACAAAACAAAATAACACATACAAATACAGAAGTCGAGTGTCCTCTGAATCAGCATAAGTGACACAGCTACTGTCATGTCAAGACAAGGGTTGACTGTTCAAAGTTAACCGACTGCAGTGCTTCATGAACTGCATGTTTATAATGAAACTTAGGGATCAAGGGGGTCAAGCATTTGTCCAAATGTTTGTGCGGAAAGTATTAGCCGCATAGCTCTTTTTAGTCCAAATGTTTTACTCATACCGTTGGAAAGTTATTCTGCAACTCCGAGTGGCTACTGAACTCTCTTTGAACTTCCTAACCACTCGTCTCACAGCACATCTTGTACGCACACACGTTCAAAAACTTAGTTTCATAAACCTTCCACTCACAGATTATTAAACCAATTGCATTTCCTCACTTGAGTTTTCTCCTTGTTTGTTTAATTTATGTGTTTTAGCATTCAGGTGGCACAGAAGTCCAGCGCAGCCCTGAGGTTCTCAGGAGAATGTTCAAAGCCGTTTTTGAGGAAGGGAAGTTCTGATTTGCATTTCTTCCCTGTGGCAGTGGATTCGCAATTGTGAATTTCTACATGACAAGATTACTAGACTAGATAAGATAAACTAGAAACTTCTGCTTTGTTTGTAGCGTTAGCAACATTTCACAGGAAGACGACATGCGTTACATTTTAATATATGTTTAAGTATGTTTCCCAACACTGGACAGAGCTAACTAGAAACTGTAAACACAAACACTCACAACAGTGACACAACAGTGTTATAAAACACAGATGGTTTTTCGTTCATACGTAAGACAACTAATAAATATGGACACAGAAGCACATTTGGAATTCAGACTACCTGTAGTTTGACGTTAGTATTGGTAAATTGGATGGTAGTGGCATTATTGGGCAAGGACACGGGCAGGAAGATCTGCGTGCCAGCGTGCTGTGCGGTGAGGAGGGTCTGTTGCTGCCTGATGACCTGCGGCATGCCCTGGTTACTGAATATGAACTGTGCCAGAGGGGCGGCAGTCACTGAAGCAGTAGGGCTCTTCAGTAAAGAAGTGCTATTTGACGTCACTTTGCAGTTGGGCGTGACCATGCTCTCAGTCTTTACAGTTGACAGCAGGGTAGATTGACTGGTGCTGCTGGGATTTTCCACAGTCAGAGAACTATGTGCACTCCTCTTCTCTACCTGCAGCTGCATCTTTAGCTTCTCTACCAGCCGTTGCTCTTGCTCCAGCTTTTTCAGTAGCTCTGCAATTTGACGCTCTTTTTCGTGCAACCTTCTGTCTTGCTCTTCTGGACCGGTCATCAGCTGAACAAAGCTAAGTCCTCGGACTTCTGACTGACTGTCCATGGTGGTCTCATCTCGGATTTGGACCTCTGAGGGCTTAGGGGAGACAGGCGGTGTTGAGCTCTGGGTGTCTGAGGGCTGTTGCATCGGGGAAATGGATGAGGTTGTGCTGGATACCTCCATAGGTCCACTACAGGTCTGTGAGTTCGGGATGAAAGTCGAGTTCTCGTGGTAAGGCTTCAGCCGCTCAATCAAATCTGTTTTGGTTCCAGACACAGGAAGCCCACGCAGCTTCAGCTCCATTTTTAGCTCAGCCACCTAAAAGTGGAAACAAGAGCCTGATTAAAAAATAACCTGGTAAACAATGTTATTTAATTTATTTAAGAAGAGTAACAATGTGCTGATGTTTGTTTATTTGGATTTTTAACATTATGTTTTACACCCTTCAGTTACATCCATGACAGGAACGGTAGTTACTGGTTACACAAGATTCATCATTTCACAAAGTTATATCGAACACAGTCCTGGACAATTTTGTACCTCCAATTCACCTCACCTGCATGTCTTTGGACTGTGGGAGGAAACTGGAGCTCCTGGAGTAAACCCACGCAGACACGTTGAAAACATTGAAACTACACACAGAAAGGTCCCGGACCACCCCACCTGGGGATCGAACCCAAGACCTTCTTGCTGTGAGGCAAAAGTGCCGCCGTAACGTGCTGATTACGGCGGCACTTTCGCCCCACCTTAATTTGACCATTTGGTTGTGTGCAAAAGGTGCAAGTGCAAAAGTGCAAGTGCAAAAGATTGGGCTGTCAAGGTGGGTGTGATATTGGTAATACCTTCACAACTGCCAGTGTGGTTGTTGCCAGTCATTATTCCACTATCACTAATCTAACTGTGTAAACAAAAACAACCAAATGGGGCAAAATACGACCACAGTAACATGGAAAACTGTGCAAACTATGGTATGAGGACACACTTCCTAATTCTTGACTTCAGGTGTTTCAGTGATACCCAACAATCAATTGCTTTACTGCAAAAGTTTAAGAAAGGCCAGCATGAATAGACTCCTATTCGGGAAATAATTTGCAGACAGCCCTGACCTCAACCCCACTGAATAACTTGGGGATAAATTGCAATGTTGAAAAATCCAGGGAACGAAAAAACTTTTGCTTTGTTTGTAGTGTTAGCTACATTTCACAGAAAGATGACACAGGCTACATTTTAGTAGAGTAATCTTTAGATTACTACATTTTACAGTACTTTGACCAACACCGGGCAGAGCAAACTAGAACCTAAACACAACAGTGACACAGCAGTGTTATAAAACACAGATGGTACTGATTAAAATGGGCCTAGAAGCACTCTTGGAAACTAGACTACTTGTGATCTGACCTTAGTTTTGGTAAATTGAATGGTAGTGACAGGGACATGGCCAGGTCAGCCCCAACTGATGTCAACCCCACTGAATAACTCTGGGATCAATCGGAAAGATTGCAAGCCATGATCTTTATTGGCCAACATCAGTGCCTGATGGGGCGAAAGCCACATAAATACCATCAAATTTACCAATACTAATGTTAGACCACAGGTAGTCTAGTTTCCAAATGTGCTTCTAGGCCCATTTTAATCAGTACCTTCTGTGTGTTATAACACTGCTGTGTCACTGTTGTGAGTGTTTGTGTTTACAGTTTCTAGTTTGCTCTGCCCAGTGTTCGGTAAGATACTTTAAAATGTAGTAATCTAAAGATTACTCTACTAAAATGTAGCTTGTGTCGTCTTTCTGTGAAATGTAGCTAACACTACAAACAAACATCATCATACTTAGCAAAGATAAAACCTGAACACAAACAGGCTGATATAAATGCACAATTGTAAATTAGTTATAACAACATAAAATAAAATGAATCTTGCTTAAAAAAATCTGTTAAATCTTGGAGTTCATGATCTAAAAATGTATACAATTAATGTGGAATGGTAAGGGTTGATTTTGAGTTTACAACAATGCAGCCTGAAAACACAAATTTGGAAAACAATTACAAACGGTGGCTGCTAAGATACAAAGTTAATTTTTCTATGGTTCCACAGTCACTATTAATAATGCTTTCATTTCTTCATAGTTTATCACAAAAGCTACCTCTCCTGTAAGATTGGCCTCTTTTGCACTCATGTTTATAGTACCTGAGGCTTTAACATAATAATGGACTGCATTATTTAGACAACACCAGACAGCACCAAGCACACTGAGCTGATCACCTTCATCTCTTCCAGGTTGGCAGGCAGGGTGCCCGCTTTGCGGTTGGACAGGGTATTGTTAGGGCGCAAGGAAGCAGCTGTAGGCAGAGACAACACAATGGAAGCAGGACGACTCTGGGTGCTGTTGATGGCGACTGTAGTATTGCTGTTCTGTCCTGTTCTGATGGGTGGGTAAGGGGAGGGGCAGGAGAGGAAAATATGTTAACAACATGGCGGAAATAATTTCCTTTAGACTCTTCATTCACAATAAACACACCTGGTTGTGAACAATGCACGTCAAGCAGGCTTAAGTAAAACAGGCCGGGTTAAATAAATCTGGCACATTTTCGGCATGAGATGAAAAAGGAAGCTGGGAGGATTGACATTGACTTCCTGCCATTGATAAGTATTACCAAACAGGATTTGTTATTGGAAACTAGGTAATGGGCCTGAAACCTGCTGGCTTTCACAGTAAACGTTCCAAGACCTCCTGAAAACAAAAAGCATTTGTCTACACATCAAACTTTTTAAACAAATACTTTATTTATTTTACTAACTGTTTTATCCTGATCAGGGCTGGGTTAGGTCATGAGATGCTCTACATGTAGACCATCCAGAGCATTCTCTCTGGATTTTCCCTTTTATTTCTCCCAATCTAGTCATTTTAAATTCCCAATTGTGATTCTTCTGACACTTGCACAACCCTTGACCTAGGCAAGAAGAGTCAGATCACCACATGCTCCCTCCAACACGTTGTTTCTCCACCAGCTCCATGGGACCAGGCCTCTCGGCAATCTTCTCATTGAGGTCATCAGCTAGCCAAGCTTTCTTCAACTTTAGCTGTGTAGCCTGTAGTTATGGCTCTGCCACAGTTTCTGCCAAAATTCAACCAGCAAGATTCAATTAGCATATTACACCAAATATCCCCAGCAACAAGTAACTGTTTTATCCTGATCAGGGCTGGGTCAGGTCATGAGATGCTCTACATGTAGACCATCCAGAGCCTTTTCTCTGGATTTTCCCTTTTATTTCTCCCAATCTAGTCATTTTAAATTCCCAGTTGTGATTCTTCTGACACTTGCACAACCCTTGACCTGAGCAAGGAGAGTCAGATCACCACACGCTAGCTCCAACATGTTGGATTGCATATAGCACCAACAGCATGCAGAAACCCTGTCTGAACTTCTGATGTGGATGCCTGACCAGTTTAGTGGTTCTGCTGCGATTATACAGGTGAATTGAAACACTAGACTTAGACTAGACCACTGTGACAGCAGTGCACCCCTTGTGAGACCATAGTGAATGATGAATTGTTCATTGTAAGTTTTCCTATAATCAGAAGAAAACTAAATGCAAGTGTGAGAGACCCAGTGATTTAAAAGTTTTAAAAGTTGATTATAATTACTACAGAAGTACAATACAAATAAAATTAGATTTAAACAATGGTGGACAGGATGTGAGCAGAGCATACTTGAGTGGAGCAGGCAGAATGGTTTGGTAGTTGTAGTGCTGCTGTTGCTGCTGGCTGAGGATCTGTAGCTGAAGGAAGAGCTGCTGCTGCTGCAGTAACCTGGCGTAGGAGGAGTCCATCAGTGCTTCACTTTGTTCTTGTTTCTGATCTGGAGGAATGTACTGATGATACTTCAGCTTTTTTACTCTGGGTTTGGCATCTTTGCTCTTTTTACTTCGACTCCTATCACCAGGGATCTTGGGCTGGCTTTGCTGTAAAAAAACAACAACATCCCACCCCAAATAAACCAATTAATATTCATGCATGGCTGTGTAAAGAAATAAACTGTTCAATTAGACTGGCTTACCTTGACAAGTGTGGGTCCAGGTTTGGAGGGAGGGGCAGTGATCTGCTGAGGCTGTGGAGCAGGGGGGCTGACAGACAGTTCATTAGTGGAATAAGGCTTGAGAAAATCCCCCGTAGCCTGGACGAAGGGAAGGCAGTGCTGCAAAGAGCAAGCAGGGATTGAAAAATTAAGCCCATGTGAATCATATATTCGCAAAGAATCAAAAGAAGAAATAAACAAACACCTGTATTAAGTTGTTGGGCAGTGGTAAGGTGGATTCCATGGCCTTGGGCTCCCCAGGAGAGGCTGCAGAACCATGGGACTCCTGACTGCCTGGCTGCTCTGGTGAAAACGCATCGCCGCTGTCTTCATCAAACATATCCATTGTTTTGGGGAACTGCATCTGGCCATCTTAATCAACAAACAAAAATCTTTTAAATTCCAAGCAGCCATATAGGAAAAAGCATTTAAGCGATGAGCATTAGGACCACCATCCAAAATGTGCATGACAATGCTTAATTTGAAACATGTGTGCATGTCACATTCAGGAATACATTAAATGTTGGTTTGATAGGTAATAGTAGTTCACGTATGAAACGTAGCAGATATGATCAGCATAAAAACCTGAGTAACTCTGATAGACAACTGGGTGGCCAAGAATGTTGTCAGAGGACATGAAGACTGTGGCGTCTGGTATGGATCAACAGAAAGGCTACTGTGACTCAAATTGCAGATCATGTTAATACTGGTGATGAGGTGAATGTGTCAGCACACAATGCATCGAACCCTTCTGTGTATGGGGCTGCGCAGTCACAGGCCTGTTATAGTGTCCATGTTTTGCTGGGGTAGAGCAGTGGCCTAATGCACAAACCCACCACCAATGAGATTAGAGTTTTGAATCTCAGCTGTGCTATCAACCAACCGGCCAGGTGCCTACACGGATACGACTGGCTGTGTCTGTTGGTAGGGATGGTCAAAGAGATTCCTTCCTACTGCTGCCTCTGCTGGCGCCTGCACAGTGAATAAAGGACAGCAGTGCGTGATTCTCCATACTGCTCTCTGTGTTAACCCACGCCAAGTGACCATGCTAACTCCAGATTTATCCAAGATCATGTGGACGGAGCATAAGTGCATTGTTTAGATCACCTCACAACCTACAAAAGTGGAAGACCCAGCCGGTAAAATCCTAGTAGCAGATACGACAGGATATCTGTAGATGTCTTGACAGGTCAGAGCAGATCATGTTGGGCCCTAATGTTGGTCCTAATGTTTCGGCTCATCTTTCTTACCTGAGTTTTGACATGAGGTTCCATGAGACCTTGAGTTTGTTGGTTTGTACGATTCCTAATGCCATGTCAGCTGCTGTGGCTATTATCAAGGCTGAATAAAAGGTTCTATCTCTAAAAAGTCAAAGCTTGTTTCTTTATAGGTATTCATGCATAGACTTTATATGGATTAAGGTGTTGTTTGATTAACTGTGACCCCCACAGTTACTCAAACAACACCTTAATCCATATAAAGTCTATTCAGACTTTAAAGTTCAGTTGATTATTTTTTCATATCTTATATGGTCCTATTGCTTCTAAGAATTTAAGCAGTTTTTGGGGCGACCGAGGTGAAGATTTCTTTGTAGATGTTTGTATTGTAAAATTTTGTTCTGTAGTCGTTAATTTTTTTGGCATGCATAAAGAATGCTTTTAACAGAGGTTCTTGCTCCACAGAGGGAGCAAGTGGGCGCCTGGTCTCCCTTTAGCAGGTAGGTAAAAGTAAGTTTGGTGTGTCCTATACGGCGTCTTGTGTAAATAATTTGTTAACATTGTTTTTTGGGGTATTTAATTCTTTCTGTTTTTATAGTAGGATGGATCTCCCAGAGTTTATTGGTGATAAACGTTTCCCATACTTTTTCACAAACCTCTGTGGTGTATGCTTTTATGGCTGGTCTGAGATCAGATGGTGGGTAAAGACATTGTTGTAATTAGGATGTTATGCTTGCTTTGATGTCAAGTCCGAGACTTAATTTATAACTAGGACTATAAAAACACACTTTTAATGCATTTTTGACTAAAAAACTAAAGGTGGTAAACAAAGTCAAAAACACCTTTATTATATCATAGTTGTAATTTACCAATGATTGCTTCTTTGACACTTGAAGCCACGGGCAGGATGTTCTTCTCCACCAGCTCCATGGGACCAGGCCGCTGGGCGATCTTCTCGTTGAGGTCATCAGCTAGCCGAGCTCTCTTCAACTTTAGCTGTGTAGCCTGTAGTGATGGCTCTGCCACAGTTTCTGCCAAAATTCAACCAGCGAGATTTAATATGCATATTACACCAAATATACAGTCATCAGCAACCAGTAAAACAGTGAATCTTAACATAAACAACTATAAAAAAACAACACTGTGCATTTGCAGCCTATTTACTGTGAGGCTCGGCGCATATTGTCACTTACCGTAGCGTTTAAGCCTTTTAAATGATACGTGACAAAACTGACTATATACATACTGACTGACAGTGGTAATAGTTTATTCACATGTAGTTTCGCATGAAGTGTATTTGTGTTAATCCAAGTGTGACTTAAATTATATAGAAGAGCTACGGAAAAGTGATTCCAGGATGAGGAAACCTGCTATCTAAAACGCAAACCCAGTCTCCACATTTCAGAACTGGCGGCACGGTGGCTCAAAGCACTGTCGCCTCACAGCTAAAAGGTCCTGGGTTCGATTTCCAGGTGGAGCAGTCTGGGTCCTTTCTGTGTGGAGTTTGCTTGTTCTCCCCGTGTCTGCATGAGTTTTCTCCGGGAGCTCCGGTTTCCTCTCACAGTCCAAAGACATGCAGGTGAGGTGAACTGGAGATACTAAATTGTCCATGACTGTGTTTGACATTAAACTTGTGTACTAATGAATCTTGTATAACGAGTAACAAGCTGTCCTGTAATGAATGTAACCAAAGTGTGTAAAACATGATGTTAAAATCCTAATAAATAAATAAACATTTTACAGCTCACTATTCGCCATGCTGCATTTTCCCCCTCACAATGTCATGGTTCTAATTGAAAGTGGAACCCATCAGTTTTTTTGTGAAACAGTGAGAATTAGTTGTTTTCTTTGCCGTGTCTGGCCTTCACTTCTGTTTACTTCATATAAACAATTTACATCTGTTTTTTGCATTTCTTTTATCCAATTTCTTACTACAATTCCTCTGCAGTCTAAAAAAACTCCTACGCCAGTCAAAGAAGGCCAGAGACTAGCACCCACCCCCTCAGATGTGTGTAAAATCTGTTACACCGGCCAGACAGCAGGGGACGCTGTTACAACATGACCAAGAAACCTAATACCTTTCCTCCCTCAGACAGAGCCAATCGTGTCTATTGAGTTTAAGTTATATGTGTTTACTCATAATAATTCAATATCAAACTTAAGTTTAACGAGTTCGCATAAACTCTGTAGTTTTCTGTTAGACTACAAAATATCCCAAACAGGAAATATGATTGAACAATATGATTTGAAAAACTCTTACCTTGCAAGATGTGCATGCGGACTAGCTCAGCCCTTTCTGGGCGGCTCCGGATCTTGTGCTTTAGGAAATTCTCAGTCTGTGGAGACAGATACATTCATATTGACTTTATATTCTATATTCACTATATTCACTTTCGCTCCCCGAGTCAGCTTAGTTGCTATGGTAACAACATAGGTGTGCCTAGGATAAATAATGTGGAGGAGCTTGCTACCAATATGGATATTCCTGAATGAATTGTGTTTTTCAAGTGAACAGTGTACTGGACTATTAATCAAAAGGTCACTGGTTCTGCGCCCAGGTGGCGCAGCGGAATATTCCACTAACACACCAGTGCCGAGATTCTGAACTCCTTGGTTCGAAACTCAGCGTTGCCACCAGTCGGCTGAATGCCATCTAGCAGGCATAATTGGCAGCAGACAAGTTTCTGCTAGGGAGGGATGACCAGACTATGTGGGTGGGGTCTTCAAATGCTGTGTAAGGACCCTGATTAGCAGGCAGAGAGGCGCCTGTGCAGAAAGCAAGGGTAAAAAAGGGTTCCACTAAGGGCTGAGCAATATGCCCACCTCAACTGCAACTGGGGATCCCCCAGCAGCATAAGACAAATTGACTACACTAAACTGGGGCAAAAATTTGAGAAAATGCATAAATAAAATTGAAAAAGGTCACTGCCAGGCTGCCACTGTTGGGCCCTTGAGCAAGACCCTTAAACCTTAATTGCTTAGACAGCATACTGTCACAGTACAGTCGCTTTGGATAAAAGCATCTGCTAAATGCTGAAAATGAAATGAAAATAAGCTGCATGTTTAAGCATCTAGCCGCTCCATGTGACTGATTCATACAAGAAGCCCTAGAACCCTGTTTAAGATAAAAGGGTTGAAGAAGTTAAGAGGCTCATCATAGGGAGTATTGTAAAATAATGCTGCTCTTACCCTGGCTCTCTCCAGGCTCCGAATCTGCTCATGAAATGCCGCTGGGCTCTTGAGAGCTGTAGAAAGTGTAACAGAGAGGTACTGAGAGATTTTACCAGTTTCACCAAAGCAGAAACACAAACAGGTAAGACTGAGGCATTATGATTAGTGGTGGATTAAAAACACTTCAGAATTAAAACAGTTGTGCATTAGGGCAGATATTTAAAGTGTGTGTATTTTTGAAAACTTTTGAGTGGATTTATAAAAGCCTGAAATAAAATTAATGTAACATGATAGATGCTAAATTAGTGCACATCAGCTTTTTGTAGTGATGATAAAGAGATGATAAAGAGATCAAATCGGAGCACTTTAAAGGAAAGGACTGCCGATAAAAGGAACAAATGCTCATTAATTCTTCCAATTCTTTTTAAAACAATAAAGGTGACATTTTAACAATGAACACGTTGCATAATCTACTCTGACATTCCAACACATTTAGCAGCATGCAGTTCAGTAGGCAAGCAGTATGGCTTAAGGGTACAGGCAGTACTCACGTGGCATGATGCCCTGGTCAACGAGCTGCTCACGGGTGCGCCGCTGCTGCAGCCGCAACTGAAGAACTGTTAGAGAGAGAAACAGAAGTTATTCTTCTTAACAACAACCTGCCATATTCATTACATCCATATCATACACTCCAAACATTACGAATAATCAAGCTTTTCACCTGGACACTTTCTTTCTTTCACGTGTCCATGCGTGCACACACACACACACGCACACGCACACAAGCAGGGGAAAATCCAACCTACCAAAACAAACCCCACAAACTTCCCTCTTTACAAAACCACTGATGCATTGCTGTAAAACTCCCAGTTAAATACAATGTAGTATTGTATTTAATGTATTTCTGTTTTAGTTTAGCCATTTTCAATTCCCCTGATTGTTATGCCTCCGCTGCTTTCACCACCTCCAACCCCCATCAACATGAGTCGGCCGCTGCTTTTCACCTGCCAGTCACACGGATAGCCATATAGGACATGGAAAGATATGGTATGCTGCTCTGTGATTTTCCCACCCCTTGTGCAGGCGTTTTGAGCAGTCAGCAGAGGTCATATTTGTAGCAGTAATAAAAAAAAAAAACCAGTCAACCTGTACAACCTTCCTCAGGCACAGCCAACTGTCTGCCCCGCCAAGTTGATAGCACAAAATGGTACTATAGGCCAGCAAGACTGGATTGGATTCGCTACTGCTGGCTATTGCTGATATTGAAAGGCTAAAATTCTGCGATGGAGCAGAATCCAATATGACTGTGACCAGGAAAAAGCAGTTGAAAATGTGCTTCCGTGCGCTAAATTATGACCATATAGTACTGTTTACTACTACTGACTAAAGGGTCCGGACCATTAATTAGTGATTCGTGTTAATGAAAAATAAATGCCAACCCAATAATCAAACAGAGACAAGCAGGTACGGACTATCAAGTTCATTTGTTAGGGCCAATGAGATAATAATTACGCTGTTAATTTGGTAAACACCGTTTTATCTCCCATTGATTAACCAAATAGAAAAAAATATTTTCACTGACTTCAACTGCTAATCATAATTAATGAAGAACATGACTATTAATATTTTATTGTATATATTGATATTAAAAATCTACAAAACCAATGCATGAATCAAGTCAAGTCAAGTCAAATGTATTTATATAGCGCTTTTTACAATGAACATTGTCTCAAAGCAACTTTACAGAATCCAGGACTAACAAACCAAAAAAAAAAAAACCTATTGGGCAAGCCGAGGGTGACAGTGGCAAGACAAAAACTCCCGTAAAAACACAGGAAGAAACCTTAAGAGGAACCCGACTCAGCAGGGACCCCCATCCTCTTTGGGTGGCCTGGAGGGTACTTTAAATAAATAGGATTTACACAAATCATACAAATACATTGAACTGAAAGTTGTAACTAGGTGTAATTAAGTACAATCAATTTTACAGTATGATTTGCTGTGATATAGTAACATTGTACAGTCATACTTTCTCTGGCATGTTAATAAAAGGAAATACATGGTACCATTACAAACCAGCATGAAAACCCAAAAGAAACCAAACAGAAACTTCCAAAAGCACACCTTACTCTTGAGAGTATTCTCATAACATAAAGGTCATAATCAGGCTAAGAAAAGAGCAGCACCTGAGTTAAAAACGTTCCTGCAGGCTGCATGGTGCTCCACTTCCAGACAAGCCATGCCGCAATGGAGCGTGCCAAACTCTCAGGTCGAAACTTCAGCCTCCTAAGGACCAAGGCTTATCGAAGAACCTCAGGGCATTACATTCCAGGTCTTTCCAATCCACTGCCTGCTCGTTCTCTCACAGTACTGAGCAAACCAGACTGACTAACATTACACTCCATTATGAAGCTAAGAGGAGGGAAATGCACCTAAAACACTCCCACTCATTGTACCTCAGCTCAACTAACCTCTGCCAACCTAAATGCCCTTCTGAGGAGCGCTGTTTGTTTTTGTATTCAGAAAAAAAAACAAGCAAATAGAAAAAAAACTTTTTGGGCAATTTGGCATTTGAGTGATCAAATCAGCCTTAAGCCTGACAACAGCAACAAAAAACATCTGGATACAGAAACATCTCAGTCTGAAGGGTCTGGGTTTCATTTTAGATGCACACAGCATACCAACCTTAGATCCTGAGGCGCGAGCGGAAAAAAGTGCATTTAAATAAGAAACAGAGAAACTAAGAAAGCAGAGGCAGTGACATTCATAACACAAGTGAGTGGCATAAACAGCATCCTGGGAAAACTCACAGTGACCTCAGAGGAGCAAGTGGTCACACAGCATCATTCCGACACTATCCTGAAAACAGTCAATCACACCAAGCTGTGAGCTGCTGCATGTGCTCAAAACACTGCTGTAACTTTTCACATGCCAATCAAATGCCAAACAAGACACTGCTGTAATATCAGAGCTGACGATTCACCATGTGTCTCAGAGATGGTGAGGAATTCCTCTGTGATCGCCAAAAACTGAAGTGATAAATATTTTTCAGGACCCGTAACATCTGGTCGTAGTTAATGAATACGTTAATGCATACAATGTATTTTTATTTCTATATTTTTTGCACTAGAAATGAAACAAGTTGGCTATTTTGGCTTTTTGGATTTATTTCTAAGTCAACAAGTTTGAGGTTAACTTCTTATTAGGGATGTAACGATGCACCACAAGACAGTTAAAAATCGGTGCACAGGTGCCACGATTCGAATCGGTTATTCATTTAAGATGAATCGATATTCACTTTGAACAGCAGAGGGCACTGGCACTATTCACCTCACCTGGTTGACAGCACTTCACAAAGTTGCCAGGTAGAGGGATTTTCCAGCCAAATTTATTAATGTGAGGATACTTTCTTTATTTGTATTATTCATTTATTTATATAATGTTGGACTTGTTTTGAAATTTCATTTTTTTACACAATAAGCATTATTTGGCACAGTTTGTACTTACCTCAGAAATGAAAGGGCATTCATTATTTAGACAAATAAAAGATAAGCACAAATACAGTATTTTATTTTTTAAGAGCAATAATAAAATAAAAATAAAAAAGGAAATAATTTGTCTTCAATTTCATGTTGTTTAAAAAAAAAAAAAAAAAAGGGGAAAGATCGTCTGGTGAACCCAGTATCCTGAATCGCATTGCTACATCCCTACTTCTTATTAGTAAACATTTAGATAAAACTCCAGACATGATCATGAGGCTTAAGAAAAACGCCCATTTGCAGAAAAGAATTATACAATGCAATAAAAAGAAGAATATGTCATTTGTTCATTCTCTTGAACTTTTAATTAACTGACAAAAGTACAAAGAAAAAAAACAGCGACCACTGATCAACAACCACAAACTCATGTCTTTCTAAAATCCAGATATACACATCTGTGCCAATATTACATTCACATACAAGCAAGTCACCCATGCTCTAGGCATACTAAGACAGATGTTGGCTTTTGCACCTTTCACTAATAACAGTCTGGATGATCCTTTTGTCCTTGGCAAAGAGAACTCAGCAAATGTTTTGCCTGAAAACAAGCTGAAACTTGGAATTATCTGACCACACTGTTTCCACTGTCTTTTCACTGGACCCATAGGACTCTGGAGAAGTCTCCGAAGTACTGCCAAGCCCATGTGGCTATATTAATCAAAGAAACATGACGGTTTCTTACGCAATGCTGTCTGAGGACTCAAAAGTCATGCATATTCAACAGTGGATTCCAGTATTGCCATAGACTGCAGATTTCTCTGAATCCCTGAAACCTTTTACAAAATCTTATATGGAAGATGCTGCAATACTCATTTATTTTGCAATTTTACATTAAAAAAATGCTTTTTAAACCAGCATAGATCTTCCTTTTTCTACACAATCATAACTCTCTCAACTGTTACTAATTCACCTGCTTATATTGGAATGTTTTACACTGTCAAACTTGAATATACTGTAAACTTTTCACTCTTATTTAGCCTTTATCCCAAATTTTTTTTGTGAGGGTGTCACAGCCATCAAATTCAAAACTGGTTTATATTTGTGAATACAGTCAAGCTGGTCAGTAAAATCATTAAAAGCCAGTTCTTGCTCCTTTTGTCAGTTAGGTAAACATTCAAGAGAATTAAAAATGCACAAGGTCTTATTTGTATTCCATATTATAAAAACAGGGTTTGTATATGAAATTCAAAAACCCAAAAGTACCCAAAAGTAGATTTAGGAAAAGAAAAATCCCTAACTATAATGTATAGTTTATAAAAGGCATAAAAAAACAATCTTTTCACCTAATTCAAACGTGACAGTGTATAATGGTTTGCACTTGTGCCTGCCTGTTAGGCGTAAACAAGCCATCATTAGTGGTGAAGAGTTTAGGAGCAACCCGGCAACATTTGCTGCTAGTCAAAAGCCCAGGAGATATATTCTGTACATACTTTTACAGGGTGGAAATCAGGATAAAATTGCTGCTTGCGTGCACTTGATTGCTGCTGTAACTGGTTCGGAAGGCTATAAGGATAAATATAGGATTGTGTTGCATGTGTTGCCACTAAGGCACAGAACCTATGTGGTTAGCGCTTCTAGTTCAAAATAAGCTTTAATGTACTTTTACTTAATGATCCTTTACATTGATGCCATTACATCTGCTACAGGCTCGTTAACTTGAGACCTCGCCATAAGTGCACTAGGCATAGCGCTCTAGGCTTAATGCTGAACTTTGCAATTATCTTGATATAAACCAGCCACTATTAGCATTCCATTGCTTCAAAAGAAGAAATACGTATGATTATATCTGTGTCTATATACACACGGCATACAAACTATGCAAATTAAAAAGAATAAAACAAAAAAAGATCCAGTTAAACCATTAAACCCCATTAAAGTACAGTTAGCAAGTTAGCTATGATTTAGCATTTTAAACGTGGCTAAAGTACAGTTTAATATATTTTTGTTATTTTTTACAAGATGGACTGAAATCAAGTGCTGTGTATATCCACAGTTACACTCATCAACCCTGTGCTGTACGAGTGTGGCATGGACTCACCATTCTTGCGCTCGTTGAGAGGTGGCAGGTTCTGGCTGGGCTGCAGGGATAGTTCACGCAGCTCGTGGGTCACAGCCTCGCTCTGTGGGCTGGATGCCAACAGCCCCGCTGCGCCAGCTTCTCCCTGGGCATTCATGTCTCCTCTGGGAGGAGTCAGGGGACTCTACGGAGATCCACACAAAATGGCAGGCTCACAACACACCCCTTCTCTCTCGGTTAACAAAAGGGAACTGGGACCTCTGTAAAAATGGAGAAAATATTTGATTATTCTACAATATAAAACAACAATTAAAGAAATACTTTGCTTACTGGTGCAGTAAATCTGGAAATAATACTTAAATACTTGGCAGGTATTTAGGCCAAGGTACTGGGGGGGACACAACACAGCTAACATGGGTTACTAGTGTGGATCACCTCACCAATGATAAACCCAATATGCAGGATGATTAACCAGGGAAGAACAACACTGTTAAAAATCCACAATCAAAAAGGCTAATAGGAAAATAAAAAGTGATGGACAAAGAAAAGAAACAGTGTAACCAATGAAAAACACAAAAACTTCTGCAGCTCGTGATAGAAAGTGTGGATAGAAATTAGAGAGCAAAAATAAAAACTGGTTGTCGCAACATGAAAAGCTCCACGGATCATCTGTGACAACAAAAGTTCTCAAAAAAGATAAAAGAAAAAAAACTCCAAAACAAGTCAGGGACAGAAATGCACATGCAGCAGTCAGCCCCAGCCCGCCAAATGTCCAGCCAATGCCCAGTGTGGGACCAAAGTGGAACCTGCTCGGGAAACAGGCTGTCATTCCATCTCTGGACCAGCTCACTCATTCAGGGTGTTTCCCTTGTGATGCTGAAAAGGGTCACAACCACTGATGGTCTGTAACGCGTAACGAGTAATCTAACGCGTTACTATTTCCAATCCAGTAATCAGATTAAAGTTACTTATCCAAGTTACTGTGCGTTACTACTTTTGTCATTTTCCTTAGTGAAAAGATATTTTTGCTTTCTTCTTGGCAGGGGCGGAGCCAGGGGGTGGCCAGTGGTTGCCATGGCCACCATAAAGTAATCTTCGGCCACCCCCCTGGCCCCCCCACCACCGCTTTGCCGGCAATTTTTTTGCGGAAGCATTTCTGCACGCAGGAGCAGCGCACCTCAGATGAGTAGTTCTTCACCAAAACAGTGCAGTAACACACTCAACATAAATGTCAACCACCAACACCATTACAGAAGTACAGTAGTACTATTTAGTATTATTCGTGGCGCGCTACGAGTAAAAGCGCCAGTTGGCTCTGCGCATTCCAGTGTTGCCAGATTGGGCGATTATCCGCCAAATTGGGCGGATTTTGTTGGAAAACAATTTAATAGCAGGTAAATAACACTTCTATTTAAAAGAAAATCTTCTGTTTTAAGAAGCTCCAGCATTGTAGAAGGCTATTAAAAGTAAAGTCAATTTTCAATGCTGATTTAGCGTAATAGTGTTGGTCAGTCTGTATCGTATTCTTGAAAGAGAATTAAAATTTGTTTTCCATGCATTCACACTGGCATGTTCTGGGATTCAATTGAGTCTCATCAGTACATACAAGTTGGCAGCCAAATGATAAAGTATTGCAAAGGAATATCTTTGAAATATTCCGCATTATATAACTAATAAAGTAACTTGTAATCTAACTTAGTTACTTTTAAAATCAAGTAATCCATAAAGTAACTAAGTTACTTTTTAAAGGAGTAATCAGTAATCAGTAATCAGATTACTTTTTCAAGGTAACTATGCCATCACTGGTCACAACACTGATGAAGTTGTCAGGAGACAAAGTGTGTTGGCAGGTTTCCCAACAAAGGAGATGGCAAATCTGTAAGGAAGAAACTGTGATAAATGGAAACACTTTCACCTGGAGCAAATTAACACTCAATAAGGCACTGGTGACAGGTGTGTTTAATCATGTGCACCTCAATGCCCTCTCTGAAAGGCAAATTTTGCAGGGCAGAAGGACATGATTTTATAACTAGGGTCCAACCACTTCATGATATTACATATACTCACTCGTCCATCATTTGTTACTTAAAACTGCTGCATGAGTAATTTAATGATGGTAATTTCGTAAAAAAAGGAATTATTTACACTCAAGTATGAGGATTAATTATTTCACACTGTGGTAGATGAAGCAGTGGTAAAAAAACATTTTTATCTGATTGTGTGGCTGGATCCAACTGTTGTATAAGCATTTGAAGCAAGCCAAGCAAAGCGGGCCTAAAAAAATCTTAACTGTTAGATAACGATGAACTTTTTTTTGCATATTTTAGAATCTATAATTCCATAAAAGTTTCTTTAGCTGCAGGACCAAAATAGCCAACACATGGCATTATACAGATGTTTATACTGGTAAATAAACTGGAATGCCAGCTGGTTTTGCCAGAAAATCAGTAATTAGAGGCACAACCCAAAATCATGGATTTACTAAATCTCTTGTCTACTGATCTAATCAAGATAACAGAAGTGCAACTGGAGATAGTTAAGGTTTTATCAACAGCAGAAAACAAAAAGACTTGACCTGAATCAAAGGTAAAACCATATACAGCAAATTTTCAGAAGTTTAACTGCTATAGCACAGACAGCGTCCTTAAGTCACAGCTGGTGAGAGTAGGTACAGTGCATCACATACATCTTACTACCAATTCAGTCAGTTTAGCAATAGTTTACAGCTGTGAACCACCCAAGCGGGCACTGATAATTGTGTAGGATATATTTGGTGGCAGTTGAGCAAAAGGATTAATAGCAGTATGCTAGCAGAACTACAATGTTTCTAGACTTTTTTTAATGCATTTTCTCCCCATTTTCCTCCCAATTTAGTGCACTCATTTTGTCTTCCGCTACAGATACGGTGGCCAATAAGTATCTGCTGCAGGCACTGCCAACTGTGCCCGCCAGATGGCACCCAGCCGACTGGTGGCAACGGCAAGTTTCGAACAGAGGAGTTCAACATCTTGACGTTGGTGTGCTAGCGGAATATTCCGCTGCGCCACCTGGGCGCCCGTTTCTTGACTTTTTGACATCAGTTGCTTAACCCCATTAAAGTAGAATATTGGTAGCTTTAAAATAAAACCTTTTTGAGATCATGATCAATCTTTGCTTTAGTTTCTTAAAACAATGTATTTTATCTTGTATTTTATATTTTATCTCATGCATAATGATGTCTAAAAGCAAGGAACTTACAATGTCACATCTATTGGCCAAAAAAAAAACCCACATAATAACTGTCCTGCCAATGTGGTTAAAATAAACAAACTAAATTAGTTTGTAGTTAGAACTAAAATGCACACCATGCAAAAAAATTAAATTATTATTCTTCATCATTTTGCCATGCAAACAACATTGGATGAAACAATAGAGCATGGCTGACTGAAACTTCCTGTTTTGTGGGGGGGGGGGGGGGGGTGAACTACCTGATTTTCTTTGCAATGTAATTAGATCAGCTGCATACAGACGACTTCTTTTACTACTTATGGAATGAAATCAACAGTGGTGGTATAAAATGCCAGGCCTAAGTGCGACTTTAGGAGGAACCCGGTTAAAGAATAAACCAATGCAAAAGCAAACACTGGATCTGCTTTACAGAACAATGTAGGACATGTTACCTGTGTTGCCCACACTTCATAATCTATCAGGTATCATTGATCAGCACCAGCAGTTGGTCACATTTTAAATAAATAATAAAGCAGACAACCCAGCACTGCTCAAACATGTCAAACATGAAATTCTGGAGGGTTTGTAGCCCTCTGGCAGATTCTACTGCAGTTGTTTTTTTTTTTACTTTCAGTTCTTTACAATTCTTAGTGTTGATAGAACAAAGCTGCACCAGATTCCTTGAATTCATTTGCATTCGTGTTTTCAAAAAGAAGGTAGTTTAGCCCGTACTGACTTTTACACTAGCAATCAAGAGCCAAACTATCAAAGACTGTGGCTTTTAATATTTTAGTCAACGCATTACTATCAGATTTTTCATGCAGGCTTGGGACTGGTACAGAGAGCACAGCGGCACAAGTGCACCTCCTAATGGCTAGGCTGTTTAGTTTGCAGACCGAAGATTGCGTCAGGATAGGCATTTGGCTTAAGAATGGTGCCAAATTGAATATGCGGTCGAATAAAACAATCTGGTGACTTGCTGTTCTGACATACAACCATAGCTAATTAAACTAATTGTACAGAAAATGTCTTTTAACTATGGTGACAAAAACAACAGTGGATCAATAGAAAATGCATCAGATTGTGTCAAGTTGACAGGATCACAATAACACACGGCTTTCTCTGGACCATCCAGTCAACAGTGGGTTGAAACTTTTACCCATCCAGCTTTAGACTGCAATGTCTTGCACAGGATTTTTTTCAGACTTGAGCAATTCATCTGCATGACCTGCCATTAGAAAGTTTAACGTTACATAACTTACACACCACAGGAGTGTTACTCTCTGGATCAGAAACTTGTATTTGGATCAGCCAAATGTATTTTGTTAATAAAATGTAACAAATACAAATACACTGAACAGCCATAACATTAAAACCACCTCCTTGTTTCTACACTCAGTGTCCATTTTATCAACTCCACTTACCATATAGGAGCACTTTGTAGTTCTACAATTACTGACTGTAGTCCATCTGTTTCTCTGCATGCTTTGTTAGTCCCCCATGCTGTTCTTCAATGGTCAGGACTCTCCCAGGACCACTACAGAGCAGGTATTATTTGGGTGGTGGGTCATTCTCAGCACTGCAGTGACACTGACATGGTGGTGGTGTGTTAGTGTGTGTTGTGCTGGTACGAGTGGATAAGACACAGCAGCACTGGTGGAGTTTTTAAACACCTCACTGTCAGTGCTGGACTGAAAATAGTCCGCCAACCAAAAACATTAAGCCAACAGCGCCCTGTGGGCAGCGTCCTGTGACCCCTGATGAAGGTCTAGAAGATGACCAACTCAAAGAGCAGCAATAGATAAGAGATTGTCTCTGACTTTACATCTACAAGGTGGACCAACTAGGTGAGAGGACATCGGATTTAAAAACTCCAGCAGCACTGCTGTGTCTGATTCACTCATATCAGCACAACACACTAACACACCACCACCATGTTAGTGTCACTGCAGTGCTGAGAATGATCCACCACCTAAATAATACCTGCTCTGTAGTGGTCCTGTGGGGCTCCTGACCATTGAAGAACAGAGTGAAAGCAGGCTAAAAAAAAAGGTATGTAGAGAAACAGATGGACTACAATCAGTAATTGTAGAACTACAAAGTGCTTTTATATGGTAAGTGGAGCTGATAAAATGGACAGTGAGTGTAGAAACAAGGAGGTGGTTTCAATGTTATGGCTGATCAGTGTATACTACTACAGTTTTTTTTTTAAACGTTACCTTTTGTAATGCATTAATCCCCCAACTTTCCTCTCAATCTAGTCTTATCCAATTACCCGATCACATTTAACTTCCTCTACTGCTGCTGACCTCCACACCTGACCGAGGAGAGCCGTGACTAACACACGTCCCCTCCGACACGAGTACAGCAGCCGACTGCTTCTTTTCATTTGCACTAGGCGGGTTCATATGAAGCTCAGTCTCGTGCATAAGGAGTAACGCACTGATCTCAATTATCCTGTGTTTCTGTGCAGTCTGCATAAAAGAGCCAGCCGAGATCGTAACTGGATCAGTTATAAGAAATTTCCTCTGGTATTCCCACCCTTGGAAAAGTCAATTATTGTCTGTACAAGTTAAGATTTGAACTTGCGAGTTTGCGCCACGACGGGCGACAGTTAACTGATTTTGAACCATCAGCATTAAACAGTGACTTCTTTGTTGTTTATCAGTTAAATGCTTAATCTTTAACATATCTACTTACTTATAAGCTACAACTGTATCAATACAGTGATAAACTGTTTTACCAAGTAAAAATCTGCAGCTGCTAAAAATTCTCTTCTTCTTAAAGTGTTTTTATCTCTGCACATTTAAAAACAGACAAAAAAACAGCCAAACATAAACAAGTGATACACAAGAGTTTCATTTACAGTAAAATTTTCACACACACACGATAATATCTGTGTAGCCATTATTGGCTCCAATACATACACATAAATACACATTCAGCAGAACCCATATTCTAACATTTGCATTTCAATTTTATCACAGGCAACACAGTATGATACCCACAGATGCTGAGCATCTGAGCAGCAGCCAGCTGACTGAACTAAGCAGCAGCTGCTGGTGTACAACCGATACGCTATACTGTAGTGTTGTGCTAAATCTTTTTTGGATACCCACTTGTATCTATGTTGTGTTTGATTCATCATGTCTTTGAAAGGCCAGTCTGTGTCCCCTGCTGTTTTTGTTTTTTTACTTTCAGTACATTATTCAATACATTGCATGAGATATTCAACACTTTTTATAAAATTTTAATGATTTTGCCCAACAGTAAAATAATGTGTTTAAGTTTGTTTATTAGGTATTTAACATCATGTTTTACACTTTTGATTACATTCATGACAGGAACGATAGTTACTCATACACACAAGATTCATCAGTTCACAAGGTTATATCGAACACAGTCATGGACAATTTAGTGTCTCCAATTCACCTCTCTTGCACGTCTTTGGACTGTGGGAGGAAACTGGAGCTCCCACAGGAAACCCACGCGGACATGGGGAGAACATGCAAACTCCACACAGAAAGGACCCGGACCGCCCCACCTGGGGATCGAACCCAGGATCTACTTGCTATGAGGCGACAGTGCTACCCACTTAGCCACTGTGCCGCCCGTAAGTGTTTAAGCACGTTTAAGGTAGGCAAGGCCATGACATACACACTATATAAAAAAATCCTCAGTTTGCGATACAACTTACGATACGGGTTTATCGGAATGTAACCCTATTGCAAATTGAGAAGCATCTGTATTATGTGCACGTGATGCTTCGTATTCATTTTAGTAGTTTTATATTTCCATTCTCAACCAAAATTCTTGCACCTGTGCACACGCAGACATACATCAACTCAAATGCACAGAAGCAGTGATACATTTAACAGACTAAACCAATAAGATCATCAACAACTAAAAAAGTGTGATGCCATGTTCAAAATGATTTAGCCAAACAACTCTTTTACAGTAAATCCTTGTTTTTGTAAAAATCTTAAATATTTAAATAATTTGATACATTTTGAGAGAGTTATTTAAATTACATAAATAAAAGCAAATAAAAAGTATGGCTGATGAAAAAAACAGGGGCATAAAGTATATAAACATTTTTACTTTAAATGCTAACATTTAGATTTATTTTATAATTATATTCAGGGCAGGCTCTTTTCTACACTGCCCAACCAAAATCAATCCTATAAGACTTCGAGCTAGACTTTTATAGCCAAGACTTATAGGACTGACTGAAAGGCAGTAGTGCAATTTCTCGAAAGTCCTAACCCAGGCTTGGATAAAAACACAGCCCAATTAGGTCTCCAAGCCAGGACGACTGTGGTTCTGCGCAGAAGGCAGGCAAGTATGAGGCATGACTAATTACCTTGGTAATATCAAAATTGCTCTGAATAATCTGAACAGACCAAGTCCAGATGGTAAGACATTTTCTACTGTTCTGCAAAAAACACAAGCAACAACTTCCATGTGCTCATCAAAAAGGAAAAGTCACAAAGAGGCCCAGCAGGAGCTAAATGGTTTGAATAGCACTCCTGTGCAAACTAGTAATGAGGCTGCAGTGCTTACACAACATGCAGATTTATATTTGGTTAATCTAAGCCTGCAATACACCTACTAGTTTTTAACCCCTGTAGATCTCATCCTCAAAACTGAATAGGGAACAGGTATGTTTGGCTATTGTGTAGTATGAGAATTGGCTGTGTAATGCCAGAGCATTAAACAAACAAACAAACAAATCTCAGCTAGAAGAATAAAGTATAGTTTCTATTCTACTTGCCACAGACACAAAGATATAAATGATTTCTCGCTCTATGGAAATAAATTTCTACACAGTGCATGTAGGAGGGAGGGACCATGGTGGAGTTTGGGTTTCTCATTGCTGATGCATTTAAGTTCTCTCCTGGCTGGGTAAAAATCTAAACCTTTATGACAGTACATATGACACAAGAACCTGCAGCAATAGCAGTTAGTTTCAGACTACGTCCTCCAACTGAAGCCCATTCCTGTGTAATGCCCTGTTTCATGTAAGCCATTGCATTAAACAGATAAAAGTATTACAGCAAAATGCCCCAGATGACTCCACCTTCTCAATCCCACACATGACAGAATCTCACATATCAGAGGTGTGAAATTTCAGTTACCATGTCCTTATTGAACATGCTGATACTGAATATCTTCCCACTTCTTTCTATGTATATATGCTAGTAGAGTCTGTAATCAAAAGTAACATAAACTTGCACACCTGAGCGTGTGTTGTGAATGTGTCCCTAGCACCAACTATTGCCACCATAGAGCTCACCTGGGCATTGTACAGCCCCTGGGCCACATCCGACCCTTTGGCTGTCCCCAACCGACCTGCATGAGGTCAGCGGTAATTAGAAATCAGACGTAAATAAGTAAACATCATACTTGCAATATAATAGCTTTGCTTCTATTTTGAAGGGACTGTTATTTACGTTTGTGCGTGTGTGCCAGTGTATCCAGCTTCACCGTAATGTGTCGGTAAACAGAACTGTGAGTGCGATTGATATAAAATGTATGCATTTATAACAAGACATAGACTGCTAAGTATGTATTTACTTAAGTCAGATGCAAAGCCGTGTGTTTAGTCTGTGGAGAACAGACCGCTGTATTTAAGCAGAACTGGTTTTGTTCCTGGTGTTTACAATTATCTTACTGTTCTATGTTACTGCTACATTGCACTGATTCTAATCAATGAAGCAAGTATGACCTGCTCATATAAAGCTCATTGATGTGTCTTATATTTCGATGGAAGGCTGGCTATATGCCCGTCGGTTATCTGTTAAAAAATACAGATGTTGGTTTTCTTTGTTGTTTATATTAAATTTTGTTGTAGTATGAAGATTTAAACGTTAAAGCATAGCACACAGAAATTAAAGAGATCAGAAAAATGGCAAATGCATAGTCAATTGCAAGTGTTTTGGCCATTTCATCAGGTACGCCTCCACACAGGCTGAACAGCTGCCTAAATGACACATTAAACAGACACTGATTTTAATATACTTCTCTAATTGTTTTCTAAAATAGTGAATGTGTGTATTCGGGTGGTTTAATAGCCAAGTAAACTTGTACATTGATTTATCTGACTAAACGTTAAATATGACCAAAAGTCATGTAGAGACACAGCCGCAAAACATTTCAATTGAGTTCCTAATTATATGCAAATTATGCATCATGTGATTTATAAACCAATCCTGGTTTCTGCAGTGGATCCAATGATTCAACAGTAATAAACTGTACAAGCTTTTTTATTTTTATAGTTAAAAAAAAAAAAAATATTTATAGTTATTTTTATAGTTTTATAATCATATTATAATGCTTTTAAAAGAAAGCACCACAGTATGTAAATATATGGTAAACTAGATACTTTTCGACCATGAGCTTTTCATGGTCAGTGCCTGTCCCCAAACAGCAGGAGGTGCGGCACTGTACCTGCCCACAGGAGACAAATAGTGAGCAGCAACACCAGCTTCTTGCCGGCTAGTGTGAGTACAAAGTAAAAGGAAATGAAGCAAAGCAAACAGCATTAAAAATAGACAAAAGTCAAAAATAAGTATGATCTGTTTTTTTTTTCCTTTCGACTGCTTCCGTATTTCAAGAGCTGGCACAGTTTAACAGCAGATGCCCTTCCTGCCACTGTTCAGCCATCCTCCTGACATAGACAGATATGTCTGTATAGATGCCCGACCGGCCGATCTCAGCATAAGTGGTCTAGCATGATTTACCTCTGCACCACCATACAGTAGATGCAGAATTCATTACTAGAGGATACTGAAAACATCTGCTACACTTGTGTTTTATTCTAAATATCTACCTGGGTGGTGCAGCATTCTCAGCACAGCAGTGACACTGATAAGATATTTACAGGGTTAAGTAGGTGGCATTTTATGTGTATGGTATGGCTCCACCGCTAGGCTTTCTAATCACCATTATGTCAATTTTGTTCTGGAAGGAAAAGTGTCAGCTAACCAAGCAGCTTTCTGTGTTTGGTCCTTAATCTTATCAAGTAAAAGCAAGTGTGGCTGCATGCTTCGTCACCAACCAGGCATGAGCTACACCTGATTCCTCTTGATAAATGTGTTTGATCTTCAAATCATTTATCAGATGAACTGTGTAAACATCCTGTCTGGGTGGTATGAAATTCTGCAGCAGTGACGGTCAATTGTGGGTAAGACTGAGTATCAACGAGCTTAAAATGATTGAAACAAACTGTGCATTTCAGTACCAGGTGTACCAACAAGGTAGCGGGTGGCACATCTTGTTCACACTACCTATATATTATCGACTTACTGGCTATTCTAGGAACTGAGGTGGAACGTGTACCCAGCTACAGGTACATTGGAGTTCAGCTGGACAGCAAGCCGGACTGGTCCAGTGTATAAAAAGGGGCAGAGCAGACTGTACTTTTTAAGAAGGCTGAGATCTTTTAACATCAGCAGGCCCCTTTTGTGCACCTTCTATCAGTCTGTGGTGGCCAGTGCTTTTTTCTTTGCAGTGGTTTGCTGGGGTGAGAGTGCTAGAACAACGGACACAAACCGAATAAACAAACTCATTAAGAAGGCCAGCTCCATAGTGGGGTCCGAACAGGACTCAGTTCAGCAGACAGCTGTTGTATGTATGCAAGAAGTTGTTTGTTGTCTGATGTGAGCTGCTGTAACAAAGAAATTTCCTGCAAAGGATCGATCTATCCATCCATCCATCCATCCATCCATCCATCTATCTTAATGGACACACCTGTAAGGTAAGTGCTCACAATTACTGCCCGGTTTGTCTGCTTCCTCATGCGTCATCCATTACTAGAAACTGACCACACAGAGCTGTATTTTTAATACTTAACCACTCTTAGTACATCTTGTGAGCTGATACATTGGGGGGTTGCTTATAAAGTGCCTGGCACATAGTGTGTACATATTGTTTACACTTCCTGCATGATATATTTGCATTACTGCAATTTCCACAAACATCCCATGTATCAGCTCACAAGATATACTAAGATCTACTAAGAGTGGTTAAGTATTAAAAATACAGTGATCAGTGTGCCATGGGGTGGTCAGCTTCCAGTAATGGGTGGAGCACAAGTGGGCAGACAAACCGGGCAGTAACTGTATGCACTTGTCTTATAGGTGTGTCCATTAAAATAGCCAGTACGTCGACACTAAATAGGTGTACAGAATAAAACAGGAAACTGGATGTGTCTGGGGATGTCATTTAAATTCAGCAGCCAGGAACGATAACATATCGTTAAGGTGTTAAAAGTTTTGAAAACACGTTGTTGGTATTATTAATGGCCTCATATCGAACAAATGCAATTACAAAACTCTATCCATAAACAGTCAGTTGTTATTAAACTTCTTTAAACGCAACTACAAAGAAATAGACTCATTTCTAAATAATAGCCTCTGTGTGTTCGGACATCAGTCCAGCAAAGTATGTGGTAACCAGCCAGCTAGCCAAGTCAGGAAAGCCCACATACCTTATGTTTATCAATACACTGCCGGCTAGCTATGCTAACAGCTAGGCTAGCAGAGCTAAGCTAAGCCAGCGCTAATTTTGCGCAAACACGGCCGCACTCTTACCGTGTCCTTTAGTATCGTGGCGCAAATGTAAGGTTTAATTATCCATAACTGTCCATCTTTGTAACAGGAGTGAGCTGAGACAGGAGAAGTTAATGTTTTCCTCTCTGCTGAAGTTTTCCTGTGCGGATAAGATGGCCGCCGCTCGTCTGAACTCAATGACGCAATCCAGCTTCTGGCAAATCTCCTCTGGTTACGTCCGCTCGCGCATACTAGCGCACTACGCAGTATGCAAGAATGCTCCGCCACCTACTGGCGCCATGGTGAACGTGAAGTTGTGTAGTACGCACTACGTAGTACAGAAGTACGCGATTTTGGAAGAAATCTGCGCTGCGGCAAACTACACAACAACAGCAGAACATTCGAGTCTAAGTGGTTTCACTGATAACATCACTTACTTCGAGCTTGTGCCAGCAACCGTGTCATAGCTGTGATGTTATTTGTGATAAAAACATGAACTCAAATGTCCTACTGCATGTATACAACATGAATGCAAAGTAAACATAGAAGATTTATTAATTTATTAGGATTTTAACATGGTTAGCCAGCATGGTGGCTCAGTGGATAGCACTGTCGCCTCACAGCAAGAAGGTCCTGGGTTCGATCCCCAGGCGGGGCGGTCCAGGTCCTTTCTGTGCTGAGTTTGCAGGTTCGTTTCCTCCCACAGTCCAAGAACATGCAGTCATGTTAATTGGAGACACTAAATTGCCCTGTGTGTGTGTGTCTGCCCTGCGACGGACTGTCGCCCCATCCAGGGTGTTACTGTGTGCCTTGCGCCCATTGAAAAGCTGGGATAGGCTCCAGCAAAGTAACTACAGCATTGTTTACACTTTATACATTCAGTGACAATTTTACACCCACCAACAGAATCGCAATAAAGTAATGAAAGGCATAAATAAATAAATAGCTACTGGGAGGACACAATTTATGTTATAGATTGGTATGAGCGAGCAGCAATGGCATATGTATAAATATTTAGGTAGTTCCCCCCCCACGGGCCAGCCATTCAGGCCGCAAGACTGCAGCGACATTTCGGGTCGAGCTAGCACAGCTTGCTATGAGATAAGAACAGGTTAATAAACATGTCTTCATCATGGCAATTTTTATCTGGCAGAAATGCAGTTCCACCACAAGTGGCACCACACCGCACAATCCAGAATGGAATGCTGATTAGTTTTACCTTTTGGTTTTGATTTTCCTGGCTTGTACAGATAGGTCAGCATTCTCCAGTGCTTTCTGTCTCGTGTCATTTGTAGAAGCCCCTGGTTATGCAATCCACAATCTGATGTTGTTAATCCAGCTTATTCTTGAGCTGCGTCCGAAATTGCATACTTCCATACTGAACAGTACGCGAAAGCAGTATGCAAGAGCGGTTAGTATGTCCGAATACGTAGTATACATTAACAAGTACGCGAAAAGTACCCTGAAGACCTACTGCCTGGGCAGCCATTTTTGAGTATGCAAATGATGCACACTTAGTTACATTAGGGGATAATCTATCCCCTAATGCAACTGGAGCTGCAAAGGCATTTGTAGCGAAGAAGAAAGATGGTGGAAAGCGGAGTAAGATAAACATTTCAAATGTTACGATTAAGTACAACCTTGAAAAACGTTATGAGTAGCTTTGTAAGGAACGACAAAATTAATTTTGTTTTATTTTAAAATTGTTATAACTGTGGCGATGAGACGCCATGCATCACGTGACATTGGTAAGATGGCGGACGTAGTACGTACGAGGTTGCGTGCATACTGCACACTTGCATACTGAAAGAGCTTACAGCTTTAACGCCCAAGCAGTGCACGCTGCCTCAAATCTAGTACGTACTGATTAAATATGCGATTTCGGATGCAGCCCTTGTCTTCCTCATGGTCTGATTCCTTCCACAAGTCCTGGTGACAACACTCCAACTAGCATATTAGACCACGGCTGGTTACTCAATCAACTAGTTCGTTAAATTTAATTGATAAGCCAATGTAGTTAATTAAACACAGCAGTGCTTGATTTATGTCAGTTTTGTAGAATAGAAATCTCACACATTGTTAACCTTACCATCAAAGTCACCTCTAGGTTTTTAGCTAAAACAAAATGATTTTGCTAACCGCTATCCAAAAGAAAAAGCAGTGCCTGTCTGACATTTAAAAAATGCACAGAAATATTCCCGAAAAGTTCAAGGACAATGTTCTATCAGCAGACAGATTAAAAATAGAACATTTTTTAAAAAGGAGCTGTATCCAGTAAAAATAAACAGCATTTTATGATAAGAACACCACACCAACAGTCAAACATGGAAGTTACAGTGTGATGGTGTGGAAGTGCTTTGCTATGTCTGGTCCCAATTGCCTTTCTATATTAAGGGAAAGATAAATGTCGTTCTTTGTCAAAATGTAGGATGTAAGATTACCTGTCTATTAGCTGAAGCTGATGTTTAATTGGGTTATGTAGCAAACAATAATTCACAATTTAAAAAGCAGTGCCATGTCGGAATGGCAGAAAATGGGTGACACTACAGTAAAATGTGGGTTACTTGGTTAGTTAGACTTTGGATCAACTGTAGCTGCCTAACATAACATAACTTAACATATTATATTATATTACATTATGAAACTTAACAGTCTAACATAAGACGTCCCCCCTGCCACCTGTTCTATAGTCATATTCATACGTTCAGTACATAAATTACAACAGGATGAACATAAGAGAAAAGGCAAAAATAGTTTGATATAAATATGGATTTACTGTTAAGGCCAGGATGTACATTATCAGCAATACATTTTATTATTTTAATGTAGACTAAAATTTTAAAAACCTCACACACTCGTTACAAAATCCCTGATGTACAAAACATTCAAAATTCATGGACTGCATGTTATATAAATTTACATATTTCAATCTAAATCAAAACACATATCGAAGGCATCACACACATTTGAGTTTGTCTGTTAATCTTTGTTTACTACTTTGAAGTCTGTCTGTTTTTCTGAACAGAAGCCACGTCCATTGTATTGTGCAGGAATTCATAGAGCTGTTTTGCATTACTTGCACTGCCCAGAATTTCCTTCAGCGTGTCCTGGCTTTGGGTGAGCAGATCGGCCACGCTGGCAGCGTGTTTAATCAGCGCCCTGACATTTTTGACGTTTACTCCAGGCATACGAAGCAGGAAGTCATAGGGTCCGGGGTTGTACAGATCTACGGATTCCTCTACAGTGTCCGATTCGGCTGTGATGGCCTGGGCAGTGGCAGCATCTGGCTCCTTCCGACCACGCTTAAGTTCCTCGAAAAGCTCAGCAGTGGCGTGGGGTGATGGGCACCAGAGCAGCCTCAGCCGGGAAAAATGGAGGGTCAGGAGAGTCAGTTTTGAGGAGATGTCATTGGCAGAGATCTCTTGGCGCATGTCGCTACGGGCCACAAGTGAGAACGGTTTGGCTGGGTCGAATTCAATGAGCAGGACAGGACGACGGTAGAAGCGGCTCATGGAGAGGCACTGAGTGTACAGGCGGCCGCTCTGCAGTGAGCCGATCAGATCGCTTACACTCTTGCGCTCTACACAGATTTCAGGTGTTAGGATGTAGTCTCCCACCTCCAGAGTTACAGGTTCGATGTCTAGTCCTCGCCGGTGCAGCAACGAAGGAAGCTCGCTGCGGAACTCTCGCATGTCAACAATAACACAAGACGGCTCTTTCACTTCCTCCTGTCCACCTAAAAAATAAATAATATATACACCAATCAGGCATAACATTATGACCACCTCCTTATTTCTACACTCACTGTCCATTTTATCAGCTCCACTTACCATATAGAAGCACTTCGTAGTTCTACAATTACTGACTGTAGTCCATCTGTTTCTCTACATACTTTTTTAGCCTGCTTTCACCCTGTTCTTTAATGGTCAGGACCCCCACAGGACCACTACAGAGCAGGTATTATTTGGGTGGTGGATCATTCTCAGCACTACAGTGACACTGACATGGTGGTGGTGTGTTAGTGTGTGTTGTGCTGGTATGAGTGGATAAAGACAGGCCATAATGTTATGGCTGATCGGTGTAAATATCATGTTATTCTATATACACTATATGGCCAAAATTATGAGGACAAATAATTGAATTATTAAGTTATTATTATTTTTCTATTTTCCCAATTTAGCGTAGTCAGTTTGTCTCCCGCTGCTGGAGATCCTTGATTGCAGTCAAGGCGGGTATATTGCTGCTCACGCCTCCTGTGACCCGCACACAGCCCTTTTCATCTATGCACTCTGCACAGGCGCCTCTCTATCTGCCAATCAGGGTCCTTACACAGTATTTGAATAGCCCACCCACATAGACTGGTCATCCCGCCCTAGCAGAACCGTGTCTGCTGCAGGCACTGCTAATTATGTCTGCTAGATGGCGCCCAGTCTACTGGTGGCAACACAGAGTTTCAAACCAAGGAGTTCAGAATCTCAGCACTGGTGTGCTAGCGGAATATCCCGCTGCGCCACCTGGGTGCTATTAAGTTATTATTAAATAATAATAGTTTAAAAATAGTAATGCTACCAGGCGTATAAAATCACAGGAGTAAAAAAATTTGCTATTAAATGTATGGCAACAGTAAGACTGTTTCTGTGTAAACAAAGCAGCGTCCAATAAAACATGGTTTGATGTGGGGCTAGCCCAGAGCCCTGACCTCAACCTCACTAAATACCTTTAAGATAAATTGGAATGTTCATTGCAAGCCAGTCCTTCTGGTCAAACAAAAGTGTCTGACCTCATGACTGCTTGTTTGAGGACTCTGCACCCGATACACTCATATCATAAAAACAAACACTAGTATTTTATAACCAATGCAGTGTCAACACAGTGCTGAGAATGGTCCATATCCCAAATAACTACTGATCAGGAGGGGTCCCTTTCAGCTGATACACTTTTAAGGGGTTGGGGTGGGGGGTTTGACAGTGTGCAGAGCAACATTTGGGTGTGTGGTAATAATATGGTTGTTTGTGTTGTTTTGGTCAGTCATTGTATACCCACAATGTACATCTGTATGGTATGTGTATCTTATAAAATGCAATGTGTGTATATAAATGGTAGAGATATATAGCAGGCAATGGTTGCCAGAGTACACATGGAAATTTAGCATATAACTGGGTGCAAAGAAGGGCGCAGTGCAGTTGGCAGAGGTTGCTAGGAAAATTAAGCAAACTGGGTCAAAGGGGGGAAGGGGTCAAAAAGGGTCACATAAAAAAAATATATCTGTTGGTGGGACAGCCAGAGCCCAGTTTGGGACAGCAGTAGCGGTAATGGGTAGTGCTTTGGGCTATCAATCAGAAGATTGTCGGTTCAAATCCAGGCTTTGTTCTGCAGCTACTGTTGGGTCCTTGAGCAAGACCCTTTTAATCCTGTCTGCTCCAGGGGCGCCGTACAATTGCTGACCCTGCCCTCTGACCCCAGCTTCCAAACAAGCATACGTATATACATGTAAGACTAATAAAGGTGTTATTATATTATTATTATTACCTGCTTTGCGAGAGTTGGTAGTAGCATTAGCTGGTTCCTGACTTCGGGTCAGGTCCTGGTTCGTATCTGCTCGGCCTTCTCTTTCTTCTGGCACTACCATGCTGGCTTTTTCTCTGTGTGCAATGCAAATAACGCATGAAATTATGAGTAATTGTGGGTCATTTATATATACTCAAAGAAAGCTTTTGGTTACATTTGGTTGAAATGTGTAAAGCTCAGACCTTATCAGATGTTCAAATGCTTGTTTCTCTTTATTCAGAGCTGTGAGATACCTCTGCTCCTCTGTCGAGCCACCATAGATGAGAAAATAAACCCTATAATGCACAAAATGTGTGTTTGTACTAAATTTATATAAAAATAATGAGATGTAAGTTATCCTTGGTGTTGAAAGAAACATGGAGTGTATAGAAGATTCTACCTGAGAGGTACGCCTGGCCTGCTGGCTTTGTAAACCTCCAACTGGCGCACAAAGCTCAGTTCAGCATCGTACAGCACCACAAACATGGGCTTGACCTCTTCCAACACTCGGGTCAGACTGTATGGGTCAGTGCATCCTTTCAGTGGATGAATGACAGTTAATGGTTCATTAAGAATACCATAGTAAGAATCTGAGGAGAGATTGAAAACTTTTTCTTCCTCTGTCTTTACATTTTCAGCCTGTTCTTCATCATCTCCGCTGCTGCCCATCTGTTCTAGCACAGCTTCTTTCTCCTGTCCCACCATCTGGGTGAGAGTCAGTGAAGGTCGCTGCTTCTTTCTGCGTGGTTTGGTATTTTTGTGTTGAGCCTTTTTGTCTTTAGACGTCTTTGCCACATCTTTTCCGGGGCAGCCGCTACCTTGTTTAGGTTTATCAGGCACTGGTACGGCCTCGTGTTTTCCAATAGTGCGTGAGTAAAGGCGGGTGAGAAGAGAGTCTGCACCTTGCTGGATGTAGTTCTTTAGCTGAGCACACGTCCTGTCATCGCTGGCACAGATCAGCACGTTACCTGGATCACAAATATCCTTACACATTACATTAGCTCTCCAAACTGGTCTCATTAAAATAGTGTGAAATTATTTTCTATGTATAATGGCTTTACCTGGTTCATGCTCAGAGCTGCTATTTTCCTTCTCAATCTCCTGCAGAACCTCTGTCAGAGCCTCCCACTTTGGATTATTTTCTAGCACCAGCTCTTTTTTCAACAGGGCTACACATACACACATGCAGATTAGTTATACAGAAGTTATTTGGTACTGGTCGAAGGTTTAACAGCACTGTGGAATCTACAAGTACTCAATGGTTTGTATTTTAATCATGACCAAAACATCACTGGCAGTTATACTGGTCAGGAATGAGCATTTGAACTATTTCTGCTCAACCTACAGGAAGAGTTTTGAATCTGACAATAAAAATAAATCATTTTGTTGATAGTAATGATTGAAAACGTCTAACATTTAGCATCCATTAATTAGTGGCAGCAGTAGCAATATTGTAACCATTTGTTGAGAAACCAAATTTATAGAACAAATAATTAGCCCTGGGTAGTAACACGCTACAATTCTGCAGTCTTCAGCCTTTTCACCCCAGTTTTTTTTTCCACTTAGACAATACCAGTGTCCATTTACTGAGTCTTTACATCTTTATATCACGTCACAGCCACCAGTCCAGGAGGGTGAGGGAGACACATGAGGCCAGCCACTGCCTTAATGCAATCTCACTGGGCGATCTTGAAACAAAGAAATAACTGCTCTTGCTTATAACCATGAGCACAGAGACACCCTGGACTGGTCAGCAAAGCTTGATTGAGAAGAGAGAAAGAGATACCATAAGCCATCTGTGGGAGGGCAAACTTACAACCAAAAGCAATCTGTTGGAGGGTAAACTATATACACAGTGGTGCTATAGGCTGGTAAGGTTTTTACATACAGATGTGGGGTTTTAGGCCCTGCGATGGATTAGTGTCCTGTTTATGGTGTGCTACTGCATTGCTATATAGCTGGATAAAGCGGTGGTAAAACATGAAAATGAATGAAGGAATGAATGAACTGTATGTGCATGTATGTGTTATACCAGTTGAACTTGGTTTTTGGTCCACTTCTCCCACTTTGAGCTTCTTTTTTGACTCAGGAATGCGGTACACACGGCTACGGGCATTCACAAACATAGATGTGCTCGAATCCAGGAAGAGCCAGCCTGAAGAGACACAGGAAATTCAGAACTTTACACATATTCAGTTAAAGGTAATACTGAAAAACAACACAGACATTCATGTAATTCACTTGAGGTTTGTCTTGGTTTTCCTGTGATCTTTGTAATCATGACACTTTAACTGTTCCGAGTTGGAGCTTTAGCGCAGCATAAAAGTACATCATGTGTGGCTGCAGACAAAGTAAAGCTCACTTTCTGATGGCATATTTTGTGACATGCTGGGAAAATACTGCACCCAAAGTAACATGGGTAGGGGTCCTGCTCTGTAACTGGTCTTGGTATGAGCCAATAAACATAGGATTGAACAAATCACAAAAACAATGTGTGCACTCCAGTATCCGCTGGGCACATGGGCCAGTTATTTTTACAAACACTACATGAGAAAAAGCAAGTTGGCCCAGTGTTCTCTTAAAACAGCTTTCGAAAACATTGCCACTGGCCTGTCTGGGCGCAAAAGCTAGGTGGCGACTCCAGCTGTCTGGTTGAGATGATAGCACAAGTGGCAAAGAATGCATGGAGAATAGTGTAGTACTCTGTTCGCAGTACATTTTTCTGTAAAATTCTGTCATGGGCTGATGTAAAGATGCGGCCTGCAGCTTCATGAGTACTGGAGCAGACGTGTGTTAGCCTGTGGCCCATCTTGGCCAGTAAGATGGGTAATTAAGTATGTCCAGTTTGGAAGAAAGCAAAAAGTACCTGAATTACTGCCAAAGTTTTTCTGACTGGAGCGCAGGGATTCCAGCAGGTTGAGGAAGGTGACACAGTCATATTGGGTGAGGTAGAGCAGCAGGGTTCGTAATATCTTAAGGTCCTGCACTAGAGATTTCGTCTTAGCTCCCAGCTGATGCCACAAGGGGTCAAGGTAATGCCGAATGGTCTACAAAAACAAAGGTCACATTTGAGCAAAAATGTAAAGGTGTGGTCACATTTTATTAATACACTGCAGCCTTTTCATAGGTGAACAAGTGCATTATACAGGCACATAAAGCTCCTAGTAGACAATTAATGACAGCATTATTTAATAGCATAATAAACATTACATTAGATTAAATACATGAAATAACTGTTTGTATGTCTTTCTTACAAAGTAATACAAGGTCATTACTAATACTTATGCAGGATTCTCTCACTTTCTCAAAGGCGTTGCCAAGTGTATTCTCCAGAGACAGGTCCTCTGCCTCCAAAGTGGGGTTATAGCGCTTGAGCTCCTTTAAACAGGCGTTCATGATGTCCAAAACTGAGCTCTGGATCGCCCGCATGGTGGGAGTTAGCGGTACATGCAGCTCTACTACATCAGGCTTGTGTCTCTCCAGTACAGTGTTCACTGAGGCTTGAAACCTGCCATTGGCCAAAAACAACCAAGCAAAGCATTTAATGTAAATAAACCATAAATACATTCATGTTTATTTTCTAATAATTAGGAATCAATAATAATAAATAATCAATTAGGGAACTCATTTAGGTGTAATATTACATCATCAACTGCTTTATCCTGGTCTTGGTTTTACAACAGGTTTGGTTACACCAAGACACACTGGGGCATAAGGCAGGAATACTTTGCACAGGGCTGCAATCCATTGCAAGACCATACTGCCTCCCATATATAGCTGATCATGTCTACATAGATACCTGGCCGGACAATAACACTAATGAGATTCAAAACTAAATCTAGGTGGGCCAGCGTAATAGACCAGCGCAAGAATAAGAATCATAAAGATCAATAACAACAACAAATAATAAATAAAAATAACAATAAAGCCCTGCAGTAGACTGGTGCCCTGTCCAGGGTATTCCTACCTTGCATATACTGTTTCCCAGTGAAACCAAACCCATCACAATTGTCACCAGCGCAGTTAATGAAATTAAAACGAAATAAATAAATGAAATCAAATCATAAGCTGAGTGTATTGTCCCACCCTAATGTTTATACCTGGGCCAGAGAAAAAGCTTCTTCACAAAAAGGTTTCTCATAACTCGTTCAACTTGACAAAAACCAGTGGAGAAAGCAGTGGCTTTGTCTGTGAAGGCTTTGATGAATCCAGTCTTGTTCTTCTGCCTGTACAGTCTCAAAATAAAGGCCTCCTGGCAGGACTCGATGATCTTATGTGCACGGTAAACAAGGATTCCTGCAACAGTTTCCAGAACATGATTCACTTTATTTGACAGAAGCGTACTACAGTAAATATGTAGAGCAGTTCTTAGGTCGTTTTAATTGTATTGTAATGTAAAACAAAATCTGTTTCTTTTTCAGTGGAAAAACACCAACTGTGTCCAACACACCCTACAGTAAGAAATGTAAACCTGAACATTTGTGAAACAAAATCAACTCTTCATTAAAGATGTCCCAAAAGAGAAACAAATTCCACAGGTCAATAACCTTTCTTTCACATGGAGAGAAAGAAACACAAATCAACGTTCAGACCATGGATATACAATTTTTTGATTTTAAATAAGATTTAAAACAACAACAAGACCAGGGTTCAGGTCCCAGGTGGAGCAGTCCAGGTCCTTTCTGTGTGGAGTTTGCATGTTCTCCTTATGTCTGGAATTGACACGGTCAATTTCACAAATGTACCCACTGGTTTCCAGTACTGCCAAATTCTAGGAAATTCTGACATTCATGTTTCTTTTTTTCCATGCACCCTGTGCAAAAGCATCCAGCAAGCATTAGTCCTAGTTTGTAGTAGGGATGGGCATGTTTATTTGGATAAACAAATACTCAAAAGGATCCCAGCATTTGTTTGTTTCAATCAAGTAGGCAAACCAGCAAAATTCTTATTCAAATTACAACTCAAAATATAGTAAGTATATATCAATATTCAACCAGCCAAAAAAAATAAGAAAAGGAAATAGCTTTAAACTTTTCTGCAGAGCTAGATTTTGCATAAAGTCTTTCTCAGTTGAATGATAATGCGAAGTTATGGTGTATTGCAAACTACATCTGGTAATTAAGAATAAAGATGAAAATAGATATATTTCTTAATCTGATTTTTAAAATTCAGTATTTAATTTTTTTTTATATATTTTCTTTATGCATTTTCTCCCTTTTCTCCCTTTTAGCGCGTCCAATTGCCTGATTGCGTCATGCTTCCTCTTCACCAATGCCGATCCCTGCTCTGATTGAGGAGAACGAAGCTAACCCACGCCCCCTCCGACACGTGGGCAGCATGTCATATGCATTTTATCACCTGCACTTTGACGAGTGCAGTGCAGCTCAGCGTTGTGTATGGAGAGACACACCCTGACAGCACTCTTTTCTCATCTCTGTGCAGGCGCCATCAATCAGCCAGCAGAGGTCGTAATTGCACCAGTCATGAGAGAGATACTCCATCCGGCTTAGTCCCGCCCAAATCTGAACAACAGGCCAATCGTTGTTCATGTGGCCGCTCATCCTTAGCCGGTAGGCAGAGCTGAGATTCGATAGGATGTATTCGAGATCCCAGCTCTGGTGCGGCCCCATTCAGTATTTAATTTGACATGATCACCTACTCATAAAATGTGCAATGAACAGTTAACCCTCACAAAATACTAATACTTGACAATTTAACACTTTTTATTAAAATATTTGAATACAATTTAATTATTTAACTAAATCGTTTTCCAAATAGTGGCTTGTCTTTGATACACCTCCGAGAAAGCATAATACATGTACAGTCTTAACAGTGGACATACTGGGAATACAAATCTATTTGTATAGTTGTACAGTTACTTGATTAAATATTAGAATAATAATTTATATATATGAACAGATTTGGATAAATATTACATAAAAGATTATTGATTTCTTATCATAATTATTTGGTGTTAAAATGATGCACACAGTGTACATTTTTAAACAGTGGTTATAAACATATGAACGATTAAGTCACTGTATACTAGAGATGCAAGTTTTAACTGATAACCAACAAGCTTATAGCGTCCCATCAAAATATAAAATAAAACAGTTTCATTCAGTTCTTTATGCTTTACTGGATTAGAGCAGTAAGATGTTCAAAACACTGAGACCATTTCAGCATCATGGATGTAGATTTTATGCAGAATCAGTAGCAAACAGTGCTAATAAAACATGCTAATCAAATAATATAAATGTAGACAATACATTAAAGTTCTTTAGTGAATCATTTAATGGTAACATTAATGTAGTTGATATTAGATGAAAAGCAGAGTTCTAACTTTATACTGAATGAAGATGCAAAATATCCAAATCAGTTTCTCTATTCTGATGCAAAACAACTTCTCTAGAGGGCATTTTTGTTGTAATACAAATGTAAAGAGCTGACCTGAGATAAGGTGAGCAGGGATTTTGTCTGTGAGGAAGTCCACCACCAGGATGCGGCTAGTCACAAACAGGACTCCCCCCTGAGTGTACACATTATATCGCTCATTGCTCTGTACATCACTGGTGATGGTGCGGGGAAGGTGGCTCACTCCTTCTGCTTTCAGCTGCGCAGTGAAGAACTCCTGTAATGCAGCACATCATCAGATACCACAAACACATATGCTTTCCTGACATTTATCCGAATACCTATTTCATCAGCAGTCTGTCTTAATTTTTTATAACAAACATTAATCATTGCAGTAATGTCAATAATTAGCCGATACCAGATTAAGAAGTCATTATTTGATTAAAGCTGATTATTATAAATGTTGTTTAAATTCATTTACAACAGCTGTCGCTTAATTCCTATAGCCTGTACAGAGTAAGAACACTAAGTACAGATTTGAAACACTTTTACCCACCCTCAGTGTGCATGAGTCAGCTCTGTGCACAAGCTGCATTCAAAGATTGTAATAAAAGCTTTTAGTGCATTTAGTTTTTATTTTAAATTCATATTATTCTATACTGTTTTATTCACATTTACATTTGAGTCCAAAACACAACATATATCTGTGTGAATTATGGAAGCTGTGTTCCAGACAATGATGTTGCAATAAAATGCTTAGAAAAGTTATATCTAAAGTGGCCAGGTTTGTGGTTTCCCAGCCAAATTAAGCTTTTTTAAAAGCTCACTGGTGAAAATTCTAATGTTGCAAAGTGTGATTGTTTTTTGGGCTACTTTCAAAAAGCCTAGTCAAAAAGAATGTAAATAGATCCTAATTAAAACTCAAATCAAAATAAAGTTGCACAGCATGGCAGTAAAACAAAGAGTTTGGAAAGGAGTCCTGAAAAGTCATGACAGCAGAAAATAAAGCAGATGTAAATGACAGACCAAAAGTTCAAACAGTTCTTCACGTCACCTGAAATTCTAATTGGAAATCATAAGCAAATGAAAAGACTAAACTGTTATCAGACAAAGAGGATTGAGGGGAGAAGAGAATGCAGGAGAGGAAAGAACAGAAAAGAGTAAGTACTAGTCAAATTCAGTTTTTTTTGTGTTGTGTTACTATTACATTTTCTTGACTAGGATCTGAAATTATTATTAGATAATAATAATAATAAAACAAATACTAATCAAATAAAAATTCTTTCAAAATTCTTTCTTACAAAAAGTATACATTAGAATAAGATAAAAAAAAGTAAGATTAACAGAAGATATAATAGTACACTCTTAGTTCCTTTGCCATTTGCCCGTTTTCTTCAAACATTTGTGACACCTTAAAGATTAGGGGGTAGTTTCAGCTTATTAGGGGAGGGTGGTAGACATACTTTGGGATGCATATTTGTGCTGGACCTGGCAACGCTGGCTATATAAGCTGTAGGACAGAACTTCAGTCAAACACAAAAATAGCTTAAGTATGGTATAAGCACCCCCTTAAAAAGGCACAAAGTGTGTAAGATAGAATTATTACTAGATAACCTGTGTAAGATAGAAGTATTACTAGATAACCTGTGTATAATAAAATTATTACTAGATAACCTGTGTATGATAAAATTATTACTAGATAACCTGTGTAAGATGGAAGTATTACTAGATAACCTGTGTATAATAAAATTATTACTAGATAACCTGTGTATGATAAAATTATTACTAGATAACCTGTGTAAGATAGAATTATTACTAGATAACCTGTGTAAGATAGAATTATTACTAGATAACATGTGTAAGATAGAATTATTACTAGATAACCTGTGTAAGATAGAAGTAATACTAGATAACCTGTGTAAGATAGAATTATTACTAGATAACCTGTGTAAGATAGAATTATTACTAGATAACCTGTGTAAGATAGAATTATTACTAGATAACCTGTGTAAGATAGAAGTAATACTAGATAACCTGTGTATAATAAAATTATTACTAGATAACCTGTGTAAGATAGAATTATTACTAGATAACCTGTGTAAGATAGAATTATTACTAGATAACCTGTGTAAGATTGAAGTAATACTAGATAACCTGTGTATAATAAAATTATTACTAGATAACCTGTGTAAGATAGAATTATTACTGGATAACCTGTGTAAGATAGAATTATTACTAGATAACCTGTGTAAGATAGAATTATTACTGGATAACCTGTGTAAGATAGAATTATTACTAGATAACCTGTGTAAGATAGAATTATTACTAGATAACCTGTGTAAGATAGAATTATTACTAGATAACCTGTGTAAGATAGAATTATTACTGGATAACCTGTGTAAGATAGAATTATTACTAGATAACCTGTGTAAGATAGAATTATTACTAGATAACCTGTGTAAGATAGAATTATTACTGGATAACCTGTGTAAGATAGAATTATTACTGGATAACCTGTGTAAGATAGAATTATTACTGGATAACCTGTGTAAGATAGAATTATTACTAGATAACCTGTGTAAGATAGAATTATTACTAGATAACCTGTGTAAGATAGAATTATTACTAGATAACCTGTGTAAGATAGAATTATTACTAGATAACCTGTGTAAGATAGAATTATTACTGGATAACCTGTGTAAGATAGAATTATTACTAGATAACCTGTGTAAGATAGAATTATTACTAGATAACCTGTGTAAGATAGAATTATTACTGGATAACCTGTGTAAGATAGAATTATTACTGGATAACCTGTGTAAGATAGAATTATTACTGGATAACCTGTGTAAGATAGTGTATATAATGAAATGTGCATTGACCACTTTTTTGTTGTAGATTATTAATTTTCTTTCAGCTCTCACTGGTTTTCTGTATCCCACTAAGCTGGCTTTAAAGTTAAACAAGAAATACACTATGGACCATTGGTCAGGTCTCAGTCCATCACTGTGAAGGAGGAGAACGCCACACCGCGACCCTGTTTCTGGGCTTCACGGTTTCCTGCTTAGAGTAACGGTGTTCCGTTCAGCCGGCCAGTCAACAAGTATCGGCGTTTGTTTCGCACTGAAAAGGTCAAACCGAACAAGTGAGGGTTTAAAATGCAGTTCGGACCATGTCCGAGCTTTCAGGGTCGTTGGTCTTGTGTCTCTCTGGCTACATTGACGTGTGGTCGCAAAAAAGTGTGTGGAGTGTGTATGAAGTGTACGGAACACTGTTCTTACTGCACTGTTACCTGTTCTGGTGTGGTGGTGTTCAGCAGCAGCACCAGACTTCCTTCTTCAGAATAAATCTTCATAAAATGTAATAAAATCCTGTCAATACCGAGTCCTTCTGCTGTGATCAACAAGCCATCCGTGCTGAAGAGGCTTAAGAACATTTCTGTTTCATATTCCAGCAACGGTCCTGCCATCCTCTCTGTTAGGTTTAGCCTGAAAGCTACAAACTTCTTCACCCTAAATACTGCACCACTTAGCAGCTGAAAACATTCATCTTAAAGCTTTAGTTCAGAGTGTAACTCCACCGTCGCTCATTACATTTACTAAAAACTATATTAAACATAAATGTAACTAAATAACCGGTGACAGACTTCACAATAAAGCGGTAAACATGCCTGCTGTCACGTGACATCACAAAGCCGTGAAACGACTTGACAAGTCTGCGCATGCGCCATCTAGTGCACTGGAGTCATCCGGCAGCTTCAACCTGAACTCTGCGACAGTCCTTCATTTCTGTCCATTACCTCTGACTGACCTGTAACATACAGTATGTGTCCAGGAGAAAAAGACAACTTTTTAAGCTTAGGTTGTTTTAAATGTTTATCATGGGTAATGAGTTAAAAAATGTTATTTATGGCTTATTCTAGGGGGACAGTGGTACATTTACATTTTCGGCATTTAGCAGACGCCTGTATCCAAAGCGACTTACATAACAGTATACAGTCTGAGCAACTAAGGGTAAAGGGCCTTGCTCAAGGGCCCAACAGAAGCAACCTAGCAGTGGTGGGGCTTGAACCAGCAACCTTTGGATTACCAGTCCTGTGCCCTAACCACTAGGCTACAGCTTGCCCTGACCAGTGGCAGCCTAGTACATTTAAATTTTTTTTTCATTTAGCAGACACTTTTATCCAAAGTGACACACAGTATATTGTCCAAGCAATTAAGGGTTAAGGGCCTTGCTCATGGGCCCAACAGTGGCAACCTGGCAGTAATGGGGCTTGAACCAGCGACCTTTCGGGCACTGGTCCAGTACCTTGACAGCTAGGCAACAACTGTCCTGTAGTGCAGGGTTTTTCAAACTTTTTATAAAACAACCCACATTTTGTCCATGATTTTTTACAAGACCCAGGCAACACAAGCAATGCATCTTACTCTCTGTGGTTTACAAGATGTAACATAAAGCCTCCACAAGGTGGCATTCGCGTACAAGTTTATTTATTTATTTATTTTTTTCGACTTGCGACCCAGGGTTTAAAAACCCCGGCCTAGTGAGTAGATCTGTGGGTTAACAACTAAAAGGTTGTGAATTAATCATGACTTTAATAAGTCAGAGATAAAAGCCAGAAAAAAGCAAACGTGATTCAATACAATTCACAATGACTTTTAATCCCACCATCTGTGTTCATGAGCTCTAAATCCCCTGTCCATTTATGGTCTTCAGTACTGCCTGTAATAATTGCACACACACACACACACACACACACAAACACACACACACACACACACACACACACTGCTATGCAAAATTGGGACACACTTGGATATTGGGAAAAACTTGGATTTTTGCATGTATAAAATATATGGCCTAGTTTAGACTTAATGTATGTATATTTATAATATTGTTCAATTTATAGAAAATGAAATTTTACCCTAAAATAGCTGAAAATGCCAAAAACTAGTGCTAACTTAATTTCAATCAACAAAATCACAACAAAATAGCCGCTCAGGTGGCGCAGCGGTAAAATACGCTAGCGCACCAGAGTTGGGGTTTCGAATACATCGTATCGAATCTCAGCTCTGCCTTTCCGACTGGGCTGGGCGGCAGCATGAACAACGATTGGCTGTTGCTCAGGGTTAGAGGGTAAAAAAGTCAGCTCATAGGTCCTCATAAGTGGTACAACTGCGGCCCCTGCTGGCTGACTGATGGCGCCTGCACAGGGCTGAGGAATAATGCTGATGGGGGTGTGGCCCTCCGTACACAGTGCCCGTCAAGTGTATGAACTCGACTCGTGCAGGTGAAAAATGCAGTCTGTGCTGACTGTACGTGCTGGAGGGGGCATATGTCAGTTGAGAGGCATCCTCAGTCAGCGGTGAAGGGTCGAATCAGTATAGAGGACACATAATTGGACAAGACTAGATTAGGGGGGAAAAATTTGGGAAAAAAAAAATCACAACAAAACACTTAACAAGAGGTGTCTAAACTGTGGCATGAGACTGTATTAGATAGTACTAACACATTTTACCTTAAAACTGTAAAAAAGGTGTGACCTTAATTAACCTTTACATTATTATGTTTTGTGTCTTTTGTTTGTTATTTCCTTTTCATTATTTTGACCACCTCCATCACAGCCCTCCCCATCCAGTCAAAGAACACACCACAGGACTGAGAAAGACTGTGCACATACGTACACACACTATGCTTTACATGGGGACTATGCAGCATTTGCACAAATATTGAGCACAGTATTTAATATTTATAAATGCACATGTACATTACCTTTGCAGAGTGTACATTTCTTAAATTTTAAATTTTTTTAAATTTTTAATATTTTTTGGTGATTTTTACTGCTACTATTTTTTTTTTACTGCTGCTACTACCTCTATTGGAGAGATGCCATACAAAATTTAATTGTACCTGTGTATAGTGACAGTAAAGATTCTATTCTATTTTCCCATAAATCCTTTTGTTAGTGGCTTTTTTACACAGTATTCCACCTTGGTTAAGCATCCTGCACACTGGGTTCATTTTACATTCTTGTACATTTTTTGTGCAGAAGTCAGCACAACACTAAAACTAAACTGACTTTATGCCGAAGATGTGTTGGTATCACTTTAATACTAATAGAACGTTTTACAGTGCACTCTAAATGCTTTCTCACCCCTTTATTCACATAAAACGTCATTTACATTTGAATTACATTTACGTTTTCAGCATTTAGCAGATGCTTTTATCCAGAGAAACTTATAGAAGTGCTTCCACAGTCAACTTTATCTTACTCAGTTCAAGTAGACAGCAGTCCAAGGATACAAATCTGCTAAACCTCGGTAGAACAAACGTATAGGTAGAAGATTAAAAAAAAAAAATAGTATAGAAGATTAGTAAGTGTATGGTAGTTACTAATCCAGTACAGCGGTACCTTAAAACTCAACGTCAGTTGGTTGATGTTGAATTTAAAAGGCGTTGAGTTTCAAGGTATTTTTTCCCATAAGGATGTATGGGAAACCTGTTAATGTGCTCCATGGTCCTGTGGACTTGCATATATTTTAGGCTTATGTAAACTAATGGGGTTGTTTTTGACACTTATACACTGAAAATAGCACAAATATAATATAAACAATAAAAACTAAAAATATTACAATTACAATTACAATTTCTCAGAACCCCGAGCTGTAACACAAGTTTAAAAGTGAAACAGTGAAGAAAATCCAGATAAACACAGATACATGTGGAGCTTTCAGAGTGAATCTGATGGTTATTCCACACAAATGCAGTTTCAACTCATATGCACACTTTGATGATGTTTTACGGCACCGCTCAGGCTGAGCGCTGAACAAAGTGACTGTTCACTGTTAAGTTAAAATTAAATACGTTTTTAAAAAACAAACTGAACACGTTGTGTTTAAGGGAAACATTGAGGTACAAATCTCTCGACAAAGGGCGTTGAGTTTCAAAGATTTTGAGTTTAGGGACGTTGAGTTACAAGGTACCACTGTATCTTAATTGCTAGGTTACCACTGGCCCATTTATAAATTATGTAACTCACTGCTCATTTGCTAATGTTCATCTTCCAGACTAGATGCACTACTACAGAAATGACTTTAGAGAGCAGCAGAGCTCTTCTGAGTGTATTAGGTCTTCCTGCTATTAATAGAGAAATACACCATTACAAAGCTCCAGTAAATTGGCTGAAAACATGCAGCTTAACCCACTCAGCAGTTGTGGATGTACAGGAGACTGTAATGACCAAATCCTTAATAAGATTTCAATATAGTAGCTAATTACGAAGACTTCATAACATAAACGCCTACTGTAGATTACATTATGCAGTGCAGCAGCACCTACAGTATTAAAATAAACATCTGAATAAGCAGAACAGGAGAAGCAAAATGCATGAATAGACACAAAATTATGAACGAGATGAAGAAAACTGGATGTAGGTGGAGCCCTTGAGGACAAAGGTGGATAATCAAGTAGTTACTGAGGTAAGCAGAAAGAAAGCTAGATGACACAGAACAGAAACTGCCGGAACAGGACTATTAATGTGAGAAATACGTGTTTTAATAATTGCACTTTTATGAGAAAAGTTGTGAAGCAGGTAGGCAGGTCATACACTGATCAGCCATACCATTAAAACCACCTCCTTGTTTCTACACTTACTGTCCATTTTATCAGCTCCACTTACCATAGAGAAGCACTTTGTAGTTCTACAATTACTGACTGTAGTCTGTCTTTTCTCTACATATTTTTTAGCCTGCTTTCACCCTGTTCTTCAATAGTCAGGACCCCCACAGAGCAGGTATTATTTAGGTGGTGGATAATTCTCAGCTCTGCAGTGACACTGACATGGTGGTGGTGTGTTAGTGTGTGTTGTGCTGGTATGAGTAGATCAGACACAGCAGTGCTGCTGAAGTTTTTAAATACTGTGTCCACTCACTGTCCACTCCTGCCTAGTTGGTCCACCTTGTAGATGTAAAGTCAGAGACGTTTGCTCATCTATTGCTGCTGTTTGAGTTGGTCATCTTCTAGACCTTCATCAGTGGTCACAGGATGCTCCCCACAGGGCGCTGTTGGCTAGATGTTTTAGATTGGTGGACTATTCTTAGTACAGCAGTGACAGTTAGGTGTTTAAAAACTCCATCAGCATTGCTGTGTCTTATCCACTCATACCAGCACAACACACACTAACACACCACCACCATGTCAGTGTCACTGCAGTGCTGAGAATGATTCGCCACCCAAATAATATCTACTCTGTAGTGGACCTGTGGGGGTCCTGACCATTGAGGAACAGCATGAAAGAGGACTAACAAAGCATAGGCAAGGCAAGGCAAGTTTATTTATATAGCACCTTTCATACACAGTGGCAATTCAACGTGCTTTACATAAGGAAAAATTAAAAGCAGTAAAACATTCCTGAGATCTAGAACCTCAGAAAGACTTCTTGCAAACATTTAGTTACAATTAAGAACATGAAATTCAAACAAGAGAGATAAAAATTAAGAACACGAAAAATTAAAAGAAAATATTGTAAAATATACCCTACAATTTAAGAAATATGAAATTAAAACAAGAGAGATAAGCAATTAAGAACATGAAAACTAAAGGAAAATATAGTAAAATATACCCTACAATTTAGAGAATATAAAATTAAAACAAGCAACAAACACTCATACACTACTCTATAAAAATTATTAAGAGCATGAAAAACTAAAAGAAATATGGTAAAATGAGGGTAATAGCAAAAATTTCGAGCTCAATCATAGGCACAAGAAAAAAGAAAAGTTTTTAACCTGGATTTAAAGATTTCTACATTTGAGGAACATCTAATATCTTCTGTTCCAGTTATATGCAGCCCAACAGCTAAATGCTGCTTCACCATGTTTAGTTTGGACTCTGGGCTCAACTAGCTGACCTGAGTCCATCGATCTAAGAGATCTACTGGGTTTATATTCTCTAAACATTTCTGAGATGTATTCTGGGCCTAACCCATTCAGTAATTTATAGATTTACAGAGAAACAGATGGACTACAGTCAGTAATTGTAGAACTATAAAGTGCTTCTATATGGTAAGTGGAGCTGATAAAATGGACAATGTGTGTAAAAACAAGGAGGTGCTTTTAATGTTATGGCTGATCAGTGTATAATACACTCTGGACAGAATGCCAATCACAGAGTGAAATATACTCACCCATTTTCATCTAATTTGTTACTTTATCTCTATCAGGGTCACAGTGTGCCTGGCACAACCAAGAAACACTGAGCACAATGCAGAAAAAAACCCTTAACAAAGTGACGTCAGTTGGCTGAAATGTACTCTTCATTTGGTTCTTGACTTAAAAATGCTTTTAGCCTCTTCACTGGCTGCCGAAATACAAAAACACCGAAAGATTTTCTCTGCCAACTCTTTACTCAATCAGTCATTCCCAATAAATGAACTACTTATACTAAAAACTATTTGAAAATAAGAACACAGCATCAGTATTCATCTGTTAGTTTTGCCTACATTAAAGTCACAATTTACCAAATTTACTTAAACAACTTAGTTTCAGAGAGCTGACCTCCAGCACAAGCAAAATTAAATTTTTTTTTTTTAAAGGCAGCTGCAGTCTAGTGGTTAAGGTGCTGGACTAGTAATCAGAAGGTTGCCAGTTCAAGCCCCACCTCTGCCAGGTTCCCACTGTTGGGCCCTTAAGCAAAGCTCTTAACCCTTAATTGCTTAGATTGTGTACTGTCACCAGTGTAAGTCGCTTTGGATAAAAAGCATCTGCTAAATGCTGTAAATGTAATATAAATGCTTTTGCACATTTAATATGCTTTTTAAAACCTACAGCCTCAGTGGTGATTGTTTTGTTCTGTTGTTTTACTGTATCATTCATTTATTTTCCGTAACAACTGGTGAGGGCCTCGGTTGGTCCAGTACCCATCTTGGAAATCTATAGCGCAGGGTAGAAACACCCTGGAGAGGTTGCATGTATGTTGCCATTAGAAAATCAGGACTGATGACATCGCTGTGCCTGTATTAATGAGGATTGAGAGTTAACTATTTCCCCTGGACTGCCTCTTCACAGATGATGAATCATGAACCTCCTGGTTTCTGCTGCTACACTGGTTCTTGAGAGCTGAATCAGAAACCACTTCTACCTTCATGATATTGATCTAATTGCGTCATGGTTCTATTTTCTCTGTCTTTCTTTCTCAAATGTTTTGGGTATTATGCATTTTCCCCAAAGTGCTGATATTAAACCATTTGTTTTGTAACTACAAAAACCCTAACCAAACGTGACTGTTTCTTTTTTATTATTATTATTATTTTGTTTATTTTTTTTTCCTTCCGACTTTTAGCGTATCCAATTACCCAATTGCATTACGCTTCCTTACTACTGATGTTGATCTCCACCCTGGTTGAGGAGAGCTGAGACTGACACCCCCCCCTCTGACACGTGCAGTAGCCGACTGCATCTTTTCACCTGCACGAGGCGAGTTCATAATCCTTGTGTATGGAGAGCCATACCCTGATCAACGCATTCTCCGCCGACTCTGTGCAGGCGCCATCAATCAGCCAGCAGAGGTCGTAATTGCATCAGTTATGAGGAGACCCCATCTGGCTCCCACCCTGTATGAACAACAGGCAATCATTGTTCATGTAGGTGCCCAGCCTGCCGGATAGCAGAGCTAAGATTCGACGATGTGAAACGACGGCGACTGTTTCCTTTAATAGCATATTATTTAGCATATACACAATCAAATATTGTGGAATCAAACTAGATTTTCTCCCGTTCTTGCATATTGATGACCATGTATGTGCAAGTACCTCAAGAACGAATGTCTTATGGCGAAAGAGAGAGAGAAAGAGAGAGAGAGAGAGAGAAAAAAAAGAAAGCAGATCAAAACACTTCACTCAACAAAAGAAAGATTTTAGATAAGCCAGAAACGAGTTTATTTGGGCTGTCGGATCAATTTCAGCAAACCAGGGTTGACATGGCTGGTGAAATCAGGACTCAAAAATTCAGCAAAAAAGAAGAAAAATTGGCAGAATCAAAATCAAATAAGAAATAAAACACAATCGTGGTCCTGAGCACACACCTATGCAGTAGTTCCTTGCATCAGATAGTACATGAATGAGTAATGCAGAATGAAGAGCTTCCACTTTCAGCTCAGTTACAGTTTGAAGAATTTTGTCCAAACTGTGCAGGATGGAGACGAACATCAAACATTCATGGAGAGAAAAAACTCAGACCAGTGTAGGAATATGGTAAATGAATATTTATACAGTACAAAAGCAAAAGGTCATGATATGCAGATACAGCTCGAACACAAATTCCATGTGTTGCTGTATCAGCAGTGTTAATATGACAGTCAATGGAGTGTCAGGTCTCTGTGGACACTTTCTGAATTGTGAATCACAGCATGACTGACAGGCGCTTGTGCCTCAGGCCGAAAACTGAAGCTGATGGCTGAGTAAAAACAAGTGAAGCAAGGCATTTAATCCATGAGGGCTACAGAGGTGCGGTCTCTTTAGGGCTGCCACTAACGACTATTTTTCTATCGATTCATCTATAGACTATTTTATTGTTTAGTGGGATAATCTAAACATTTAATTTTCCTCCAAAAAATGTAATTCAGAATCTCATTTAAGCTTCTTTTATTTTAACAACAAACAGTACGGCATAATAATATGGCACAAAACTAAATGTAAACATGTGCAACATGTGTTTATGGCATTCCGTACACAAAGCAAAGTTATAGCAAAAATAAAATAGTTAGAAGTAGGCACATCTCATTAAGTCCAACATACAGTAAAGACAGAATGAGCCCGGTTTCTAACCTACACATTCACTCAAAACGTGCCCTAACTGAACTTGCTAGGAAATACGGTATTCCGAGATCTCCGTGATTAAGGAGCTGAATAAAACAATATCTCATGCGCCCTAACGGAATGCGCTAAGAAATGCGGTATTTAGGCCGCTCAGGTGGCGCAGCGGTAAAGTACGCTAGCTCACCAGAGTTGATTGGCTGTTGTTCAGGGTTAGAGGGTAAGAGAAGTCAGATCATAGGTCCTCATAACTGGTGCGACTGCGGCCCCTGCTGGCTGACTGATGGTGCCTGCACAGGGCTGAGAAATAATGCTGATGGGGGTGTGGCCCTCCGTACACAGTGCCCGTCAGGTGTATGAACTCGACTCATGCAGGTGAAAAATGCAGTCTGTACCGACTGTGCGTGCTGGAGGGGGCGCATGTCAGTTGAGAGGTGTCCTCAGTCAGCGGTGAAGGGTCGAATTAGTATAGAGGACGCATTCAGGGTAATTGGACACGACTAGACTGAGGGATCAAAATTGGGGGAAAAAGCTGTGGTACCATCAAAACTTTGCAGAAAGTAAAATTTTTGTTTTGTGCCAGTTGTAAGTATTCCCAAATTTTTGATGATTTGGGTCTTGGAAAACTTTGAGCGTTTCTTTGAAAGCGCACTACAATTGGCCTCTGACTGCTGCAGGCGGCATTTTTTAAGACTGCGCTTAATGCCACCAACCAGTGACTGGACCAAATACGACTTAGGTCATGCACGCAGCAAGCAGTGCTGAGGGAATCGTATGAACAGTTATATGAATGGAAACGTTGTAGAAATTAAAAAAGATCATTTGTAAGCATAGTTTTAAAAACAACGCATTGCCTTACAATATTGACATCGACTAGGTCGACCAATCGCGGCAGCCCTAGTCTCATTTAAAACACCAACCTTTTTTGCACCACGGAACGGTTTAATATAAGATATAATTTCACGACTGGCAGGGGCGGGGGGATTTAAAATAGAATAACTTTACTACTCACAAATAAGTAGTTTTCACTGCTGATGTAGCGATCTCTAATTATTTATTATTTTTGTGCGGCCCGGTAATAAATGACCGGTGTTTGAGGACAACTGATTTAAATTATTAGTGACGGATATTGTTTGTAAGTGTGTGAAAAATATTTAAAGGGGCAGCACAGAGACATAGCAGTTTATACTTACTGTCTGGCTTTGTGAACGGAAAGATGTAGATTTAATTCCAATTTGCTTTCCAATTTTGTACACTTTTAGGATACCCCACCTACCAAAAATATGACCACAGATGATTTGGGTATTTTAAATTTCTCCTACATCTGAGTGAGTAAAATGTTGTGTCTGTTGAGGGTGCTGTAGCCTAGTGGTTAAGGTACTGGTTCAGTAATCAGAAGGTTGCCGGTTCAAGCCCACCACTGCCAGAGCAAGGCACTTTACCCTCAGTTGCTTAGATTGTATACTGTCACAACTGTAAGACGCTTTGAATAAAAGGGTCCACTAAATGCCGAAAATGTAAATGTAATGTCCAGTGGAGGATCCACGCTGACTTACCCTAATCAGAATATAAATAATGTCCTGAGAGGGAATAACTAAATAAAGATGGTGGGTCTGGCGGCACCCGGAAACACTAGGCACAAAGCTGAACATTCCCACAGACATACTTCAAAGACTTCTAAGAAGCCTTCTAAGGTCAGTGGCTGTTGTTATAGCTGAAAAGATAACACATTTCAATACCATTTGTTTTTGGGATGTCCAACAAGTTTATGGTCAGGTGTCCAAATAATTTTGGCCATATGTTGCATACACAGATAAAAAAATTACCTTGATTCTCTGGGTTGTCTGAATGTCACACAATTTGTTTGATTACTGTCTCTGTCTGTGTGTATTCTGGTCCAGGGTGTATTTCCATGCACCCAAGCTCTAGACCCAGCTTAACCCTGATTACAATAAAGCTGGAAATTAGGATGAATAAACAAATAAATCATGTTTATGAAAAGTACTAGTCAGGCCTCTGTTTTAAATTACAATTTTAAAGCTTGACTTTGTTCTATAATTTAGCGAACCAACCTTAAAATATTGTTATTTTTGTTTAATTGGACTTAATTAAATGATTGTCTAAATTAAGAGCTTTTGTTTTAAATTATACAGCTCAGCTCTGAAAAAAGCGAACACAAACCCCACAAACATAAAATCTAGTTCACATAAAAGGCTTGCAGTGAGCCCAGTATGACCCTGATGAGGAAAACTCAAACCCCCTTTGGGGAAGAGTAATAAAGTTTGAATGAGGGAAGTCGAAGCTGGCAGTACAAGCACACTTAATATGCAGCAGCCTGGTAACGAACTCAGCTGTACTGAGTCGTACAGAGAAATGCAACATAAACTGATTGCCAGTTACATAACAATAAATTCATAACTCACAAAGCAGAGGGTTTAGCCTTGAAACATGCAAGCCGCCGAGCTGCTGCTACGTCTAAAAAGAGAACAGATTTTTGTATTGACTTTGTACTTTATATATACAGTATTATTCTGAATACTGATTAAAGAAAGTGCTGTTGATGAAGATAATCCTTTAGCTTTGCTTTAAGCTTTGTTTTAAGAACATGATCATAAAATAAAGCAATAAGCCACGAGAGACCGTGCGTTACTGCGATTTTATCATGGGGAAGGTTGTTTTGGCACGACGCGAAGTGCCTAAAACGTCTTTCCCCGTGATAAAATCATAGCAGTAACGCACAACCTCGAGTGGATTATTGCTTTTATAAAACGGCGGTCAACATAAAATATAATAAAATACAACAATGTTCAATAAATAAATGTTTTTATTTACCAAAACACTTACAAAAAGCATTCTTCGCGTCCCCAGGTAGTTCGTTAACAGTGTTGCTAGGCAACATGAGGGCGAACATAACATTCACTTTTTCTTTTCAGTGGCGTATTAATATGGAATGATGTGAGGTGCTCATAGGTGTGCGTTTATTGGGGATTTTACAACGGCTTCGAACGGGGCTCAGCCAATCAGATTTTAGGACCGGAACTATCAGTTTTATAATACAGTTGTGCTCATGCATATGAATTGTACTTAAGACCGGGATTTACTACAGTATATTATTAATCTGCTATTTGCTTAAAATTTTTTGTTTAATTGGGCACAACGGTAAAACATGCACACCAGCGCTCACATCTCAGCTCAGGCGGCATGGTGGCTCAGTGGGTGGCACTGTCGCCTCACAGCAAGAAGGTCCTGGGTTTGATCCCCAGGTGGGGCGGTCCGGGTCCTTTCTGCGTGGGTTTACTCTGGGTGCTCCGGTTTCCTCCCACAGTCCAAAGACATGCAAGTGAGGTGAATTGTAGATACTAAATTGTCCATGACTGTGTTTGATATAACCTTGTGAACTGATGAACTTTGTGTAATGAGTAACTATCGTTTCTGTCATGAATGTAACTAAAGTGTAAAACATGATGTTAAAATCCTAATAAGCGGTGAAGAACGCTAGCGCACCAGGGTTGGGGTTTCAAATACATCGTATTGAATCTCAGCTCTGCCTTCTGACTGGGTTGGGCAGCTGCATGAACAACAATTGGCTGTTGTTCAGGGTTAGGGGTAAAAGTCGGATCATAGGTCCTCATAACTGGTGCAACTGCGGCCCCTGCTGGCTGACTGATGGCGCCTGCACAGGGCTGAGGAATAATGCTGATGGGGGTGTGGCCCTCCGTACACAGTGCCCGTCGGTGTATGAACTCCACTCGTGCAGGTGAAAAATGCAGTCTGTACTGTCTGTACGTGCCAGAGGGGGTGTATGTCAATTGAGAGGCGTCCTCAGTCAGTGGTGAAGGGTCGAATCAGTATAGAGGACGCATTCAGGGTGATTGGACACGACTAGATTAGGGGAGAAAATTGGGGGAAAAAAGTGGAGAAAATTTATATAATTTTTTTTTTATATAAAAATAAAATCCTAATAAACAAACAAACAATCTCAGCTCTGCTACTGGGTGCCTACATGGACAGTAATCGGCTCGTCCGAGTGTATTCCTCATACCTGCTGCAGTTACGACTTTTGCTGGCTGTTTGATGGCACCTGCAGTGAGACGGGGAAGAATGGCGATCGGTGCGTCACTCTCCATGCATGATACAGATCTCCGTAAGAACTTGCTGCATGCAGGTGAAAGGAAGCAGTCGGCTACCGCACACGTGTCGGAGGGGGAGTGTGTAGTCACAGCTCTCCTCGGTCAGCAGCAGTCGAGGAAGCGAAATGCAATTGGGTAGTTGGATGCAACTAAATCGGGAGGAAAATTAGGAATACATTTTTCATGTGTTTCTGGAAGACGGCTAAACAATAACATAAATAAAAAATGACCAGATGACAACTACAAACAATTTATTCAAGGTGTACTGGTCAATAGTTCATTGCAAGTGTTGTAAAAATATCTAAAGAACACAATGAAAGACAAACCACTACTTAAACAGCACCCAATTGTGTATGATTACCAAGGTTCCACTGTATTTTGAGGGAAAAGACCAATCAAGCAAAATGTACAAGCAAACACATAGCATGGTTGTGCAGGTACTAAACACAATGGCTATCCTGTTATGCATTTATTTTGGTGGTGATGCAAACGGTTGTTATGAGTTTGGAAATCGGGCTCTGATTTTTCTCAGTGTGGGAGTCCATTCTGCTGTGTGAGGAATGGCAACCTGCTAAATGTCAAATGCCCTTCTGTTCCAAAGCAGACTTCATCATGCCAAGCTCCCCATCCAGGAAAAAAGCCAACAGAAAAGATCACCTTTATAAACTGAACAGTGCTGTAACACAATTACATAGTCATGAGTGTAACCAGTAGTGTTACATAAGTACTGTAACTGAAAATCAGCTTCCATTCCTGAATGCAAATGTATTTATTTATTAGGATTTTAGCGTCATGTTTTACACACTTTGGTTACATTAATGACAGGACAGGTAGTTACTCATTACACAAGATTCATCAGTTCAAACACAGTCATGGACAATTCAGTATCTCCAATTTACCTCACTTGCATGTCTTTGGACTGTGGGAGAAAACCGGAGCTTCCGGAGGAAACCCACACAGACACAGGGAGAACATGCAAACTCCACACAGAAAGGACCCAAACCACTCCACCTGTGAATCGAACCCAGGACTTTCTTGCCGTGAGGCGACAGTATACCCACTGAGCCACCCGTCTGAATGCAGATGAGTAGTTTGTTTATTTGTTTATTGGGATTTTTAACGCCATGTTTTACACTTTGGTTACATACATGACAGAACAGGTAGTTACTGGTTACACAAGATTCATCAATTCACAAGTTTAATGTCAAACACAGTCATGGATAGTTTTGTATCTCCAATTCACCACACCTGCATGTCTTAGGACTGTGGGAGGAAACCAGAGCTCCTGGAGGAAACCCACGCAGACACTGGGATGTTCTGCAAACTCCACACAGAAAGGACCTGGACCGCCCCACCTGGGAATCAAACCCAGGACCTACTTGCTGTGAGGCAACAGTGCTACCCACCGAGCCACTGTGCCACTCGCCTGAATGCAGATGAGTAGGAACTGATAAGATGGATTTAAACAGATTTGGTTTGACAAGTGTAATCATGATGTAAATCATGAGCTATGGCCTGATCTCAGAAGAACTGAACCCCTGTAGAAGATTTTAATCGATATGTTAAAGCTCTTATCACCATCATCAAAACACCAACTGAAGCAATGAGTTTTAAAAGAAGTGTTTGTCAATCCAGTACAGTTCCAGACTCTATAGAATCTATGCCAAGCATAGCCTAGAGGTGGCCAAAACTTTACCAAGACACTTCATTGTGCTGTGATAAAGTATTTGCCCCTGTCCTAATTTTTTCTGTTGTTGTATATTCATCACACATCTGTTTAAGATCATCAAACCATGTATTATTGGACAAAGACAAACACATTAAAAATGCTTATTTCATTTATTGAAGAAAAAATGCAGTTCAGCACCAACTGGCCCAATGTGAAAATTTGCCCATTAGCTACTAAAACAACCAGTTTAGAAAAATCTGTTCTTGACATCAGACACAAACCCTTCAGCACTAATTCTAGACATTGTGCAAATGATGCATCAGATTAGTACCTGGAAATGAACAGGCATATGTAAAATTTATTTATTAGGGTTTTAACGTCATGTTTTACACTTTGGTTACATTCATGACAGAAACGGTAGTTACTCATTACACAAGATTCATCAGTTCACAAGTTTAATTTCCAAACACAGTCATGGACAATTTTGTATTTACAATTCGCCTCACTTGTATGTCTTTGGACTGTGGGAGGAAACCGATGTAGACATGGGGAGAACATACAAACTCCACACAGAATCCCCACCTGGGGATCGAACCCAGGGCCTTCTTGCTGTGAGGTGACAGTGCTACCCACTGGGCCAACATGACGCCCGGCATACGTAAAATGATTTTTAGGTTTGATGAATCCCACTGCTCTGTATTTCGCACCCTTGTGTGTAAATGCTCTGTACTGCATAATACTAGAGAAGTCATGAAAAACACATGTAATATTGTGCTCAGTTAAAAGATGCAATTCTCTGTAGTCCTGACTGGTAAATCAGCTTGTAAATTGTGCTGGTTTTATTAAAAAAATGCCTGTTTTACTCATGCAGTCCCATAATAAATCTAGAAATATGTGTAGAAATAAAACCTGTAGGGTTCGGGTTCTACTCGGGTTTCAGCTCAGACTAAGCAAAAACAATCACAAGGACAAATTGTATTAAAAACATGTTTAATTAAGTAAAGAATACAGTCAAGAACATGATAAGGTGCTACGGTATGATTTTCCAAGGCATTTAGTGAAAAGAAAAGGCTTAAGGAACCAGAATCAAGGTGGAAAAAAAAATCACATGAAACATTTGGCTCAAATTCTCATAAAATAAACATAAAATGGTAAAATGGTAGTCTGCTACCTGCAGTCCCGTTGTACTTATATTTATGGAGACTAGCGGCCATAGATACAACTTTTATGGCTCCAACTGGCTTCGAAGTGTTCTTTCATGTATTAAAGCACAAATATTGTAGTACATATGAATAAATGCTCAAAAAAACTCCATTGCACAGTCCTACTCCATTGCCTGCTCACCAGCGCCCGCCAAAATAAACATAAAGTGAACATAAAAATACAATGTAAAGACTATAAGTCACCTAACAAAGTGTGTTATTTGTTATTTGTAAGTGTTTAAGTGTCCTTCTGATATTCCTCCCATCTCTCAATTGCACTTTAATGTTATTAAATGGACCCCAAACATAAGGACAAATGTGATTCTGTGATTGCAGACGCCAGAATACGATACATGATTAGAGTAAATGTTTTTTCAAAGCTGTAATATAATATATTATAATATAATATAATATAATTAATATAATATAATATAATTAATATAATATAATATAAGACTCAGGTAAAAAAAAAGGGCATTGAATTATTTGCTGAACGAATGTTTATTTTTAGCTTTTTTTTTTTCCCTGTTTCTCCCACTTTAGCGCATACAATTTCTGCCCGTCAATCATCCTCTCACTGATGCTGGTCCCTGCTCCTGATTGGGGAGGACGAGGCTGCACCACGCCCCCTCCGACACGTGCACAGCAATCGAACATCTTATCACCTACACTTGACGAGAAAAGTACAGCGCTCTACCGCACTCCTTTCCCATCTCCGTGCAGGCGCCACCAACCAGCCAGCAGAGGTCGTAATCGCACTAGTCTGACAGAGAGACACCATCCGGCTTAATCCTGCCCCTATCTGAACAACAGGCCAATCGTTGTTCATGTGGCCGCTCAGCCTCAGCCGGCAGGCAGAGCAGAGATTCGATACGATGTATTCGAGATCTCTGGTGAACAGCGTGTGTTTTTACCGCTGTGCCACCTGAGCGGCTCATATTTGGCTTTTAAGATATTCTCAGTTCTGACACAAAGCTTAAAAAGACACAGAGCTAAATCAGTACAAGCTCTCAGCCTAAACACAGACCATCAATATACCTTAGCTTCTTTTTTAGTAGTCTACGTGTCATGTGCTAAGTGATCAAAGATCCTGATCACGAAAGATAAAACCAGTGCTAAAACAAGTAGGGGATCTGTAATGGTTTCTGATGATCCACTGACTGAACTAGTCTGTATAAGTCCCAGTCTTAACCATCATGTCTTTCAGTAGTTTCCATGGAGATTGCCTCTTCTCACCTCGTAGAGTAGGAAGAGTGTAATGGGCACAGAGGCAGAGAATGAAATCAACAAGCGACAGGCTTTAATGCTGTTTATCTAGCCTTATGCTTTCCATCTGCTTATTAGAATTATTAAATGATGCAGACATAACAGAATGAAGGCATTCCCAGGTGAAATCGGCTGGTTCAAATACCGAGAGCCTAGACTGGAGTATGAAGGATTGAGAGGGGGACGGTTCTGGTTTAGAACCCTCTTATTTCTAAAAGGCAACTGTGCAATCTATAAAAGCCACGAGTGCAATGAAAGGATTGGAATGCAGGAGATAAACTACCTACAATTGGCACCTTGAGATATTGTGACCTCTGAATCGTCAGTCCACTGTTTTTTTTAGCAGCCTTCAGAGGGAAATGAAATGCCACTTATACAACTGAGATTTTTTTCAACATATCAGGAATCAAATTTCTCAAATTTTCACCAGACCCAAAACCCTTATATAAGAACCCAAAATCTTAGCAGGCTACCAAAAACCCACATTCAAGAGAGCAGTTTTATCAGATCTTCGTCCACGCCCTTTTCACTCAGCTGCTCCAGACTATGGTAGCGATGGATGATCTCATCAGCCGTCACCACCACCACTCGGACTCCATGAGCATCCTTGCCCATTTGGAGTCCAATTGCTGAGCTCACCACCATGTCCAGCCCAGTGTGGCCTCCCCCTGCATTCTGGTGGTAGTGGCCGGAGAACACTGCTTTCACACCTGAAACAGATTTCAACATGACACACATGAACTCATTTTGATCCCCTCATTTCTTTTAGATTTTAAATGTCACAATCAATGTTTTACTTTATTGTTTATTAGGATTTTAACATCATGTTTTACACTCTTTGGTTACACATGACAGGAACGGTAGTTACTCATTACACAAGGTTCATCAGTTCACAAGGTTATATCGAACACATATTTTGTATCTCCAATTCACCTAACTGCATGTCTTAGGACTGTGGGATGAAACCAAAGCACCCGGAAGAAACCCATATGGACACGGGGAGAACATGCAAACTCCACACAGAAAAGACCCGGACCGCCCCACCTGGGGATCAAACCCAGGACCTTCTTGCTCTGAGACGACAGTGCTACCCACTTATGCCAAGTTCACACTACACGACTTTCCAAGTCGTCAGGTCGCTGTACAGTTCACACTATACGACTGAATCTCCTGCACTCGGGAGTCTTTCAGTCGGTGTATATTTCACACTACACGACTGATCGGCGATAGGGGGTTTCACACTACACGATCCATCACCAACTGGAATCGCAGACGAGCTTCTCTGGTCTCCCTTTTTTTCTTTTTTTTTTTTACAAAAACACGTGAGAAGTGACGAGAAGTTTAATGATACCACGTCCAAAAAAATGAACGTCAACAAGTAGCGAGAGATCAAAGTGTTTGTTCGCTGATGTGCAGCGTAATATCAAGGAGGAAAAATAAATGAATCTGAGTGGATTTGGCAACACAAACAGTATATGGCTTGTTTTGTAGTAAGTTTTGCAATGCAGCGTGGGTATTATGTTTTGTAGAGGACGATCAAATCAGAAATACTGTAAAAAACGTGTGTGTGCCGGTGTATCCTGATATAAACTATATTAATTAAGCCCCTGACCCCTGTCCTCTCCTGCATTTCCCCTCACGCTGTATCCTGTGTTCTCATTGGCTGTTCGACATTGTCACTCATTCCCAGTTGCCCGTCTGAGATCAGATATCTGGCGTGCTAGAAAACTCAATCCAGTTGCCGAGCGCTCGGCGAGCCGGTCGGGTCGAGTTGTTGGATAGTTCACACTTAGCGACTGAGAGCCGAGTTTTGATCGCCGAGCAAACGCCGAGTTGCTCCCGACCCGGAAAATCAATCGCCGACCAGTCGCCGAGCGAAAATCAGGGCAAAAATCGTGTAGTGTGAACTAGGCATTAGCCACCGTGCCGCCTTTACGATCAATGCAGCCCCACTTTTATGAGACACTTAAAATTGTAAGCAAATGATTTAAAGATGAAGGTCATCTGTACAGTTGAAAAGTTAAAGAACACTGAACCAATGGCTCTAGGAACGATTTTAAAATCCAGCCATGTTCAAGCAGGTGATTGTTAGTGTTACACCATATTTTTCCAGTAGAAACCCATGTGACCAGTGTCTATTTTCACCATGAATTTAAAGCAAATTAAAATTATTTCTCATGAGGGGGCCCTGCGATGGACTGGCGTCCTGTCCAGGGTGTGTTACTGCATTGCACCTGGTCATTCCAGGGAAACCGGACCCACTGAGACTTTGACCAGAATATGGTGGTAAAAACATGACACAAAATAAAATCGAACAACTGAACTATTAGCTATCAAAATATCACAATCTTTTTGCATTAGTATAAAGTCTGACTGCATGTTCACCTCTGATGATGTGAATATTTTGCATCATGCTCCAGTATGAGGTTAAACTCTGCTTATCATAGTGTGTTATAATAACTACACTAATGCTGTCAAACTTTTAAGAATCTGACTACATCTGTATTCTTTGATTAGAGTATTAGCTGACACTTGGTAGAATGAATAGAACGCTTTTGTCATATATACATTTACACATGTACACCGGTCAGCCATAACATTAAAACCACCTCCTTGTTTCTACAAACATTTATCAGCTGTCTATTTTATCAGCTTCACTTACCATATAGAAGCACTTTGTAGTTTTACAATTACTGTGTTTCTTTGCATACTTTGTTATCCCCCTTTCATGCTGTTCTTCAATGGTCAGGACTCTCCCAGGACCACTACAGAGCAGGTATTATTTGGGTGGTGGGTCATTCTCAGCACTGCAGTGACACTGACATGGTGGTGGTGTGTTAGTGTGTGTTGTGCTGGTATGAGTGGATCAGACACAGCAGCGCTGATGGAGTTTTTAAACACCTCACTGTCACTGCTGGACTGAGAATAGTCCACCAACCAAAAATATCCAGCCATCAGCGCCCTGTGGGCAGCGTCCTGTGATCACTGATTAAGGTCTAGAAGATGACCAACTCAAACAGCAGCAATAGATGAGCGATCGTCTCTGACTTTACATCTACAAGGTGGATAAACTAGGTAGGAGTGTCTAATAGAGTGGACAGTGAGTGGACATGGTATTTAAAAACTCCAGCAGCGCTGCTGTGTCTGATCCTCTCATACCAGCACAACACACACTAACACACCACCACCATGTCAGTGACACTGCAGTGCTGAGAATGATCCACCACCTAAATAATACCTGCTCTGTGGTGGTCCTGTGGGGGTCCTGACCATTGAAGAACAGGGTGAAAGGGGGCTAACAAAGCATGCAGAGATAAAAATAGCCAAAAATAGCATGAGATAAACACAAAATGAGTAAACAATATAATATACAAAATGCAGTTTTTAAATGATCATTTTATCAATGAACTGAAAAGGACCCATTTACCAAATTTAATTGTTAATTACACCCAGGCTTAACTCCTGCCAGCGCTGTTGAATGTAAACAATGCTTAAATAGAAGCTTTTCAGCAATGTGAAGTAGACTTCAGGGCATAAACAAGCAGCACACTATGCTGCAATAAAAAGAGACGAGAAAGAAACTATTTCAATATATCATCCTGGAAAGAATCTGGAACTCAATCAACCCCAGTAGAAACTATTATCTTTAACTGGAGAAAACGTGGAACAACAGTGCATCCCCACCTGTCAAAAAGAGGGCTGTGAGATCCCAAAATGGTACTTCAGGCATGTAAATTAGAATGACGGTTAGTTAGATGTAATGTACAGTGGGGCCAAAAAGTATTTAGTCAGCCACTGATTGTGCAGGTTCTCCTACTTAGAAAGATGAGAGAGGTCTGTAATTTTCATCATAGCTACACTTCAACTATGAGAGACAAAATGAGAAAAAATATCCAGGAAATCCCATTGTAGGATTTTTAAAGAATTTATTTGTAAATTATGGTGGAAAATAAGTATTTGGTCAATAACAAAAGTTCAACTCAATACTTTGTAACATAACCTTTGTTGGCAATGACAGAGGTGAAACGTTTCCTGTAAGTCTTCACCAGGTTTGCACACACTGTAGCTGGTATTTTGGCCCATTCCTCCATGCAGATCTCCTCTAGAGCAGTGATGTTTTGGGGCTGTCGCTGGGCAACACGGACTCCACAAATTTTCTATGGGGTTGAGGTCTGGAGACTGGCTAGGCCACTCCAGGACCTTGAAATGCTTTTTACGGAGCCACTCCTTCGTTGCCCGAGCGGTGTGTTTGGGATCATTGTCATGCTGGAAGACCCAGCCACGTTCCATCTTCAATGCTCTCACTGATGGAAGGAGGTTTTGGCTTAAAATCTTACGATACAAGACCCCGTTCATTCTTCAATTAACACGGATCAGTCGTCCTGTCCCCTTTGCAGAAAAACAGCCCCAAAGCATGATGTTTCCACCCCCATGCTTCACAGTAGGTATGGTGTTCTGGGGATGCAACTCAGCATTCTTCTTCCTCCAAACACAACGAGTTGAGTTTTTACCAAAAAGTTCCATTTTGGTTTCATCTGACCACATGATATTCTCCCAATCCTCTTCTGGATCATCCATATGCTCTCTGGCAAACTTCAGACGGGCCTGGACATGTACTGGCTTAAGCAGGGGGACACGCCTGGCACTGCAGGATTTGAGTCCCTCTCGACGTAATGTGTTACTGATGGTAGCCTTTGTTACTTTGGTCCCAGCTCTCTGCAGGTCATTCATCAGGTCCCTCCATGTAGTTCTGGGATTTTTGCTCACCGTTCTCATGATCATTTTGACCCCACGGGATGAGATCTTGCGTGGGGCCCCAGATCGAGGGAGATTATCAATGGTCTTGTATGTCTTCCATTTTCTTACAATTGCTCCCACAGTTGATTTATTCACACCAACCTGCTTGCCTATTGTAGATTCACTCTTCCCAGCCTGGTGCAGGTCTACAATTTTCTTCCTGGTGTGCTTCGACAGCTCTTTGGTCTTGGCCATGGTTGAGTTTGGAGTCTGACTGTTTGAGGCTGTGGACAGGTGTCTTTTATACAGATAACGAGGTCAAACAGGTGCCATTAATACAGGTAACGAGTGGAGGACAGAAGAGCTTCTTAAAGAAGAAGTTACAGGTCTGTGAGAGCCAGAAATCTTGCTTGTTTGTTATTGACCAAATACTTATTTTCCACCATAATTTACGAATAAATTCTTTAAAAATCCTACAATGGGATTTCCTGGATTTTTTTTCTCATTTTGTCTCTCATAGTTGAAGTGTACCTATGATGAAAATTACAGACCTCTCTCATCTTTCTAAGTAGGAGAACTTGCACAATCAGTGGCTGACTAAATACTTTTTGGCCCCACTGTATATATAAAATATGATAGATTTCGATGCTCGGTTGGGGGCAGCACAGTGGCTAGCACAAGTGGGTAGCACTGTCGCCTCAAAGCAAGAAGGTCCTGGGTTTGATCCCCAGGTGGGGCAGTCCGGGTCCTTTCTGTGTGGAGTTTGCATGTTCTCCCCGTGTCCACAGACCCCGTTCTCCCACAGTCCAAAGACGTGCAAGTGAGGTGAATTGGAGACACTAAACTGTCCATGACTGTGTTTGATATAACCTTGTGAACTGATGAACGTTGTGTAGTGAGTAACTACCATTCCTGTCATGAATGTAACCAAAGTGTAAAACATGACGTTAAAATCCTAATAAACAAACAAACTATGCTCGGCTGGCACAGCAGTAAATAATGCTAGTCAACTGTTGCTGGGATCCAGGGTTTGAATCCCCAGCAGTGCTACCAGGCAACCGGGCGTCTACATACAGACGTGATGAGCTATGTCCGTAAGATGGGGCAGGTTGGAGCAGGGTTTGTGCGTAGGGTGATGCCCAAGGCATTGTGATGGATTAGCATCCTATCCAGGGTGTGTAATTGCATTGTACTCCGAAACCAGAGAAACTGTGACCCTGACCAGCATAAAGCCATCGTAACAACAAAATGAAATGCTACATTATCATTTCAACCTGCTGATATACTGCTGAGATACTGACAATGTTGACAATCTGCCCAGTTTCACTCAGTCATGTGTTTGGTGGACACCTTGTCCTTGTCCTATAATACAGTCCATTAATTACCGGGCCGCACAGAAAGAATAAATAATTAGAGTTTAATTAATTAAATTTCCAACTTTTCAGGTGTTATATTTATTCTATTTTAAATCCTCCTGTCCCCACCGGTCCGTGAAATGATATCTTATATGAAACTGGTCTGTGCTGCAAAAAAGGCTGGGGACCGCTGCTCTAATACATCAAAAACAGCCCAGGTTAAGCGCAAGTCTGCTAATTAATTACCACTGACATGAATATTAAACAGCACAGCCAGTTAACACATGAACAAAGTGATTCAATGACCTCAATAATAAAGCTGAGTAACAGATTTCCTGTCAGAACGACCACCTCAGTGCTGCTGGCTCTCAGAGAAGCGAGGATAAAAACTTCAAAGGAATCTGGCCAGTGGAGACCTCTGGAGAAATCTATTCAGTGTGTTGATCTACATAATCATGGGGAACGTTTTCATCTCGCCTCTTCCCTGCAGCAGCCAACACAGCTCTACTGTTAAAAAATTCAGAGCGCCGGACTGACTGCCCGGTGCCCACAGTTGGCCGAGCACAGAATGTGTGGCACAAATGAGCTCTCACTATTTTGAGGGAATGCAGGCTGACAAAATGATTGATGGCAAAATTATCTAGTGCTTTGCAACGACACCCACAAATAGTAATTGATGTGTTATGGTATACAGAAGGTATACATCAGCACAGATGACAGCAGCAATAAAAAATCAGGAAGAATCTTCATCATAGAATAGTTTAAATGCCATGATGAGTGATGGTGTTACACAACTAAACAAAACAAAAAAGAAACAACACGATTTAAAACTGAGTGCAGAGTATATTACACATACAGTGTTACACTGACCTCTGATTAATCTGCTATCTTACTCTCTTTTACACACTCACACACACACACACACTGAGGCTGGGGGTTGAACAATAGTACACATGGACACTATTACTCATAAATTCAAATCTCAACTCTCAACTGACTATACAGACGATGATTGGCTCATCCGAGGGTGAAAATGCTGAAGGGGATTCCTCATAACTGCTGCAATTATGACTTCTGCTGGCTGTTCGATTATGTGTGCCTGCAGAGAGATGGGGGATAGTGGAGATCAGTGCATGACTCTCCTTGAGCAATACAGATTACCATATGAACACACCTAGTACAGATAACAAGAGGAAGCCGGCTACTACACGTGCTGAAGGGGCGTGTGATGTTCACAGCATTTTCTGGTCAGAAGTGGAGGTCAGGAGAAGTAGAGGAGGCGAAATGTGATCAGGTAAATGGATACGACTAGATTGGGGGCAAAATTGGGGAAAGATGCTAAACAAAATTTCACATATTTTACATATCACTATTGTACCTTTTAAGGTGAGGAGGGATATTGAATATTTCCAATTGCAACTGTACACCAAAAGTAGTAGCAGGGAGTAGACTGGCCCTGAAGACTGGGTTGTAGGCACAGCTTTCTGTCCACCCTATCAATCATGTGATGCCAGCCAATCCTGGGCATTTGTAACTCTTCTCTTTTAGACATGTTGATTCGCCAATGACATTTCATGAGCTGCAGTTCATAAAAACTGGCTGGCTGGACATATCTCGGAGGAAGCATTTGCTAGCCTCAACCTCCTGGATTATCCTGCCACAACCCTTTGTTAAACTCAGGTATTTTATGCTAAACATTGGTTTCAATGCCAATATTAGTTTTAAATTAGGTTATGTTGAGCTTAATCGAGCCTAGTGTGGCCCTCCATACACGATACATGAGAACCTAACACTGCCAAGTGATAAGAAGCCGCAGAACAGACACGGGTTGGAGGGGGCGTGTAGTGATTCGGCTTTTCTTGATCAGATGAATGCATCCTCTTCATATTTGTGTTAAGCATAAAACACCCTTAATTATGATCCAGGAACGACTTTAATGACTTTATTAGCCTATAAAGGTGAGTTTAAGCCTATAAATGTCGTTCAAGAGCTCTTTATTGTCTTCCTGGTTATAAACCAGCAATTCATGGCATTACAAACCTGGCTGTTAAGGTGCATGTACAGCAGACGAATGTTAAATCAAGACTTTGCTAAATTACAACACAGATTATGTCAGCAAATTTAAAGCCGGACCGAATCTAATTTACACAACGCTTTGATAAATGAAGCTGGGAAAGACTGATAATTATGCAGTGTTATATGACTGCAGAGACGCTCTTACTTCAAAATTACACAACAGTGGCAATACTGCAGAAATAACACCAAATGAGATTAAAAAAAATAATAAATAATAAATGTAAAATTGGGATAAATGATAAAATTACCATTTTTTTCAAGACAAACAAGTTGAATTATTTAGAATTTAAATTAATCTCTAAAGAGAGGTTATGATTAGGGCTGGCACTGATCGGATACTCTGTATTGGTATCTTTCTGATATTGGCCCAAATCACTGGATCAGATATCAGAAGGAAAAAAACGTGTAATCCGATCCAATACTGTTGCTTAATGTAAATAACACTTAATGTAAATAACTGTTAATGTTTGTTTATTGTTTATTTATTAGGATTTTAACGTCATGTTTTACACACTTTTTGTTACATTCATGACAGAAACGGTAGTTACTTGTTACACAAGGTTCATCAATTCACACAAGGTTATATCAAACACAGTCCTGGATAATTTAGCGTCTCCAATTCACCTCACTTGCATGTCTTTGGACTGTGGGAGGAAACCGGAGCACCCGGAGTAAACCCACGCAGACATGGAAAGAACATGCAAACTCCACACATGGAAAGGACCCAGACCACCCGACCTGGGGATCGAACCCAGGACCTTCTTGCTGTGAGGCGACAGTGCTACCCACTTAGCCCCCGTGCCGCCCACAGTTAATGTAAATAAGGCCATTGTTTGTGTGTAAAGCAAATAACACATGAAGATACATGAAGATAACACATGAAGATCTCTCACATCCCCCTCCCACCTCCCTCTCGAGGTAAAAAACTGCAAGTCGAGACTGCTGTGCCAACAATGTTGCTTCTACTAGATGGGATGGGACCCTGGCATGTTTGCACCAAAAATGTCCAGAACTTACAATGGACTTTATCACAGACTGGACTGAATAATTAAGAACTCCAATAATTTTTGTGCTATTATAACTTTCAGTTAAATTTAATTTTGTGTATGTATGATTTGTGTAAATTCTTTTTATTTAAAGTATCCTTCAGGCCACCCAAGAAGGATGGGGGTCCCTGCTGAGTCTGGTTCCTCTCAAGGTTTCTTCCTGTAATTTTAAGGGAGTTTTTCCTTGCCACTGTTGCCATCGGCTTGCTCATCAGGGGTTTTTGGTCTGTTGGTCCTGGATTCTGTAGAGTTGCTGTGAAACAATGTCCATTGTAAAAAGCGCTATATAAATAAATTTGACTTGACTTAACATCCTCAACGATTAATCCATTAGTGTTATGAAATAAAACAAACTACACCATTTCCCGTTTAGCCACAGACGTCCTCTTCAAAATCCAGCAGGGTTTAATAATCTAAAAACATGACAGAACTAATTGGTCCACCGCGTTTGATTGACATCCACATCTTCCAATTGTAGACACTTTGGACGACATGCCGCAAAGCGAGATGTGTCACGTGAACAACAGCTCAAATGTAAGTGAAACCAAAAATGCTGCTAAATGTTTTGCATAAGTGTGATGATGTAGGTTCTGTATTTATTCCTTTAGAATATTTGTTTCACAGTTCTGAGCATTGTTATTTAGATAGATAGTTTAACCATGGTGCATTGAGACATGTATTATTACTGCTTAGTTGTTTGAGAGGAGAAATGACGGTATCGGATTGGTATCGGCAGATACTCAATTTGCAGTATCGGTATCGGACATAAAAAAGTGGTATCGAGCCAGCCCTACTTATGATTAAGCTCATGGAATAAAAATAAACAGAAACATGGATAAATAAATAAAGGATTTAGATCAGGATCAGAATCAAAGCACTACTTACACAAGGCTTTCTAGGATTTTTGTATATTGCTGGCTCGAAATTATGTGGCACAGAAATAATGATCAATGCATCAAGCAGCAGCACTATTAGGCATGTTTCCGCTTACAGATCACAAGCTGCCCACTGGAAGTTAAAAATCAAAGACCACCATCCTGCAGGAACAACAACCAACTTTATACAGCTACTTGTATAAATATAAAACCTTTTTGAAATTACCTGCACTTCTGGTTGAAACAGGTTATTTTATAGATGAGGGTGTTGTTACATTTAAACGTTTGCACTATTCAGAAACTTTTCTCAAAAGCAACTTACAACTGAAGTGGCATAAAATCATGATGTGTGCCATGCAACTGAGAGTTAATGGCCTTGTTCAAGGACCCAACAGTGACAGAGTGGCAGCCTGACAGTTGTGTTATCCACAATCTTCCATGTACATTTATGGCATTTAGTAGACGCTTTTGTCCAAAGCGACTTACAATTGTAACCGAATAAAGTTCAAGTGAAGGCGAGAAGCAAGAAGGTCCTGGGTTCGATCCCCAGGTGGGGCGGTCCGGGTCCTTTCTGTGTGAAGTTTTCATGTTCTCCCCATGGTTTCCTCCCACAGTCCAAAGACATGCAAGTGAGGTGAATTGGAGATACAAAATTGTCCATGACTGTGTTTGACGTTAAACTTGTGAAGTGATGAATCATGTGTAACAAGTAACTACCATTTTTGTCATAAAAGTAACCAAAGTGTAAAACATGACATTAAAATCCTAATAAACAAACAAACAGTTCAAGTAATTGAGGGTTAAGGCCCTAAGTCCCGAAAGTGGCAACTAGTTTAGTGCCTAAATCACTGAGCTAATACTAAAGAACACTGCCGCAGACTACCCACAGGAGAGCAACTGCTGCAGTCTCTGGTCCCTATGTTTAAATTTTCGGCATTTGTGACATTTAGCAGATTCTTTTATCCAAAGCGACTTACATTTATGACTGAATACAGTTTGAGCAATTGAGGGTTAAGGGCCTTGCTCAGGGGCCCAACAGAGGGAACTTGGCAGCAGTGGGACTGCTGAGCTGCCCTATGTGGCCCCTATCCAACACCGAACATCTCAACCAAAACATATTACATTCGCACATCTTAAATTTGCCACATCACTTCTATGACAGCTATAATTTATGGGCCATATTTGGAAGAAAACAGGCACTGTAGACCAACACCAAACCTCAGCCCATCTGTGAAGCATGATGGAGGTACAACTAATAATAATGGATCACTTTGCTGTCTCAGGTTCCTGGACAGTTTGCCACCATTACTTATTTATTAGGATTTTAACGTCATGTTTTACACACTTTAGTTACATTCATGACAGGACAGGTAGTTACTCATTACACAAGATTCATCAGTTCAAGTTTAATATCAAACAGTAGTGCTGGGCGGTATGATGGTACATTCAGTATACCGTCTTTGATTCCTTATACCATATGGATTTTTCAAATACCGCCATACCGTGTACTTCAGGTCAGTTGCTAAACAAACATTTTAAGTAGGGCTGGCTCAATACCACTTTTTTATGTCTGATACCGATACTGCAAATTGCGTATCTGCCAATACCGATACCAATCCGATATCGTCATTTCTCCTGTCAAACAACTAAGCAGTAATAATACATGTCTCAATGCACCATGGTTAAACTATCTATCTAAATAACAATGCTCAGACTGTGAAACAAATATTCTAAAGGAATAAATACAGAAGCTACAACATCAAACTTATCTAGAACTGCTGTTTTTATTTTCACTTTTACACACAGAACATTTAGCAGCATTTTTGGCTTGTTTAACAAAAGTGTCTACAATTGGAAGATGTGGATGTCAATCAAACACGATGGACCAATTAGAATTGAGTTTGGTTGAGATTTTCCGTTAAAGTTCTGTCACGTTTTTAGCTTATTAAAAACCCTGCTGGATTTTGAAGAGGAAAACAGGAAACGGTTAGTTTTATTTCATAACACTAATGGATTCATTGTTGTCTCCAAGCTGGGACAAGATAGGTTCTTTATCTCAGGTGAGTGATTTATCATTTATAGAGCAATTTTTATCGTGTTTAAACAGTGTTTTTAGATGTGGCAGTAGTAGATGATTTTTTAAATGCTAAAAGTTTAAGTAGAGCAGTGTGTTTTAATTTCTGAATGGCTGTTGCAGAGGAGTTGTAGATCAGTGGCACATGTTAATGATGTCATCAAGCGTAAGTGGCAATAAACAGCACTCTGTTGGAACGTTTCTTTGTGTGTTATTTGTTTTACACACAAACAACGGCCTTATTTACATTAAGTGTTATTTACATTAAGTGTTATTTACATTAAGCAACAGTATCGGATCAGATTACACGTTATTTTTTTTCCGATATCCGATCCAGTGATTTGGGCCAATATCGGACCGATACTAATACAGAGTATCGGATCGGTGCCAGCTCTAGTTATAAGCAAACTGGTAGCATATATAAAGTTGCCCCCTTTTTTCACATTGGAGTTTGCAAACAAGTGGGGCCAAGCAAAGCTTATAGTACTCAAAACCTTCATTATATACATGTTGAAATGAAACTTTTTATATTCTATTTACTTATGACAGTAGAATAAGCCACAGACATATAAAAGTCCCAGTCAAGAAAAATAAAAAATAAAATAAAAAATATCGCGATATACCGTGAATCCATCAGAATCCTAAAAATTACACATTTTTGGTCAGACCGCCCCACCCTAAAATACAGTCATGGACAATTTAGTATCGCTAGTTCACCTTACTTGCACATCTTTGGACTGAGGGAGGAAACCCACGCAGACACGGGGAGAACATGCAAACTCCACACAGAAAGGACCTGGACCGCTCCACCTGGGAATCGAATCCAGGACCTTCTTGCTGTGAGGCAACAGTGCTACCCACCGAGCCACCGTTGCCACCGTTAGGAGAAAAATATAGCTTAATATACATCAGAGGGTGAAACAAGACAGAGACATAAAACAGGTGAGAGAGATAAGCAAAGAAATTGAGGTGTTAGTAACACTGCAGCTTTGCTTATGATTTTACAGCTTTTAGATGCTTTTTTCCATCCTGCTGTAGGAGCATTTTTGGCTGAAATACTACCACCTAGAGATCACTGTGCATTTTAGCTAAGAGCCCAAAGTTTGCCAAAAGCCCAAAAAACCAGAAGTAGCAGATTTTCATAAAAAAGTTCTAATAGATGAGAAAGTACAATGCTGGTTTCTGTTTAGCTCTCCTGAGATGCTTAATGTGGTGCCGATGACTATATTCACAGACGGTCGGCTTCCACGGATGCCTGCCAGACTTGGATATGTAAATTCTTGCTCCTGTCTTTAATCCAAACAAGTCAGAGACAATGTATTTCTTAGTTAGAGAGGGTGTATGTGTGCCCAATTGAGTGTGTGCCCCTGGGAATTCATCACCAACTATACTTGTATATAATTAGCATGACAAAAAAAAGAAGAAAATGATCTGCAGCAGCACACTGTGTATTCCACTCATGTATCACAGTGGTTTATTCCCATGAGTTCCTTTATGAAGCACTCAGTGAGGGACGGCCAGTGCATTGTGTGCAACGTTAACTAATAAGATTTCATTTAAATATACAAGAAAGCAGCATAACTGACCGAACTGAAATCACTCTCACAAGTCATACATCAGTAAAGTTAGTCCTCGATAAAGAAAGTCCAACAAAGTTAGCCCAGGCATCCAGCACTGTAGTGAGCCTATGGCATATACCAGGGGTGTCAAACTCATTTTCACCGACAGCCACATCTGCATTACGGTGGCCCTCAGAGGGCCGATTGTAACGTATCCTGCTGTGATTTTAGTCTTAAGACAATTTGTTGTGGCTAAATTCTGTGTTTGGTGTCAAAATGCCAAATTTATACTGTATATTTATAATGTATATCTACATTTATATTGTTCTCCTTTACCACAGACACGGCCTCATAACACAAGAGACGTACCGGTTTTTCTTCTTGAAGCACAAACTTGTGTTCACTTTCCCATCTTTCATTACATTACCTTCTTCTGCTTTAATTTTCTCTTCTTGTACATTTTGGGATTATTTGTAAATATTTCTCAACATCACTTGTTGAAAAGCCGCCTCAGTTAACAATGATGTGGAAACACTGCCATTTAGTGGCGGGATGCGGTCACTTTGCGGGTCACAAAATTGGCATGCATTGTAGGAAATGCAGTTTATGTACGATTTTACAGTGTATTTTAAGACAATAAAATAAAGTTTACATATTCAGCATATAATGCTACTTTTTCACTAGATTAGTCTACATTTACTAACAGCCAGTAAAATTCTGACTCTAAAGTGTGGATCCCGTACAGACACAAACTAACCTTACGTGCTGCCACCAAATTTGAAATTTTATCTCAGTTTGGAATTTTGCACTTATTTAAACAAATCTTGAAATTTGCAAGCTGAAAATGTAGAGGACACACTGTATATAAAAATATGGACAGAGCTCACTTACCCATGATTGTTTATGTCACTGATGTACACCGATCAGCCATAACATTAAAACCACCTCCTTGTTTCTACACACATCGTTCATTTTATCAGCTTCACTTACCATATAGAAGCACTTAGTTTTACAATTACTGACTGTAGTCCATCTGTTACTCTGCATGCTTTGTTAGCCCCCTTTCATGCTGTTCTTCAACTGTCAGGACTCTCACAGGACCACTACAGAGTAGGAATTATTTGGGTGGTGGATCATTCTCAGCACTGCAGTGACACTGACATGGTGGTGGTGTGTTAGTGTGTGTTGTGCTGGTATAAGTGGATAAGACACAGCAGCACTGATGGAGCAACACCTCACTGTTGCTGCTGGACTGAGAATAGTCCACCAACCAAAAATATCCAGCCAACAGCGCCCTGTGGTCAGCGTCCTATGACCTCTGATGAATGTCTAGTTACAGTCAGTAATTGAAGAACTTCAAAGTGCTTTTATATTTACATTTACATTTTTGGCATTTAGCAGACGCTTTTATCCAAAGCAATTGAGGGTTAAGGGCCTTGCTCAAGGGCCCAACAGTTGCATCTTGGCAGTGGTTAGGCTTGAACCGGCAACCTACTGATTACTAGTCCAGTATCTTAACCACTAGGCTACAACTGCCTTTTATATGGTAAGTGGAGCTGATAAAATGAACAGTAAGTGTAGAAACAAGGAGGTGGTTTTAATGTTATGCCTGATCAGTGTATATTTATATAATTAGTTATATAATAGTTTATATAATCTGGTAGTCCAATTTTTATTATATTTTTATTATAACAAATGCTTGTTTTTTAAAATGATTACTTAAGTCAAAGTAAGTCATCTTAACAACCTAAGACTACTAATGTAGTTAGTAAAAAAATTACAGCACTGGTGTGTGACCCATCACACTCATTACGTCTTTTGCAGAAAATGATGGAACTATCTGTAGTGTACTTAATGCGCCACTGTCAACTGCACAAGGGCACTCGTGAGAGTAGGAGAAGTTAACTGAAGCTGAGGCTGTGAGCAAAGCAATAATCACTTAGCAATGAAAACAACCACTAAATGTGGGATCATAGAATGTAAAAGAGTACTGTAAGATAGGGTACAGTGCAGTGAAAAGGGGGCATAAGACTCGAACCTGGGCTATTGAATTAGATCAGCACACCACCTGATCAAATAAAAAAAAAAAAAGCATTGTTGTTTTATTGTTACCTTTAAAGTGAACCTATCAGGTGGGGCAGCATGACAGCTGGGATTTTCCCTGAAGGGTTTGACATAGCCGTCCAGCTTTTTTAGATCTGGTCCAAACTCAGTTTAAAGAAAACGTTACGCCAGTCTGTGGTTCCTAAGCACCTCTGAATAAGGAGCCGGAAATCTTGCAGTGAGTCATAGTGACAACAATAGATGGAGCAGCATTTCACAGAGTTCAGAAGATACAGCACATCCAATTAGAGCAGCGCATTCACAAATATCTCACTGATCCAACAGGATGTTCAACTATAGAGGGCCTTTCTGCTGGCCGACCAATATATATAGAATCAGATTAAAAGAAATGACAGTGTTTGTTGAGAACACTGCTCTCCTCTTATAGCTATTTTTACAGCATACCTTTGAGCTCTGAAGTGTGTGTGTACTAGTACACAAAGCCCCACTATCATAATAAAAAAATACTTGGATGAAACTATGGGTACAGATTTCTTCATACGACCCAAGTCAAATTATTCTCCTTGTTAAGAATGGGAGATCATAAATGATGAAGTGCAACAACTGCACAGATAACATGGGCTCAAGCAATAAATGCCACAGTGTCTCTGTCTAACAGAAAACATTCAATCACAGTCAATCAGATGATAAACATCAGCTGTGTGTCGTTTCTAATGTCTGAATGTTGGATTGGCATAGTGGAAGTGGTCTTCTCTTAGATACAAAGGTGGAATTTTTTGTGAACTTCATGTTTATGTTCTTTGATCAATATCTTTAACACCCCCCCCCCCCCATGAAGTCAATAAAACAGTGTTAGTGCCTTAATAAATGAATATGGTAATTTCCACATTTCCACATACACATGGGTTGTGACCTAAACATACTTCTACACGTCATAATACAGCCATGCCAGTGCTGACCACATGACCCCATGGTTATTATAGAAAATACACCGACCAGGCATAACATTATGATCACTGACAGGTGAAGTGAGTAACACTGATTATCTCTTCATCACAGCACCTGTTAGTGGGTGGGGTATATTAGGCAGCAAATGAACATTTTATCCTCAAAGTAGATGGTAGAAGCAGGAAAAATGGGCAAGCGTAAGGATCTGAGCGAGTTTGACAAGGGCCAGATTGTTATGGCTAGACAACTGGGTCAGAGCATCTCCAAAACTGCAGCTCTTGTGGGGTGTTTCTGGTCTGCAGTGGTCAGTATCCATCCATCCATCCATCCATCCATCCATCCATCCATCCATCCATCCATCCATCCATCCATCCATCCAAGTGGTCCAAGGCCAGAACAGTGGTAAACCGGCGACAGGGTTATGGGCGGCCAAGGCTCATCGATGCACGTGGGGAGCGAAGGCTGGTCTGTGTGGTCCGAACCAACAGACGAGCTACTTTAGCTCAAATTGCTGAAGATGTGGGAAAACTAAACTACTCGCTGTGTTTGGGTTCACCATACGGTTTCACATTACTGTTACTCTATTTGTTTTATACTTCGGCCTGCTACAAGCTTGCCGCTTATTGGTTAAAATAATAATTTAAAAAAAGGAACACAATTTCAAAAATGTTGGGACCCATTTGAAACCTTTTACAGGTAATGCTTTATGGATACAATATAAAAGGAACATTATAAAAAGCTCAGACATTTATGAGAAAGAATGGGTCGACTTTCAGTTTAAATAGAAAAAGGGAAAAAATGCTTCACTTGGGCTATAGGGGTTAACCAAGTATTCCCTCATTAGCCACTCATAGTAGATTGCAGTCACTATGGAAGCTGAATTTTAAACAATAACCATCCGCCAATGTCTGACCTCTAACTTCTATAAATAATCATTTCAATAATTTACATTCACATAGTTCATAATTTAAGTTCATAATTCATAACCTTTAATCAGGTATACTTACGGCACAATGAAGAACGCAGACAAAGAAGATTACGATCTCAAAAGTTAGGCTATTTTTAATATGAAGAGCACAATAATTAACCTTGGAATCATTTGGGAGAAAAGGTCAGAGAAAAATGGACTTATTATCTTATTATGTGTTAATGGGTTTTGTCAGTCAAAATAAATCAAGGCGGCACAATACACTATATTCTTTATATTCTAGTATTTAATTAATGGCTACTTTAACTGTCAGGTTTGGCTATTTTTCATAGTGGTAAATGTTCCACAGTGCTACCAAAACTCACAAGTTCTAGTAAAAACAGCTAAAATAACCTAAAATAACACCTCGTCCCCCACATCAGCCACTAGCCTATTGGCTTAGCTGTCTATTAATGCCTCAAATACAGAATATGGCCAAAATCGCTCAGGTGGCGCAGTGGTAAAACACACGCTGAACACCAGAGCTGGGATCTCAAATACATCGTATCGAGTCTCCGTATCTAGCAGCCACATGAACAACGATTGGCCTGTTGTTCATATAGGGGCGGGATTAAAGCCGGATAGGGTCTCTCTCTCATGACCAATGCAATTCTGACCTCTGCTGGCTGATTGATGGCGCCTGTACAGAGATTGATCAGGGCGTGTCTCTCCATACACACTGCTGATTTGCATCCGCACTTGTCAAAGAGCAGGTGGTAAAAATGCATACAGCTGCTACCCACGTGTCGGAGGGGGTGTGGGTTAGCTTTGTTCTCCTCAATCAGAGCCGGGGTCGGCATTGGTGGAGAGGAAGCATGACGCAATCTGGCAATTGGACGCACTAAATCAGGAGGAAAAAGGGAAGAAAATGCATAAACAAAAATAATGATAGAATATGACCAAAATTATTTGGGCACCTGAACACTCAATTATCTGGGAAGGCTGTGAACAGACATGTCTTTTGAACATCTATCTGCTAGTCTCAAACGTGCTAGGATTAATAGCAAGGTTTTCTCTTAAGTGTTTTTATAAACTTTTAGCTACTAGCCAAACAGTGTCAGAGAAATAGAAATATGAATGAACATCAATTTTTGTTAACAACTAGATGACAATTATAAGCTAGAAAAATCTCTGGATGCTGTTGGTAAGTATGTTCTATAGGCTGGACACTTGTGCTGAATCGGCACTCCAGTGACGTGACGGTAAACTGTGCTAGTCCACTTACGCTGAGATCCAGAGTTCAAACCCCCAGCAATGCTATCAGCCAAATATAAGTCTAGATTCAGACATGACTGGCTGTGTCTGCGGGGGCGCTGACCTGGCAGAGGCTTTCCGGTGGATTGGTGTCTTGTGTAACATGGTGTGTTACTGCATTGTGTGTAAGGTGGACAATACTGCGACCCTGACCAGGATACATCGGTGGTAAAACATGGCAATTATCTGAAACATTTTGGGTACAACAGTGGTGTAATGTAAGCAATCACTGACTTGTAATGAGCAACAGTACTGATGTACTGATGAGCTGGAGGTCCTGTAAACAGCGCAATAAAGCAGCTCACTGCTTAATACCCGTCAACCTGACTGGAAGGGAAACAAGGAGACACAAGAAACTTAAAGAATTTAGCATGTCTGGCTCATCGGTCCCTCAGAGACTAGCTGACTGAACTCATGTGATGTGTGTGATCAGTCTGAAACACGGCAGCGCATTTATCTCTTTCTTTTAAACTCAGAAAACGTCTGTTTATGTGCTCCTGGGACAGACAGTGCAAGCTCGCTCCCCATTTTTTGTTTGCACTTTCTTGCCTGTAAAAAAAGTCACAGCGCAGTAGTTGGTATTTATTTTGAGATATTACAGTTTATTATTTCTAACAGCATGTAAGTAGAAACCAAACTTAAAAGCATGTGCTCTTACTGTTTGGCTTACTGTCAGTAAGGAGTCTGACTGCATGTTAAACTCTGGATCTGTGTGTAACGTTCTAAAATGATGGGGATAATTTGCATCATGCTCCATCATAAAGGTAAAACACTGCTTACCATCTAATAATAACTACTCCAATCTTAGTAGAAAGGGGTTTAAGATACCAACTGCATCTAATTATTCGATTAGCATGTTTAGTTAACCCTTGTAATATACTGTTCGCTACCAGCTGTTTACAATATACATTGGGAAAATTAAACTAGTCGCCGTGTTTGGGTTCATAATTCGGTTTTACATTACTGTTACTCTATTTGTTTTATACTCTGGCCTGCTACAAGCTTGTCGCTTATTGGTTAAAAGAATTTAATGCGAGGAACACAATTTGAAAAATGTTGGGACTTGTTTTTAAACCTTTTACAGGTAATGCTTTACTGATAGAATATAAAAGGAACATTATAAAAGGCTCAGACATTTATGAGAAAGAATGGGTCAGTCTAAATAGAAAAAGGGGAAAATGCTTCACTTATACAGTGTATCACAAAAGTGAGTACACCCCTCACATTTCTGCAGATATTTAAGTATATCTTTTCATGGGACAACACTGACAAAATGACACTTTGACACAATGAAAAGTAGTCTGTGTGCAGCTTATATAACAGTGTAAATTTATTCTTCCCTCAAAATAACTCAATATACAGCCATTAATGTCTAAACCACCGGCAACAAAAGTGAGTACACCCCTTAGTGAAAGTTCCTGAAGTGTCAATATTTTGTGTGGCCACCATTATTTCCCAGAACTGCCTTAACTCTCCTGGGCATGGAGTTTACCAGAGCTTCACAGGTTGCCACTGGAATGCTTTTCCACTCCTCCATGATGACATCACGGAGCTGGCGGATATTCGAGACTTTGCACTCCTCCACCTTTCGCTTGAGGATGCCCCAAAGATGTTCTATTGGGTTTAGGTCTGGAGACATGCTTGGCCAGTCCATCACCTTTACCCTCAGCCTCTTCAATAAAGCAGTGGTCGTCTTAGAGGTGTGTTTGGGGTCATTATCACTGCTGGAACACTGCCCTGCGACCCAGTTTCCGGAGGGAGGGGATCATGCTCTGCTTCAGTATTTCACAGTACATATTGGAGTTCATGTGTCCCTCAATGAAATGTAACTCCCCAACACCTGCTGCACTCATGCAGCCCCAGACCATGGCATTCCCACCACCATGCTTGACTGTAGGCATGACACACTTATCTTTGTACTCCTCACCTGATTGCCGCCACACATGCTTGAGACCATCTGAACCAAACAAATTAATCTTGGTCTCATCAGACCATAGGACATGGTTCCAGTAATCCATGTCCTTTGTTGACATGTCTTCAGCAAACTGTTTGCGGGCTTTCTTGTGTAGAGACTTCAGAAGAGGCTTCCTTCTGGGGTGACAGCCATGCAGACCAATTTGATGTAGTGTGCGGCGTATGGTCTGAGCACTGACAGGCTGACCCCCCACCTTTTCAATCTCTGCAGCAATGCTGACAGCGCTCCTGCGCCTATCTTTCAAAGACAGCAGTTGGATGTGACGCTGAGCACGTGCACTCAGCTTCTTTGGACGACCAACGCGAGGTCTGTTCTGAGTGGACTCTGCTCTTTTAAAACGCTGGATGATCTTGGCCACTGTGCTGCAGCTCAGTTTCAGGGTGTTGGCAATCTTCTTGTAGCCTTGCCCATCTTCATGTAGCGCAACAATTCGTCTTTTAAGATCCTCAGAGAGTTCTTTGCCATGAGGTGCCATGTTGGAACTTTCAGTGACCAGTATAAGAGAGTGTGAGAGCTGTACTACTAAATTGAACACACCTGCTCCCTATGCACACCTGAGACCTAGTAACACTAACAAGTCACATGACATTTTTGAGGGAAAATGACAAGCAGTGCTCAATTTGGACATTTAGGGGTGTAGTCTCTTAGGGGTGTACTCACTTTTGTTGCCGGTGGTTTAGACATTAATGGCTGTAAATTGAGTTATTTTGAGGGAAGAATAAATTTACACTGTTATATAAGCTGCACACAGACTGCTTTTCATTGTGTCAAAGTGTCATTTTGTCAGTGTTGTCCCATGAAAAGATATACTTAAATATCTGCAGAAATGTGAGGGGTGTACTCACTTTTGTGATACACTGTATAGGGGTTAAGACTATAGGGGTTAACCAAGTATTCCCTCATTAGCCACTCATAGTAGATTGCAGTCACTATGGAAGCTGAATTTTAAACAATAACCATCCGCCAATGTCTGACCTCTAACTTCTATAAATAATCATTTCAATAATTTACATTCACATAGTTCATAATTTAAGTTCATAATTCATAACCTTTAATTAGGTATACTTACGGCACAATGAAGAAAGCAGACAAAGAAGATTACGATCTTAAAAGCATGTGCTGCTCTTCTCCACTTCAGTGCACTGACTTTACTGTAACAGCGTGTGGAAACCAACCCCAATTCCCACTATACAGTGTTCTTATCATAAAGGAACATGCAGAGCTTGGGGGTTCAAGGTCGGGTGCTGTGTTGGGTTGCTGTCATTTTGCCTTTCACTCAGGTCTGTTGATGGTCCCATTAGTATCTTGCTACTCTCTGCACTATTTACCTTACTGTTAATGATTTCATATCACATTCTTTTTTCTATTTTATTTATGCACTTTCTTCCATTTTCTCCCAATTTAGCATAGACAGTTTGTCTTCTGCTGCTGGGGGATCCCTGATTGCAGTCGAGGTCGGTATATTGCTGCACACACCTTCTCCGACCCGTGCGTAGCCCTTATTCCTAGTTCACACTACACGATTTTTGCCCTGATTTTCGCTTGCCGACTGGTTGGCGCTAGATTTGCCGGCTCTGGAGCAACTTGGCATTCGCTCGGCGATCGAAACTCGACTATCAATCGCTATGTGTGAACTACTCAACAACTCGATCCGAGTTGAACCGAAGCAAGATTTCTAGTTTGTCAGATATCTGAATCTGAGTTGCCCGACTGGCAATGAGTGCGGTGTCAAACAGCTAATGAGAACGCAAGATACGGTGTGAGGGGAAACGCAGGGGAGGAGTGTAAACAGGTGGGACAGGGGCATAATATAGTTTATATCAGAATAATTCGACAACACACACACAAATTTTACAGTATTTCTGACCTTATCGTTCTCTTTAAAACATAACACCAGTGTTGCATTGCAAAAATATTTATTAACCTCCAACTCACTGTAGAACAATGCACGCTGTTCGCGTAGACAAATTTACTCAGATTCATTTATTTTTCCTCTTTGTTTTTACGCTGCACATCAGCGCACAAACTTTGATCGCTCGCTACTTGTTGACGTGAATTTTTGGACGTGGTATCATTAAACCCCTCTTCAATTCTCGCGTTTGTTTTCGTGACAAAACATAGTTTGGGAGACCAGAGAAGCTCGTCTGCGATTCCAGTTGGTGATAGATGGTGTAGTGTGAAACCCCCTATCGCCGATCAGTCGTGTAGTGTGAAATACACATCGACTTGAAAGACTCCCGATTTACAAGAGATCCAGTTGTGTAGTGTAAACTGTACAGCAACCTGACGACTTGGAAAGTCATGTAGTGTGAACTTTATTAGCGGAACCCTTTTTCACCCATGTACTCTGCTCAGGCGCCTTTCTATCTGCTAATCAGGGTCCTTACACAGCGTTTGAAGACCCCACTCACATAGTCATCCCCCTCATCAGCCACTAGCCTATTGGCTTAGCTGTCTAATAATGCCTCAAATACAGAATATGGCCAAAATATTCATCATACCATCCTAGCAGAACTGTGTCTGCTGCAGGCACTGCCAATTATGCCCGCTAGATGGTGCCCAGCCGACCGTTGGCAATGCCGAGTTTCGAACCGAGGAGTTCAGATTCTCGGCGCTGATGTTCTAGCGGAATATCCCACTGTGAATCTACCCGCGGTGAATCTGACGGGAACCTTTTTACCCGAAGCCTGCAAGTTTTAGACTGCTGTGTCAACAATGCCGCTCCTGCTAGATTTGATGGGAATCTGTTGTGTCTGCATTTAAAATGTCCAGAACTCATTATCAGACCTCATCACAGGACTGAATAATGACGAACTCAAATTCTTGTTTTTCTTTTCACCAGTATTTTTGTGTACATATGGTTTGTTTACATCGAGTTCATTTAAATTATCCTCCAGGCCATGACTCAACTTGACTTGATTTCCCAGCTCAGGACAGGACACAAATGGGAGCTTTTAAATGATTAGGTTTATCATTGTGTTTAAACCAGTGTTTATTGCACCTTGGAAATTATGCAGAAGGTGGACTGGCTGCTGTTAATTGCCCATAGTTAGGAGGGAGTAAGTAAACAGGTAAATGTGTGCATTTCTTTGTTTAGAATAAATGAATGAATGCCTTTATTTGTCATGTACACTGACCAACCATAACATTAAAACCACCTCCTTGTTTCTACACTTACTGTCCATTTTATGCAGCTCCACTTACCATATAGAAGCACTTTGTAGTTCTACAATTACTGACTGTAGTCCATCTGTTTCTCTGCATACTGTTTCACCCTGTTCTTCAATGGTTAGGACCCCCACAGGACCACCACAGAGCAGGTAGTATTTAGGTGGTGGATCATTCTCAGCACTGCAGTGACACTGACATGGTGGTGGTGTGTTAGTGTGTGTTGTGCTGGTATGATCAGACTGGTCGATCAGACACCGCAGCGCTGCTTTGTTAAATACCGTGTCCACTCACTGTCCACTCTAATAGACACTCCTGCCTAGTTGGTCCACCTTGTAGACGCACCTTGTAGTCGGAGACGATCGCTCATCTATTGCTGCTGTTTGTGTTGGTCATCTTCTAGACCTTCATCAGTGGTCACAGGACGCTGCCCACGGGGCGCTGTTGGCTGGATATATTTTAGGTTGGTGGACTATTCTCAGTCCAGCAGTGACAGTGAGGTGTTTAAAAACTCCAGCAGCATTGCTGTGTGTTATCCACTCATACCAGCACCACACACACTAACACACCACCACCATGTCGGTGTCACTGCAGTGCTGAGAATGATCGACTACCCAAATAATACCTACTCTGTAGAACAGCATGAAAGTGGGCTAACAAAGCATGCAGAGTAACAGATGGACTACAGTCAGTAGTTGTAGAACTACAAAGTGCTCCTTCATGGTAAGTGGAGCTGATAAAATAGACAGTGATTGTAGAAACAAGGAGGTGCTTTTAATGTTATGGCTGATCGGTGTGTACATGTACACGTATACAGAACAATGACATTTTTCCCCAGGTTGTTTTAGAAGCTGGGGTCAAAGTGCTGGGTCAGCCAATATACAGGGTTAAGGGCCTTGCTCAAGAGCCCAACATAGCAGAGCCTGGATTTTAACCAACAATACTTTGACTGATACCCCAAAGCTCTACCCTCTAGGCTACCGCTGTGCCACTGGTTATGGTGTATCCCAACTAACACCACAACCCAGACTGAATGCATATAAAAAGGAAAGTTAATAGCAATAACCAACACAAACTGATAAAAAGATCTAAATATACTGAAAGGGTGTGAACAGAGCCGTCATACCTGCTTGCTGGAATCTGTGAATGAGGCTCTCTCTCTTGGCTCTCTGTATGTTGAAGTAGTCGTCGTCCTCCTCCGGAAGGTTTCGATACAGCGGAATGTGCTGGAAGATAAGCACGTGCCGTGCTGAGCTCTGGGCCGCTTTCTGCAGTTGTATCTCCATCCATTCCTCCTGAGCTTTGTCCAGTTCTGGGCAGCCAGACGCATCGAAGAACAGCTGGGAGTTCAGCACCAGACACAGCACTCCACCCACCCAAAAACTGAAGTAGTCGTCACCCCAGGCACGGCAGAACTGCTGCACCGTGTCCAGGGTGGGTTTGTTGCCCACATCATGGTTACCGCTGACAAACACAAGTGGGATTTCTGGATGGATGCCCCGCAGGACTTCCTTCAGGTCCTTCTCCTGCTCCTCTCTGAATGGGCAGCCTGGAGAGCAAGAGTTAAATGAATGTTTTTTCTTTGAGTGAGAATAAGAAGCACTTTTGTGTTACCGCATTAGCTTAGTGGTTGAACAAAGCACAAAAAAGGAAATTTTACATGTCAAAAGTTTACTGCTATAATGTCAGAACAAAGTTTATTATGTTTTTAAGTTTATTACAGTTATTTATTTATAACTGTGACTGGATTTTCTTCTACGTTCCCCAAAATCATCATCTAACAACATGTCAACTCTTCAGCTCTGCTACTTTCCTTACACTGATAGTTGGTGACTGTAGGGCTGCCACTATTTTTCTGTTGATTAATCTATAGATCTATCGATTAATTTTTCTTCAAAAAATTTAATTCAGAATCTCATTTACGCTTCTTTTATTTTAACAACAAACTGTATGGCATAATAATATGGCACAAAACTAAATGTAAACAGAGTTTATGTCCATATTATCAAATTCTGTATTATCAAAGTGCTCCATATTAAACAAAGTACAACATGTGTTTATGGCATTCCGTACACAAAGCAAAGTGCTTAAACTTATAGCAGAAATAAATAGTTAGAGGTGGGCATGTCTCATTAAGTCCAACGTACAGTAACGACAGAATGAGCCCAGATTCTAACCTACACATTCACTCAAAACTTAAACTTAAAATTCTAAGCGATGTAAACACAGTGGTAAGTGTTTCACATGAGAAGCTTTTTGCGCTTTGAGCGCCGCAGCAAGCGCAGTGAGGGCGGCGCATGTGAATGCGCCCTAACTGAACTCGCTAAGTAATATGGTATTCCAAGATCTCAGCGATTAAGCTTAACGAAACAATAGAGAAGTAAAAATGCGCCCTAACTAACTAACTAGCTAAGGAATATGGTATTCTAGGATCTCCACGATTAAGAAGCGTAATGAAACAATAGAGAAGTAGAAATGTGCCCTAACTGAACTCGCTAAGGAATACGGTATTCTAGAAGATCCACGATTAAGAAGCGTAATGAAACAATATAGAAGTAAAAATGTGCCCTAACTGAACTCGCTAAGGAATACGGTATTCTAGGATCTCCACGATTAAGAAGCATAATGAAACAATATAGAAGTAATAATGCGCCCTAACTGAACTCGCTAAGGAATACGGTATTCTAGGATCTCCACGATTAAGAAGCGTAATGAAACAATAGAGAAGTAGAAATGTGCCCTAACTGAACTCGCTAAGGAATACGGTATTCTAGGATCTCCACGATTAAGAAGCATAATGAAACAATATAGAAGTAAAAATGTGCCCTAACTGAACTCGCTAAGGAATACGGTATTCTAGGATCTCCACGATTAAGAAGCATAATGAAACAATATAGAAGTAAAAATGTGCCCTAACTGAACTCGCTAAGGAATACGGTATTCTAGGATCTCCACGATTAAGAAGCGTAATGAAACAATATAGAAGTAAAAATGTGCCCTAACTGAACTCGCTAAGGAATACGGTATTCTAGGATCTCCACGATTAAGAAGCATAATGAAACAATATAGAAGTAAAAATGTGCCCTAACTGAACTCGCTAAGGAATACGGTATTCTAGGATCTCCACGATTAAGAAGCGTAATGAAACAATATAGAAGTAAAAATGCGCCCTAACTGAACTCGCTAAGGAATACGGTATTCTAGGATCTCCACGATTAAGAAGCATAATGAAACAATATAGAAGTAAAAATGCGCCCTAACTGAACTCGCTAAGGAATACGGTATTCTAGGAGATCCACGATTAAGAAGCGTAATGAAACAATATAGAAGTAATAATGCGCCCTAACTGAACTAGCTAAGAAATACGGTATTCTAGGATCTCCACGATTAAGAAGCATAATGAAACAATATAGAAGTAATAATGCGCCCTAACTGAACTAGCTAAGAAATACGGTATTCTAGGATCTCCACGATTAAGAAGCATAATGAAACAATATAGAAGTAATAATGCGCCCTAACTGAACTAGCTAAGGAATACGGTATTCTAGGATCTCCACGATTAAGAAGCATAATGAAACAATATAGAAGTAAAAATGCGCCCTAACTGAACTCGCTAAGGAATACGGTATTCTAGGATCTCCACGATTAAGAAGCATAATGAAACAATATAGAAGTAAAAATGCGCCCTAACTGAACTCGCTAAGGAATACGGTATTCTAGGATCTCCACGATTAAGAAGCATAATGAAACAATATAGAAGTAAAAATGCGCCCTAACTGAACTCGCTAAGGAATACGGTATTCTAGGATCTCCACGATTAAGAAGCATAATGAAACAATATAGAAGTAAAAATGCGCCCTAACTGAACTCGCTAAGGAATACGGTATTCTAGGATCTCCACGATTAAGAAGCATAATGAAACAATATAGAAGTAAAAATGCGCCCTAACTGAACTCGCTAAGGAATACGGTATTCTAGGATCTCCACGATTAAGAAGTTGAAACAATACAGACGTGCAACATGGCGCTAGTGCTGCTGTGGTACCATCAAAGCCTTGCACAGTGTACAAACCACCTTTTTGTTTTGTGCCAGTTGTAAGTAATCTCAAATTTTTGATGATTTGGGTCTTGGAAAACTTTTAACTTTTCTTTGAAAGCTCTCTACAACCAGCCTCTGACTGCTGCAGACGGCATTTTTTTGCGCTTAATGCTGCCAACAAGTGACTGGACCAAATACGACTTAGGTCATGCACGCAGCAAGTAGTGCTGAGGGAAATCATATGAACACTTATATGAATGCAAATATTGTAGAGATTAAAAAGGATCATTTATAAGCATAGTTTTAAAAACAATGCATCGACTTAAAATATTGGCGTCGACCAATCACGGCAGCCCTAGCTGACTGTGTCCACAAGCAATCTTTCCCAGCTTTTATAGATTTTTGTCCCTATAAAGAGTGTGAGGTCTAGCAACGGGAGCAAACTTTCTTCTCTCACATGTTGTGCTGGCTTTACCCATAGACGTACAGCCCAAATGTGTTCCCCATTCTCCAATTCCCCCCGTGACCTTTAGTTCCCTAAATACTGCACTAATTACTTGCAGAGGCACTTTTGCTACAGGTTTTTTTTTTTTGTTGTGTGCGAGCTTCTTTTACAATTAATTTACTCACAGGTCCTAGTACTCTCCTAACATCTACAGAGCACTTGTTCCACCCACAGGTAATTTAGGCTGAAAATAAAACTAAAGTGTTCATTATTCTTATTTGGCAGGAATAAACTATTGTTATTGACTAGAACATTTAGGGACCTGGCCATTTAAAAAAAAAAAGCTGGTCTTGTTTCAGCATTGTAAGGCCAATACATTTCGAGCCATTTCTCTCAGACATTTAAGAGGTCACTTTAACAGATTCCTGTCTCTTCTAGCAGTGACAAACCCCAAAGGACCTCATTAAAAGCTGTCCCAACCGAGATCCCTATCAACATAACACTGAAGTAATCTCCCTGTAGTCAGTCGCTGCCTGCTGCTCAGAGATCTTTCATTTTATCCACATCCGAGGGATTCTGAAGTGCTCACCTATGGATTTAGGAAGTGGCGAGTTCTCCTTTGTTCTTTCTCGATTACTGATAACTCTGCTGGCCACAGACATCAGGTCTAATTATCTCCCAGTACGAGTCTGGCCTCTGATACCTAGAGGCAGTGCCTGACATGTAACCCTGGATTCTGGGTTACAGGATGTTGAACAAACCTTCTGTGCTTTTTTTTCTAACCTAAATCCTGTAAGTTTCATTTCCCTGGATTCCTGGACAATACAGGATGTTGAACAAACCTTCTGTGCTTTTTTTTCTAACCTAAATCCTGTAAGTTTCATTTCACACAAACCTATATTCAAATACTATTATGGATTGTAAAAAATCCCAGCCGTTTTAATTAAGTTACACTTAATAAAATAAGCCCCTTATTCCAAATAAACCGTCTTTCAATTAATTGCCTAAAAAGAAAACTGTTACAGGCTTTGTGAAGTCACCTGGGTAAAGTTTACCTGGATGAACTCATCACAGAGTGACACTACGCACTAATAGAGGCTATTTTTCTTTTTGTCCATTTAATTTAATTGTTTTGTTTGAAATACAATTGTTATTCTTATTTGTTCTGGCTGCTTTTTCAATGGTCATACTTTATTTATTTATTAGGATTTTAACGTCATGTTTTACACACTTTGGTTACATTCATGACAGGACAGGTAGTTACTGGTTACACAAGATTAATCAGTTCTAGTCTTTAATGTCAAACACAGTCATGGACAATTTTGTATCTCCAATTCACCTCACTTGCACATCTTTGGACTGTGGGAGGAAACCGGAGCTCCCGGAGGAAACCCACAGACACGGGGAAAACATGCAAACTCCACCTGGAAATCGAATCCAAGACCTTCTTGCTGTGAGGTGACAGTGCTACCCACCGAGCTGCTGTTATAGCCTTGTTATAGCTGAAAAGATCACATATAGCGCTAGCAGTTGTTATTGAAATAGGATGTCTGCAACAAGCTCATGGCCAGGTGTCCAAAAACTTTTAGCCATAGTGTGTGTGTGTATACATTTACTGATTTAGACTCAAATATATAATTGACTGTGATGGCTTGCCCCCGACCCCCTGACATAAGTTTCAAACGCTATTTATGCTGATGGTCTTATCTGGCTTAAATATCAAAATTAAACCAAATTTTCCAGAACATACAGCACTGCATTGGAGCACTCCACGGAAGCCACTCAGATTCTTGTCCAGTTACGTGTAATCTCACGACTGGACTACTGCAACTCCCTCCTGGCAGGTGCTCCTATGTCCACTATTAAACCCCTGCAACTCATTCAAAAATGCAGCTGCTCGCCTGGTTTTTAACCAACCTAAACACTGTCGCATCACCGCACTGCTGCGTTCTCTTCACTGTCTTCCTGTAGCTGCACGCTTTCAGTTTAAAACACTGATGCTCACCTACAAAGCCAAAAATGGACCAGCCCCAAATTACCTTAGAGAACAAATAAAACCTCAATATGTACCACACAACCTCAGAGCCCCTAGTCTCGCTCGACTTGATCCTCCACTCAGAACTCGAGGAAGACAAGCATCAGTGCTCTTATTTGGACTTGTCTTGCACCCAAATGGTGGAACGAACTTCCCTTGTCTGTCCGAACATCAGAGTCTCTCGCTGTCTTCAAAAGACGATTAAAAACAGTCATCACCTCTATACTAAGCACTTAAGCCGACATGTACTTACTTACTAACACTCATTTATTTCTTGAAAAAAAAAAAATTCAGCAGATTTACATTCTTGGATTCTTGTCTACCTAAACTAGAGTAAGGTAATGTTCACTATGGAAGCACTTTTGTAAGTCGCTCTGGATAAGAGCGTCTGCTAAATGCCAAAAATGGAAATGTAAATGCATTAAACACAAAGAGAAGCCAATGGTGCCAATATACAGTGTACTCTTTTATGTTTTTTTAAGTCACCCCTTCAGTTTGAATTTTAGGTAGATTCTGGACATCAAAGTTTATTTTCATTATAGTTCATGAAAACTGGCTTTCTACAATCAGTGTAGTGAGCATTACATTCTTTCTTGTCATATTTTACCCAGTGCACATCTCTAAAACATTTCTGACATTAGTTTACCTCTATTCAGTCTAACCAAATATTGACCTCCTAGATCTTACCTGGCATGGCATGGACCAAATCCCCACAAAGAACCAGGAACCGAGGCCGAGGCTGCAGTTTGTTGATGGCCTCGACAGCCTGTTTGGTGAGCTGCACCTCTTCTGCCCACTCATCTCCTCCTTTATCACAGTCTCCTACCCTCCAGGCCTTCATCAGCCCCAGCTGTGGGTCAGCTGCCTGGATGAAGCAAAATGGACCTTTCCACTCTTTCTGCTCATCTGTAAAGAAGAGGAAACACAGACTGTTACTGTACAGTGCTGCAACTCAGCATGTCAGTGCGCTCTCAGTGATGGGTAAAAATAGGAGGTTTGTGTTAGGAAGGGCAACCGGACAGCTCTCAGTGATGGGTAAAAATAGTAGGGGTGTTCTGGCATAGACTGTGACAGAGCAGGTATCCTGACCAGAATGATTTACTGTGATGACCCGTAAATACTAAAGGAGCAGCCAAAAGAGAAAAAAAAAACACTCATTAAATTTAATGTAATACAATATCACCATCGCAACAAGTCAGTTTGTGAAATGTCTTCCTCCTAGATATTCCATGATCACCTGTGAGAGGTATTATTAAAACGTGAAAGCATTTAGGAACCACAGCAACTAAAAGTAAACAATGTAGCATATACACTGATAAGCCATAACATTAAAACCACCTCCTTGTTTCTACACTCACTGTCCATTTTATTAGCTCCACTTACCATATAGGAGCACTTTGTAGTTCTACAATTACTGACTCTAGTCCATCTGTTTCTCTGCATGCTTTTTTAGCCCCCTTTCATGCTGTTCTTCAATGGTCAGGACCGCTACAGGACCACCACAGAGCAGGTATTATTTAGGTGGTGGATCATTCTCAGCGCTGCAGTGACACTGACATGGTGGTGGTGTGTTAGTGTGTGTTGTGATGGTATGAGTGGATCAGAAACAGCAGCACTGCTGGAGTTTATAAATACCGTGTCCACTCACTGTCCACTCTATTAGACACTCCTACCTAGTTGGTCCACCTTGTAGATGTAAAGTCAGAGACGATCGCTCATCTATTGCTGCTGTTTGAGTCGGTCATCTTCTAGACCTTCATCAGTGGTCACAGAAGGCTGCCCATGGGGCGATGTTGGCTGGATATTTTTGGTTGGTGGCAGCAGTGACAGTGAGGTGTTTAAAAACTCCATCGGCGCTGCTGTGTCTGATCCACTCCTACCAGCACAACACACACTAACACACCACCACCATGTCAGTGTCACTGCAGTGCTGAGAATGGCCCACCACCTAAATAATACCTACTCTGTAGTGGTCCTGTGGGGGTCCTGACCATTGAAGAACAGCATGAAGGGGGCTAAAAAAGCATGCAGAGTAACAGATGGACTACAGTCAGTAATTGTAGAAATACAAAGTGGTAAGTGGAGCTGATAAAATGGACAGTGAGTGTAGAAACAAGGAGGTGGTTTTAATGTTATGGCTGATCAGTGTACATTACAGGAAATAAAAACATGAGCAGAGTGGCTGCACTCAATTAGCTGGGGGCTAACCAGTTTGGTGAACTGGTTTATTATTTATCCAATGGGGTAATTATTTTATTTTTTTATTTTTTAAAGGACAACATGAGTGTTGGAAAACTTTCCTAAATACAAACGTGTATACAAATACAAAGTGTGTTTTACCCATCAGGAAATTTTTCTTTTGAAGCATTGACCATACCAGTCACTAATTCACTGATAACAATGCTGTTTTAAGAAGGTGCCAGATTTTGTTAGTGGACTGAACTAAATTTCCCTGCAGTTCATGACCAACTTTTGAGAAGCCTGTCCCAAGACATGTATTCTCCTTACAAAACGAAGTCTGCATCATTATCTTCCTCCCAAATGGATTTATGGTAATATCATTCCAATCCTGGCACAAACAAAAAGAAGAGAACCCCCCTACTGGGAATGCATTAACAAGCTCTGAATTTGTGTTTTATGCTCATTATTTAGCTAAAAAGCAAAAACATTCTTTGAAGCTGAAGTTGTTACGTTAGGAAGAACATAAACACTCCACACGTGTACGACGATGCTTTCTTGTACAAGGCTGAGAGTATAAAAATGGTTTGCAGTGTTTGGGGTGAAGGAAGGTCATTGTACTGAGTTTGTGTTACTACTGCTCGGATGCCAGGTCTTACCTGTGTTTACACTGGCAACAATGTCATGCTACGAGATAAAGCAACACAAATTTATTTATTGTCTATGTGAGCTGCTGAACGTTTGTTTATTAGGATTTTAACGTCATGTTTTACACTTTGGTTACATTCATGACAGGAACTGTAGTTACTCATTACACAAGATTCATCAGTTCACAAGGTTATATCGAATACTAGAGATGGGACGATCGGGGCTTTTGGCACCGATTCCGATCTCCGATCTCCTTTCAGGGACATCTGCCGATAGCCGATTGCGATCGGGGGGGGGTTAGAAGTAAATAAAATAAATAAACTTAAAAAGAGCCTCACAGTGAAGATAAACCGGAGCAGCGCGCGCGCGCATGTGTGTGTGTGTGCGCCTTTAGAAGAGACGCTTTGTTCACTGTATCGCTATAAGTGATTCATTGATTCACGAGTCATTTTTCGCGAAGCGTAAGTTTCTCTTCTCAGTTATCTCTCCGTGTTTACTGTTATTAATTAAATGTTGTGGTTTTAAATAAACACCAACTACTACAGAACATTTTGTGTGACTCTCTTACATTAAAAAGCTTCATTAAAAGGCTTAATTAAACCGCTATTACCACAGATCTGTAACCGACCGTCACACTCGTTCCGTCTAAGGAGCTAAAAGTTTTCTGATCCTAAAAGTTCAGCAGATGATCCTGAACTAACGAATTTGGTAATGAATAAACTTTTGCCTCTGATTGGCTCTGTAACGTCTTCTGTTCTCATCTACATCACGAGTAAGAACCACTTACGATTTACCAAAGTGAACCAGGAGTTTATATAACGTGCTGATAGAATCGACTCAGATGTGACCGGGTTGAATAATCTTTTTAAAGTAAATATTACAATCAGCAAAATTACATCGTATGTATGATGCACAACGTTAATGATGTTATTTTAGGTCATGAAGAGCTTTCACTGTGGTTTCTGTACGATGGTTGATGAATGGTGATGTGATGGTTGGTGCTTTGTAGCTCAAAGTCTGGATCAATCCACTGAGCTGTTAACTTAACGTGATCTTTATATATAACACGATCGGATCGGCTACTTTTAGGAAATATCGCAGATCGCCGATAGCATATTTTGATTAAAAATCGGCCGATACCGATTCATAGCCGATCGATCGTCCCATCTCTATCGAATACAGTCATCGACAATTTAGTATCTCTAATTCACCTCACTTGCATGTCTTTGGAATGTGGGAGGAAAGCGGAGCACCCGGAGGAAACCCACACAGACACGGGGAGAACATGCAAACTCCACACAGAAAGGACCCGGACCGCCTCACCTGAGGATTGAACCCAGGACCTTCTTGCTGTGAGGTGGCAGTGCTACCCACTTAGCCACCGTGCCGCCCAGCTGCTGAACTACAGCGACCAGAGGAGGAGCACCAGCTTATGACACAAAGAAGTCAGGAGCAGCAATGTAGTATTAACAATTCAAAGCTGAGTATGGAGAATTGAATATGAAGCATGGAGAGTTAAGTATGGAGCAAAATAAAACCTCACTTCGGAGTGAAAGAGATCTCTCCTCTGAGAACATAAATCCATTTACTGCTTATTGCTTAAATATAACCTAGTATTACATGAACCTTGTATAGTATGAATGAATTTTGAGAAATGAAATTAAAATTGAGAATTAAAAATGTTTAATTGAGTCTGGTTCTCTTAAATCAGCATGCTGTGTAACCAACTAGGGTTTATAATCAGCTTACCAACAGTTCATCATTTGTGAATTGAGACACTGTGTGTATTGATGTAAGCACAGTCAATGCTCCCAAGTAAATACTGGGATCAAATAATAAAGGATTTTATTTGCTGGTAAAATGAGTTACATTTCTGATACTAATGTTAGGATTCAAAATTAATTTAGTGTTACACAGATAAACAAATCCCACACATCTTTCCAAATATTAATTCATTTATTAAGATTTTAACGTCATGTTTTACACACTTTCATTACATTCATGAAAGAACAGGTTAGGGTTAGGGTTAGGGTCCAACACAGTCATGGACAATTTAGTATCTCCAATTCACCTCACTTGCATGTCTTTGGACTGTGGGAGGAAACAAACCGGAGCTCCTGGAGGAAACCCACACAGACATGAGGAGAACATTCAAACTCCACACAGAAAGGACCCGGACCACCCCACCTAGGGATCGAACCCAAGACCTTCTGGCTGTGGGGTGACACATCTTCCCAAGTAAAGAAAAAATTGTGAGTGTAGAGAGTCAGGGCATTAATTAAACAGTAGTAGTTAATAGGGTATTAGGGTTACAGTTGTTGATGTTCAGGTGAATAGTTCCACATCCTCATTCGACTTTTATTTAAATAAATAAAAGATACTGAAAACCTTTCCATTTCCATGCCATGTCAGTTCCTCTGATTGAAATACATCATATAAGGACAGACACTACAGTTTTATAGATTTCTCTGCATCTCAACTTTCAACATATACAATTAAAATAGCAGGCAAAACTTCAGAAAGACCCAGAGGTTTCCTTAAGCATAAATTAGCAGAATATCATCCGCCATGATTACATCAAAAGGTGTATCTCAAATTTATACTGAGCATCAGTATACAGGCAGATACTGGCCAGATCGGGTCAGATTCATAACTTTTTTTCTAATCAAATTCATTGTTTTGATTATATTTACGAGGAGCAAATAGGAGTTAATATTGACTGACGCGGTATATTTAAATAAACATACGGTGTGAACAATTCCAAAGCCCAACACCATAAGTCTTTGCACAGAGAAGACTCGATTGCTGTGAGAAAGTGTCAACATTCAACTACATTCAGAGCTCTGATATTCAAGTTGGATCTACTTTTCTATTTGGATCAGACAAACCAAACATGCTCCAACAATGTTGGGGTTTTCATTCATTCTTGTTTTGTGTTTTCTAAAAAACAACAAGGACTAATACCTAGAACACAATGAATGAATTTCACTTTCTGTTTACTATAAACTAGTCTTGTGAGGCCACTTGCCAAACTAGATTTTTTGTGACTGGAGAAAGTCACAGCAAGACGTGGCTTTAATATATACTTTATTTTATTTGAAATGACTTTTTTATTCTCTTGGAGGTGTTTTGATGCACTGCTGTACTTTTCGCCTACTTTCTCATACTGTTAAGCTCCAATGTGTCGTAATTCATAGTTTCCCTTTTTTACATACTGAACAGAAAGTCCCTATACGCTACAGTCTGCAGTATACATCTTGCCAAAGTATTTTTTTTTGTTTCACTGCCTCATTTTTCTCAACTTCAAAATAACTGACATTAACTAACATTATTAGGTGTTTATTTAACTCACACAGCTAGTAGATAGGAAGTTGTTTCTTGCCTTTGCCAACTCACTTTCTATATCCTACATAGTTTGTAAATAAACCCACTGGAAATGCACTAATTAGACATACTAGATAGGTGGATAGATGAATGGCTTAAAGAACGGACTGATAGATAGACAGACAGATAAATCATAGATAAGACAGAAATTTACTGACAAATTTGAGTAGAAGATGTAAGAATAGTAATATAAGTACAAATCTGTTAACAGGATTGATATGATTGATTTATTGCATTTAAAAGAGATAAGGTATTGCACAAAATGGTATAAGGCAACCTTAACTGGGACTAGCAGCAGTATTTAAAGTCTAAAGTACATATAGTCAAAGTGTCAACAACTGCATGACAGCGCCTTCAAATTTCCGTGTGACTTTGAGCTCCACCTTCAGGGAACACAGATCGGCTTATGCAGTTAATTAGGTGTCTTCCCTCCCAAATAAGTCTTTGTTCCCACCCACCTTTTATCCAAATCAGTAGCTTCTCCAGACTTTAATCTTGTCAAAGTCTAACAAACATCTGACCAAAACAACGTAAAGCCTGTCAAATCATCAGTATCAGTGGCTCCAAAAACTACACTGCAACCACTAAAATAAAAAAAACCCTAAATCTGTTTCTTGATTATACATAAACTGACTGTGGACTGATAAACTGCTGTAGCTGCACCAGTGACAGTATTGGTAAAAGACGACACAATAAGAGAGATGTTGTTCTTTGTTGTTGTTTACTTGATTAATTTGACACATGTGTATACTATTATTATTACAGTGTACAGCTCTAGATGGATGGATGGATGGATGGATGGATAGATAACTTCAATAATCCCATAGGGAAAGTCAGTTATTACAGCAGCTCAAGATAAATTAAAGCAAAAAGTATTGAAGTAGACAATTATTAAAGTACAAAAGTATTAAAGTACAAAATTATTAAAGTACAGTTGTAATGATGTACAACGCTATGTAATTAAATAAATAGAATAAAAAATGTAGTATGGAATATAATTTAAAGTGTCATTGCAGTAAATATGGTCAGATGAGATATGTAACATGTGATATGTAATATACTAAGCTGTTGTAAAGTGTTCTTTGCAGTAAATATTAGCAAATGTGTAATGTAGGCTCCATAAAGTGCTAGATCAAGCTCCATGAGTCTATCCTATACATTGAGGTTAAACTGTGTTCTTTTCACAATGGGAAAATTCCACTAGAAAAAAACAACATTCATAATTTAACATAATAAATGGTCTGTAAGTGAACAGTGCCATGGTAATGCTAAGCTAAATACTGTAAGTACAGAAAGGCTGGAAACGTTTTTAAAATAAGAAAAATTCCAGCACTTGCCTGTATGGTTTTACTGTGACTCATACCCACTGTGTATTAACATCTGAGGCTGTAAAATGATATACTGGATGGCCCAATTTATTTATAAGTAGGTGTTTTATTTTATAGTGTCTTATATTGGCTTGTGGTTCTTTATATGATGGCTGATCAAATTGCTTCCAGTCATTGTAAAACGTGACTGTGAAACTCACTTTCAGTTTTGCTTTCAAGTCTTACACTGTCAAATCATATGTAATCTTTTAACCTCAATATAAAAACACTACAAAACCCATGTACCGTTCACTAGAGCTATACACTGTAATGGTAATAGTATACATATGTGTCATGTTAAACAAAAGATGCTGTAAAGTAAACAACAACAGAGGACATACTGCAGCTGCAGCTGTTTTTTATTTTAGTGGTTGTAATGCTCGCCGAACAGTCTTTGGTTTTATAGACTTATTTTTAATAAAAACTATATTATGGGTGATCAAATTCCATGGCTATATTTTATTAGTTTTAGTAAACATTTGACATGTACTTGTCCTGTGGGTTTCCTTTTTCTTTCAGTTTTAATTCCACCTTCGAAAAAACATACCCATAGATGAACTGGCTCTTTCAAAATGCCTCTAAATGCAAGTAACTGAGTCATTTGCTGAGTGTCCCAAGCTTTTAATACATTTAATACATTGTTTATGATCCCGACTTGAACCCAGTATTTCTAAGTGGCTCTGGACCCAACGCAATCTTGATCAGAATGAAATGGTTACTAAATTTTCACTGGGATGGTTTCACATGTGATCACTGAGCTACTTATGTTATATAGTATTTATTATATGAAATATTATGTTGGGGGGGGGGGGGGGGTATTCAGTATTCCGTACAGCCAGTCAGTCCATGGTTACTGTACTTTTCATTCATTCTGACTGACTAAAATCAAACCAAAATAAAAAGCTTGTAATGCAGGTAAGACATTTCCCAAATGATTTAAACTATTATTTTAACTTCTGCCTCGTCACATTAATGTTTAGTTAAATGTAAAAAGTGCTGAATCAGTACAACTGTGCGGAATTCTGTGACATTTACTTTAGCAGAGTACAAATACACGATTACCACGCTAACTGTACACATTTTATAATGTAACCTTATACAGAACTTTATTCTCTCAACATGTGGGGTACAAAAAACTCCCTTACCTTCGGTAAAACCTTTATAAGTGCGTTGTTTTGCTCGCAAAAATATTTCCTCCTCAGCTGCCATAGCTGCAAAGTTACACAGATAGGTGCGCAGCTGCTTTTGTCTGGCAGTACAGTCACCGATCGATGCTCTCAGTGATGTATTAACTAAATCAGGCCAATTTTCACTGTAAAGCAGAAATTTAAATGAACTAAAATGTTCGTGATGGAGAGAGAGGAATTAGGCAGGGCTATTCACTACCACCCCTAATATTCAATTAACAGCTGAAATATTGGCTATACTAAACACTCAAGATAAAGATCTTTAAAAATCTAATGTGTTAGGAATGCCTATAGGAATAAGTCAACTTGCAGAACACTCACTCACTTTCTTAACCGTTTATCCAGTTAGGGTCACGGAGCCTATCCCAGCTTTTCAATGGGCGCAAGGCACACAGTAACACCCTGGACGGGGCGCCAGTCCATCGCAGGGCAGACACACATACACATTCTCGCATTATAACTCAGAAATCGATTGATCGATTTTTAACTTATTATGGTTGTGATTTCGAGATAGATTGCAGTAATGCTGAGTTTTTAGTGCAGTCTTTTAATAATCATTGTTCTTCAATACTGGATAAAGTAGCTCCGGTAAAGGCCAGGTCTAGAGCCATTCATAACAGTGTCCCGTGGATGACTGATGAGGTCCGCTCCTTAAGACGGAAGTGCCGAAGTTATGAACGATTATGGAAGTCTACTGGGTTGGAAGTACACCGCCTTTACTTAAAAGATCTTCGTCTTTCTTTTAATGATTTAGTAAAAGATGCTCGTTCTGCTTATTTTGCAAATCTAATTTTATCATCCAAGAGAAATCCTAAGATTTTGTTTGATACAATTAATACCATTGTTTCGCCACCAGTTGCAACATTGCCATGTGTGTCTGTTGAGGATTGCAACAGATTTCTTTCTTTTTTTGTTGATAGGGTAATGGCTATTAGATCTAATATTCAGACAAGGTCGGATCTATCTAATATTGGTCCTCCAGGTCTTTTTATTGCTTTGGATTCTTTCGGTCCGTGTACCTTTGGTAATTCGTTTTCCACTTTAATTCCCAAAGTTGAAAGACAAGAAAACGGAGCGTTATTCGTTTTTCGTTTTAAGATCAAAAATCAAATAACAAATAAGCAGAAATTGAAAAACGGGTCGTATTTTAATTTTCCAACATCCACATTTTTTATCAGTTCAACCAGAAATAAAAGTGCGAGCGCGTGCACGTGCTGAGGTGCGTATACATGCATTTATACATTCATATAAAGTGTAAATCAGGTACAAGTGTTGAGAAGACGGAGCACAAAGTCATAATAACGTTACACCGCGTCCCCTGTTCTGACTTTTGTGTCTGCTGTACTTTTTCCTGCCCTTGTAATTCACACAAGAACTATTTATCCTAAAAAAAAATAGGGGGCTATTCTAAGAAAAAGAATGCTGCATTATTTTTTACGTTATTATTATTATTATTACCGTATAGGACTCAGTTCTGTAATACAGGCATAACTAATCGTACATGTCACATAGTGGTGGTAAATTCGGTTCATTTTATGGACTCGGGTTAGTCTGAGTCACTCAGTGATGTGATTCGGTTCACTTGAGTCACTTGTACTGACATCTTGATTGAGATTGATTTACTGCATGAAAATGCCTCCAGATCTCACTTGTCTTCCATGCACTCAGAGCCAGGGCCGATCAGAGGACTCATAGGATCCGGGTTCATTGAGATCTCGGACTCGTGATTCCTGATTCAGTACAAAGATTCGAATCCTTAACCGAGGAGATTCAATATTTCTTGTTCTCGGCCAATAAACATCCAAAAATTAATAAAATTGCACGAACTAACTCTGCAGTAAACAAGGAGCAACAACAATCAAATATATTTCAAAAAGTTATTTGGCAAATAATAAGCAGAACACTGATTAAAAAGAAGCATTAGATGTTGTAATAGTGTCACCGTGACATGTACGATTAGTTCTGCCTGTATTACGGTAATAGAACAGGGGACGCGGTGTAACGTTATTATGACTTTTTGCTCCGTCTTCTCAACACTTGTACCTGATTTACACTTTATATGAAGCGTGTACACGCACCTCAGCACGTGCACGCGCTCGCTCTTTTATTTCTGGTTGAACTGATAAAAAATGTTGATTTTGGAAAATTAAAATACGACCCGTTTTTCAATTTCTGCTTATTTGTTATTTGATTTTTGATCTTAAAACGAAACACGAATAACGCCCCGTTTTCCCGTTTTTCAATATTGGTTTTTGAAACGAAAAACAAAAAACGACCCGTTTTCTTGTTTTTCAACTTTGGTATTTAAAGTGAAAAACGAATTACCAAAGGTACACGGACCTATCAATTTAGATGAGTTGTTGGATGTTGCTGGGAAATTAAAGCCATCAACAAGCACCTTAGATGTGATGCCTTTTTCATTATTTTTAAGAGTTTTACCAATTATAGGCCCCGCATTGTTAAATATAATTAATTCTTCACTGGCAACAGGGTGTGTACCTTTTTATTTTAAACATGCTATTGTTCAGCCATTAATGAAGAAACCCAATTTAGATCCTGCAGAGCTTAAAAATTTTAGACCTATATCAAAACTCCCATTTTTATCAAAAATTTTTGAAAAAGTGGTAGCTAACCAGCTCACTACTTTTCTGGAGAAATATAATATTTTTGAAAAGTTTCAGTCAGGATTTCGAAAGGGACACTCAACGGAGACCGCTCTTTTGAGGGTTTCCAATGATTTGTTAATGTCTTCTGATGCAGGTGAATGTTCTGTTTTGGTTTTGCTTGACCTTAGCTCTGCGTTTGATACTGTAGATCATCAAATTTTGCTAGATAGGTTACGTGACTGGGTGGGCTTATCGGGCATAGCGCTAGATTGGTTTAAATCATATCTGACTGAGAGAAGTTTTGCTGTATCTATTGGAGATGTTGGGTCAGTTTCTGTTCCACTACTTTGTGGTGTTCCACAAGGATCAGTTTTGGGGCCACTTTTATTTTCTTTGTATATGTTGCCTCTGGGACAGATTATTAATAGTTTTAATCACTTTATTTATAACACTTTAATAGTGTTTATCACTTATTTGCTGATGATATCCAATCATATTTTTCATTTAAACCTAATGAATTGCATAATATAAGTAGACTCTTAGACTGTATAGGTGCTATTAGGGACTGGACAGCAAATAATTTTCTACAGCTCAATGCAGAAAAGACTGAGGTCATGATTATTGCCCCTGATAAGGTGACTCCCTTAATTGAAATTGGTCTTGGACCTCTCTTCTCTGCTGTCCATTCAGATTTAAGAAATCTAGGTGTTGTTTTTAATCAGTCATTGTTGTTTGACACACATGTTAAACAGCTGACTAGATCTTGCTTTTTTCATTTAAGAAATATAAGCAAATTGAGATCTATAGTTTCAAATGCTGACCTAGAGATGATTATACATGCTTTTATTTCATCTCGTATTGACTACTGCAATGCCCTGTTTTCTGCTCCTAGTATGTCTGCTTGTGATCGGTTGCAGATAATACAGAATGCTGCTGCTAGATTACTTACGAGCTCAAATAGACGGTGTCACATAACCCCACTGTTAAGATCTCTACACTGGCTTCCTGTGCAGTATAGGATCCAGTTTAAAATTTTGACTTTTACCTATAGAGCATTGCATGGTCAGGCTCCCATCTATATATCAGAGCTACTTCACCCATATGTATCAGGGCGCTCTCTTAGGTCTAGCAAGCTGAACTTGCTGTCTGTCCCACGCTCCCGCTTAAAGTCTCGTGGGGATCGCGCGTTTGAGGTAAACGCTCCAAAATTATGGAATGCACTACCCAACTTTTTAAGATCTGCAGATTCTGTAAATTCTTTTAAAAAACAACTAAAGACTTACCTTTTCAAGCAGGCATTTGTTTAATGTTGAATGAATTGTTTATTTATTTTTATTTTCTTATTTAATCATTTATTTGCTTTTTTATTTATTATTATTATTATTGTTGTTGTTTAATTTATTTTATGTTGTGTTTTATTATGTAGATGAGTGTATATTTTGTCATGCAAGGTTTTTGTAAAGCACTTTGTGATTCTTATCTGTGAAAAGTGCTATATAAATAAATTTTACTTACTTACTTACTTACTTACATACACGCACTCATTCACCTATAGGGCAATTCAGTGTCTCCAATTACCCTGACTGCATGTTTTCGGACTGTGGGAGAAAACCAGAGCTCCCAGAGGAAACCCACGCAGACACAGGGAGAACATGTAAACTCCACACAGAAAGGACCCGGACCGCCCCGCCTGGGGATCGAACCTGTGCACATATTAATGGGTTTATTTTGGTTTGGTTCCTGCTATTGTTGTTTCACAGTGCTTTAACTAAGCAGGTGTTTCAGGAGCAGTGATAACTTTCAATCACTGTGCCAGAAAGGCAAGAGAGGCTGTCAGTATATTCAGAACAGAAGTTCAGCTGGTGCTCAACCCCCCCCAAAAAAAATTGTTATTATGTGTTCACTGGAGGGGTGAATGGACTGAAGGGGTCCTATTTAATTTAATTTTATCTTTTTGAATTCTGCAGAAGTAATATACACATTATGGATTGCTTTTTAACTGCCACCTGATTGCAGCAATTCTTTTCTCCAACAGATCTGTCTACACAGTCCAGAGGCTATAATACAAAACCCAACATGTTTATAATATGCATTTTATAAAAAACAAAAACACTGCATGTATGGTATGGGAAAGTTCTTCTATCTTTGTATAGGTGTGGCCACCTTGAAATAGTGTGTTTATGCAAATAATGATGTTGCCAAGGTGGTTCTTGGCGTAGTGGTCTTGCTGTTGTATCATGGTGGCCTTTAGCTTTTTAGAAGGTTGCAAGGAGCCATCTGCAGACTGAGCAAATAAACTCAGTATTTCCAGAGGACATTGGGAGTAAAGGCTGCCCTTATCATAACCTCTAGTGTTTCAAGATCCGAGATTGTGATATGACATGCTTTTCGAGGTGGACTTAGTTTGACTCTGTCCATTACAAAGTGCATGGAACAAATGTTCATGTCATATGTTTTGTCAATCACCAAACGAATTATCTAAAATGCTGTATGGATATTTTTAACCCAACATTCTCAGATAAACACAATAAACTGGTAAAGAACTTAAAGTTTTTGGACAAGGTGTGTGTGTTCCAATTAGTCAGTTCAGTTACAAAAACAGCTGCAAGAATAATTGATTCCAAAATTACTAGTACGTGTAGGGCCACTTTTTACTTAAACTAGATATTCTGGCTTTTTTTTTTTTTAACTAATGAGTCCATAAAGCAGATATAAATGCTTAAAAAAGTAGAATTGCCACTCAGGTGGCGCAGCGGTAAAACACACGCTGTTCACCAGAGCTGAGATCTCGAATACATTGTATCGAATCCTGGGTCTGCCTTGCCGGCTGAGGCTGAGTGGCTACATAAACAACGATTGGACTGTTGTTCAGATAAGGGGCGGGACTAAAGCCGGATGGGGACTCTCACTCAGACTAGTGCGATTACGACCTCTGCTGGCTGGTTGGTGGCGCCTGCACGGAGATGGGGAAGGAGTGTGGTAGAGGGTGTGGCACTGCACTCGTCAAGTGTAGGTGATAAGATGTTCGATTGCTGTGCACATTTCGGAGGGGGCGTGGAGCAGCCTCGTCCTCCCCAATCAGGAGCAGGGACCAGCATTAGTGAGAGGATGATTGACGAGTAGAAACTGAAAGCGCTAAAGTGGGAGAAAAAGGAGTAAAATAATACTAATAAAAAAAATTTAATTGCTCCCTGGGGGACACCTTATTAGCTCATAGAAAGGTAATGTAAAGAGCTAACTAGAAGAACCCAACAGTTTTGTGGCTTACACCTGCATGCACTATAGAGTTTTAAAATTAAATAATCAACAGTTTTAAAGTCAGACTGTCACTAGTGTGGCAAAGTGTTATAGACTGATTGAGGCATATATACACTGATCAGCCATAACATTAAAACCACATCCTTGTTTCTACACTCACTGTCCATTTTATCAGCTCCACTTACCATATAGAAGCACTTTGTAGTTCTACAATTACTGACTGTAGTCCATCTGTTTCTCTGCATGCTTTGTTAGCCCCTCTCATGCTGTTCTTCAATGGTCAGGACTCTCCAGGACCACTACAGAGTAGGTATTATTTGGGTGGTGGATCATTCTCAGCACTGCAGTGACACTGACATGGTGGTGGCGTGTTAGTGTGTGTTGTGCTGGTATGAGTGGATCAGACACAGCAGCGCTGCTGGAGTTCTCAAATACCGTGTCCACTCACTGTCCACTCTATTACACACTCCTACCTAGTTGGTCCACCCTGTAGATGTAAAGTCAGAGACAGTTGAGACTCATCTATTGCTGCTGTTGAGTTGGTCATCTTCTAGACCTTCATCAGTGGTCACAGGGCACTGCCCATGGGGAACTGTTGGCTGGATATTTTTGGTTGGTGGACTATTCTCAGTCCAGCAGTGACAGTACATATATATATATACATATATACAGTGGGGGAAATACTGGGGGAAGTATTTGATCCCCTGCTGATTTCGTAAGTTTACCCCCTTACAAAGACTTGAACAGTCTATAATTTTTATGGAAGGTTTATTTTAACAGAGAGAGACAGAATATCAACAATAAATCCAGGAAAAAAAACATTAAATAAAAGTTATAAATTAATTTGTATTTAATTAAGGGAAATAAGTATTTAATTCCCTACCAACCAGCAAGAATTCTGACCCCCACAGACCGGTTATGTGCACAAAAGGCACACAAATTAGTCCTGTCCCTGTATAAAAGACTCCTGTCACAGAATCAGTTTCTTCCGTTCAAATCTCTCGACCACCATGGGCAAGACCAAAGAGCTATCAAAGGACGTCAGGGACAAGATTGTAGACCTGCACAAGGCTGGAATGGGCTACAAGACCATCAGCAAGAAGCTTGGTGAGAAAGAGACCACTGTTGGTGCGATAATTCGAAAATAGAAGAAATACAAGATCACAGTCAATCACCCTCGCTCTGGAGCTCCATGCAAGATCTCACCTGGTGGGGTAAGAATGATTCTGAGAAAGGTGAGGTCAGTCCAGAATTACACGGGAGGAGCTTGTCAATGATCTCAAGGGAGCTGGGAGCAGAGAAATGCTGGATATGACCCCAAGAACACCATCCCCACCGGGCATTTCTTTGCCTCCAAACACGGCGAGTGGAGTTGATGCCAAAGAGCTCAATTTTGGTCTCATCTGACCATATCACATTCTACCAAGCTTTCTCTGAATCATTCAGGTGTTCATTGGCAAACTTCAGACGGGCCTGTACATGAGCCTTCTTGAGCAAAGGGACTTTGCGGGCACTGCAGGATCTCAATCCATTACGGCGAAGTGTGTTACTAATGGTTTTCTTGGTGACTGTGCTCCCAGCTCCCTTGAGATCATTGACAAGCTCCTCCCGTGTAATTCTGGACTGACCTCACCTTTCTCAGAATCATTCTTACCCCACCAGGTGAGATCTTGCATGGAGCTCCAGAGCGAGGGCGATTGACTGTGATCTTGTATTTCTTCTATTTTCAAATTATCGCACCAACAGTGGTTTCTTTCTCACCAAGCTTCTTGCTGATGGTCTTGTAGCCCATTCCAGCCTTGTGCAGGTCTACAATCTTGTCCCTGACGTCCTTTGATAGCTCTTTGGTCTTGCCCATGGTGGTCGAGAGATTTAAACAGAAGAAACTGATTCTGTGACAGGAGTCTTTTATACAGGGACAGGACTAATTTGTGTGCCTCATGGGCACATAACCGGTCTGTGGGGGTCAGAATTCTTGCTGGTTGGTAGGGAATTAAATACTTATTTCCCTTAATTAAATACAAATTAATTTATAACTTTTATTTAATGTTTTTTTTCCTGGATTTATTGTTGATATTCTGTCTCTCTCTGTTAAAATAAACCTTTCATAAAAATTATAGACTGTTCAAGTCTTTGTAAGGGAATAAACTTACAAAATCAGCAGGGGATCAAATACTTATTTCCCCCACTGTATATATACATTGCACTGTATATGCAATTATTGTTCTTTACTCAACTCTCAGAAAATGAGTTGAATAAGCCCTGTGTTTTAGCTGTGTGGGAGGATTGTGAAGATTATGTTAAAATAGAGTACAGATTAAATGTGAGCAAAAGTCTGTGTAATTAAATCTACTTTCTTGTTTGCCCTAATGATTTAAAATGTTTTTTGGCCTCTAAAGACTTATTAAAGCATATTAAATATAATACATTCAAAATATATTGCTCAGGGGGGTTAATAACATGTTTATTGTGATGCAGATATGTTTAGTTACATTAAGAAGCCTCGAAGAACTCCCTTCTCCATCCCATCACATCCCATCATATCCCATCTCTCTCTCTCTCTCTCTCTCTCTCTCTCTCTCTCTCTCTCTCTCTCACACACACACACACTCTGTGTCTGCGTGTGTGTTTCTCATGGCTTGCTCAGTGTGCAGCTTGGTGCATGTGAGTGTTTTGCTGTGAGGCGCACAGAGTGCCATTCACACACAGTGCTGCTGCGCATGAACCGCAGAACCAGCGCAAACCATCCAGTTTCTTCACCTCGACTGGACGTAGAAAAACGGCGTGGACTTTCTTCGTGTGTTTCAACAAAAAAGAAGAACAAGAAAGAAAGAAACAACAGTTGTAAAAATGAGACGCACTCCGCATGGCCGCACTTTCTTGGTTAAACTGCTGCGCTCTCCAAACTGGTAGCCTATTGATCGCTGATCCGGCCGGAGGCGCGCAGGTGAGATTAGCGGGAGAACAGGATGAGATGGACGGTCTTGCTGTGGGAGTACCTGTTGGTGGAGGTCATGGTGCTGGTGTGCAGGGCGGAGGGGGAAGCGGAGCGGCGGCTGGATGGTTTTGTGGTGTTATCGGGATCGAACGGTTCGGAGGAGAGCGGGGTCTCGGAGGCACCGCACACGCAGGATGAGTGCCGCGGTTACTACGATGTGATGGGTCAGTGGGACCCGCCGTTCGTGTGTCGGACCGGTACCTACCTGTACTGCTGCGGCACCTGTGGATTCCGCTTCTGCTGCGCATACAAGAGCTCGCGTCTGGACCAAAGTCTGTGTACCAACTACAACACCCCGGTGTGGCTCAGAAAACAGACACCGCAAAAGAAAAACGACCCGAGACACGACCCGACCAGGGACAAGACCAACATGATAGTGTATGTGGTGTGTGGAGTAGTGGCAATCATGGCGCTGGTCGGAATCTTTACCAAACTTGGACTGGAAAAGGCGCAGCGACCGCACAGGGAAAACATGTCTCGGTAGGTTCAAAGTTTTAGCTTTTACGCACGGTTGAATAATCGCGACTCACGACTTATTCGTTTTAACTCGTTTTAGACTCACGAATTATCCTAAATCTGAAACAATAGCCATATCGTAGTAACTGCACAATTTTACTTTTGCGCAACGAATATTGGTGGCGCACAACTCCACAAGGACTCGTGTTGTATGGATTGAAAGGTTCACCTCCTGTTCTGTGTTTTTCTACACTCCAGTTACCTACAATCTCTTAAAACTCATCAGTAGGTGCATTGGCTGTTCCAAATTAAGTGTGTGATGACCTATGATGTCAGCCTGTCTAGGGTATATTTCCTCCTTGTACCCATTAGTCTGGGGTTGGCCATGGACCCACTGCAAACCTTTACTAACAATGAACATGAGACTGGATGAGATGGTGGTCCAGCAGAGAGTGGGCTGCACAACTGTTTTCAATCCCCTGATTATACTAAGCGTAACATAACAGTTAACAACACACAGCAACACACAGCCTAGCGGTTAAGGTACCGGACTAGTAATCAGAAGGTTGCTGGTTCAAGCCTCACCACTTGCCAGGTTGAGCAAGGCCCTTAACCCTCAATTGCTCAGACTGTATACTGTCACAGTACTGTAAGTCGCTTTGGATAAAGGCGTCTACTAAATGCTGAAAATGTAAATGTCTTCGTGGGTTTCCTCCGGGAGCTCCGGTTTCCTCCCACAGTTCAAAAACATGCAGTCAGGTTAACTGGAGACACTGAATTTCCCTATAGGTGAATGGGTGTGTGTCTAGGGTATATTTCCTCCATGTACCCATTAGTCGAGGGTTGGCCATGGACCCACTGCAAACCTTTACTAACGATGAAGATGAGACTGGATGAGATGGTGGTCCAGCAAATAGTGGAGCTGCACAACTGCAGTTCAAAATAGTTAAGCTTCAATCCTTAACTTGAGTCCAGTTAGAGTATGTTAAGATTGGGCTTGTTACTGTTATGTCCAGAGTTTCACAAAGACATGCCAGTAGGTGCTTACTCTAAATCTCCCCTTTGTGTGCATGTGAGTTATGCCCTGTGATGGACTGTTACAAATAATTATCAGGAAAGCAAAGCAGTCAATGCCACACAGCTTCATGGTTCTGGTAATTTTGGGTTTGAGCCTTATTTCAAGTTGTCTGTGTGAAGTTTTTAATTCTCTTAAACTATACAGGTGTGTTTTATTCGAGTACTCTGGTTTTCTGTCTTCATGCAACACATGGAAGTAGGTGGATTGCCTCTTGGTGTGTAAGAGTGTACAGAATTAAGGGATGTCCTTAAAAGGAATTGGACTCTTGTGGGTTGTATTCCAAGATTACAAAGTTCCCAGGTTGTATTTAGAATAGGTGTGTACTGTAGATGGCTAAAGCTGTGTGTTGTTAACTGTTATTGAAAGATTATATTTTATGCTTAGTATAATCAGGGCGGCACGGTGGCTCGGTGGGTAGCACTGTCGCCTCACAGCAAGAGGTCCTGGGTTTGATCCCTAGGCGGGGTGGTCCGAGTCCTTTCTGTGCAGAGTTTGCATGTTCTCCCTGTGTCTGTGTGGGTTTCCTCCGGGAGCTCTGGTTTCCTCCCACAGTCCAAAAACATGCAGTCAAGTTAATTGGAGACACTGAATTGCCCTATAGGTGAATGGGTGTGTGTATGTGTGTGTGTCTGCCCTGTGATGGACTGCCGCCCTGTCCAGGGTGTTACTGTGTGCCTTGCGCCCATTGAAAAGCTGGAATAGGCTCCAGCACCCCCCACGACCCTAATTGGACAAGCGGTTAAGAAAGTGAGTGAGTGAGCTTAGTATAATCTGCATATTAGTATTATGCTGTTTTGTGCATTAAAGCCTTACAGGCTGGTGCTTGAGGTGTGGCTGGGAGTGAAATGCACAGATATAAGCACCATGTCTGTCCTTAAGCTGGTGTAAAATGTTGTAAGCAGATAGGGAACAAAAGTTAGCACAGAATGGAGGTTCCAAAGTTCAACACCCAAGTGTTGAAACCATAATGTGACTAGAGTAGTATAAAACAAGGCCCACAGTTCTGTTCTTTGTTCATCAGCTTACATACTGCTTTAAGAACCCACAGTTGTGTTTTAATAAATCTTCTTCAATCTAGTCGGTTGGTACTGTTTGACTACTTTTTATTTTCCCAACACATTTTTCCATGACATAACCCATCACTAAGTAGGCACAGCTGGTAAAGTTGAAGTTCCACCTGGAGCCAGAGTTGGAGCCATGCACCAACATGGGTCCCAGGGTCTTAGGTTAAATTCTTAACTCTGGTCACTGTCTGTAAGGAGTCTACAATGTTTGGTACCCTGATATCTTTTCACCTTCAAAAACCTGCTGAAGGAGCATTGTCTGCTATTCTTTTTCCTTGGGTCTGGGTAATTGTTTATTTATTTATTAGGATTTTAACATCATGTTTTACACTTTGGTTACATTCATGACAGAAAACGGTAGTTACTGCTTCCACAAGATTCATCAGTTCACAAGTTTAATGTTAAACACAGTCATGGACAATTCCAATCTCCAATTCACCTCACTTGCATGTCTTTGGACTGTGGGAGGAAACCGGAGCTCCCGGAGGAAACCCACGCAGACACTGGAGAAACATGCAAACTTCACACAGAAAGGACCCGGACCACCCCACCTGGGAATTGAACCCAAGACCTTCTTGCTGTAAGGCGACAGTGCACCCTCTGAGTAATTGAGTACATTGGTGATTACGTGTTGCCCTGTTGTGGATTGCTGCTCTGTTCAGGGTGTTTATAGGTGGCGCTTGGCACTAAAGGAATAAATGAATAAATTTTAACAGTTTGTGCACATACAGTATTGTACATCTGGTAAGTGAGATCTGAGATGTAATGTATGGGAAGCTGCTTCAATAAGCGCTTTCAGTTTAGACAGTAATGTGTAGCGAATTTAGGACTAGTGCAAATCACATTAGAATCTGTACAGTTTATGAGAAGAAGCCAGATATTTGCTATATTTGAACATTAAAAGTAGGAACCAGTTTCGATGCACTTTCTATGCACACGTCTTTACGCACAAGCTGTTGAGTCTAGTAACTCCTTAATTGGTATTTTTTTTAAACCATCGACTGTACATAAATAGCATTATGCTGGAGGTGAATTAAGGATCATGGTTATGAAGTTGTAATTGGAATTGTTTTAAGTAAGGATTATTATTTGACTTAAAACATCATTAAACGACAGCTCAAATATAAAAAAAAGAGAGAAAGAAAAAGCTATGGCTGTCCAGAAAAAAGCATTAAGACTAAATTTAAAGTAGTTGTAAATATTTACAAATATATTACTGTGTGGGTTAAACTTTGAAGGGTGGCACGGTGGTGCAGTGGGTAGCGCTGTCGCCTCACATGAGGAAGGCCCTGGGTTTTGATTTTCCGGCTGGGTGGTTCCATAATCCTTTCTGTGTGGATTTGCATGTTCACCCTGAGTCTGCATTGGTTTCCTCCAGGTGCTCAGGTTTTCTTTCACAAGTTTATAGACGTGCAGTCAGGCCAACTGGAGCTACTAAAATTGTCCTAAGTGTGTGTGTGTGTGTGTGCAGTGTGATGGACTGGCCCCCTGTCAGGGGTTTTATTTCACCCAATAAATCAGAGCCATCACAATCCTGACAAGTAAAAAACGGTGGTAAAACAGACAATGCATAAATGAATGAATGCACATTGTCTGGTATTGTTTAAATATTAATTTATACAGTTAAATACATTGCGTAGATTTTTCCTGATACAAACAGGCATCAGTTAGAAAACATACAATTTGAAACCGGTTAGAAATACATTTTTAATTCCTAAAATATATTTGTCCTGATTTTCTCATCATGCTTGGACAGTCCATCAAACTGGCACCACTGAATGTAACACCCTCTAGCCCAGCCATGTCCAAAGTCCGGCCCGCGAGCCAATCACAACGTCTTCTGTCTTAAATTGCATTACTTGTGGCCCACCAGCACAGTCAAACAGAAAAAAAAATTATACTAATTCAAGATGCAATTCCCCTTTTTAGCAGATGGTGGCAGAAACACTGTGTAAGTACGCATTCACATGAGAAGTGGCAAAATCGTGAATGAGACATACTCACTGATATGACGTGATAAAAGTGACACAGGCTGTACAAACGATTAACGTGGACAAAATTTAACGTGGCGTTTTGTACTAAAACAACGAGCTAAGTATTTGAGTGGTGGAGAGAGAACTTATGCCCAGTAATAATTTAGAGAAACTCAGAGTTCCTGTGTTGTTCTTTTAGTACATAAAGCCACGTTAAGCGAGAGTTTCTAAAAGTTTTTAAGTTCAGTTAGAAATTCAAATAGCTTGTTCTGTATGTTCTGATTTGTTTATCTGAATGCTTACATTTGGTTGTTGTTTGCTGTGTGAAAATAAAATGATTAAATAACCGTGTATTTATATGCATATTTTATTGTTTAAAATAATGTCATCAGGGCAGAGGCGTAACTTCCGGGGGGGGGTCCATGGTGCACTGGGGCCCATGGCTGGGGGGGCCCTCTACGACATGAACTCAACCCCCACCGCACTGCCCCCCCATTGGCTGCACTCGCCAGGTCGTTATTATTATATTACAATATTGTAGCGGCCATATGTGAGTGACATTCAGCTCAGCCAATCAGAATGCAGCACCCGGTTTATACATGTGCGTTCAGATGTTCTGCAGTTAGTTAGTTATGTATATGAGACTCGCCGTATGGGCTCAGCATTGAAGTTCGGGTGCTGGAGCTAGGCAGTCTAAATTGTTGTAACGCTCATTGAAGTCCTGACTAAATAGTTAAAGTGACTTTACCCTGTCGAGTGCCTTTATTCCCACACCTCCACCACCACACGGAGCAAAAAACCCGTAGCATCCCCGACTGGACGAACAGCACTCGCAGCGGCTAGGTGAGCTGACCCTCTACAGTAGCAAGTGGCTAATGCTAGCAGTGAAGTGTGGCGATAATGAAAGTAAAAACCCGACAATATTTTAGTTAAGTAAAATATTAAAATAACTTAAAGACAATAAAATATCAGAATACATGTAATCAAAATATACAGTGAGTGCACAGCAAGGGATTTTGGGAATTTGTGTAACCTGCTTAATGTTACTAGACCTATATACAGTATATATGCAATTTGTTGAGGGGGCCCCAAAATGTTTTTTGCACTGGGGCCCATGAGCTCCTAGTTACGCCACTGCATCAGGGACTTTTGGCACTTTCACATGATTAAATCTGGCCCTCCTAGAAAAAAGTTTGGACACCGCTGGTGTAGCCCCTGCTGGAGGCTCCTAAAGTCAGGACCCTGGACAGCAGCCACACTGTGCCATGTGGATTTCTGATCCTGATTGTACTACAGTATTGCACATCTTTTAACCCCAAATTCTCTTCAGTAGACTCAGCTAACAATGTGATGTTCCATGTAATAATCTTTTCAGTTTTTAATCATCTACAAGACGTATTCCTGATTAGTGTAAGCTCTGTGTTTGCTGTTAGCTGAAAATGCCTTGGCACAAATTTTAGCTGTCGCTCTACCCAGCCACATCTTTTCTAACAAGCACTGTTTTCTCTGGCAGCTGGACTAGGCTCTGACTACAGTAATAATGTGAAAAATAATGCTACTGTAAACTGACACGACTTATACTGTTTACTTAAATGTAAAATATTGTCTTTTGACAGGGCTGTAGCAAGCGTGATGCAAGGTGCCTGTCAGGCTGAACATGAAGAAGCTATTGGAAGGCATGCACAGACCTATGAAAGCATGCAGGCCAGAGCAAACAACATACGTAAGTCACATCTGGAGTTACTCATGCTTTACCATGATGTTTCATCAGCTATGCCTGAAAATGAACCCGCTATGCTGCTGGGTAGGGTTGTTTATGTTAGACACAGTACTGTATTGTGTGTAGAGTTATATTTAGATGGGCTTACATTTACATTTTCAGCATTTAGCAGACGCCTTTATCCGAAGCGACTTACATTACAGTTACAGTATACAGTCTGTGCAACTGAGGGTTAAAGGCCTTGCTCAAGGGCCCAACAGCAGCAACCTAGCAGTGGTGGGGCTTGAACCAGAAACCTTTGGATTACTAGTCTTGTGCCTTAACCACTAGGCTACGGCTTACACAATCAATACATTGTTAAATTCAGGTCTGTAGTGTGAACGCTCCAGAAGTGTGTAACGTAAAAAAAATATTACTATCTATCTAATGTTCTTACTTTCCTTTGTTATTGTGGGTTTTGCTGAGGGCGTGCTGCTGATGCCTCTGACATTTTCCGGGGACAGCTTAGACTTCTGTCTCTGTGTGGCAAATGTTCCTTTTTCTCTTCTGGGCGAGCGTGTGGAGTTTGATACCCTCTATCTGTCTATCTGTTTTTCTCCTCTCTGCTTTGGGCAGCAGTTTTTTTGGTTGGCTTCTTTTATTTCTGTTATTTTGCTGTTTCTTTGTTGTTTATGGCTTTTTAGCCACAGTATTGTTCCTACTTGGTTAAAGCATTTTGCATTTTGGGTTCAGTATTGTGATGGTTCAACACTGGGCTCTAACAGCTCAAAGTGAATGAATTAAAGTAAAGTCTGTAACCCTAAATACATCATCTCCTTTGTGGCTATCAAACCCTAAATAAATGTTTGTGTGGAAATGACAGCAAGAGCAGTGTGGGTATCAAAGCAACCAAATCTTTCTGGTTTACACTGAGAATAAGAAACTTTACCTCGTTTCCCTCCTGTTTCATCACTCAGATTATGACTTTAGTCATTATAAACACTTTTCTGACTTCTGTTTTGGTTGTTATTGTTTTCCTCAGCCATGTTTACCAAGAGTTCCAATTTAACATATAAACTTGATATTCTGTAAATGGTAACTAAATTGTTTGCACTATTTTTATAACTGTAACGAATGGGCCCTAAAAAGACAAGAGGGGCTCAATACCCCACCCCTATATTAACAACAGGCCAATCGTTGTTCATGTGGCTGCTCAACCCAGACGGTAGGCAGAGCTGAGACTCGATACGATGTATTCGAGATCCCAGCTCTGGTGTGCTAGCTTGTGTTTTTACCGCTGCGCCACCTGAGCGGCCAGTGTCCTTAGTTTTAAAACAATTACAGAACATTGTTGAAGGGAAAGATGATGTAGTATTGTGTCCCTGTCCCAACTTTTGTCCAAATATGTAGTTATCAACATCAGACTGAGCATACTTATACAAAACATGAAGGATCGTTAATATGTTGAAATATTAAATGACTTCTATTTGTACCAAATTCAGTTAAAGGTCCTATTTTTTAAATTATTACTCTCGGTTTTTATTTACATTTTCCCTATTGTCCCAGCTTGACTGTAGATTGATCGGACATCTTTTCAAGCATTTTCAATAAGCACTTTAATAACCTGATCAGGGTTGCGGTGGGTCTTGCAACACCCAGAAATAGTGGCTGGAAGAATAAGACAACAGAACAACACAGAGCACCACACACTAAACTATTTACTCGCTCTTTCACATCTAGGGGCAAGTTAAATCAGCCAATCCCTCTTCTGCATGTTCTGGGGAAGTCAATGAAACTAGAATGCATAGAAGAAACCTACGCAGACATGGGCAGAATATGTCAAGTTAATAACATTGGACTACATTAAAACAGTTAATTACTACAGTAAGTGCTGTAGGTTATGTTAATGAATTTGTTACAGAAACTCATGGGTAACAGTGAACTGTAATGAATGTTGGGGGTTAATATTAGTCTTTGTGTTTGCTAGATTGTAATTAATGGAATTACAAATAACATTAATCCCTGTTCTATGTTTGGAAGAGGGAACAGGGCTCTTGGACACTTTACAGGAACTACATCAAGCTTACTGCAGTTCTCATTAAAGCTCGTGATCACGCCACATGAACAACTTAATTAATTACTTTGTGCTTCTCATCAAATATAAACAGACCCCCAGGTGGTTGTATAAAACCAGTATGTGAATTTTAAATTGCAGTGATAAAGAAAGTGTATTTGGGCAATTCCCATTGTTTAAGTTGAGATTAATAATGTAGATTTAATCAGTATGCGTCTTCTCTCTGACCTGTTCCTCAGAGCCCCTGTGGGTTACAGTAATGATATAAACTAAAAGTTAGGGGCAGATTATTAGAAATAACAGCATTGTAAGTATCCAGTAATTGAATTTTTAAGTCCGTCGGTGGCACAGCTGGTGGAGTGGGTGCTAGACAGTTTCAGTGAGTTATTTCATTCATTCATTGGTTTTCTCCAACTGGGTGTGGTAAGGTGGGTTCCTGCAGCACCTAAAACACTGAGCATTAAGGAGTTTTTTTTGTTTGTTTGTTTATTAGGATTTTAACGTCATGTTTTACACTTTGGTGACATTCATGACAGAAATGGTAGTTACTCATTACACAAGATTCATTAGTTCACAAGGTCACACCGAACACACTCCCGGACAATCTAGCACCTCCAATTCACCTCACCCGTATGTCTTTGGACTGTGGGAGGAAACTGGAGCACCCGGAGGAAACCCACACGGACAAGAGGTGAACAAGCAAACTTCACATAGAAAGGACTCAGACTGCCCCACCTGGACCCAGGACCTTCGTGCTGTGAGGCGACAGTGCTACCCACTTTGCTGCCCCGAGCATTAGGGAGTTGATAGATAGATAGATAGATAGATAGATAGATAGATAGATAGATAGATAGATAGATAGATAGATAGATAGATAGATAGATAGATAGATAGATAGATAGATAGATAGATAGATAGATACTTTATTGATCTCGAAGCAAATTAAAGATACCTGACTATGACAGGCACAAGTCCATTGTGGAGCATCATACACTCAAACAATCATTTACTTGCCGCTCAGGTGGCACAGCAGTAAAAACACACACTGGAACCAGAGCTGGGATCTCAAATACATTGTATCGAATCTCAGCTCTGCCTACCGGCTAAGTATGAGTGGCCACATGAGCAACGATTGGCCTGTTGTTCAGATTTGGGCGGGACTAAGCCAAATGGGCCACGTAAGCTTCGTTCTCCTCAATCAGAGCAGGGATCGGCATTGGTGGAAAGGAAGCATGATGCAATCGGGCAATCGGGCAATTGGACGCGCTAAAAGGGAGAAAAGGGGGAGAAAATGCATAAACAAAAATATAAACAAAACAAAACAAAAAACATCAATCATTTACTTACAGTACATCGAGCAATTTTGGGCAGCCACTTTATCATCTACATACTGTATGTTGAAAGTTGGAAGAAAATTGGAATACCCAGATGAAAACTCACACAGAAACCGGAGAACATAGAATAAAAAGCCTTTATTTGTCATGTATACATATACAGTACAATGAAATTCTTTCATCGCATATCCTAGCTTGTTTGTAAGCCGGGTTCAGAGCACAGGGTCAGCCATTGTATGGCACCCCTGGAGAAAAACAGGACCAGTGTTGCTGTGTGGCCCCCACACCATTAGCTGCACCACTGTTACATATGGATATATAACTAAATTACTTTAGATTTAGTCTTTTAAATGGTTTTATTGGGTCTGTAAAAGCATTTTTATTTCATTTTAATAAACTGCATTATCTTGATCAAGGTCATAGCAGAGAAACTCTGTGAGCTGGAAACAAACCTAAAACAAAACCAAAATGCTATTACAAAAATAAATGATAATATAATAAAAAGGAAATACATTTTATGGCCAAAACACCAAAGGACATGCTGACATCAAATAACAATTTGTTGGCCGCTCAGGTGGCGCAGCGGTAAAAACACACACTGAAACCTGAGCTGGGATCTCGGATACATCGTATCGAGTCTCAGCTCTGCCTGCCGTCTTGGCTGAGCAGCCACATGAACAACGATTAGCCTGTTGTTCATATAGGATATTAAAAAGCCAGATAGGGACTCATCTCATAACTAATGACCTCTGCTGATTGATGGTGCCTGCACAGGGATGGGAAAAGAGTGCTGTCAGGGTGTGTCTCTCCATACAAAGTGCTGATCTACATTGCACTCGTCTAAGTGTAGGTGACAAGATGCATACGGCATGCTGCCCACGTGTCGGAGGGGGCGTGGGTTAGTTTCGTTCTCCTCAATCAGAGCAGAGATCGGCATTGGTGGAGAGGAAGCATGACGCAATCAGGCAATTAGACGCGCTAAAAGGGAGAAATTACAAGATAATGTAGGCACTGTGTTTTCAAAAACAATCATGGATGTGCAGAGAGGTGAGTTTCACTTCATTAGATAAAAATAAAAAACAGACAGCAGTTACAACCCAGATCAAAATGTTAATTTTTAAAAAGAGGGTGCTTGAAGAACTGTGAGTAGATTAAAGTTTCATACCTCTAGCAATGCTTCTACTTTTAATCATTTCAGATTTATTAATACTGGGATTCACTCCACATACTGATCAGTCCCATCACAGTTACAGCCAGAAAGAGCTCAAAGTTTGGGGAATGAAAGTAGCTTTTCTACTGCGGGTCATAAAAAATAAAATAGAAATGCATGAAATAATTGAGTCTAATAATGAGCTTTATGAAAAATGTATTTGTAAAAGTTTTATTTAAAATTTTGCAGTTCTTTGAGATTCTTTCCTGCCTCATTATTTATGTATGTGTGCTCACACAAACTCTGTTCAGGGGGGTGGGTCCAATACTTCTCCTCAAATTAATTACCCTAATGGGATTTTCAAATGAAACTGCAGCTCTGTTATTTGTCATTATTAGAGCTTCATGCTAGCAGATGTCCGGAATCGAGCTGTGATCGTCCAAGAAAATGCTATATGTTCCTTAGATTCTGAGAATACATGTACGCCCACATGGCCATGGTGGGCGTTTCACCAGCTGTGCTAAAAAGAAAAGATTTATTTTCTGTTCTGTTACATTAACAGGCTTGTTTATCTATTGTGCTTATTTGCACATGAAAAAAGGAGTACTTAGAGGGCACTCAAGCCCAGTTTTAGTGATGTCACTGACCTGGCCAGTCTGAAGGAGAAGGCCAAATGACCTACTTACTGTTTTACACTGATCAGCCTTAACATTAAAACCACATCCTTGTTTCTACACTCACTGTCCATTTTATCAGCTCCACTTACCATATAGAAGCACTTTGTAGTTCTACAAATACTGACTGTAGTCCATCTGTTTCTCTGCATGCTTTGTTAGCCCCCTTTCATGCTCTTCTTCAATGGTCAGGACCCCCACAGGACCACCACAGAGCAGGTATTATTTGGGTGGTGGATCATTCTCAGCACTGCAGTGACACTGACATGGTGGTGGTTTGTTAGTGTGTGTTGTGCGCTGCTGGAGTTTTTAAACACCTCACTGTCACTTCAGGACTGAGAATAGTCCACCAACCAAAAATATACATCTCCAGCGCCCCATGGACAGTGTCCTGTGACCACTGATGAAGGTCTCGAAGATGACCAACTCAAACAGCAGCAATAGATGAGCGATCGTCTCTGACTTTACATCTACAAGGTGGACCAACTAGGTAGGAGTGTCTAATAGAGTGGACAGTGAGTGGACACGGTATTTAAAAACTCCAGGAGTGCTGCTGTGTCTGATCCACTTATACCAGCACAACACACACTAACACACCACCACCATGTCAGTGTCACTGCAGTACTGAGAATCATCCACCACCTAAATAATACCTACTCTGTGGGGGTCCTGACCATTGAAGAACAGGATGAAAGCAGGCTAAAAAGTATGTAGAGAAACAGATGGACTACAGTCAGTAATTGTAGAAATACAAAGTGCTTCTATATGGTAAGTGGAGCTGATAAAATGGACAGTGAGTGTAGAAACAAGGAGGTGGTTTTAATGTTATGGCTGATCAGTGTATCAGCACCTGTTATCTGGTTGAGGTGCTGGTATGTGTGGTGGAGGAATACAGAACACATAGTGCGATCCACTGTACATGTTAAGTCCCTCATCAACCATTCGCCAAAGGCCAGGATAAAATAATACCTGATGGCTTTACACGTGTCTAACGAGGCTGGCCTGTCGCCTCATCAGTCAGCAACTGTGTCATACCCAAATTAGGACAATGTAATTGGGAAAAATGCTATAGGTGGGTGTCGCACAGCTCTAGGGTTCTTTAGATTTGTGTTTAATGCTCGCCACAAGTCACTAGATGTTAAAGGTTTTGTATGTTTTTTTGTGTCCACGTTTGTTGTGGTTTACTTTGAGAACTCTGGTTTCTGGGTAGCTGTGTGATTTTCTGTTTTGGATTTGCACCATATCCAGTTTGTTTTCCTGCCATGGCTTGGACTCACTGTAACCCTGAGCCATATCAAGTGGTTCCTAAAGAAAATTAAATGAATAAATGAATTCATGGACATAAAATACCTGTTTCTGAACATTTATTTACAAAGTTTAAATCAACTGGGATTTACAGTAGTGACAGTAGTGAACTGTTTTCATAAAACAGTCTGAAAAGCAGTTCTAGTCAAATGCACTTCAACATTAATGAATGTCTGCTTATAAACTGAAACTCCATTGAAAGATACTAGACATAAAAGAATGTACCCTTCAGTTTTTTTCCAGAACAGCTTTTCATGCAGTTTTAGATCCATCAATGTCCTTGAAAAACTTTTTCAAGGTGATACACAAGAAATAAAGCACATCACAGCCACATCTCATCACCCCACTGTACATTTATACAGCTTCATTTCTTGGAATTTTTTAACAGTTTAACAGAACAACACTGCATCGTTTGGGCAGTACTGTTGTGCAGCAGGTAGTGTTTATTAGCTATTCTTAATTGCACCAAGACTATACAGACAAAAGTATCCCAACTATTTTTAATGTAGATGTTTCAGCCACAACAGTGGCTAACAGGTGTAATAAATTAATTATATAAAGAAAATGATTTCAACAGTTTAGAAACGACTCGTCCTGTTCCAGCATGACTGTTCCCCTGTGCACAAATCAAGCTCTATAAAGAGGTTTAAAGAAGCGCAGAGCCCTGACCTCAGCTCCACTGAACAGCTTTGGAATGAACTGGAACATTAACTGAGGCTTTCTTGACCATCATTAGTGCCCAGCCATACAGATACTCTTCAAACTGAATGGGCACAAATTCCCTCAGACATACTTCACATGTGTTGTGAGAAGCCTACTCAGAAAAGATGTCCAACAAGATTATGGTCATGTTTCCAAATACTTTTAGTGTATGTGTAAGTAAGTAGGTAAGTAAGTAAGTAGGTATGTAGGTAAGTAAGTTAGTAAGTAAGTTAGTAAGTAAGTAGGTTAGTATGTAAGTAGGTGAGTAAGTAAGTTAGTAAGTAAGTAGGTAAGTAAGTAAGTAGGTAGGTAAGTTAGTTAGTAAGTAAGTAGGTAAGTAAGTAGGTAGGTAAGTAAGTAGGTAGGTTAGTAAGTAAGTAAGTAGGTTAGTTAGTAAGTAGGTTAGTGTGTAAGTAGGTGAGTAAGTAAGTTAGTAAGTATGTAGGTAAGTAAGTAGGTAGGTAAGTAAGTTAGTAAGTAAGTAGGTAAGTAAGTAGGTAGGTAGTTAAGTAAGTAAGTAGGTGAGTAAGTAAGTAGGTGAGTAAGTAAGTAAGTAAGTAAGTAGGTGATTAAGTTAGTCAGTAGATTAGTAAGTAAGTTAGTAAGTAAGTGAGTAAGTAAGTAGGTGAGTAAGTTAGTAAGTAAGTAGGTGAGTAAGTAAGTTAGTAAGTAAGTTAGTAAGTATGTAGGTGAGTAAGTAAGTAAGTAGGTGAGTAAGTTAGTAAGTAAGTAGGTGAGTAAGTTCGTAAGTACGTAGGTGAGTAAGTAAGTTAGTAAGTAAGTTAGTAAGTATGTAGGTGAGTAAGTAGGTGAGTAAGTTAGTAATTAAGTAGGTGACTAAGTTAGTAAGTAAGTAGGTAAGTAAGTAGGTGAGCAAGCTAGTAAGTAAGTAGGTAAGTAAGTAGGTAAGTACGTAGGTAAGTAAGTAAGTAAAGGTAAATAAGTTAGTTAGCAAGTAAGTAAGTTAGTAAGTAAGTAGGTAAGTTAATAAGTAGGTAATTAAGTAAGTAAGTAGGCAAGTAAGTAAATAAGTAGGTAAGTAAGTAAGTTAGTAAGTAGGGAAGTAAGTAGGGAAGTAAGTAAGCGAGTAAGTAAGTTAGTAAGTAAGTGGGTAAGTAGGTAAGTAAGTAGGTAAGTAAGTAAGTTAGTAATTAAGTTAGTAAGTAAGTAAATAAGTAGGTATTAGTCAGTCAGTCAATAAGTAAGAACAAACTCCATTTCCAGAAATGTTGGTAAAACGCAGTAAAAGACAGTAAATTAATATTCATACTTTGTGAGAACTGATTGGACTAAACTTACTGTTCATAAAAATTGTAATAAACTTGACACTCTGAGGTTTTGTGATTATGTGAGGAGTTTTATATTTGGTTCATTGCTTTTTGAATATAGTATTTGTATTTTAGCCTGCATTAATTACTTCAATTAAATATTTATACAGATTTTTAATGTAATCCTAATGAAAGTAAAACCATTTGATAAGTCCATTAACGGCTTTTATTTCAATAAAAAAAAATGTATTGCAATAATCTTCATTCAAATACATTTTACAATACATAAGTCTGTGAAAGAGGTTGCATTTCTTGTCAACTAGAAAAATATGGCTTAAAACCCTGAGTACAGAAATGAGGAGGAAAAACTAGAACGAGGGATTAAAGCAGCATTTATCTCTCTGAAATTCCTTATGGTGAGAAATCCCCCTTAATCCTCAGCCTTTGTAAAAGTGTTCTCATTTTCTCACTTATTTATTGTAAAGAAATCCATGTGTTCTGTTCTTATTTCTCAGTGATAAAGGTCTATAAATAATCGGCTATCAGGCGAAGTCTTTGTATGTCTCCTCTGAGGCAGTTGGCTGATAGTAGGAACACGGTGTGTATGGCCAGGGCTCTCCTGAGGCTTCGTCCCACCCTGATTACTGGGCCACGGTTCATGCTCCTAGAGGCAGGCAGCATATTTCTGTTTGTTCACTGAGCACAGCCATCAACACTCCAATGCTACTGAGTAGGGACTCCCCTGCTGGGTGAGTATTCGGGCCAGCATGGCCCGCACACTCCCAGAGAACTTCATCAAGCAGAATTGGCTCAGATTTCACACCCAGAGGACAGGCTGGCAGCCGTGTTCCTTCAACATGTTGGGCAAAGGGACATGTGGTCGTTTGATGTGCGTCACTAAAACATAGGAGTGTACAGGTCTTATACACGATGCCAGGGCTAATTTTACTTTATATAAACAAGGACACTGTCCATTATGACAAGAGCCTACTCTAAGATCTAAGAAGAATACACACACATGTGATTATCATACACTATATACAAGCTTATGGTTGGGTGTCCACATACTTTTGGCCATATAGAGTATGTATAGGGCAGTTGTAGCCTAGCAGTTAAAGTACTGGACTAGTAATCAAAAGGTCGCTGGTTTAAGCCCCACCACCACCAGGTTGCCACTGTTGGGCCCTTGAGCAAGGCCCTTAACCCTCAATTGCTTTGACAATACACCAATTAGCCATACCATTAAAACCACCTCCTTGTTTCTACACACACTGTTCATTTTATCAGCTCCACTTACCATATAGAAGCACTTTGTAGTTCTACAATTACTGACTGTAGTCCATCTGATTTTCTGCACGCTTTGTTAGCCCCCTTTCATGCTGTTCTTCAATGGTCAGGACCCCCACAGGACCACTACAGCGCTGATGGAGTTTTTAAACACCTCACTGTCACTGCTGGACTGAGAAAATTCCACCAACCAAAAATATCCAGCCAACAGCGCCCTGTGGGCAGAGTCCTGTGACCACTGATGGAGGTCTAGAAGATGACCAACTCTAGACTTTACATCTACAAGGTGGTCCAACTAGGTAGGATTGTCTAATAGAGTGGACAGTGAGTGGACATGGTATTTAATAACTCCAGCAGCGCTGCTGTGTCTGATCCACTCATACCAGCACAACACACACTAACACACCACCACCATGTCAGTGTCACTGCAGTGCTGAAAATCATCCACCACCTAAATAATACCTGCTTTGTGGGGGTCCTGACCACCGAAGAACAGGGTGAAAGCAGGCTAAAAAAGTATGTGGGGAAACAGATGGACTACAGTCAGTAATTGTAGAACTACAAAGTGCTTCTATATGGTAAGTGGAGCTGATAAAATGGACAGTAAGTGTAGAAACAAGGAGGTGGTTATGTGTGATCAGTGTATATAAAGCAGAAAGTGTGCATTATTACACAGTATTTGGAATGGTTTAAAGTAAAAGAGGGCTTTTCATCTGAATATACGATGTTGGAGCAGCATTACATTAGCATGATGAGGGGGTAGAGTTTGCCATTTATCCAGGATTTAATTTTTTCTCATCATGCATATATGCAAATGCACCATTTGAGTATCTCCGCGGATCTCAGGCGCTGTCTCCGGAACACAGCGTAGCAGACACAGATTACCAATTTAATTTCTTTCAGGCACAGTAAATAGGAAATCAGATTAAGATTAAACTACTCCCATAGAGCTGGAGGTTTAAAAAATTACATGCAATTGTCTTACACATAAAATGAACTGTATTACAGTGCTGCAGTAAAGAATATATAGCTCCACTTTTACATTTCATTAGGATAAGCGGCGGTAAAACATGAAAATGTAATTAAATATTATTACATTTACTTGAGTAACCTTTGAGCCCACTAGATACCACTTAATACAATACCACTTAATTACCTAGTGCTTAATGTCATTTTCTTCTGGTAACTTCTATACTTTTATTCAAGTCACATTATAGCTGGGACAGTATGGAAAATGCAAATTAAAAAAATAATAATAGGAAGAAATACTAATAGTGTTTTTTTACATCTACTTTGACTTTTATTTCATTACAGACTGTTTAAACCCAAGATATTTCATGTTACATCAGTACATAATATACATACACCGATCAGGCATACCATTTTGACCACCTCCATGTTTCTACACTCACTGTCCATTTGATCAGCTCCACTTACCATATAGAAGCACTTTGTAGTTCTACAATTACTGACTGTTGTCCATCTGTTTCTCTGCATGCTTTTTTAGCCCCTATTCATGCTGTTCTTCAATGGTCAGGACCCCCACAGGACCACTACAGAGTAGGTATTATTTGGGTGGTGGATGAAGTGGTAAATGCTTTACTGTTCCAACTTTTTTGGAATGTGTTGCAGGACTTAAATGCAGGAATGGATGTTTAATAATAAATGAAATGAAGTTGACCAGACAAAACATGAGGGCAGGTGTAGCCTAGTGGGTAAGGTACTGGACTAGTAATTGAAAAGCCGCTGGTTCAAGACCCACCACTACCAGGTTGTCACTGTTGGGCCCTTGAGCAAGGCCCTTAACCCTCAATTGATTAGACTGTATAATGTCACAGTACTGTAAGTCGCTTTGGATAAAAGCATCTGCTAAATGCCGAAAATGCAAATGTAAACATTAAATATCTCAGGTTCATACTGTCTACAATAAGAAAGTCAAAGTAAATGTAAGAAACTCTGTGTTTTTATTTTATTTACATTTTCCATACTGTATCCTGTGTATGAAAGAAAAAGCCTGTTGATTAGCAGCGTAACAGTTTTTTTGTGGTGCTGGAGTAAGAACCCCTGATGTTTTTACAGATTTTTTTATTTGCTGTTTAGAGCGTTTCTCTATAAAAGCAGCCCTCGTTTCTATTTCCTTTATAGACCTTAATTATGTATGTATTGATTTTAATCAGCACCCGCTGTGATTCTTCCTCTTTACTCCCCTCGTGTGTGTTTATTGCCTTTGTTTGCATGTACATGCTCATACACTTGACAGTTTGAATCCCAGCTCTGCTATGCAGCTTTTGTTGGGCCCTTGAGCAAGGCCCTTAACCCTCTCTGCTTCGGGGTGCTGTACAATGGCTGACCCTGCATCCAAACCCTAGTTTCCAAACAAGCTGGGATATGCGAAGAAAGAATTTCATTGTACTGTACACCTGTATATGTATATATGACAAATAAAGGCATTCTATTCTATTCTACACACACACACACACACTCTCTCTCTCTCTCTCTCTCTCTCTTAAATATATGCATTATTTATTACATATATTATTTTGTTATAAAGGAAGTGACATATTAATGGATTTTCAGCACAACATTTAACAGTGCTTCATTTCCTATGACAGAAACAGGAATTATTTATGTTCTCTCTCACCTCAGCTCAGGTTTCAGGTTGACAAAATCTCACCATCACAAAAGATCAAAACTGTGTAGTATGTTGAAGTTTCTAGAAAATGTCTCTTACAGTGGAACTTTACAGTGGTCCAGTTGTCATGGATGATTTTTGGAGCATACGATCTTAAGCAGGTGCTCGGTGGTGCAGTTATCTATTATGCTAGGCCACCATTGCCTCTTCCGACTCGTGAGCTGCCCTTAGCGGAACCCTTTTTCACCCATTCATTTTGCACAGGTGCCACTATGTGCTAATCTGGTCCTTACACAGTGTTTGAAGACCTCACCCTCATAGTCCGGTCAGCCCACCTTAGCAGAAATATGTCTGCTGCAGGCACTGCCAATTATGCCCGCTAGATGGCACCCAACCGACCGTTGTCAATGCCGAGATTCGAACCGAGGAGTTCAGAATCCCGGCGTTAGTGTCCTAGCGGAATATCCCGCTGCACCGCCTGGGCGCCCACAGATTCAATTTTTAAAACTAAAATATCAAATTAAAAAAGAGGAAGTCTGGGGCCATAGGACAGGTGCTTTAGCCCCACCTGGGGTCTAAAGTGTAAATGCTTGATCTTCTTGTAAATAAAATTGTTATCGCATTATAGTACAAATATTAACTGTCATCTTAGTTTGCTTATTTCCTATTCCCAGTTGCATTTGCAACTGTGCCACATTCTTGTTCAAGCCCCACAATAACACAGTAGAAGTAGCATTTTGCAGCCTCAAAGAGGTAACTCATTATCAGACACGACCAACTGTGTCTGTTAATTGCCTGAACAGGCCAACTGGCTGGTGTATCAGACTACTCTGTCACCCGAGCGCCGCTACATGCAAAGTTTATTTGTTTCCTTAGTTCTCACTGTAATAATATGCTAAGATCAGTCGCCATCATTGACTTGTGTTTTTTTTTGTGGAATATTTGTAGTTATGGTGCAAACATACAAAATACCATCATTAGTTAAAGATGAATTACTGCAAATCCTCAAAATTATTAATCACATTTCCACCCATATTTTTTTATTTATTAGGATTTTGACGTCATGTTTTACACACTTTGGTTACATTCATGACAGAAACGGTAGCCACTTGTTACACAAGATCCATCAGTTCACAAGTTTAATGTCAAACTCAGTCATGGACAATTTTGTATCTCCAATTCACCTCACTTGTAGAGCTGGGCGGTTCCTGAATCACCCGGGTTAATGATTCGAATCTTTGTACTGAATCAGGAATCATGAGTCCGAAATCTCAGTTAACCCGGGTCCTATGAGTCCTCTGATTGGCTGCTGCTAAGTACACAAGGCGGGTGAGCAGACTCACTCGAAACACTGCGAACTCAGATGATTTGGCTGAACCGACTTCACTCCAGTCCGTGAATCTAAGTAATAAGTTAAATATTCCAATAAACAAGCAGTTAAACACACTGGTGTTCGTTATGTGGCTGATTTTATGCACAAGCTATTATTATTATTATCAGTAGTAGTGGTATAGATTAGTAATGCAGCATATTTTCTTGTAAGCAAAACAACAAAATATAGTTATATTATTATTAAAATGCAAATGCTTACAGGCTGCTTACAGTACTGTACCACTTAAGGAGTATCATAGCCCCCATGGGAATTTATTGACTGTTTGTTTTGGTACCACTGTGGCTGCCTGACTGGGTGAAGTTACCATGGCAGATTGTTGTTGACCATCCCCCTTGAACCCTTGACCCATTAATATACCCATCTGATTGTTAGGTGAGTCCACCCCCCTCTTCCCCATGATCAAGATTACACTTAGAAAAAAGTGTCAACTTGTCACTGACAAGAGAGATGTGAGGTGCCAGGAGAATTAAGAGAGAAGGATTTATTTACAGAAGATGAGCGCTCAGAAGGTAAGTGATATTTGAATGCGGTTTCATGCAGTAAATCAATCGCAATCAACATGTCAGTACAAGTGACTCAACTGACTCAACTGACTCAAGTGAACCGGATCACATTACTGAGTGACTCAGATTAACCCGAGTCCATAAAATGACCCGAATTTACCACCACTACTCAATTGCATGTATTTGGGAGGAAACCAGAGCTCCCGGAGGAAACCCACACTAACACGGGGAGAACATGCAAACTCCACACAGAAGGACCCCCATCTGGGAATCGAACCCAGGACCTTCTTGCTGTGAGACGACAGTGCCACCCACTAAACCACTGTGACCAGAGGCGATTTAACCTGCCGGTGGGCCCAGGGGCTACAGCTGGTTGTGGACCCCCACGTATAGTTTTCATAAAATCAGTACACAACGCAAGACAACAAGAGTTCAGTGGTGTAACTAGGAGCTCATGGGCCCCAGTGCAAAAAATTATTTTGGGCCCCCCAAATCCCTTGCTGTACACTCACTGTGTATTGTGATTACATGTATTCTGATATTTCATTGTCTTTTAGTTATTTTTATATCTTACTTAACAAAAATATTGTCATGTTTTTACTTTCGCTATTGCGGCACTTTACCGCTAGCATTAGCCTGTAGAGGGTCGGCTCACCTAGCCGCTGTCTGGTGGGGATGCTACGGGTCTGTTGCTGTGCGGTGGTGGAGGTGTGGGAATAAAGGCACACGACAGGGTAGAGTCACTTTAACTGTTTAGTCAGGACCTCAGTGAGCGTTACAACACTTTAAACCGCCTAGTTTCAGAACCCGAACTTCAATGCTGGAACCGTAAGCCGAGTCTCATATACAAAACTAACTGCTGCAGAACGTCCGAACGCACATGTATAAACCTGGTGCTGCATTCTGATTGGCTGAGCTGAATGTCACTCACATACTAGCTCTAACGTTTACGTTGCTTAACTGAAACCACCAATCAGAATTACAGCAGCTCGTTAGAGTTTATCTGGCCAATCAACAGTCAGAAACATGAATAACGTGTAAATGATTTACAAAATCATTGGTTTGTAAGCTTTCCCATTCTTATTCACCAAAATAACTAACAAAATAAATAAAAAATAAAACAGCCAATCCGGGGCCCTCAATTATTCGGGGCCCCTGGGCTGAAGCCCAGGTAAGCCTGTGCATTAAATCGCCCCTGACTGTGACGCCCAATTTTCACCAAGAAAAACAGTCCAAATGAAAGAAAAAAGATCTGCAGTAAATAGTAAGCAGTAATGACAACGTTCTTGCTTGGCATTAGTGATTGGTCATTTATTTAAATTTCTTTGCAATGAAGCAAGCACACAGCAGCATACAATCTTATAAAAAATAAAATAAAAATGTTGATACAATAAAGACATCTATCATGTTACTGATGTAGTATACGATAAGAAGCATTTTCATATGTTTTTCCTGAAGATTAAGCCTTGATGTATGATATCTGCAGGCAAACTTGTTATGTTCTCAGTTGGCAAAAGAAAGAATCTTTGCTTAAGGGGATGTTGTGACTCCATATGGGATTTTCTGCTACGAGCTTTATGATTCTCTCAGAAGAAAGCGATGCGTTGGTATAATTTTTCTCTGCGCTGGGAGAGCCTTTGCCATTGAGAAGTGTTTCTGTGTGCTGTTGCTAAGGCACTGTCTAAACCGGCTTGTTGAAAAAAAAAAACGGCACAAAGAGATTTTCAAATTAAACATAAACCGTTCTGTTCAGTTTGCTTGGTGTGAACTGAACAAATTATAAATGCAGATTTGTTTTTTGCACAACCTTACTGACATGATACTCCTCCATAAAACCAAATACTTAAGGCTATCTCGCCTCTCTAAAATCACTGTGCACACTAAATCATACTGGGTAGTGATAGCTCAGTGGTTAAGGTACTGGACCAGTAATCAGAAGGTTGCCGGTTCAAACACCACCAAGTTGCCACTGTTGGGCCCCTGAGCAAGGCTCTTAACCCTCAATTGCTCAAAAATCGTGTTCAGTCATAATTGTAAGTCGCTTTGGATAAAAGCGTCTGCTAAACGCCTAAAATGTAAATGGGTTATGAGGTTTGCGGAGGAACAAGTATAATTCAGTAGCTGATGATGATGATGATGGCATTTACAATGCAAGCTTCTATCTTGAATATGACAATGTCTCAGATATGAACAGTTCTGATGGACATTGTTCACAGATAACAGTATTCTAGTCCACCTCTATTATATACGAGTAAAGATACAAGCTATTACCCATAGCAGTATGCACTCAATATGGTTTGTAAAACAGTATTTTTAAAGGATGCTACAGTAGACCCTTGATTTACGAACCGTTTACCATATGAACATTTTGAGTCACGAGCAATCTTTTTCAACTTAACGTACAATCAAATTTCAGATTACAAACCGAAATTCACGAAACACGTGACGTCACGAACAAGTTGACTCCGACCATCTCTCTCTATATATATACAGTGAGTGAACATTCGGACAGCGGCCGGTGTTTTTTTCTGTGTTTTCTTTATATTTTGTAAAATTCTATAATAAAATGTCCCCAATGAAGGTGCAGAGAAAGCGCAGTGATGAGAAAATGAAAATATCTATTACTATTTGTTGTTGTATAATTACTCCTGGCAGTAGCTGTCACTGTATCAGACAGAGGGGACAGTGAGTGAGAGAGAAGAAGGAAGTCCGCTGAGTAAAGTATTCTTTCTTTCGTGTAATTACACCTACAAAATACAACACTATTGAAATAAAGAAGGAAATAATAGAGAAATATGAGAGTTATTGTTGTTTCTGGTAGATACATTTTATATAAAAAAGAAGGAAATGTATTATGGTGTATGGCACAGCACACGTACTTTACTGAAATGTGATGTGTGTTTTTTATGTACAGTACTACTGTGTATTGTTGTTTATTATTGTTTATTACAGGAATGTCTATTCTATAATTTAAGATTTATCTAAATCTAGGAATGTCTATTCTATAATTTAAGATTTATCTAAATCTATATTCTGAGTGGCAAATTATAGCAGCTGCTAGAGTGAGTGCCTCACAGCAACATTTACGGCATTTAGTAGACACTTTTATCCAAAGCAACTTACAGTACTGTGACAGTATATAGTCTGAGCAATTGAAGGTTAAGGGCCTTGCTCAAGGGCCCAACAGTGGCAACCTGGTAGGGGTGGGGCTTGAACCATCGACCTGTTGATTACTAGTCTGGTACCTTAACCACTAGGCTACAACTGCCCAGCATCCAGCATTACATTTACATTTGTGGCATTTAGCAGATGACTTACTATTATGACTGAATACCATTTAACAATGGTAGACATGATTGGCTAACGTCTGCCAGGTGGGAGAGCCACAGGGATTCCTTATTCTTCTGCTGACTGGTCGATGGCGCCTACATAGAAATGGTGAATAATGGAGAGCAGTGCGTGACTCTCCGTATGCGATACTGATCTCTGTGTGAACTGGAACTCACTTAGAAATGCTGGACACAAGGTGGAAATACCCCTTTTAATTGGCATCAGTCAACAGCAGAGAATCACTTACTGACACATTCACTCACTAGCTCACATCTATGGGGGATTTAAAGTAGCCTGTTGATGGCACGGTGGCTCAGTGGGTAGCACTGTCACCTCACAGCAAGAAGGGCCTGGGTTCGATCTCCAGTTGTAGCAGTGTGGAGTTTGCAATTACTGTGTTTGACATTTAACTTGTGAACTGATGAATCTTGTATAACCAGTAACTACCTGTTCAGTCATGAATGTAACCAAAGTGTGTAAAACATGACGTTACAAATCCTAATAAATAATTAAGTAGCCAGACATATGTCCAGAGGTACAGTCCTCCTCTATGATGACTATCTGCCAGGTATTTCTTGTGTTGTCCATGTGTCCACTCTAGGTGGTTCTGTTTCCTATCAGCTTCCAAAACATTCAGCAGGTGAACTGAACCCTTAAAACTGCCTTTATGTGTAAGGAATGAGGTAAATGGACGCATGATGCCCTTTTGTATATCGGTGTGGTTGATCAATGTGACATTTTGGCATCACTGTTTAGGCACAGATGGCAGAAGTGCGAGTGTTTCATGCTTTAATGGTGTGTGTAGAATGCACCCAGAAATTGGTAAATTGTGTGTGCCTGGCTCCTACCTTTCAGGGGTCTGGTGGCTCTGTTATGCTGAGGGTATTTTGCGGGCGTGACTTTGTTCCTCTAACTCCACTGCAAATCAAAATAAATGATTTCTGCTCAGTATGATGTAATGTACTGATAGGAACGGTCTGGTCTAGTATGACAGTCCCTCATCTGCTAGGCACACGGGGTCTGATGAGGATGAAAGTCACAGCTATAAACTGCTAAGAATAAATAATAGTAAATAAATACAGTGGTACCTTGTAACTCAGTGTCCCCTAAACTCAAAATCTTTGAAACTCAACGCCCTTCGTCGAGAAATTTGTACCCTTAAACTCAATGTTTCCCTTAAACTCAACATGTGTGCGACTGCTGCTTTGCTCAGCGCTCACCTTGCAGTGCGGTAAAACGCCATGCGAACATGAGACAAATCTGCATTTGTGAAATAACAAATTCAGATTCTCTCTGAAAGCTCCACATGTATGTGTGTTCAGCTGGATTTTTCTCCTGTTTCACTTTTAGACTTGTGTTACAGTTGAGAGAGAAAAGTCTCAAACACTTATCATTAAAAAACACAGTAACCTAATGTATTATAGGAATGACGAGGAAACACTAAACCTCTCTTAATTATTACTGCTTACTTGTTCTCTCCACTAATTAAGAAGCATAAAGAAACAATAAAGAAGTAAAGGTAAACAGCAGGTTTTATTGTATTTTTTTATTGTTTTTAATTGTATTTTAGTGTTTTTATATTATATTTGTGTTATAGTGCATAAGTGTCAAAAACAATCCTATTATTTTACATTAGCCTAAAATGTATGCAGTTCCACAGGACCATGGAACACATTAACAGGTTCCCCATACATCCTTATGGGAAAAAAATACCTTAAAACTCAACGCCTTTTAAACTCAACGCCACTCCCGGAACCAATTGACATTGTGTTTCAAGGTACCACTGTAATAATAATAATAATAATAAGACTATTATTGCTTTTAAGTCAAATACTGTTAATATGTCACACTGTTTAGCAGTATGAAATCAAATAGTTAAAATTAAACCCTTGATTGTTTACTTAGGATATTGGGTAGCACAGCAGGACCTTATGCTAGCCCACCACCACTAAGATCCAGGGTTTGAATCCCCCTGTGGTGCTATCGGTCGGTACACCAGGGTTGGCTAGGCCCCCTGATGAATTGACATCCTGTCCAGGGTGTGTCCAGTGCAATGCACCCAGTGATTCCTGGAAAGCCGGGCCTACCAAAACACTGACCATGATAAAGCGCTGGTAAAACATAAAAATTAAATTAAAATAAGTAATATAATTCAAACATCAGTTTGCTAAAGAAAGCAAAATAACCCAAAGCCAAACAATGATGTCTAAGGATAAAGAGGAAACACAAAATGGTTCAATTAGATCACCTAGCCAGGGATAACCAGCAAAAAAAGAGAATCATTCTAGCAGGAAATAAAAACCATTAAAGAGCAAAAGGAATTAAAGCAAAATAAACATATTTTATCCAGTTAATCTAATCTACTAATATTACTTTTAAATCATGCTAAATTACTACAGAACAAAACAGAAAATCAAACAAACAAAAACCAAAACACAGTGGGTAATACAAGAGCCAATAGATTCAAATTATTCTGTCTTATTGCAGCTTTATTTTGTATAATTTTTAAAAATATGCTGTTAATGCATCATTCCCTTTTTCTCCCAATGTAGTCGTACCCAATTACCCAGTTGTATCTGCCACTGCTGCAGATGCCTACCCTGACCATGCCATGTGTCAGCTGTTTCTTTTCACCTGGCCAGAGACAAGTTCACACAGAGAACAGTATCGCATACAGAGAACGTGCATCAATGAACCTTGGCCACCCATGACCGGTTTACCACTGTTCTTTTCTTGGACCACTTTTGATAAATACTGACCACTGCAGACCGGGAACACCCCACAAGAGCTGCAGTTTTGGAGATGCTCTGACCCAGTCGTCCAGCCATCACAATTAGGCCCTTGTCAAACTCGCTGAAATCCTTACGCTTGTCCATTTTTTCTGATTCTAACTCATCAACTTTAAGGATAAAATGTTCACTTGCTGTCTAATATATCCCACCCACTAACAGGTGCCATGATGAAGAGTTAATCAGTGTTATTCACTTCACCCGTCAATGGTCATAATGTTATGCCTAGTCACTGTATAACCATAATATGAGACAAAGGGACCTTTGTACATTTACCTAGAATTTTGGCAAATGTTGAACAACTCCAAAAATTCTTTCTTTGTTCGACACAACAAGGTACTTCATTTTACTTATTTGAAATATTGGTTACCATGACAACCAGTTCTGTTTCCAGTCAGCAGCAGCGCACCAAGATTTTTACCACCAAGGACAGAAATTTAATTAAGAACTTGTGGCTGCTTAAAGGTTATAAACTGTATGAGATTAATGTACTTGCTGAATTTCCAGAGACAAATGGAAAAGAAAGACTTAAATTGTAGTATAAGATCTAAACTGGTAGCTACGGAAGACGAAAGCGAAGCGGCTGAATGAGAATCGCACACACCCATGACAGCATAGCGCAGGCTCAAGAACTAATGCTCATAAAAAAAAAAAAAAATCTTTTTACAATGTACTGTGTAATGAGTTTAGGGCTAGGGATGGACAGAGGGGTGGACACACACGCAGAGCAAACTATTTAATAATATCAAAACGCAAGACAGGTTGGAACAAGACAAGACACTAAAACATGGCCTAAGCTTAATGCTAATCTAAATGCTAATGCTAATCTAAACATACATGAACAAAGCTAAAGCTAAACATATGAAACATGAACCTAACCAAAATCTAAACCCTAAGCTAAGCTAACAAAGAACATAGACTGACTACAACAAAACATGAACAAGACTAACTTAAACCAGACTTGAACATGAACAGGAGCAAACGGACAGGAGCAAACGGACAGGAGCAAACGGACAGGAGCAAACGGACAGGAGCAAACGGACAGGACAAAGGCAGCTGCAAAATCCAAAGCAAATCAAAATAGTCTCCGTTTGACTGATCCACAGGCCTCCTTAAATGCCCTGAGCATTTTCCCTAAACAAGAGGCACCTGTGAATCATTAACAGGAGCCCAATCACAAAAAGGGGTGTTGGCCTGACTGAACACACACCATAAACAAACATGTGCTCCCAGAGAGGTGGGTGTGGCAGGTTCCAGGAGCACAGAGGCTGTATTTGCGACATACTGTAATCAAACACTTAAAGTGGGCAATAAAATCATCACTTTGTTGCAAATTTAATTTTGAATGCAACAGTGAAAGGATTATGAAAATTAATAAACATTTGCCAAAGTTATGGGCCAACATACAGACGTACAGACATTACAATGTAGTAACCACTAAAGCAGCTGCTATTGTACTGTACTGTAGTATTTCAGAGGTAAATCACAAAAAACTGCTGTGCTGTTCTCACAGTGTTGACCTGTTTATCACAGGTAAGGTTTATTCAGTTTATTTATTTACAGTAAAATTAGTCAGACCCTGAGAAGTACATTATTAGGATTGAAATTTAAATGAATAACAGAAAACAACAGAAATAATTTGCACTGAGAGAAAACAGAACTGTGATTTATTTCAGATTTGCATAATCCCCACCTGGAAATTACTGGGTGAAGGAGAGGAGGGGGTTCATTCATCACCAGCTTAAACAGGCTTGACGGATTGCTCATATCAGAGAGGTGACATTTTGCAAATCAGCATTTGAAATGGAAATAGGGCGCATCTAATACACCTCTGTTCTTTTACTCAGATGATGTCTGTACTCCTGAATCAAGTGGATCTTGAACTATCGGTGCATTTTTGGTGGACTTTGTTAAAAAGGTTGCCAGGCTTTTATATTTTACAACAGCTACAAACACGTATTATCATTAAAATAACCTCTATAGGCCACTTAGGTGGTTCAGCGGTAAAACGCTAGCACACCAGAGCTGAGATTTCAAACACACTGTTTTGAATCTCAGCTCTGCCATCCGGCCGGGCTGGGCGGCTACATGAACAACGATTGGCTGTTGTTCACACAGGGTGGGAAAGCCGGACCAGGGTTCCTCATAACTGATGCAGCTATGACTTCTGCTGGCTGATTGATGGCACCTGCCAAAGTCGAAAAATAATGTGTTCAGGGTGTGGCTCTCCATACACAAAGCTGATCCGCATATGAACTTGCCTCGTGCGGGTGAAAAGATGCAGTCGATACTGCACACGTGTCGGAGGGGGCGTGTGTCAGTTGCGATGCTTCTCAGTCAGCAGTGGAGGGTTGTATCGGTACAGAGGAAGCGTAATGCAATCCGGGTGATTGGATACGACTAGATAAGGGGGGAAATTGCAAAAATAAATAAATAAATAAAATAATGTCTATATTTAAGTACAATTACCATATTCAGCAACAGAACCTTTAAACAAATATATTTAGACCTGCAAAACTCTATTCACTAAATATTATTTACAATTATGTAAGAATGCCACAATTTATTATATTATCACACCCTGTTAATCAACACATCAGCAGAAACTAGCAGCTAGAGCAGTCTGGGAAATGTAGATAATAAAACATTGTATTGTTTATAATAATACAGTTCAGTATCTGTAATGAGCCCACCTGCCGTGGATGATTGACATGTCAGTTCCTCTTAACTGACAGTGACCTGCACTTCGCTCCAGGTGGAAGTGTTGCTATTTCTCATGGTTTCTTCCTCACAGATTTGCCAGCTCCTTTATTGGTAAACCTGCTATGCTGTTGAAACCATGATGCTGGGCTCTGTCTGTTTTTCTGCTGGTGTATGAAGCGTGAATGATTTTATCTCTTTCTGGAAACTTAGCCGGTGTCTCAGCCATTTTTTGGGCATCACAAGGGAGCCACCATGGATGAGCAAACTGCCCCAGAAGCAGCGTGACTGCCCTTTTCTAGAGCAGGCCTTGAGGGTGTGTCAATTAATAATGCATATTGTTTTTGTTTTTTTTAATCATTGATTATAATCATAATAAGTTTCTTTGGATTTGTTGGTCACCCACAAACATAATTGAAAGACTAGATGCAAGTAAAAAAACCATCCTGGACAGGGCACCAATTCATGGCAGCACATAATGCATTCCTCTATTTACTCACCCACACCCAGGGGCAATTTAGAGCAGCCAATCCCTGTTCTGTGTGTGTTTTAATAGCGTACAGTTTAAAAGTGAATGCAAATGAAACCTACAGAGAATGTGCCAAAGTCTACACAGACAGTGAGCAAAGATCCTGATCCTCAAATACCCAGGACACTGGTTCTGTGTGGCATCAATAATAGCACCAGTACCACCACCAGTGCCAGCTGCTGTAGAAACTATGTGTTACTATGGTTACTCGTGTTATTTCAGTCTTTCAGATCAGAAGGAAACAGAATCAATCTCATTACATTTACATTTTCAGCATTTAGCCGATGCTTTTATCCAGAGTGATAATTGCAATCTGAGCAATTGAGGGTTAAGGCACTCAAAGGCCCAACAGTGCCAACTTGGCAGATGTGGGGCTCATACCAGGACCTTGCTTAAGTACCTAAAAGTGGCAACTTGATAGATGTTGGGCTTGAGCCTGTGACCCTCAGTAAAGGGAATAAGAGAGAGACTGAATAAAAAGAAATGAACCAGTGTATAGTGAATGTTCTGACAAGAAAGAAAACAACGTCCATATAAGTTGGGTAGGAGGTCAGGTTTAAGGGCAGGACTAAAAAGCCACAAACACTTACATCTGAGATGGGTGAAAAACCAAATTTACTGAGCACTACTTTAGAACTGGCACTTCACCAAATATGTGATGCAAATAATTGTGTTTGTACAAAAAATGCTGGGAATGTAGTTATAGCGCTATATAGATAGATAGATAGATAGATAGATAGATAGATAGATAGATAGATAGATAGATAGATAGATAGATAGATAGATAGATAGATAGATAGATAGATAGATAGAAGTCAGAGACGATCACTCATCTATTACTGCTGTTTGAGTTGGTCATCTTTGAGATGTTCATCAGTGGTCACAGGATGCTGCCCACGGGGTGCTGTTGGCTGGTTATTTTTGGCTGGTAGACTGTTCTCAGTCCAGCAGTGACAGTGAGGTGTTTAAAAACTGCATCAGCATTGCTGTGTCTGATCCATTCATACCAGCACAACACACACTAACATGTCAGTGTCACTACAGTGCTGAGAATGATCCACCACCCAAATAATACCTGCTCTGTAGTGGTCCCTGGGAGAGTCCTGATCATTGAAGAACAGCATGAAAGGGGGCTAACAAAGCATGCAGAGAAACAGATGGACTATAGTCAGTAATTGTAGAACTACAAAGTGCTTCTGTATGATAAATGGAGCTGATAAAATGGACAGTGAGTGTAGAAACAAGGAGGTGGTTTTAATGTTATGGCTGATCTGTGTATATATAAATTATAAATGTGTGTAAATGTGTGTGCTTTATAACTGTATGAATGAGACTGTACAATGTTAATGGGCTAGAAGAAAGTGTGGCACTTTTTCCAACACACAGAGGGGTTTTTAACCCAAAAGCACACTAGAAAACCTATGTGTAGCTTTAAAGCAGGGTAACCAGTAAAAGCCTCTTACAGCCCAATAAAGAATTAATCATGTAGCAAGAAAAGAATACGGGGCTTTGAGTTAAGTAAATATTCAGTTCAGTGGCTTGGTGAAGATTACTACGTACTTGCATTCATGCTAAGTAGGATTTGTGGTTGTGATTATTTACTTAGGAAAAAGATTTCACCCCTGTAATCACGAAATAAAACACATGCAGCAAAGATGCTTATTTCAAACTTAACAGGATGAATTGTCCCTTTCTGGCAAAGACGTTTACCAGACGTTGCTGACAAAGTGGTTCTTTAGGTGGATTATAGCTTATCATTTGGAGAAATGTCCTTGTTTTACCTTAAAATGATCTGATACCTTTTACATTTGTTTATCAAGAGATAATACTGTGTTTCATAAAGACAAGACTGGAGTAAACATTCTTCTTTCCCTACAGAGGCTCACAAATACTGACAAACCTTTTTAAATAAACACAGTTTGTCTCTGCATTTACAAATACAAGTTAACAAAACATGCATCATAAGATTCAATATGTCAACAATGACCAGAAACACAGCTGACCTCTCCTGGCTCAAGATCATCATGGAAACATTAGATAGATAATTGTTAATAGAAATAGTAAACTCTTCAAGCCAAACAAAAAAGGACCAGCTGATTGTTTCCACCATGAAGTTTTTAAAGCCAGGGTCTGTTACGATACAGTGGTGCATTAGAGTTAATAACATCCATCAGGGGAGCTCAGGTGGCGCAGCAGTAAAACACGCTAGCACACCAGAGCTGACATTTCAAACTCGTCGGTTCAAAACTCAGTTCTGCCATCCGGCTGGGCTGGGTGCCTACATGAACAACGATTGGCTGTTGTTCATACAGGGTGGGAGCCAGATAGGGACCTCATAACTGGTGCAATTATGACCTCTGCTGGCTGATTGATGGCACCTGCATCGAAAGAGTCGAGGGATAATGCGGATCAGGGTGTGTCTCTCTGTACACAAAGCTGATCCGCATATGAACTCGCCTCATGCAGGTGAAGACATGCAGTCAGCTACTGCACTACTGTGTCGGAGGGGGCATGTGTCAGTCTCGCTCTCCTCAGTCAGGGCGGGGATCGGCATCAGTAGAGAGGAAGCGTAATGCAATTGAGTAAATGGATACGCTAAGGGTTGGGAGAAAAAGGGGAGAAAATAATAATAACAACATCCATCAGTAATGTTTAAAATGTGGGTGCTAGACTAGCCTGTTTGCATTCTGAACCGATCTCCCACTATAAACATGATGAATACTAATGCATAAAGGTTGTGCTGTTGAAAATGTGTGCAACGGAAACATGGCAAATAATTTAGTTTTTAAAGTTGGATTAATTTCTGTCTTTAGTTTTTAAATGAAGTGTTAAAGAAAAGGGGATGTTAGTATACTTTGGTTACAACTTTTTGGAATGTGTTGCAGCCATCAGACATTATATAATATTTCTATAATAATTATTATTAATAATAATAATAATAATAATAATAATAATAATAATAATAATAATAAAAAGAAGTGCTTGTTAATGTACAAACCTTCCTGCTATGTGTTTTTAAACACTGTGTGCTTAGCTTGTGGGTGGTGAATCCCACAGAAGAACTGACTTCATACATCATAAATAAAACCCATGCAGATGTGTTCACATGATGACAAGAGTTAGCAACAGAGTAACATGTAGAGTCATTTTGGAGCTGAACACTCGGGTGAAATTTTTCCTGTAGAGATGAGTCAGCTCCAAACACAAAGCAAAAACACGCTGAGATATAGCAATGGAACAGAACCATGTATGGGATCACTCCCACTTAGCTGCTACTTTTGTCAATTTTTCAAGTGAGTAGGCTGAGAAATCTGTGGTGAACAAAATGAACAGCATGTAAGAGCAACAATTTGATCCAAAACAGGGTTATGAAACTTGTTTAATTAGTTTTTGTTTTAGTTTTACTGTCTTTATTGCTTGAGAGATTTTATTAAACCTGATCCTTGTTTTTTTTTTATGATCATTTCAGATACACATCCCACTTAAAAAAGTGTGAATGTTTTGTTAAAAGCAATAAAAACTACTTTGATTTGTTAATTCTTTTCAATCTTTTATTCATGATTTAACTCACTAAGGTGCAAAGCAATTACTTGTAATGTGTTGGCCGACAAGCTTAATTATATTTGTAAATCTAAACACACTCAAAAATCTCAAGTTTGGACAAGGGCAAAATAAAAGTGCCGCCCTTTAAATATGCAGAATATTCAAGAATATTGAAGAATTAAATATGCAGAATATTCAAGAATATTGAAGAATTAAATATGCAGAATATTCAAGAATATTGAAGAATTAAATATGCAGAATATTCAAGTCACACAGTTTTGAAATGCATCACTGAGTCACATGAATTGTCTTGATGAAATTCACAAAAAAAAATGGATCAGTCTGTGATTTAATTTTTTACTTTGATGTGATTTTGAGTCCTGGCTACAGTGGATTGATGATTTTGGTTTTCACTGACCATTGGTACATCAATGTGTGTTTGTATTATTATGTGTATTATTATGTGTATCACCAAAACAAATTCCTCGTATGTGTAACATACCTGGCAAAATAAAGTGATTCTGATTCTGAATTTGTCCTCAACAAACTATACACCAGGGGCGGATGCTGGTCTTTCAAAGAGGGGAAGCTCATTGTCGGCTTACATCATAAAATTTGTCAATTTATTTATACATAAATTCTGCCCTCCGTTCCTTTTCAAGAAAATGGCCTGTGATCCTATCGTACCAAGTAGGCGTCTTTTCCAGGGACTTGTGTCTTCAGTGTCCTGAAACAAATACTATGAGTGTGTTTTATTTACACAATGAACAATGGAAATGGTCAAGTAATTTCACCAAGCAAATACCAAGAAATGGGTTGCAGTTTGTCTTTTGACTTCACTCGCAAAATCCGCAATGGGACTGAAGCTCCCAGTGATTAAGTGACGTGTAGATCTCAAAATAGCTGTCAATCAAAATGGGATTCAGCCTTTCTACTGATCCTCCAATCATCTTGCAGAAGCTCCGTGTCCAGACCGCCCACAGCTCCATTCACCCCCAGAGACGCTCAGCGTCCGGGGGCGGGACAAAATCGTGGCATTTATCCAATGACCGGCGAGTTTTGAAGCAATGAAAAAAACTTTTCCATGCAGTCCCATTGAAGTGAATAGACGCTCAGCTTCTGCGGGCAAATGCATTGACGCTACGGGAGTTAACAAAATCGAGTCAGTCGATTTGTGATAAGTAGCTGATTCTGAACGAACTCGAGATTAATTTCGAAGACGAGTGTTCTAACGCATTTGTAGTCAATGAAATGTTAACACAACTGTACATATTTGACCATTTAATTTTTGACATTTTAGGGGAAGCTGAGCTTCCCTTGCAGTCTTAGAGAAATCGCCACTGCTATACACACAATTTAAATCAGTAAAGATTTTAACTTAAATCTTTCATTCATCTAGATCAGATGTGTGATTTAAGTGTTCCACTTATTTTTTGGAGCAGTGTACATCTGACTACTTAACACAAAAGTTATTGGCACTATTTCCAGTTTGTTCGGCTCCAGTTTTTATTACTATAGTATGTTATTTCACTGGAAGTATTTTCATAGCTTTAGTGTTATTTATCTATGTTAGTCCTGCTCCAAATCTTTTGTAAACACATCTTATACACAGATATCCTCAATTCTGTGCTTGTTTCTGAGTTTCTAGCACATCCACCAGATATATGAGTACGAGTGTTGTGTACTTCCTCGGGCAAAGTAGGGGATAAATAGTTTGAAGTCACTGTGTTACAAAAGCATGGGGTGATAAGAGAGAGTGTAGATCTGTAGATCTGCCCTGAAGTCCTGATATTCATCATATGCCTTATACAGGAATACTAGGGGGCATAATGGGAATACACTCTAAACTGGTTGTCGGACACCAAGAGGTCATTATATGCAACTTGTTGAGAAGTGTGGAGATTGTAAAAGATTCAAGAGAAATTCAAGCCTGCTGCTATAAAAACCCTACGCTGCTAACTGTTTATCAAAATATGTTTTTTCACCTCACCTATCATCTACTTAGTACCATGTACTGGCCAACACTACACTTGTCTCTAGTCTTGTCTCCCTTAATTATGTTTTAGATTAGAAATGTTTTTGTATTTATTGTTCTGTACTCTGTACACCGATCAGCCATAACATTAAGACCACCTCCTTGTTTCTACACTCATTTTCCATTTTATCAGCTCCACTTACCATATAGAAGACTATAGTCCATCTGTTTCTCTGCATGCTTTGTTAGCCCCCTCTCATGCTGTTCTTCAATGGTCAGGACTCACCCAGGACCACTACAGAGCAGGTATTATTTGGGTGGTGGTTCATTCTCAGCACTACAGTGACACTGACATGGTGGTGGTGTATTAGTGTGTGTTGTGCTGGTATGAGTGGATAAGACACAGCAATGCTGCTGGAGTTTTTAAACACCTCACTGTCACTGCTGGACTCAGAATAGTCCACCAACCAAATATATCCAGCCAACAGCGCCCCATGGGCAGTGTCCTGTGACTACTGATGAAGGTCTAGAAGATGACCAACTCAAACAGCAGCAATAGATGAGCGATCGTCTCTGACTTTACATCTACAAGGTGGACCAACTAGGTAGGAGTGTCTAATAGAGTGGACAGTGAGTGGACACGGCAATGCTGCTGTGTCTGATCCACTCATACCAGCACAACGTACACCACCACCATGTCATTGTCACTGCAGTGCTGAGAATGATCCACCACCTAAATAATACCTGCTCTGTGGTGGTTCTGTGGGAGTCCTGACCATTGAAGAACAGAGTGAAAGGGGGCTAACAAAGCATGCAGAGAAACAGATGGACTACAGTCAGTAATTGTAGAACTACAAAGTGCTTCTATATGGTAAGTGGAGCTGATAAAATGGACAGTGAGTGTAGAAACAAGGAGGTGGTTTTAATGTTATGGCTGATCAGTGTATATTGTATTGTCTTGCACTTGTTGCTCTATGTTGCACCCTGGTCCTGGAAGAACGTTGTTTCGTTTCAATATGTGCTTGTATACTGTATAGCTAAAATGACAATAAAGCCTCTCTTGAACTCTCTTGAACTAAATGCAAATGGAGGCTTTAATGACTGGCTTAATGTCTCTGTTATTAATGTGTTTTATACACACTAGATGTCTGCAATGTAATATTAGTTGCCACCTGTTAAAAAACTGATTCATTTTTTTATTGACCAGTCATCAGTTTATCAGTTAATGATTAACATTGTGGATCCATTTTAATCCACATCCATTTTTTACTTCTGTACACCCTTTCATTTTTATATTTGTTTCTGTTTGTAAAATGCCCTGAACTAGATGCTACAGTTTTCTAATGTGTATACATGAATGGCACATCCCTTGAGGGCAGAGGATAAATAACTCAAAGTAAGTACTTTCGCTTGCACAGACATCAGTCAGTAGCTGGTTATTACTGAGGTTTGAACTGTCAAGAGGAAAAAGAAGCACTAATGTGAAGGTAGTGAATTAGATTTTCTGGAAAAATGATTTTGAATATCCACAGTCTTTCTCTCAGATGTGCAGTTTCAGGTCAAATTGTGTCTCTGGTAAAATAAACACTGGAAGTACACGCTGAATTAAGTGCTAAAAGAAGAGGCATCAGCTGAGAGAATCCATTCAGCAGGTTGTGTTTGTTTACTGTGAAATACTCTAAGCTATATCGTATTTTAATGTGCGGGCTGAAGGAGGATTCGCTGTGTTGACTGGTGTTGTGTGACTCATTGCGTGGCGCTCGGCGCAGACGTGTGTCAGCAACCTGGCAGCAAGGCTAAGTGATTAATTAGTCACAACAGGAGCTGTTCTCTGACAGCTACGCAAGTAGGTTACACCGCTTTAATCGTCATTCACTGGTGACAATCTTTCTCTACCTATCAGAGTGTGAAAATCAGTGGAGCTGACGGCACTGCACACTGGCATCATTCATTAATTTGTCTGCATGTGTGACTGTCACAGGAGACTCGTAACAATGGCCAAGCATAATAAAGTGTTCATTTAAATCTGGCAGCTACTGTATCATTCAGCGATGCCCATAGAAAACTGTTATTGTGTACTCTTTAATATTTCAGGAGATTTAAAGGTGATTCTTATTATTTTTATTACTTTTGTTTAAAGCCTTTTCTTTATATTTATATATATATATACAGTATATATACCAATCAGCCATAACATTAAAACCACCTCCTTGTTTCACTCACTGTCCATTTTATCAGCTCCACTTACCATATAGGAGCACTTTGTAGTTCTACAATTACTGACTGTAGTTCATCTGTTTCTTTGCATGCTTTGTTAGCCCCCTTTCACGCTATTCTTCAATGGTCACGACTTACCCAGGACCACTACAGAGCAGGTACTGTATTATTTGGGTGGTGGTTCATTCTCAGCACTACAGTGACACTGACATGGTGGTGGTGTGTTAGTGTGTGTTGTGCTGGTATGAGTGGATAAGACACAGCAATGCTGCTGGAGTTTTTAAACATCTCACTGTCACTGCTGGACTGAGAATAGTCCACCAACCAAAAATATCCAGCCAACAGCGCCCCGTGGGCAGCGTCCTGTGACCACTGATGAAGGTCTAGATTCTAGAAGATGACCAACTCAAACAGCAGCAATAGATGAGCGATCGTCTCTGACTTTACATCTACAAGGTGGACCAACTAGGTAGGAGTGTCTAATAGAGTGGACAGTGAGTGGACACGGTATTAAAACCGCAGTGCTGCTGTGTCTGATCCACTCATACCAGCACAACACACACTAACACACCACCACCATGTCATTGTCACTGCAGTGCTGAGAATCATCCACTACCTAAATAATACCTACTCTGTGGGTGTCCTGACCATTGAAGAACAGGGTGAAAGCAGGCTAAAAAAGTATGTAGAGAAACACAGATGGATTACAGTCAGTAATTGTAGAACTACAAAGTGCTTCTATATGGTAAGTGGAGCTACTAAAATGGACAGTGAGTGTAGAAACAAGGAGGTGGTTTTAATGTTATGGCTGATCTGTACATATATATATATATGTCTTTAAAAATGTTTGTTGTCTTCTATTTTGTCTTATGTATTAAGCTTCCCAAGCTTATATTTTGTTAGGTAGAAAGACACCCCACACAAGATCAAACAATCATTTCCAACAGTTGATCCAATAATTGTGACATATGCTTGATATAGAGTCTTGGATTGATGGAAGTTTCCAACCCTCTTTCTTTTTTTTTTCTCATTTTAGAGGGGACCCAGATGCACAACATGAGACAGCCGCACCCCTACCCTGTCCTGAGCCAGTTGGCCCATGTGTATGAGCAACAGCAGCCTGGCAAAGAGCTTAACAAATACGCCTCGCTGAAGGCTGTTGGTAAGATCAAGATATTGTTTACACTTCTCAGACCACAAGTAATAACAATACAAGCTTTAATCCCAAACATCACACCCCATGTGCTGGATGAAATATTTATTCTCAAATCATGAATATTAAAATTGTGTTAAATGGCAAAGCTGGAATTCCAGGATATTCTAAGTGAGCTGGGTTGAGTTAAAGTAAAGGCTTTGTGTAGACCAGTCAGGTTCTTCCTGAACAACCTTTGCAAACTATTTCTTTAAGGGTCATGTTTTATGCATGGGGCACTGTCATGCTGCAACACAGAAAGACCTACAGTAAAGTGTGTCTGCATAGTTATAAGCACACCACTTAATCCATAAAGAACCAAAACATTAAGGCACAATGGCGATGTATGGGCATTGTGTATGGTGATCTTGTCTTGTTTGTAGCAGCTTGATCATGAAAGTGCAATATATAAGCCATTTGACATTGTATTAAAAATACTGTTTGAATTTCAGTAGTGGGTGTTGCAATTGCTCCATGTATAAACTTTACAACAGAAGCTATTCAAATCAACCATCTTAGGACAGAAATTTGACTAAGTGACCTGGTGTAAAGTGGCATCATATGATCAATGGATGGATGGATGGATGGATGGATGGATGGATGGATGGATGGATGGATGGATGGATGGATGGATGGATGGATGGATGGATGGATAGATAGATAGATAGATAGATAGATAGATAGATAGATAGATAGATAGATAGATAGATAGATAGATAGATAGATAGATAGATAGATAGATAGATAGATAGATAGATAGATACATACTTATTCATCCAGAGGGAAATTATTGTTTAAGGTAGATTCATGATAGAAAAAGCGAGAAAAAGTGACACAAAATAAAGAATAAAAGTATAAACACTATAGAAACGCTATAGAAGTACAACACTGACTGGAGAGGCTGCCGCTCACGACAGCGCCCAGACTAGAAAGTGTAGCACTGAAAGACTGATTGTATGCACATGTTATTGATTTATTTATGAATTTATTATGATTTTACCATCATGTTTTACACTCTTTGGTTACATTCAAGACAGAACAGGTAGTTTCTGGTTATACAAGATTCATCAGTTCAAGTTTAATGTCAAACACAGTCATGGACAATTTTGTATCTCCAATTCACCTCACTTGCACATCTTTGGACTGTGGGAGGAAACCCACGCAGGCACGGGAAGAACATGCAAACTCCACACAGAAAGGACCCAGACCACTCCACCTGGGAATCGAACCCAGGACCTTCTTGCTGTGAGGCACCATGCCGCCCCTGCATGTTATTGATGTGGCTTAACTAACTAGGTTAACTCTTTTGCATCTGCATTTACATTGGAGGCATTTAGCAGATGATTTTACTTAAAATACAATTTGAGCAATTGAGGTTTATGGGTTTTGCTCAGGGGCTTTACATTGGCAACCTAAAGGTGGTGGTGCTTGAATCGGCAGCCTTTTGATTACTAGTCCAGGACCTTAGCGTTGAGCTACCATTGCCCTAATTTTGCCGTTATCATTCTAAATTGATGATTAACTGTTAACCAAAGCTTTTCAAGTCCCATCAAAATATAAAACACATCACTGAGTTGCTCAAGTCTTTATGCTTTATAAAATAAAACATTAGCATAGCAAACCTGACGGTAATGTAGAACATAAATTAGACAGTAGATAGCATGACCAAAACTAGATCAACATTTAGAATATATTGAGGCGAGCAGCCGGCTCACCATCATTAAAAAGGTAAACAGGAGGCCATCTATGACAGGAGTGCTGTATCCTATGATGCTGTGTGCCCACAGCTGAAACCGGGGATTAATGGTTGAATTGTTTGCGTTTGTTCAAATTGATGCAGTGCATAACACATTTTGTTTTTGATTTAGAATGAGTTTGTAAAGTTACCATTTTGGTTAAGTGTGTCAGACATAGTGACCTTTGTGTTCATATTTACTTGTTTAATTAGTGGGAGGGATCTGCCGTACGTCAAATCTGGCCTCTTTTCTCGCTCTTGTAATTCACACAAGATCTACAACAGCAAGAGCGTTATGTTTCCTTATATATCGCCGATGCCACAGTATATTGAAGGAGTGTCCACATGCTTTTAGCTTTGTAATGTATTATGTGTCTGACGTGAAATCAGATTTTTTTTGAGGTCTTGACTGTACAGAGGTACCTTGAAACTCAACGTCAATTGGTTCTGGAAGTGGCGTTGAGTTTTAAAGGTGTTGAGTTTCAAGGTGTTTTTCCCATGAGGAAATTCATTAGTGGAGAGAACTTATGAGCAGTAATAATTAGTGTTTCTATGTCATAATTTTAGTACATTTTTTAACGATAAGCGTTTTAGACTCTCAGACAAAAATTATTCTTACAATTTCTCAGAACCTCGAGCTGTAACACAAGTTTAAAAGTGAAACAGAAGAAAAATCTAGATAAACACAAATACATGTGGAGTTTTCAGACTGGATTTGACACACAAATGCCGATTCGTATCATATTCTAGACCACTCCAATTAGGAATCAAACCCAGAAGGCAACAGCTACCCACTGAGCCACCATGCCACCCAACAAGCAATTTAGAGTAGCCAATTTACCTTCTGTACAGGAAGGTAAAAGCAAACAGGAGCACTTATATGAAGATGGGAAGAAAATATGAAACTAGGATCAAACCATGTTGCTGTGTAGCACCCACTCTACCAGCTGCACCATGTGCCATCTAGCTGACAACATGATAATTCCAAATGAATTTAATGGCCATTGGTTTATTGTATATATGTGGAAAAACAGTCTCTGTGGCTGATACAGACTGTGTTAACAGAAAAAGAAAACATAATATATGATGGGCAAAATTTAAATAAAAAATTTAAAGGCAAAACACGTTAAAAAGATATCAGCTTGTCTGTTAATCATGTTCGAATATGCAAATGCAAGTGCTTTGGCATCTTGGCTTTGGAGGAAACAAAAAAAATTGATTCTCACAATTTCTCAGAACCTCGAGCTGTAACACAAGTTTAAAAGGGAAACAGTAGAAAAATCAAGATAAACACAGATACATGTGGAGCTTTCAGACTGGATTTGACACACAAATGCAGATTCGTCTCATGTTCGCACTTTGATGGCATCTTTATGCACCGCTCAAGCTGAGCGCTGAACAAAGTGGCTGTTCATTGTTAAATTGAAATTAAATAAATCAATAAAAAAAAAAAAAAAGGTGAACGTGTTTAAGGGTACAAATTTCTCGACGAAGGGCGTCAAGTTTCAAAGATTTTGAGTTTAAGGGACGTTGAGTTACAAGGTACCACTGTATTTGGTTTGTACCATTATGTTATGATAATTTTTGTGTCAAAATAAATGCATTTAGCAGATACAGATTCTGCCAAGGTACTTTAAAACTCTGTATTGGTCAGAGAATAGCTAAACAAATACAAGTAATGTACTGTAATATGAGTAGTCCTTATAATAATTTTTTGTATAATCATATTACATTTATTCCAGATCTTTCATCTTTAGACTTTATTAGTTTATTGCAGAAGAACATTCACAATTTATACTAAAGCCTGAATATAAGTTTAGAATTATTACAGCTATTTTGACAATAACAATGACCAGCTGAACTATAATCACATTCCAGAAACACATTGCCGTTTCTCATTCAACCTTATGATGCAAATTGTCTCGTTGTCCTCCACTCGCATCTAAAAATATCTCATTTAGTCTCATTCAGTCCAAGTCCGATGTAAAAGAGCATCACTCAAGCATGAAATGTATTCAGTCAATTCACAGCAGGTAAGCTTTCCCTCTCCTGCTGCAGCTCGCAGGACCACTCCAACCCCTTAATTTCTTCTCATCATGAGTACCACACTGAGAAATCAGTGAGAAAAGAGAAAACAGCTCCCTGGAGTCACTGTAATTTCTTCTTATTTAATTGCCTTCCTGACAAGTTCCCAAAGGAGCAAAGAGAAGCTGATAAGCCACAGTCCAACCAATCGATTCTTCTCTTCCCTGTTGCTTAAATGCATCTCTAAAGTCACCAGCTATTGGATTTCTCCTGGATATGAAGTAGAGCTAACAAATAAAGGAACTCGTGAGAAAAAGCAGGCAGAGATTTTTTGATAGCCTCTGACCCTTCTGAGAGGACGAGTCTCAGGGTGCTCACCTTTCATGTAACTAACCCAAAAGCAAAACAAAGTGCCTTTCCATCCAACCTGCCCTGCAACCTGTTTCTGTACTATGAAAGATTTCCCCTTTCTAGAGGGAATATAATATCATTATATTAAACCATAAAAAATAATATTACTGTTTAATTTTTACACAAATTTAAAACATGAGCTCCTGGAGGAAACTCACGCAGACATGTAAAGAACTCGCAATCTCCACACAGAAAGGACCCAGAACGTTCTAATTAGGAATCAAACCTAGAAGGCAACAGTGCTACCCACTGAGCCACCATTCCACCCAACAAGCAATTTAGAGTAGCCAATTTACCTTCTGTGCAGGAAGTTAAAAGCAAACAGGAGCACTTATATGAAAATGGGAAGACAATATGAAACTAGGATCAAACCTCTGTGTAACCATGTTGCTGTGTATCACCCACTTCCCCAGCTGCACCATGTGCTGCCTAGCTGACAACATAATAATTCCAAATTAATATAATGGTCATTGGTTTACTGTATATACGTATGTGTATGAGTCTCTGTGGCTGATACAGACTGTATTAACGGAGGAAAAATTTATATATATGATGGGCAAATTTTAAATAAAAAAATGTGAAAACAAAACACATTAAAAGACGCCAGCTTGTCCGTTAATCATGTTTGAATATGGAGATGCAGGTGCTTTGGCATCTTGGTTTTGGAGGAAACATAGAAAGTTGTGCTAATTTTATTTGATTATTAGAAATTATTTGAATTAGAAAAACTAAGCCTTAGCTAAAGCACTTCTTCCCTTTTTACATCCTTCTTGTATTTCCAAGAACGTTTTTCTACGAATTCCACAAGTACTTTAAAACAAATGCTTGCTTAGCATCTGGCAAAGACATCTGGTACCAATTTCCCTCTTTTACTAGAGGAAATAACCCTTAACTATTATGTATCCAGTGTTGTGTAGAGTAGTAGAGAGTAACAGATTGACCAAAATGTGGTTACATTTACAAAGCAGGGTAATACAATAGATTAACATTTACATAAAGGTTGAGCTCAACAGTGACTGTCCACTTTTTTACCTGCCTTGATTTTCCTTAAATGCCTTAATTTTCCTGTCATTTTATTTATATAGAGTTTAGAAAATCGTTACATATAGGGTTTAATGATCCAGACCAACTAGCCAGTAGAACAACTATTTAAAGCAAATAGGGGGCGGCACAAGGGTTCGGTGGGTATGAAGGTCCTGGATTTGATTTTCAGGTGGAGCAGTTTGGGTCCTTTCTGTGTGGAGTTTGCACGTTCTTCATCTGTCTGTGTGGTTTCCTCCCAGAGTACAAAAACATGTAGATTAGGTGAATTGGAGATACAAAATTAACTGTGACAGTGTTTGAATGTGAACCTGAACTGATGAATCTTGTGTAACCTGTAACTTTTGTCCTGTCATAATTGAAATCAAAAGTGTAAAACAGTACGGTAAAATCCAAATAAATAAATAAATTAGAATAAAAATGTTCAGTATAAAACAGTGAATATTATTATTATTATCATCATAATTTTTTTATATTACTACAATTTAATAATAATAGTATATTAAACATAATATTATTAATATAAAAAATTATATTACAATTATTATTAGTAGTAATAAGTTTTATTAATAATTATACTGTATAAATAGTAACACTATATTTATTATTATGCTAAACTAATATTATATATAGTTTATATATTACTTATATTATATAAGTTACAGCTGATTTTGCACATCGCACATTTGCAGCTGATTGATATTCTGATGAGAGGTAAAGAGGTAACATTTTAAAACTTACTTAAAATTTTAAAACTTATTTAAAAACTTACTTAAGTGCAATTTAATTAAAAATTGCACTTTTATAACAAATCTTAGCACAAACACAGTGTTAAAACTACAATTTAAGTTCTAGTGCATTTTTATGCCCATTTATTTTGTCAAGTCAGATTTGGTTCTTCATCCAACTGCCAAGAAAATATACCTGACTGTATCATTTTTGGTGCATTATTCCCAATTTCTCCCAATCTAGTCGTATCCAATTATCTGATTGCATTTGGCTTCCTCTACTGCTGCTGACCTCCATTCCAGACCAAGGAGAGACGTGACACACGATCTCTCCAACACGTGTTCAGTAGCCAAATATTTTCAGCTGCATGAGGTAGGTTCTTATGGAGATCTGTATTGCGCATGGAGAATCATGCACCGACCTCCATTATACCCCAGATAATTGCAGCAGTTATGAAGAATCCCTTCCAGCATTTCCACCCTCGGACAAGATAATCATTGTTTGTGTAGGCGCCCGGCCTGCAGGTAGCAGAGCTGAAATTGAAACTCATGATTTAAAATTGATCTATAACAAATAAAAACAGTTTGTTTTTGTGTCCAAAATGATACCACAACTACAAGAATGCTTCTTTCTTATTGGCTGGCAGGTGTGTATTAATTTGGTATAACAGAACAGTTTAAAGAAAAGCTGGACAGAAGCTAATTAGAAATTGCCACCCTAATAATAATAATATAGTAATAATAAATATAGTACTATTATTTACCCAACTAATAATAAATAGTTCCTAATAATAATAAATACAGTATAATTATAAATAATAGTTATTAATTATAATAATTGTAATATTGTTATTTGCCCCTGAATAGGATGAAACAGTTAGTACAACTAAACCAATAAATAACATTAGGATCCCCAGTCACGTTTTGCTATTCTGCACAAGCAGACAGGAAACACATTTTTAATGCTGGATTTATCCTGGATGAGTCAGATAAACACTGCAGATGTATTATCATATTTAAACAGGACTAATCCTGATACTGATGACTGAGTACAGCTGTAAGTACAAACAGTTTACCTGAAAACCTGACATTAAACAGAGGGACCATAAACACCCAATGTAGTCGTGTTTATTCTGTTTTCTATTAAAATGAGGATCACACCATACAAACACAGAGTATGATTATAAACAGAAGGATATAACAAGTTACATTGATTGTTGATGTACCAAAGATCTCATTCTATTAAACTCCTTGTTCACTACCACAATTCAAGTCGACAAACAATATTTTTTATCCAGGTACATATATTTTATAACCTTTCTGTCGTATTGTAGCTGGGTACAATGTGTATAAATTGTAAACTAATTTATGTGAAGGCTGGGTTAGTGTGATATGTGAGGCAATGTTCCAAAGAGATAAAGTACCCCATAAACTCTGTCTCATTCACTTCCCAAAAGACAGATAGGAGTGGAAAAACTTTATCTTCAAGGACGATAGAGCAGCAGACCATCAAACATAGTCTGAAAAGTCACAGAAGGATAGCCATTGCACCGGCCCTTAGAGTAACAAGTGATAACAATAAATAATCTGGTGATAGGACATGTCTTTTATTGGTGAGCTGGATACTGATAAACTCAGCTGCAAGAAAAAGGATTAGATCAGTGATTCCTATTCTTAGGTACCACTGCTGAAAATGACTAAAACCTTCAGAAAGCTGCTATAATTAATTTAACATCACACACTCTTATACACAGTAAGACTATGTGTTCAGTGAACACTATCTATTTTGTAAAATAGAGATGTCTGTTTGTTTAAGGTTGTTGTCTTTGTTTTTCATCCATCCTGGTATAAGTAAATCCCAAACTTGGATAAAATGTGTTTTGCTATTTTCTCAACAGTTACTACAACACACAATGCAGTCTTTGTCAAGAATGACATCAAATGTCACATTGCCAAGCCGTCCTTAAAGTGTGTTTGGCATTCAGACATTTGTTCACTTTAGCATTTCCTTTTGACACAGTGTTACATTTTTGTTAGGTGGCCATTTTTTCTCTGGCCAAAGTGAAAGTATTTATTTTAAACATTATACACCGATCAGCCATAACATTAAAACCACCTCCTTGTTTCTACACTCACTGTCCATTTTATCAGCTCCACTTACCATATAGGAGCACTTTGTAGTTCTACAATTACTAACTGTAGTCCATCTCTTTCTCTGCATGCTTTGTTAGCCCCCTTTCATGCTGTTCTTTAATGATCAGGGCCCCCACAGGACCACCACAGCTCAGGTATTATTTGGGTGGTGGGTCATTCTCAGCACTGCAGTGACACTAACATGGTGGTAGTGTGTTAGTGTGTGTTGTGCTGGTATGACCTCACTGTCACTGCTGGATTGAGAATAGTCAACCAACCAAAAATATCCAGCCAACAGCACCCCGTGGGCAGCGTCCTGTGACCACAGATGAAGGTCTAGAAGATGACCAACTCAAACAGCAGCAATAGATGAGCGATCATCTCTGACTTTACATCTATGAGGTGGACCAACTAGGTAGGAGTGTCTAATAGAGAGGACAGTGAGTGGACATGATATTTAAAAACTCCAGCAGCACTGCTGTGTCTGATCCACTCATACCAGCACAACACACACTAACACACCACCACCATGTCAGTGTCACTGCAGTGCTGACAATGATCCACCACCTAAATAATACCTGCTCTGTGGTGGTCCTTTGGGGGTCCTGACCATTGAAGAACAAGGTGAAAGCAAGCTACAAAGTGCTTCTATATGGTAAGTGGAGCTGATAAAATGGACAGTGAATGTAGAAACAAGGAGGTGGTTTTATTGTTATGGCTGATCATTGTACTTGTCTTGTGAAAAAGTACAGTGGGGTCAAAAAGTATTTAGTCAGCCACTGATTGTGCAAGTTCTCCTACTTAGAAAGATGAGAGAGGTCTGTAAATTTCATCATAGGTACACTTCAACTATGAGAGACAAAATGAGAAAAAAAAAATCCAGGAAGTCACATTGTAGGATTTTTAAAGAATTTATTTGTAAATTATGGTGGAAAATAAGTATTTGGTCAATAACAAACGAGCAAGATTTCTGGCTCTCACAGACCTGTAACTTCTTCTTTAAGAAGCTCTTCTGTCCTCCACTCGTTACCTGTATTAATGGCACCTGTTTGACCTCGTTATCTGTATAAAATACACCTGTCCACAGCCTCAAACAGTCAGACTGCAAACTCAACCATGGCCAAGACCAAAGAGCTGTCGAAGGACACCAGGAAGAAAATTGTAGACCTGCACCAGGCTGAGAAGAGTGAATCTACAATAGGCAAGCAGGTTGGTGTGAATAAATCAACTGTGGGAGCAATTGTAAGAAAATGGAAGACATACAAGACCATTGATAATCTCCCTTGGGGTCAAGATCTCATCCCGTGGGGTCAAAATGATCATGAGAACGGTGAGCAAAAATCCCAGAACTACACGGAGGGACCTGATGAATGACCTGCAGAGAGCTGGGACCAAAGTAACAAAGGCTACCATCAGTAACACACTACGCCGAGAGGGACTCAAATCCTGCAGTACCAGGCGTGTCCCCCTGCTTAAGCCAGTACATGTCCAGGCCCGTCTGAAGTTTGCCAGAGTGCATATGGATGATCCAGAAGTGGATTGGGAGAATATCATGTGGTCAGATGAAACCAAAATGGAACTTTTTGGTAAGAACTCAACTCATCGTGTTTGGAGGAAGAAGAAGAACCCAAGAACACCATACCTACTGTGAAGCATGGGGGTGGAAACATCATGCTTTGGGGCTGTTTTTCTGCAGAGGGGACAGGACGACTGATCCGTGTTAAGGGAAGAATGAACGGGGCCATGTATCGTGAGATTTTAAGCCAAAACCTCCTTCCATCAGTGAGAGCATTGAAGATGGAACGTGGCTGGGTCTTCCAGCATAACAATGATCCCAAACACACCGCTTGGGCAACGAAGGAGTGGCTCCGTAAAAAGCATTTCAAGGTCCTGGAGTGGCCTAGCCAGTCTCCAGACCTCAACCCCATAGAAAATTTGTGGAGTCCGTGTTGCCCAGCGACAGCCCCAAAACATCACTGCTCTAGAGGAGATCTGCATGGAGGAATGGGCCAAAATACCAGCTACAGTGTGTGCAAACCTGGTGAAGACTTACAGGAAACGTTTGACCTCTGTCATTGCCAACAAAGGTTATGTTACAAAGTATTGAGTTGAACTTTTGTTATTGACCAAATACTTATTTTCCACCATCATTTACAAATAATTTTTTTTTTAATCCTACAATGTGATTTCCTGGATTTTTTTTTCTCATTTTGTCTCTCATAGTTGAAGTGTACCTATGATGAAAATTACAGACCTCTCTCATCTTTCTAAGTAGGAGAACCTGCACAATCAGTGGCTGACTAAATACTTTTTGACCCCACTGTACAAGTATTGATTTGCTAGAAATTGCCAGAATGTGTTTCTATACAAAAATACTAAACAACATAGAGTTACTGGAATTACGACACAGAAGACAAAAAAACACTGCAAAGCTCATTTACGAAGAAAAAAAAAAGTGGGACAATAAATCAATGAGAAAAGTTCAGCTTTTGTTTTGGACCTGCTCTGTTGTCTTGTGGCCTGAACAGCAAACAATCATTAACCAAACAACCTTAAATAGTTTTGAGAAGCTTGACAGGATAATGTTATATTAGAGCTCCATCACAGTATGCTAATAGAAGCTAGATTATACAACTAGACAGTGAGTCAAAATAATCATATACTGGCAAGAGTATGTCAACAACAAAATGAGTAAAATTAGAAAGAAAATTGCAATGGGTAGATCAGAGCCAAGAGCTTAAACTAACTGACATATTGTGGCATGATCTGAAAAAAATAAAACTGTTATGCAGGAAATAAAGCATTTGCAAGTTATTTAATACCCCTCACACACCTGTTTCAGCCTAGTTTGTGGATACAACATGAAAAGAGCAAGTGCTTGTGTCTTCAGCCATAACATTAAAACCCCCTCTTTGTTTCTACACTCACTGTCCATTTTATCAGCTCCACTTACCATATAGAAGCACTTTGTAGTTCTACAATTACTGACTGTAGTCCATCTGTTTCTCTGCATGCTTTGTTAGTGAGGTATTTAAAAACTCCATCAGCATTGCTGTGTCTGATCCACTCATACCAGCATAACACACACTAACACACCACCACCATGTCAGTGTCACTGCAATGCTGAGAATGATCCACCACCTAAATAATACCTGCTCTGTAGTGGACCTAGGAGAGTTCTGACCATTGAAGAACAGCATGAAAGGGGGCTAACAAAGCATGCAGAGAAACAGATGGACTACAGTCAGTAATTGTAGAACTACAAAGTGCTTTTATATGGTAAGTGGAGCTGATAAAATGGACAGTGAGTGTAAAAACAAGGAGGTGGTTTTAATGTTATGGCTGATCAGTGCATCTTCTTATTATCAGACCACATTTAATGAATAATATCACAGACATCATGTAAATCCAGGTAATTCTAAATGATTACAAACATTCTCTCGACTCTATAGCTGTTCTCAATGTATCACTAAAACTAAGTTGGCTTGCTGAAAATCAGTCAAGAGCCCATTTGAGCTTAATTGAAATGTCTTAAAAGCAGTCAAAGTGTTTGTGAAGAGAAAAAAACAGGTATATTTTTGCACCCCCTGCTAACAAGTTTAATCGAGAACTTTAGTGAAGGAGTGAAACATGCCATTAACTGTTCCAATGCAAAAGGCACAGTGGGAGCACACAGCCAGACATGGCCACCTCATTTCAATGAACGGCATAACAGATTAAAGGTCAGAGGAAGACATTTGATAAACAAATGCCAGTGAGAACATTAGAGTCCTTGGGGTGATCGTGTTCGCTCTGAAAGGCTGATCATGCTTTTGTGTTGTTCAGGAAGCAGACTCACGGATCAATGTGCAGAATCTGATGCTTGGTGCTTTGCTCAGTATTGGTCGTTTTATAAAGCAAATCACCCAGTGCTGGTGCATGAAAAATGTGAAATAGATCTGATGTAAAATACACAAATTTAGTTTAATAAGCAGGTAAAATCTTTTAGTATCCATCACTGACTAATAAAAAATATAGTGTTGCAGTGACAAGAATTGTAATACAGTGGATTCATAAAGTATTCAAACCCCTTTACTATATATGTACTTTATTCTAATGCTAATTTAATGTTAAAAGAATATTATTGCGGGAGGCACAGTGGCTCAGTGGGTAGCACTATCGCCTCACAGCAAGAAGGTCCTGGGTTCGATCCCCAGGCGGGCCGGTCCGGGTCCTTTCTGTGTGGAGTTTGCATGTTCTCCCCGTGTCTGTGTGGGTTTCCTTTGGGAGCTCCGGTTTCCTCCCACAGTCCAAAAACATGCAGTCAAGTTAATTGGAGACACTGAATTGCTCTGTGTGTGTGTGTGTCTGCACTGCGATGGACTGGCGCCCTGTCCAGGGTGTTACTGTTTGTCTTGCGCCCATTGAAAAGCTGGGATAGGCTCCGGCACCCCCACGAGACCCTAATTTGATAAGCGTTTAAGACAGGGAGTGAGTGAGAATATTATAATAATTTAAAACCCTTTACTCAATACTAAGAGCGCGACACGGTGGCTTAGTGGGTAGTACTGTCGCCTCACAGCAAGAAGGTCCTGGGTTTGATCCCCAGGTGGGGTGGTCTGGATCCTTTCTGTGTGGAGTTTGCATGTTCTCCCCGTGTCTGCACGGGTTTACTCCGGGTGCTCCGGTTTCCTCCAACAGTCCAAAGACATACAAGTGAGGTAAATTGGAGATACTAAATTGTCCATGACTTGTTCGAAATAACCTTGTGTGAACTGATGAACCTTGTGTAATGAGTAACTACCATTCCTGTCATGGATGTAACTGAAGTGTAAAACATGACGTTAAAATACTAAGAAGCCCTTTTTGTCAGCAATTAAAGCTGTACGTCTTATTGGATAGGTCATTCATTGCAGATCCTCTCAGGCTCTGTCAGATTGGATGGTTTTTGCATCTGTTAATTCTCATCATCAAGTATCTTCACAGATGTTTAACAGGATTCAGGCCTGGGATTTGGCAGGAACTTTTAAGTCATTCAGAGACATTTACCAAACAGTGGTAGCCTAGTGGGTAGAGCTTTGGGCTATCAATCAATCGGAAGGTTTACGGTTCAAATCCAGGCTTTGCCATGCAGCCACTGCTGGGTTCTTGAGCAAGGCCCTTATCCATGTCTGCTCCAGGGGTGCCGTCTTATGGCTGACCCTGCGCTCTGACCCCAGCTTCCAAACAAGCTGGGAAATGCAGAAAACAGAATTTCATTGTACTGCACACATGTAGATGTACAGTACAGGCAAATAAAGGCATTCTTCTTCTTCAAAGCCATTCTAGTGTTGTCTTTTCTGTATGCTTTGGGTCAGTGTCATGTTGAAAGAAGAGCTGTCACCCCGTCATAGTTAGTGTGTGCTCTGAAGTAAGTTTTCTTCAAGATTGTTTCTATATTTTTATTTTATCAGACCAGAGAATCGTTTTCCTCATGTTGCCAGAATTATTCAGTGCTGCCATACGCTTGTTATTTAACAGTGGCTTCTGCCATAATGACCTCATTTATAAGGTAATGCAGAAATGGATGTCCATCCAACAAGTTTTTCCATCTTTGCACTTTTTAAGCTCATTTAGAGTAACTGTTGGGTTTTCATACCTCCCTGACCAAGACCCTTGTTGCCCAGATTTCCAATTTGGCTCAACAGCCAACTCTAGTGAGACTTAAGGTTGTGCCAAGCTTCTTCTATCTCAAGATTATTGAGGCCACTGTGGTCCTGAGAACACCTGCGTGCTTTATTTATTAGTTCAGACCCACCGTTATCCCGACCAGGATAAACGGTGGTAAACAGATAATGAATGAGTGGATGAATGATCCACAGACAGCTTCTTGGATGGCATGGCTTGGTTTTTGTCCTGATGATGCAGTGTAAATTGGGGCCTTTATGAAACCAGGTGTGTCTTTTCAAACTTTGTCCAATCAATTTAAATTGCAACAGGTGGACTTCAATTGAGTTCTAGACTCATTTTGAGCATAATTAAATTTATAAAAAGTTTGAGAACCAGTAAAAATTATTGCACTCACAGAACTGCCACAAAAATGTTCAACAAGCAATTACATTAAGAGATGATTAATGAAGATACATTATTAAATGAAGGAAAAAATTTAATTATCCAAAGCAACTTACAGTAAACAGTCTAAGCAATTCAGGGTTAGGAGCCTAGTTCAAGAGCCCAACAGTGGTGGGGTTTGAGCCAGCACACCTCTGCTTACTAGTCCAGTACCTTAACCACTAGGCTCCAACTGCCTTTTTCAAGCAATGCAAATTGCTCTGTTACTACATTTTCATATTTTTTACATGTATTTGTTTTTCTGTTTTGCTTTAGCCTCAAAAATGAACGGTGAACTCTACAAGAAGCAGCACTGCCACTTGACCGAATTGGCAACAAAAGGCAGCCTGCCCCTGCACACTATCAGAATGGAGCATGTGGAGCCCACTGCCTCGTACGTCACCAAGATTCCAACACCCAAACCGAGTGAACAGAAACCTAAGCCCGCCCGGCCCCATGTGCCACATCACATGGCCTACAGCTCCAACACCATAGCCAACCCAGGCATGCTAAAGGCCTGGGAGGGCACAGAAACTTTGGGCCGCCGCAAGACCTATAATCCCAAAAAGCCCTATGTGATGGGCCAAATGAATGAGCTTCACACTGCCCGCAGTCATCACTACCTGCCCACACAGCCCTACTTCATCACCAACAGTAAGACGGAAGTGACTGTGTAAGCAAATGACTTTTCTCCAAAAGGCTCTTCAGCCCTTCAAACAGAAACTGAACACTATGCTGACATTTACCTTCACCCTGCCCCTGGTGGAGGGAGGGCTTAACTGCAGAGACGAGCTGGTCACACTATGGTCAGCCACCCAAACACAGGCAGTCAGTGAGCAATGACATTAGCTGAATCAGGAACGTTCCATTATTTCGGTGAAATATTTACTCTATATTCATGCCAACAATTATCTTTTTTTTTTTTCAATTAGTGACATAATAAATGAGAAAAGGAGGGAAGTTAACAAGCAATGAATAAAATGTAATAAACGTTAACAACACACAATGATTGGAAATGTTTTTAGTATATAAAAAGTATAATGCATACAAAGCCCAGGAAAACAAGGGCTAGAGTGGACTATAGTAAACAGGGTCAGTAATAATTAATATAATTACATTACCAGAGCTAATACATGATGTCTCTTTAGCTGAATTCTCCCTCCGATCATTCCTGTACAGCTTAGATCGAAGTCTGGTTTACTGCATTAGTAAGAATGTTAAGTTAGAGGTTTTATTTGAAGAAAGAACACTAGTGAACTGTTATATAATGTAATGAAATTTTAGGGCTTAGTCATTTGTTTTCACATTTACAATCTTCTCCATAATTTTATGTACTTTCTAAAGCCAGCTGTAAACTGTGAAATTATAACAGACGTGTAAGTACTGTGGCCAAGTGAAGCACAACACAACAAAATTATCACCACACCAACCAGTCTGGGTGCCAAAACAAGATTCCAACCAACACATGCACACCAACATTTAACAACACAAACCAAAGTCTACAATGCAATTGGCAGTACAGTGAGCTGTTTCTATACTTCTTGCACACAGTATTCCGGCAACCTTTAGTATAAACCTAATTAACATTTTTCAAGGTGGAAATATTGTTATTGGAAGCTGAACCTGTACTGAGAAGGTGTGTTTAAATTGTAGTAAATCTACACCGATCAGCCATAACATTAAAACCACCTCCTTGTTTCTACACACATTGTCCATTTCATCAGCTCCATCTACCATATAGAAGCACTTTGTAGTTCTACAATTACTGACTGTAGTCCATCTGTTTCTCTACATACTTTTTTAGCCTGCTTTCACCCTGTTCTTCAATGGTCAGGACCCCCACAGGACCACTACAGAGCAGGTATTATTTGAGTGTTGGATCATTCTCAGCACTGCAGTGACAATGACATGGTGGTGGTGTGTTAGTGTGTGTTGTGCTGGTATGAGTGGATCAGACACAGCAGTGCTGCTGGAGTTTTTAAACTCCTCACTGTCACTGCTGGACTGAGAATAGTCCACCAACCAAAAATAGCCAGCCAACAGCGCCCCGCGGGCAGCATCCTGTGATCTCTGCTGAAGGTCTAGAAGATGACCGACTCAAACAGCAGCAATGGATGAGCGTTCGTCTCTGACTCAACTAGGTAGGAGTGTCTAATAGAGTGGACAGTGAGTAGACATGGTATATAAAAACTCCAGCAGCGCTGCTGTCTGATCCACTCATACCAGCACAACACACACTAACACACCACCACCATGTCAGTGTCACTGCAGTGCTGAGAATCATCCACCACCTAAAAAATACCTGCTCTGTGGTGGTCCTTTGGGGGTCCTGACCATTAAAAAGCAGGGCAAAAGCAGGCTAAAAAAGTATGTAGGGAAACAGATGGACTACAGTCAGTAATTGTAGAACTACAAAGTGCTGCTATATGGTAAGTGGAGCAGTGAGTGTAGAAACAAGGAGGTGGTTCTAATGATATGTCTGATTAGTGTATAATTATTCTTCAGCTTGTCTACTTGTCAATAAAGGCCTTCGGGTTCATTCTGAAAATGTGGTTTCATAAACAAAATAACCCTTTTATGAAATAGTGGCAATAAGTGTTGTGCTTTTTTTTTTTTAAACCCAAAGGTAACAAAAAGACAAAAATAATGGAACAAGAGGGTAAAATGAAATGCCTGTTGATCAAAGTAAATTTAAGGTAATGAGTTTTTTCTATGCATTATCTGTACTGCATTTTGTTAAGGCGTTTTAAGTCAATAGAAGAGAAGGGACAAGCACTCGTACATGAATTCATCTAAAAAATTAAAGTGATCCCTTAAAACACACATTTATGAAATGTGATTCACCTATTAGTAGCAGCCCCACACACAGTTATTGGTTCAAAATCTCTGACAGTGTCACAACTCTTTGACTGTCTTTGGTTGCAGTATAGGACTAAATTGGCCTCTGTTGTGCTTATCACATCACGTGTTGTGAAGCTAATGTTTCTAGCAATCTCAACATTCATTCATGAGTTGCATTTTTTTGTGATTTTATCTTACAGTGTGAGACCGGCTTCAATTTATCAAGTAACAAGTCCAGTCATCAATAAATTGTATGATCTTATTATGTTTTATGGGGTCTTTTTCAACCCCAGTTGTCACAAAACGCCGTGAGGTAGCATGAGGAGTGAGATGACGAGGAAGAGAAATTAGCACTGTTAATAAAACATGATCGTTCTACTGCACATTGTGCCTAGTAGCTCTTGAACTTTGGAATGAAGTATTTGCTTTCTCTTCAGTATAGTTAATATTCATTTCTCTGTGTTTTATCGTATCCTAATGAAAGCCGAGCTCTTGTTAAAACATTTGTATAATATTTATTCACAAAAATAAATGTCTGTGTTCCAGCCGCAGGGTTTTAGCACTTTTATTTCTGTAGAGAGTAGTGAAGGAGGGCAATTATTACACAAACATTCTGGTGAAACTGTTTTTAAAAGTATACATATATCTATTTATACTATTACCATTATATGTATGCAAATTATACAGTATGTTGTGCCAAGAAATAGCTTGTTAACATTGTGTTTTATTTAATCTATTTGTCTTTTTCACTCAACTGTGCATTCCAGATGAAATGTTTCTGCTGCATCACAATGTAATGGATGTGGTTGTTTGAAAATAATGTTATCTTTTACAATCAACTTATTATATTGGAATAAAATAAGCATTTCATCATTTTCTCCATAACAGTCCTTCACTGATGTCTTTAGTTGTAAGAAAAGTGGGTTACAGTTCAGTTCAAACAGGTTTTTATATATTATTTTTACATGAGGTCAGTGAATTAGTTTCATGACGGTTGTCTGTCATGGGAATTTCATGTTAGCTTCATTGGATCTTTAATAATATAATAAAAATGGCTATTGACAGCCAAAAAATATAAAAACAAACAAACTAACTGGATCAATTATTTGAATACACCTAAAAATGACTTCATATTCATACTCTATTCAGTTGGTTACTGTTAGTATAGTATGTTCCCATAATTCTCATTATTTATTTATTTGCTTGAACACTAAATATACACTAAAGAATATTTTCAAGTTTTGGGCTCTGGTGGGTTTTATTAGCCTTAAAACTGGTGCATTCAAAACATATTTATCCATTTACATTTTCGGCATTTAGCAGACGCTTTTATCCAAAGCAACTTACAGTAGTCACTCACTCACTCACTGTCTTAACCACTTATCCAATTAGGGTTGCGTGGGGTGCTGGAGCCTATCCCAGCTTTTCAATGGGTGCAAGGCACACAGTAACACCCTGGACGGGGCGCCAGTCCATCGCAGGGCAGACACACATACACACACATGCACACACACATTCTCCTAAAGGGCAATTCAGTGTCTCCAATTAACCTGACTGTGGGAGGAAACCAGAGCTCCTGGAGGAAACCCACACAGACATGGGGAGAACTTGCAAACTTCGCACAGAAAGAACCCAGACCGCCCTGCCAACGAGCCACCGTGCCGCCCCGACTTACAGTAGTGTAACCCAGGACCCAGGACCTTCATGCTGTGATTCTGTGAAGTAATTACAATCATTTTTTAACAATATAATAAGCTTTCTTAATGAATTGCTTAACTGCTGAATGAAATGCTGTTATACTTTAGAAGTGGTAGCATCACCAAAGCCAAGTTGCCACTGTTGGGCCCCTGAGCAAGGCCCCTAACCCTCAATTGTTCAAATTGTATTCAGTCATAATTGTAATTTGCCTTGGATAAAAGCGTATGCTAAATGCAGCAAATGTAAAATGTAAGTTACATGCACATGTACAAATGTACCCTAAAACAAACAACAAATGCAGCTGGTGTGAATTAAAATGCTTGTTAAAATAAAATGAAAATGTTATTGCTGTGTGAAATCTGAAATTGGTTCAGCCCTCCAAACTGCACATGAGAAGTTCAAGTTTCCAGTTTTTATTAGAATTACTTAGCAGGACAACTATTAATGGGTGAAATGCTAACCTGGCCTCAAAAACACAATATGTAATCATAATTGTCGATCTTCCCATTTTAGAAACATGTTTTATGTGACTGATTGTAACCGACAGTGCCGAGTTTCCTGATGATGAGTGGAGAAGAAAAGAAGCTGTAATTGATTAGATTGCGGCTCTTGGAGCAAGTGAGCGAGTGTCTAATCTAATCTTAGTTGGCGCTCCTTCACCTTCAAACAGGTGCCTCAAATTAGCCAGTGGTTGAATGCACTCGTTTCAGCTCAGGCTTTGTTACTCTGCCAGATATCAAAAATTTGGCTTTTTGAAGAAAAGCACCGGGTGCAAGTGACCTAATTAGTAGAATCGAGCTCTTAAAGTCTGCAGTGTGCTTGGCAACCGGGCAGAATAAACCAGTTTTGAGTGGTTTATTCAGTCATGGCATGAAAAATGCAGGTGTGGATTTGTAATAAACCATGAAGTTTCTGCACAGCATCTTCCAGATTACGAAGTGTTGGTCTAGTTTTTTTTTCTGGTCAGCTGTTTAAATATCTTACTAATTATAATATTAGTAGTGAGGAAGCATGACTTACAAACCTACAGTTTGAATCTACATTGGTAGAGATGATCTGTTTCCACTTATTTAGTCTCTGTTCCTCTTTTTTATACACTATATGGCCAACAAATGTGAATATGGTTTACATTGTATTAACGTTACCAAATTAAAGTATGCACTAACCTAAACAAATAACTTATAAACACCACTAATTTAAGCTTTGTTTCTATTGTTTTCAACATTGTAAAAGCTTCTCTCTGAGCAGGTCAGACTGAAAGTGTCCAGTTGCTTCCACTTCAAGATACAAAGTGTCCAGACTTGTGTCTCACCATCTGGTCTCTAAGTGCACTTCAATGTGTTCTTGGCATCAAACTGTAACAGTTCACTGATGCTTTATGTAACTGCCTCAAAGTTTAATAATAAAGCCAGATAAATAAAACAGAATTAATTAACATACAAGTACAGGCACTGTTATACACTGATCAGCCATAACATTAAAACCACCTTTTTCTTCACTCACTGTCCATTTTTTCAGCTCCACTTATCATATAGACGCACTTTGAAGTTCTACAGTTACTGACTGTAGTCCATCTGTTTCTCTACATATCTTTTTAGCCTGCTTTACACTTCTTCAATGGTCAGGACCACCACAGAGCAGGTATTATTTTTGTGGTAAGTCATTCTCAGCACTGCAGTGATACTGACTTGGAGGTGGTGTGTTAGTGTGTGTTGTGCTGGTATGAGTGGATCAGACACAGCAGCGCTGCTGAAGTTTTTAAATACTGTGTCCACTCGCTGTCCACTCTATTAGACACTCCTACCTAGTTGGTCCAACTTGTAGATGTAAAGTCAGAGACGATCGCTCATCTATTGCTGCTGTTTGAGTTGGTCATCTTTGAGACCTTCATCAGTGGTCACAGGATGCTGTCCACAGGGTGCTGTTGGCTGGATATATTTGGTTGGTGGACTATTCTTAGTCCAGCAGGACAGTGAGGAGATTAAAAACTTCAGCAGCGCTACTGTGTCTGATCCACTCATACCAGCACAACACACACTAACACACCACCATGTCAGTGTCACTGCAGTGCTGAGAATGACCCACCACCTAAATAATACCTGCTCTGTAGTGGTTCTGTGGTGATTCTGACCATTGAAGAACAGCATGAAAGGGGGCTAACAAATCATGCTAAGAAACAGATGGACTACAGTCAGTAATTGTAGGACTACAAAGTCTATATGGTAAGTGAAGCTGACAGTGAGTGTAGAAACAAAGAGATCGTTTTAATGTTATGGCTGATAGGTGTAAACAATACAGTTTGATCCTTTCATTCTGCAGTGATTACAATCTGAGTGGCAGGTTGGAAACTTTAATATTAAAATTTCTTGATAATGTCTTCTGCATTTGAACCAGTTAAAATTTAAGTGTTTTTAAAATAAAATGCATATATTAGAGGGTCAACAACAATAAAGTGCTTAAAGACCACTAAATACATCAATTTGTATATAGAAAACAGTATTAATATGCACACAATGATATCATCTAAAGCATCTGCATTGTTGCATAACAGAATTTGAACAATAACCAAATGCATTCTTAACATTATTGGCAGTCCTCATGTGACCTGTACAGGTCTGCTGGTGGTCAACTGCACCGAAATAGCCAAAAAGACTAATCTATGGCCAAAAGCCTGGATGAAAGCCACCAGTTGCCACGGTGATCGAACAGATGCCTTCTGCTTTAAAATCACTATTAAGTTTCCATGGCAACAACCATAGCCGGGCGGAGAGCCGGGTGGGCCGGGCGCTATGGGCATTGGGGAGACACATGTCTGCATTGTTTATGTACCCAAATTCATTGGCAGGCTCATCCGAACCAAGTAAGAGCCAAAACAAGTGTTAGTCAGCAGCTGAGTAACTGTAGTGAAAAATAGATCCAAGCAGGACTTTTCTCATGAAGCAAACAGGTTATGGTTACAAGCACGGCACGGCAACAAACAATGATAAAGCCAAACTCATCCTGCCTAAACTCTGGAAAGAAATAACAATGTAGAATCAGTGAGATGTTAGTTAAAGGCAAGGTTTATTTATATAGCACCTTAAAACACAACCATAGTTACCCAAAGTGCTGCACAAGCTCAGTTTTCAATGTAACATAAAACTACTGTCAAGGATACAGATACATCCAGTCTTACAAAAGCCTAATTTTTGAAACATACTTACGGTGGCCGAAAAGTGCAAAACTAACATTTTAGAAAACAAAATTACAAAAAAACAAAAAAACAAATTTACAACAAAAACAAAAACAAATTTACAAGAGCTGAAACACTTTTACCAATGCTGAAACAAATTTACAAGAGCTGAAAAACTTTTACCAATGCTGAAACAAATTTACAAACGGCAGATCAGACGGAAAGGGTAGGTACAATACACAGGAAGTGCCTGTTGCTTACCTGCTGTCAATCAAACTGTTTCTCGGAAGTGAAGTGAACGGAGTTTGTGATGGCAACGCTAAACAATGTTTTGTCCATTTTGTGGAAATCATTTTATCCTGTTGACCCGCTTTTGTTTTTCTTGTGGGAAGTTCTTAGATTGTTTGTGCAGAGGTTTAGACGTCGCCTGTGCATCTCTATCTACCGTCCGATCTTCTAAACATCTAAGGAATTCCCACGAGAAAAACGAAAGCGGCCAACTGGCTGAAATAATTAACACAAAATGGACAAAACATTGTTTATTAGGGACGGAACATTTGATGCCGAGGCTTTGAAGCTTGTTTCACTTTTGTAACACTCGACTCAGTGTATCGGAGCTTGTATTAAACCAGCAGGAATGTGCGGTACTGATTCAAAGCTTTGGTGCTGTGTTTTATCTTACTGACTATATAAGAGACAATCAAACTAGGGTTACCAACCGTCCCGTAAAATACAGAATCCTTCCTTATTTGGAAACTACACGCCACGTTCTGTATTGAACTGATACAGGACGCGCTTTGTTCCGTATTTTTATCAATGGGAGACAGGGTGATGTGTATGAACAGAAGGAAACTGCTGCTACCGTGGGAATTAGAAAGCTTTTGGTTATTATATTAAATAGTATTAGCTTTTATTCTTAGTAACGCGGTGTGCGCAGGTTTATCAGCAATACAACCTGTTTAATACAGCGCTGTATGAGTAGCACAGTGGGCAGAGTGCGTTGTTTTGCCTAAAATATGGTTCTGATTTATTATTATAAAGAATAAAAATAATATATGTTAAACACCATAAATAAAACATTTTGATAATGTTCTCATGACGGTGTAAGACCCGTTATATTTTTTATAGGTGCAACCCAACCCCCCCCCCCCCCCTCCTCCCCCGCTCAGGTATTTTCAGCACAATCAGGAAAAAGCTTCAAAAGCTTTAATGAGGCTTCATCTGCACATCACTATTGTTTAGCATTACCGTCACAAACTCCGTTCACTTTACCCCGAGAAACAGTTTGATTGACAGCAGGTAAGCAACAAGCACTTCATGTGTATTGGTAAAAGTGTTTCAGCTCTTGTAAATTTGTTTCGGCATTGGTAAAAGTGTTTCAGCCCTTGTAAATTTGTTTTTGTTTTTGTTGTAAATTTTTTTTAATTTTTAAAAAAAAATTTTTTCTAAAATGTTAATTTGTTTTGCACTTCTCGGCCACCGTACATACTACATATTAACTATATTTTACTATTATTACAATGTCTACACCACTCAACCAGCATTAAATGCCAAAGTACAAATATTTGTCTTCAGCATTGTCTTAAAAAACACCAAGCAATTGTGCAGTCTTAATCTGGGAAGGCAAGTTAGCTACTCCAAAGGCTCAATCACCTCTGCTCTTGAGCTTAGACCTTGTTGTTTCCAAAAGCTTTAAGTTACCAGACCTTAGGACTTTCAGAGGAATCCAAACTCGCAAATGTTCTGCAAGGTATAATGATGCCATCCCAGACACAGTGATAAGACCAATCATTAGGACCACTTCAAAAAATATTATTGGCAATGTCTGTTTCGTAACTATAGTACCTGTATATGTCACGTTTAGGGATGTATTAAATGTTGAGCTGATGGTTGTTACACATGAAACACATGTTGAATGCTGCGTATATGATCAAGCATAAAGACATAAGCGACTTTAATAAGAACCCAATCTTTATGGCCAGACGACTGAGATAAAGTATTTCCAAAACAGCAAGGGTGCTAATAGGCTGCTATGGTGAGGAAGGGATGAACCACAAACCTTTGACAGATTGTTGGGTAGCCAAGACTTAATGCTGCCTGAAGACATTTACATTTTACATTTTCAGCATTTAGCAGACGCTTTCATCCAAAGCGACTTACAGTATTTTATTGTAGGGTTAAGGGCCTTGCTCAGAGGCCCAACAGTGGCAACCTGGCAGTGGTGGGGCTTGAACCAGCAGCCTTTTGATTACTAGTCCAGTACCTTAACCACTAGGCTACAACTGCCAATACTTTGGTGCCTAGTTCAGACCAACAGAAAGGCTACTGTGGCCACTGTCAAAAGCACCTTCAATGGACATGCAGGCATTGGAACCTCTTATAAGCTATAAAGCTTATATCACATGCAGTTGTTTTTTCTAAATTTACTAGCATCTAGTTAGTAGACTTTTACTACAGTCATTAATTAGTCATGTGACTGTCAAGAGTGTTATAAATAAAGTACATTTATATGCATAAGTAGGTAAACACAGTGATACACAATACATTATTAATATTTATTCACAATAAACAAGTGAAAGGAAGAAACCTTGTGTGCCATGCATATGCTCTTAGTATGTTTGTAATAAATGCTCATTTAAGCTTCAAGCTTTAAAAACATATTCTAAAAAAAAAAATTGATTTTAATGTTTTTAAAAGTATGTGCATTCATTTATGTATGGTAAATGTGTGTTTTAATACTTTAAACCCAGATTACACGAAAATCACACGATTTTATCTAAATGTGAGCACCATTCCTTCACTAAGTATGTTAAGAGAACACCTAAATATACATTATTAACATGAGGTGTGTTAGAAACTAAAGATCGAGCAGCCATAACAGATATTTGGCCTTTCACATACTCCCACATACGATGAGTTCTTCAGTACAAACCACAAACATAACACACCAGACAATGTGATAAACAGCAGAAGCAAATGTAATTACTCTGGCTCATCTATTCTCACACAGATTTATCCCAAAAGCTAAAGTAAATATTCATAAGTATAGAGTGTGCCACCACATTGTAATCTTGTAATTACTGTTTAAGAAAACATGACCAAGGGGAATAAAAAAACAAAGGAAAAACATACGGCACATACCCTGCTGTCATGGTGTAAATGCAGAGCTATTAATGTACAATATGGCCATACATACTGTCAGTTGAAAGGTTCCAGATTTGCCATTCAGCCACAGTTGGGCCCTTAAGCAAGGCCCCTAACTATCTCAGCTTTGACCCCAGCTTCCAAACAAGCTGGGATATGCAGAAAAAGACTTTCATCGTACTGCACAAATATAAATGTGAATGTGACACATAAGAAATTTATGCATTCCACATCTGCATTCCATCTGCTCTGGATTATTAGATTTAATAAGTTCATTCACATTCTTGCTAACAGATGTATAAAATTATATATATACAGTGTATCACAAAAGTGAGTACACCCCTCACATTTCTGCAAATAATTCATTATATCTTTTCATGGGACAACACTATAGACATGAAACTTGGATATAACTTAGAGTAGTCAGTGTACAGCTTGTATAGCAGTGTAGATTTACTGTCTTCTGAAAATAAGTCAACACACAGCCATTAATGTCTAAATAGCTGCAACATAAGTGAGTACACCCCACAGTGAACATGTCCAAATTGTGCCCAAATGTGTCGTTGTCCCTCCCTGGTGGCATGTGTCAAGGTCCCAGGTGTAAATGGGGAGCAGGGCTGTTAAATTTGGTGTTTTGGGTACAATTCTCCCATACTGGCCACTGGATATTCAACATGGCACCTCATGGCAAAGAACTCTCTGAGGATGTGAGAAATAGAATTGTTGCTCTCCACAAAGATGGCCTGGGCTATAAGAAGATTGCTAACACCCTGAAACTGAGCTACAGCATGGTGGCCAAGGTCATACAGCGGTTTTCCAGGACAGGTTCCACTCGGAACAGGCTTCGCCAGGGTCGACCAAAGAAGTTGAGTCCACGTGTTCGGCGTCATATCCAGAGGTTGGCTTTAAAAAATAGACACATGAGTGCTTCCAGCATTGCTGCAGAGGTTGAAGACGTGGGAGGTCAGCCTGTCAGTGCTCAGACCATACGCCGCACACTGCATCAACTCGGTCTGCATGGTCGTCATCCCAGAAGGAAGCTGACGCACAAGAAAGCCCGCAAACAGTTTGCTGAAGACAAGCAGTCCAAGAACATGGATTACTGGAATGCCCTGTGGTCTGACGAGACCAAGATAAACTTGTTTGGCTCAGATGGTGTCCAGCATGTGTGGCGGCGCCCTGGTGAGAAGTACCAAGACAACTGTATCTTGCCTACAGTCAAGCATGGTGGTGGTAGCATCATGGTCTTGGGCTGCATGAGTGTTGCTGGCACTGGGGAGCTGCAGTTCATTGAGGGAAACATGAATTCCAACATGTACTGTGACATTCTGAAACAGAGCATGATCCCCTGCCTTCGAAAACTGGGCCTCATGGCAGTTTTCCAACAGGATAACGACCCCAAACACAACCTCCAAGATGACAACTGCCTTGCTGAGGAAGCTGAAGGTAAAGGTGATGGACTAAACCCAATTGAGCACCTGTGGCGCATCCTCAAGTGGAAGGTGTTACGTGGAAGAAAGGAGGACTCAAATGCAGAACTAATAGCAAATTAATATTTTATTTTTATTTAGAAACAAACAACAGAAGAGAAAAAGGTAGAGAAAAACAAAAACCAATCGGGAAGTCCGATGGCGCCGCTTAACCAGCAGGCAAACAAAATACAAAAGGAAAATAATAAAGTTGGGCGCGAACCCCGGTCTTCCAGGTTCTAACCGGGCGCGCTAACTCCGCGCTATTACAGCACGGATGACGGAGAGCGGAAAAGCGCTTAAGGCGCTAGAGCGCAGGAACGCGGGAGGCGTTAACTCCCGGAAAACGCTAGCCCCAGCACAGCGGAAGGCTAGCGATGTACGCAACCGACGTCCACCTCGCGAAAGCTTGCAGCCGAGGGAATTCGCCGATCTGGAAAAAAGAGAATAATGAGTTAGGACTTTGATAGAAAAAAGAGCGGATTCGAACCGGGGATGACGGCGTAAGTGCCGAATGCTTAGCGGCGTCGCCACCCAGCGGTTATTAAATCCAATTACTAATTGGATACAAGAGGTTGCACGGATACCGCAACAAGCGCACACGCTTGCTGTGTAGCAGCACCGCTAATGCTAGCGATAAACAATAAGCAGCGCGAGGGCTGCACGGCGTCGCACCACGCTAATCCTAATAGGCAAAATGACGAAGAATACCTCGACCTTGCAGTCTACACACCCGAATGGCGCATGCCACCAGGGGATACCCTCTAGCCTACGAAAGCGTGGACGAGCTGCCACCTGTGAACCAGGAACAAACAAAAGGTGCGACACCTGCCGCTGCACAGGGCTGGCTTAAATAGCCAGCCCCGCAGCTGCAGGTGATCAGCCCTAATTAGTCCTCCTCCTATTTAAGGCCTTAGTTTGTTTGGCTCTGTAAGACCTGTTTCGCTGGGAACTCGGGGTGCATTCACCAGCTACCGCAGGTCTCCTAATAGAACCCCCTCCTCTAGGGACAGCTCCTGAGGTCCCAAGACCCGCATCACGGTTCCGGCGGAACTCGCGGATCAGTTCAGGGTCCAGGATCTGCCGAGCCGGTACCCATGAACGTTCCTCAGGGCCGTAGCCTTCCCAATCCACCAAGTATTGGGTGCTACCCTGAACCTTTCTGCAATCCAGCAGGCGGCGGACAGTAAAGGCAGGGGCACCCTGGATGATACGAGGGGCGGGAGGCTGGGGAGGGGGTAAAACTCCTCCGCACATAAATGGTCGGAGTTGGGAGACGTGAAAGGTTGGATGCACTTTCATTCTGGGAGGAAGCTCCAACCTATAGGTCACCGGGTTGATCCGCCTGACCACCTTAAACGGGCCAATGTACCTAGGTGCCAGCTTGTGAGGGGCACCTCTGACGGGGAGATCCCTCGTTGACACAAGGACACGTTGGCCCGGCCGGAAGGTGAGAGCCGGCTGCCGCCTGCGATCAGCAGTGCGCTTCATGGAGCGCTGGGTGGCCACAAGTGCCTGCCTTGCTTTACGCCAGGCGGCGCGGCAGCGGCGGACATGAAGCTGTACAGACGGGACCGCTACTTGCTGCTCCTGCTCAGGAAAGAGCGGAGGAGGGTACCCGAACTGAGCTTCAAACGGTGACATTCCTATCGCCGAGTGATGCAGGGTATTGTGAGCAAATTCAGCCCACAGTAATTTATCCGACCATGTGGCTGGATTCCCTGCCGTCAGGCATCTGAGCATCTTGCTCAGATCCTGTATGAGCCTTTCCGATTGCCCATTCGACTCGGGGTGATACCCCGAGGATAAGCTGGCCTTAGCGCCAATGAGTTGGCAAAAGGCCCACCAGCACTGGCTCACAAACTGCGGACCCCGATCAGACACAATGTCTGATGGAACCCCATGTGCTCTCACCACATGTTGCAGGATGATCTGCGCAGTACCCATGGCGGATGGTAGCTTGGGCAGAGGGACAAATAGGCAAGACTTGGTGAATCGGTCGACAATTACCAACACCGCCGTGAACCCTCTAGACTTTGGCAACCCTGTCACAAAATCCAGAGCGATATGGGACCACGGTCTTGAAGGTATTGGCAACGGATGGAGAAGGCCACGTGGGCGCTCCCTGGGACTCTTGTTAAGAGCGCACACAGTGCAGGCACGGACGAAGTCACGTACCTGATTCTCCATCCCCGGCCACCAAAATCTTCGGCGCAGCAGGACCAGGGACTTAGTCACACCTGGGTGCGCCGCAAAAGGAGAGGCGTGAGCCCACTCAAACACCTGACGCCGTACAGTAGTAGGTACATACAGCCTGTCAGGAGGTCCCCCACCTGGGTCGGGTTCGGCCCCTTGGGCGTCCCGTATGACCTTTGAAATACCCCAGGTGATTGGGGCAGCTATCTGGGTCGAGGGAATCACGGGATCAGGCTCGGTCTCCGGCCTGGTTGGTTCCCACTGTCTAGACAGGGCATCCGGTTTGACGTTCCTGGACCCCGGTCTATACGACAGCGTGAAGTGGAACCTACCGAAAAATAAGGACCACCGGGCCTGACGTGAGTTCATCCTTTTGACTTGCTGGATGAACGACAAATTCTTGTGGTCCGTCCAAACGAGAAAAGGAAGTTTGGCTCCCTCGAGCCAGTGTCGCCACTCATCTAAAGCCAATTTAATGGCTAGAAGTTCCCTGTCTCCGACCGGGTAATTCCGCTCAGCCGGAGTCAGGCGGTGCGAAAGAAGGCACACGGATGCAGCTTCTTTCCTGGCCCCACTCTCTGGGACAATACTCCCCCAACCCCAACCTCAGAGGCATCCACTTCGACCACGAATGGCTCCTCAGGGTCAGGCAACTGCAAGACAGGAGCAGTTGTCAAGAGAGCTTTCAGTCTGTCAAAGGCTTGTTGGGCCTGCACCGACCATGTGAACGGACCCTTGCCAGTAAGGGCTGTTAGTGGCGCCGCGACAGTGCTAAAGTTCTTGATAAATCGCCTAAAAAAATTTGCAAAGCCCAAAAACCTTTGCATTTGGCGAACAGAACTTGGAGTTGGCCAGCTCTCTACAGCATTGATTTTAGCCGGGTCCATGCGAAGGGCGCCTTGTGACACTATGAACCCCAGGAACGAAACCGAAGGGGCGTGAAAGACGGACTTCTCCAGCTTGACGAAAAGATGGTGTTCAAGCAGGAGCTGGAGAACTCGCCGGACATGCCCTATGTGTTCGTCGATGGAGCGGCTAAAAATAAGAATATCGTCTAGATAGACGTAGACGAACTTATCAAGGGTCTCCCGTAGGACCTCATTGATGAATCTTTGGAAGACTGCGGGGGCATTCATTAACCCAAAAGGCATTACTCGATACTCATAGTGGCCAGTGGGCGTAATGAACGCAGTCTTCCACTCGTCCCCTTGCCTGATCCGGATCAGGTTGTACGCGCTACGTAAGTCGAGCTTTGTAAAAATCGATGCTCGCTGAAGGGCTTCAAAAGCCGTGGCCATCAGCGGCAGCGGGTACCGATCCTTGATCGTAACGGCATTTAGACCGCGATAATCAATACAGGGGCGCAAGGTATCGTCCTTCTTGCCAACAAAAAAGAACCCCGCCCCGGCCGGGGAGGAAGAAGAACGAATGAACCCCTGTTTGAGCGCCTCGCGCACATACTCCTCCATGGCAACCTTCTCCGGACCGGAGAGTGAGAAAAGGCGCCCCCTAGGAGGGGTAGTGCCAGGCAACAAATTGATGGCGCAATCGAACGGTCTGTGGGGGGGCAAGTCCCGCGCCCTGGACTTGCTAAAAACCTCCTGAAGATCATGGTACATAGGAGGAACTGTGGCCAAATCCGGGGTCTCCATTTTTGGTACTGACGGGTGGAGATTCGCGCTGGCCTGAAGCAAGCATGAATCTCTACACCGTGTTCCCCAAATGAAGATTGACCCGGTGGCCCAGTCGATCTGGGGGTTGTGTCTTTGCAGCCACGAAAAACCCAGGACCACCTTGAGATGAGGAACGTGCGTCACTAAAAAGGAGATCCGTTCCTCGTGATCCTCCAGACGCAACGTCAAGGGCTGCGTCCGATGGGTAATCGGGCTGCCCGCTACGGCTCGACCATCAACAGCATGGACCGAGACCGGCTTGGCTAGCGGTTGGACCTCTATCCCCAGCCTGCGTACCAGATCGATGTCCATAAAACTCTCCACCGCTCCCGAATCTACACAAACCCGGAGGTTTGTGCCGCCCGAACCCCAAGACAATTGGGCCGATAAAAACAAACCCTGACCAGGAATACTAGTCTGGCCCTCTCTCGATTCCCTGGTTCGAGAGCGGCCCGCTAGTTTAACGGTTGTTGGGGTCTGGAGCGAAAACCTGATGCCTTAGGGGCGTCAGGTCGTGTCCACCCCAATTGCATGGGTTCGGGGTCGGGATTATGCGGAGGGGAGCTAGGAGGGGCCAACGAGCGAGTAAACGGAGGACAGAAACCCCGTTCCCGCGCTCGCTGGCGAAGACGGGTATCTATGGACGTGGCCAGCGTGTAAAAGGCCTTAAGGGTGGTAGGAGGATCTCTCGTGGCCAGCTCGTCCTTTACCTTACCGGAAAGGCCGCGATGAAAAATGGCGGTGAGGGCCCCTTCATCCCAACCACACTCTGCTGCTAGCGTTCGAAACTCTATAACGTAGTCTGCTACTGAGCGACCACCTTGGGTGAGCTCGAGTAGGCGAGGACCCACCTCTCGGCCCCCCGAAGGGTGAAAAAATGTCTCCTTGAGGGCTTCCTTAAAGGAGCTTTCAGATGAACACTCTGGGGCATTCTGCTCCCAAAGTGCGGTAGCCCATTCCAACGCCCTCCCGGTAAGAAGGGAAATGATGTAGGCCACCCTTGAGCGTTCTGTGGGGTAGCGAGACGGTTGGAGTTCAAATGCTAACGAGCATTGGAGGAGAAATCCGCGGCACTTTTTCGCTTCTCCCGAGTATCTCTCGGGAGGAGGGATGGGCGTGTCGCGGGTTGCAGACTCCCCAGAGTGGGTTCTGGGATTAGGGCTGGGCTCCGAAGTTGGCAGGAGTTGGGTTAGGACTGCTAACCGCTGTGCCAATTCGTTGAGGGCTGCCTCGTGCCTGCCCAACGCCACCCCTTGGTGGCGTAGCGCGTCTGAGACCGGTATGGGTTCTGCTGAGTCCATACTGGTCGCACCTTTCTGTTACGTGGAAGAAAGGAGGACTCAAATGCAGAACTAATAGCAAATTAATATTTTATTTTTATTTAGAAACAAACAACAGAAGAGAAAAAGGTAGAGAAAAACAAAAACCAATCGGGAAGTCCGATGGCGCCGCTTAACCAGCAGGCAAACAAAATACAAAAGGAAAATAATAAAGTTGGGCGCGAACCCCGGTCTTCCAGGTTCTAACCGGGCGCGCTAACTCCGCGCTATTACAGCACGGATGACGGAGAGCGGAAAAGCGCTTAAGGCGCTAGAGCGCAGGAACGCGGGAGGCGTTAACTCCCGGAAAACGCTAGCCCCAGCACAGCGGAAGGCTAGCGATGTACGCAACCGACGTCCACCTCGCGAAAGCTTGCAGCCGAGGGAATTCGCCGATCTGGAAAAAAGAGAATAATGAGTTAGGACTTTGATAGAAAAAAAGAGCGGATTCGAACCGGGGATGACGGCGTAAGTGCCGAATGCTTAGCGGCGTCGCCACCCAGCGGTTATTAAATCCAATTACTAATTGGATACAAGAGGTTGCACGGATACCGCAACAAGCGCACACGCTTGCTGTGTAGCAGCACCGCTAATGCTAGCGATAAACAATAAGCAGCGCGAGGGCTGCACGGCGTCGCACCACGCTAATCCTAATAGGCAAAATGACGAAGAATACCTCGACCTTGCAGTCTACACACCCGAATGGCGCATGCCACCAGGGGATACCCTCTAGCCTACGAAAGCGTGGACGAGCTGCCACCTGTGAACCAGGAACAAACAAAAGGTGCGACACCTGCCGCTGCACAGGGCTGGCTTAAATAGCCAGCCCCGCAGCTGCAGGTGATCAGCCCTAATTAGTCCTCCTCCTATTTAAGGCCTTAGTTTGTTTGGCTCTGTAAGACCTGTTTCGCTGGGAACTCGGGGTGCATTCACCAGCTACCGCAGGTCTCCTAATAGAAGGTGGAGGAGTTCAAGGTGTCTAACATCCACCAGCTCCGTGATGTCATCATGGAGGAGTGGAAGAGGATTCCAGTAGCAACCTGTGCAGCTCTGGTGAATTCCATGCCCAGGAGGGTTAAGGCAGTGCTGGATAATAATGGTGGTCACACAAAATATTGACACTTTGGGCACAATTTGGACATGTTCACTGTGGGGTGTACTCACTTATGTTGCAGCCATTTAGACATTAATGGCTGTGTGTTGAGTTATTTTCAGAAGACAGTAAATCTACACTGCTATACAAGTTGTACACTGACTACTCTAAGTTATATCCAAGTTTTATTTCTATAGTGTTTGTCCCATGAAAAGATATTGTCACGCTTTAAGCCTCCCTGTGCTCTAGTGTGCCACGCCCTTCTCTCCCCAGTCTCCAGCCAGCCTCCCTCTCCTGATTGGTTAGCTGGGGCTAATTAGCCCCGGCTGCCTGTATTTAGGAGAGGATCAGGGAAAGGCTGGTTGGAGACTATTCTGTGGTAACTCTGTTTGCTCTGGTTCCTGTTTGGTTTCAGCTATTGACTCTGGTTCCTACCTGCTCTGCTCCGTCCCATCCGGTCTGTTCATTCTGTTTTGGTTTTGTTCTATGGTCCTGTCTAGTTCTTGTTTAGCTTAGGGTTTAGGTTTCCTGTGTGTTTAGTTTAGCTTTAGTTAGCTTAGCATAGGTTGTGTGTTTGGTTTTGTGTCCTGTCTTGTCTTTGTTATCATTAAAATATCGTTTCTTTCACATCTCTGCGTTTGTGTCCGTCTAGCCCACTTACCGTTACATAATAGTCTCCCCTTTACCAGAACACAGCGAGATGTTTTTGGTACATGAATTCCCGGAGGGTAACTCCATGAGGTTCCCACAGACCTTTCCGTTAAGTAGGCCAGCTCCGTATGATGGAAGCGACTCAGGCGTCGAAGGCTTCCTTCTGCAGAGCCAGCTCTACCTGCAGAACCTTTTAGACCCCCAGCCAGCTGAAACCGATAAAATTCGGTTTATGATGTCAAGGCTGAGGGGCCCTGCTCGTGACTGGGCCAGGAAGCTTTGGTCTGACAGGGGAGTTGTGCTGAACTCGGTTAAGGTGTTCAAGGGCCTCATGAGAGCAAAATTCTCGCAGCTCAGTGACGGTGCTCCAGTTTCCTCGATGGCGCCCCCTGACGGCGCTCCTGTTTCCTCGATGGCGCCCCCTGACGGCGCTTCTGTTCCTGAATTGGCGCCCCCCGTTGGCGCTCCTGTTCCTGAATTGGCGCCCCCCGTTGGCGCTCCTGTTCCTGTGTTGGCGCCCCCCGTTGGCATGTCTGTTTCTATGTTGGAGTTCCCCGATGGCGCTCCTGTTTCTCAGATGATCCTGGTTGGCGCTTCTGTTTTTGGGGTGGCGCCCCCTGAGGGCACTTCTGTTCCTGAGTTGGTGTCTTCCGACGACACTTCTGTTCCTGAGTTGGTGTCTTCCGACGACACTTCTGTTCCTGAGTTGGTGTCTTCCGACGACACTTCTGTTCCTGAGTTGGTGCCCTGCGACGGCACTTCTGTTCCTGAGTTGGTGTCCTCCGACGGCACTTCTGTTCCTGAGTTGGTGTCCTCCGACGACACTTCTGTTCCTGAGTTGGTGTCTTCCGACGACACTTCTGTTCCTGAGTTGGTGCCCTGCGACGGCACTTCTGTTCCTGAGTTGGTGTCCTCCGACGACACTTCTGTTCCTGAGTTGGTGTCCTCCGCCGACACTTCTGTTCCTGAGTTGGTGTCCTCCGACGACACTTCTGTTCCTGAGTTGGTGTCTTCCGACGACACTTCTGTTCCTGAGTTGGTGTCCTCCGACGACACTTCTGTTCCTGAGTTGGTGTCTTCCGACGACACTTCTGTTCCTGAGTTGGTGCCCTGCGACGGCACTTCTGTTCCTGAGTTGGTGTCCTCCGACGACACTTCTGTTCCTGAGTTGGTGTCTTCCGACGACACTTCTGTTCCTGAGTTTGTGCCCACCGAAGGCGTTTCTGTTCCTGAGTTGGTGTCTTCCGACGACACTTCTGTTCCTGAGTTGGTGTCCTCCGACGACACTTCTGTTCCTGAGTTGGTGTCTTCCGACGACACTTCTGTTCCTGAGTTGGTGCCCTGCGACGGCACTTCTGTTCCTGAGTTGGTGTCCTCCGACGACACTTCTGTTCCTGAGTTGGTGTCCTCCGACGGCACTTCTGTTCCTGAGTTGGTGTCCTCCGACGGCACTTCTGTTCCTGAGTTGGTGTCCTCCGACGACACTTCTGTTCCTGAGTTGGTGTCTTCAGACAGCACTTCTGTTCCTGAGTTGGTGCCCTGCGACGGCACTTCTGTTCCTGAGTTGGTGTCTTCAGACAGCACTTCTGTTCCTGAGTTGGTGCCCTGCGACGGCACTTCTGTTCCTGAGTTGGTGTCTTCAGACAGCACTTCTGTTCCTGAGTTGGTGTCCTCCGACGACACTTCTGTTCCTGAGTTGGTGTCCTCCGACGGCACTTCTGTTCCTGAGTTGGTGTCCTCCGACGGCACTTCTGTTCCTGAGTTGGTGTCCTCCGACGACACTTCTGTTCCTGAGTTGGTGTCCTCCGACGACACTTCTGTTCCTGAGTTGGTGTCCTCCGACGACACTTCTGTTCCTGAGTTGGTGTCTTCAGACAGCACTTCTGTTCCTGAGTTGGTGCCCTGCGACGGCACTTCTGTTCCTGAGTTGGTGTCCTCCGACGACACTTCTGTTCCTGAGTTGGTGTCCTCCGACGACACTTCTGTTCCTGAGTTGGTGTCCTCCGACGACACTTCTGTTCCTGAGTTGGTGTCCTCCGACGACACTTCTGTTCCTGAGTTGGTGTCTTCAGACGGCACTTCTATTCCTGAGTTTGTGCCCTGCGACGGCACTTCTGTTCCTGAGTTTGTGCCCTCCGACGACACTTCTGTTCCTGAGTTTGTGCCCTGCGACGGCACTTCTGTTCCTGAGTTTGTGCCCTGCGACGGCACTTCTATTCCTGAGTTTGTGCCCTGCGACGGCACTTCTGTTCCTGAGGTTGTGCCCTCCGATGGCACTTCTGTTCCTGAGTTTGTGCCCTGCGACGGCACTTCTGTTCCTGAGTTTGTGCCCTCCGATGGCACTTCTGTTCCTGAGTTTGTGCCCTGCGACGGCACTCCTGTTCTTGAGTTGGCGCCCCCTGTTGGCGCTCCTGTTCCTGAGTTGGTGTTCCCCGATGGCGTTTCTGTTCCTGAGATGGCGTACTCCGATGGCGCTTCTGTTCCTGAGATGGCGCACTCCGATGGCGCTTCTGTTTCTGAGATGACGCCCTCCGATGGCGTTTCTGTTTCTGAGATGACGCCCTCCGATGGCGTTTCTGTTCCTGAGATGACGCCCTCCGAAGGCGCTTCTGTTCCTGAGATGACGCCCTCCGATGGTGTTTCTGTTCCTGAGATGACGCCCTCCGAAGGCGCTTCTGTTCCTGAGATGACGCCCTCCGATGGCGTTTCTGTTCCTGAGATGGCGTACTACGATGGCGCTTCTGTTCCTGAGATGACGCCCTCCGATGGCGTTTCTGTTCCTGAGATGGCGTACTCCGATGGCGTTTCCGTTCCTGTGATGACGCCCTCCGAAGGCGTTTCTGTTCCTGTGATGACGCCCTCCGAAGGCGTTTCTGTTCCTGAGATGACGCCCTCCGATGGCGTTTCAGTTCCTGAGATGGCGTCCTCCGAAGGCACTTCTGTTCCGGAGATGGCGTTCTCCGATGGTATTTCTGTTTATGAGATGATGCTCGACGGCGCTCCGGGCTCCTCGTCAGCGCCCCCCAACGGCGCTTCTGAACTCTCGTCGACACCCCTAGATGGTGCTCCTGGCTCCTCGTCAGCGCCCCCCAACGGCGCTTCTGAACTCTCGTCGACACCCCTAGATGGTGCTCCTGACTCCTCGTCAGCGCCCCCAGACGGCGCTTCTAAACTCTCGTCGGCACCCCTAGATGCTGCTCCTGATTTCTCGTCAGCGCCCCCCGATGGCGCTTCTGAATTCTCGTTGACGCCCCCCGACGGCACATCTGGATTTCTGTTGGCAGCCTGCGTCCCACCATTTTTATCACGCCTGCCTGAGGACATTCTTAATGACTGAGTTTGCCCCTCAGGGCCCGGGACCTCCTTGTTTTGGGATTTTTTTTTTTTTTTTTTTTGGGCACTCCAGGAGGCGTGCCTTTGGGAGGGGGCTACTGTCACGCTTTAAGCCTCCCTGTGCTCTAGTGTGCCACGCCCTTCTCTCCCCAGTCTCCAGCCAGCCTCCCTCTCCTGATTGGTTAGCTGGGGCTAATTAGCCCCGGCTGCCTGTATTTAGGAGAGGATCAGGGAAAGGCTGGTTGGAGACTATTCTGTGGTAACTCTGTTTGCTCTGGTTCCTGTTTGGTTTCAGCTATTGACTCTGGTTCCTACCTGCTCTGCTCCGTCCCATCCGGTCTGTTCATTCTGTTTTGGTTTTGTTCTATGGTCCTGTCTAGTTCTTGTTTAGCTTAGGGTTTAGGTTTCCTGTGTGTTTAGTTTAGCTTTAGTTAGCTTAGCATAGGTTGTGTGTTTGGTTTTGTGTCCTGTCTTGTCTTTGTTATCATTAAAATATCGTTTCTTTCACATCTCTGCGTTTGTGTCCGTCTAGCCCACTTACCGTTACAGATATAATAAAATATTTGCAGAAATGTGAGGGGTGTACTCACTTTTGTGATACACTGTATATATATATATATATATATATATATATATATATATACAGTATATATATACAGTATATATATATACAGTATATATATATATATATATATATATATATATATATATAAAATGGATAATAGTTATTTTGTGGCATCAGTTTGGAGAACAGCATGACAGTGTTCATCTCTGGGATGAACTGGAATGTAGCAAAAGCCAACAACTTTTCCCAGAAAGTCAACAGTCATGTGCTTGACTGGCCTGCCTGCAGCCCAGATCTGTCCCTCATTAAAAATGTATGGTGCAATATAAAAAAGAGAATCAGACAATGATAACCACAGACTGTTGCCAGCCAAAGTCTTTTAACAAGCAAGAATGGACAAAAATTCCTATAAAAAAATGCAAAAATTTGGATTCTCAGTTCCCAACTGTTTACGAAGGGTAATTAATAAGAATGTTGATGACATGGGACGAGTCAAAAAAAGGTAACGGTAGTTGAAGCCCTGCAAATGTGCAAATGTAGGACAATATTAGGACAATATTGTGGCTAACAATACATTGTCACAAGGTACTAGTGTTATACAGCAGGTTTTAGGTTAAATCATGATGTAACAATGTTAAACATCAGGTGGTAATGGTAAGTCATGATGGAACCGTGTTATAAAGCAGCAGGTTTAGTGATTAGTCACTAGTAGTTGTTATACATCAGGTTTTTAAAGTCAGTGCCACTAGTCTTATACATCAGGTTCTGATGGTTTTATCACTATGTAAAACGTTATACAGCAGGTTTTTAAGGATAAATCAGTGTTTTACAGCCACTTTTAATGTTTATGTCATTGATTAAATGTTATACAGCAGGTTATGTATTATTAAATGTCTTCTTAGACATGTGTAAGTATATACATATACACTGATTCTCAGCACTGCAGTGACAATGATATGGTCGTGGTGTGTTAGTGTGTGTTGTGCTGGTATGAGTGAATCAGACACAGCAGTGCTGCTGGAGTTTTTAAATACCGTGTTCACTCACTGTCCACTCTATTAGACACTCCTACCTAGTTGGTCCATCTTGTAGATGTAAAGTCAGAGACGATCGCTCATCTATTGCTGCTGTTTGAGTTGGTCATCTTCTAGACCTTCATCAGTGGTCACAGGATAATACCTACTCTGTAGTGGTCCTGGGAGAGTCCTGACCATTGAAGAACAGCATGAAAGGGGGCTAACAAAGCATGCAGAGAAACAGATGGACTACAGTCAGTAATTGTAGAACTACAAAGTACTCCTATATGGTAAGTGGAGCTGATAAAATGGATAGTGAGTGTAGAAAGGAGGTGGTTTAAATGTTATGGCTGATCGGTGTATATAGTATATACTTATTCATACATCTTTTTGCTCCTCTTCATGGCTCTTTATCATTCTCTATTCTATAATCTTATTCTGCTCATTGTTTTTGTATTATATTTTGTTGAATAGTCATACATGTGTACTCTTACCAAGACAAATTCCTTGTGTGTGTAACATGAAATAAAGTGATACTGATTCTCATGTACAGTTAGTAATCTGTTATCATGCTTCGTAACTAGATAAGATATTATAATTTGTTTAGTTTAGTTTTTTTATGAATAAAAATGCTGTTATTAATGAATTCGCTAATGGTTGTGCATATTTGTGTAAGATTTTACTCTTTCAAACTTCTAAATTATGCCTTATGTTTTGCACCTCACTCATAAACACAACCAGCAATCATTAATCAGTCATATACTCATCCACTTCCACATCTAATCTTTGCATGTACAATTTGCTGTCTAAGTACCTGTAATTAGCACCATCACTGATTAGCTTCAGGGAAAAAAAACACTTATCATATACACTAACTGGGTGGTAGCAGTTCGATGCGTAGTGCTTTCACTTTATTTCTAATTGCAATTTCCGTTTGCCTAGCTGTTTTTTATTAAGCTGTAGTATCATTTCTATAACCATATGTTCAGAGAAAGTGAACACTTGGGGAACAGGGGTGTATATAATATTTCGAGAGCCTGTATGCTGTATGGAGGAATTACCTCCTGACGTGTGAGTGCTCCTCTATCTGCATGCTAATTTTCACACCTCTGGCCTGAGCCAACCTGGCCATGCTGCTTGTGCCCCTGTTTTCGGGCTGGTGGCCAGCATTAACAGATGGCTGACTGTGTGACAAATCTTCTAGAACTGTGTTCAATAAGATTTAAATATGAATTCAGCTATTTCTATGGAGCGCGGGACAACGAAGGAGCAGAGCTGCCCCGGTTAAGGAGAAGTGCTGTTATTATGAAGTAAAATACATATTATTAAGTTAAATTATAAAGTTTAGAAGCAACAAAAGCGTAGCTGTAAAGTAGTAGGGTACAAGCTCACAAAATGAATGCTAAGGGCTGCTAAATGGGTGTTAAGCTGTCACTGCTATTATTACTGCTATACTGTTTGATATTTGTTCATCTGAAGCTTCATTGATTGGGTTTCCACTGCGGAGCAGCAACACACAATTCTGTACAGGATCTGTATACACAATGCAGTGTTTTGGCTAGAGCAAGGTAAAACACACCACTGCTGGACTCTGGAGCAATGCTGTAACTAGATGCCAAGAGAAGGCAAAACTGACAGCATAGTGCCAACCCTTGGTATGGAGGAGAATTAATGATCTTGGGCTGGTTTAGCTAGTTTGGGCTGCACCTTCTTTCTACTGAAGGGAAATTTGTAATGCTAAGGCACACACTGACATTCGAGTGAACAATGACATCAGTTCCCAAGCTCAGCAAATCTCTGTAGGCCTTTCCACAGAAATGGAGACTGTTACAGAGCACAAAAAAAACCCATCCCCATGTTAATGCCAATGATTTTGGATAAGATCTTCATGCATCTCATCCTATAAAGTACAACAGTAACACAGATTGATTCAAGATTTAAGAATTTATTATGATATTATGAAATGCGAAGAGAAACCATTATTGCAATGTATTGTATATGCACTTTGTATATGTTATACATGTGACATACACCGATCAGCCATAACAGTAAAACCACCTCCCTGTTTCTACACTTACTGTCCATTTTATCAGCTTCACTTACCATATAGAAGCACTTTGTAGTTCTACAATTACTGACTGTAGTCCATCTGTTTCTCTGAATGCTTTGTTAGCCCCCTTTCATGCTGTTCTTCAATGGTCAGGACTCTCCCAGGACCACTACAGAGCAGGTATTATTTATAACAAATAATATCTGCTCTGTGGTGGTCCTGTGGGGGTCCTGACCTTTGAAGAACAGGGTGAAAGCAGGTTAATGACCATCAATGACCACAATAATGATGTTTTTTATGTTACATGGAGTATGATGTAATATGGTGGCTTGAGGGCCGTTCAGCGTGAGGTGTTCAGAGCCCTGATGGCCTAGGGGTAAAAACTATTCCATATTCTGGTGGACCTTGACCTTGAGGTTATGTTGAGGGTGAGCTTTGTAGTTGATTATCTTGTGGGCCCTTCTGAGTACCCTGTAGTGGTGGATGTCCTCTAGTGGTGATGGGGCTTTTCCTGAGATTGTCTGGGCTGTCTTGACCACCTGTTGCAGATACTCACACTTGGGCAGAACAATATAATGGTGCACATTTCTTAATATTCTGGCTGTCATGCCAGAACCTAGTTTTTTTTATTTTTTTAGTTTTTGTGCTTTCTTGACTAGTTGTGTTGGGTTATGAGATCAGGTGAGATCTATACTGTTGGCGACACCAGGAAATTTGAAGGTTCTCACTCTCTATACTGCTGTTATATGAATGAGCAGAGGTTTGTGCTCCTCTGACCCCCTCCGATAGCCCACAATCATCTCTTTTGTTTTGACACCATTTAGGGAAAGATTGTTGACCTGACGCCATGTGAGATTACACATACTGTTACAATCATGCATTCAGTAGTATCTGATTAATAGGGAATCTAAAACAAGAGCCCTCACAACACCACACTTAATTACATGCCTGCTGGGTAGCAAGCTGTATCAAATCAGTAAATTGCTGCCATTTATGTCCTCACCCCCAAAACTGCTACATTAAATAAATTATAAAATATGCTTAACAATAGGTTTTGCCTTGGTAATAAGTTACAGATGGTTCTGTTTAAATGTCACCCACATGAGTATTTAGGTCTAATTGACCTATTATAAATAAAAAAGTAAAACATAAAGACAGAGCTTGGTTAAAAGCTTCTGTACATAATTATTAGGTAGAAAAAATATTATTTGTGTAATTCGTCCAAGCGGTGATAAACATTAAAATTAAAATAATGAACAATAATGACATTTGTGTTTAAACACAGTTCAAATTAGAGCTACATTTCTAGAATATATAAACACATTTTTAACATATTAAGATATTAACAAGTAAAGGAAAAATCATGAAATCATGTACATCAGAATCTAAAATCAAGTACAAAACTGTGAAAAAGAAAAGAAGAAAGACGAAAAAAGAACAAACAGTGCATAAGTGGGAAAATGACTTTTAAGAAGTATTTCTATAATTTTTATTAAAGATCCTGCAAAACTTTTTATTGTGCTTGTTTTGGACCAAAATGCTAGTCCAAAACAAGCACAATACACAGATTTCTGGGTAGTGAGATATACACCGATCAGCCATAACATTAAAACCACCTCCTTGTTTCTACACTCACTGTCCATTTTATCAGCTCCACTTACCATATAGAAGCACTTTGTAGCTCATCAATTACTGATTGTAGTCCATCTGTTTCTCTGCATGCTTTGTTGGCCCCCTTTCATGCTGTTCTTCAATGGTCAGGACCCCCACAGGACCCCCACAGAGCAGGTATTATTTGGGTGGTGGATCATTCTCAGCACTGCAGTGACACTGACATGGTGGTGGTGTGTTAGTGTGTGTTGTGCTGGTATGAGTGGATTAGACACAGCAGCGCTGGAGTTTTTAAATACTGTGTCCACTCACTGTCCACTCTATTAGACACTCCTACCTAGTTGGTCCACCTTGTAGATGTAAAGTCAGAGACGATCGCTCAACTATTGCTGCTGTTTGAGTTGGTCATCTTCTAGACCTTCATCAGAGGTCACAGGACGCTGCCCACAGGGCGCTGTTGCCTGGATATTTATGGTTGATGGATTATTCTCAGTCCAGCAGTGACAGTGAGGTGTTTAAAAACTCCATCAGCATTGCTGTGTCTTATCCACTCATACCAGCACAACACACACTAACACACCACCATCATGTCAGTGTCACTGCAGTGCTGAGAATGATCCACCACCCAAATAATACCTGCTCTGTGGTGGTCCTGTGAGAGTCCTGACCATTGAAGAACAGCATGAAAGGGGGCTAACAAAGCATGCAGAGTAACAGATGGACAACAGTCAGTAATTGTAGAACTACAAAGTGCTTCTATATGGTAAGTGGAGCTGATAAAATGGACAGTGAGAGTAGAAACAAGGAGGTGGTTTTAATGTTATGGCTGATCAGTGTATATTAATATATAATTATAAAAACAAAAGTGGTTAAATACTTTTAGGTTAGGTTTTTCCTAAACGATGTGCAATACTTAATCCTGCCACTTCTGGCATTTGCTGTCAAAGCCTCTTTTTCACTAATGGGCAATTTGCACTTGTTTTTGCTTGTAAGAGTCAATACGTAATTGAACTGTATATGATTAATAGCACTAAATGCATGTGTATTGATTACAATAACATATCGATCTGAATATTGATCTGGAGGCAGGTTTTAGTTCCAGGTACTGAATAGCTACTTGGCATAATTACCCACTAAACCTCCACAGTACCAAATGACAAATTACTGTCAGGAGCAAAAAAAAATCTGTTTACTTATAAAATATGCATGAACTTTTGTGACACGATTCAGTCTTTACAACTAAGCCTTTCAAAAAGCTGCAGAAGTGCAAATTACGTGTTTATTTTGTGCAATTTATGTAGATGATGAGCCTGTTGTGAGTTGTGCATTTGTACTCGGTGATTCCCATAGCTATCAGAGTCATTTTAGCTGATTTCAACTAGCAGCCATATTCCCAGAGGGGGGTTTAAGGGTGAATTGGAGCACGCTTTATGACCTTAAAACAGCAAGACTCCAAAATTTCAGAAGAGATGGTTAAGAGCACAAACAGAGTGCAGCTGGAGTCAATCCATCCAGGTCCTGAGGGTCTAGGTGCAATGTATATTTATGTGCATGGGGAAGTGCACTGGCTCCCAGGAGTACTGCACATGTAATCCATCACACTCCTTTTATTCGTTTTTCAACAACAGAGTTAGTTTATTAGAACTGTTGTGCTGCTGAAGATGTGAGAACATTTGGACCAGCATTTATCACTCTATCTGTGATAAAGTACATGCACATTATTGCTCAAGCTGCAAACAAACTATATTATATACCACCAAATCACTGGTATAAGCATAACAGTAAAACTGAGGCTCAGTTGCTGAAATACAACTTGTGTCTACCTGTAATTAATGCAGACCAATGTTATCTAGCAAGCTTGTAGTTTTGGGATGAATAAAGATAATGATTATAATATGGTTGTACAGATGTTCCTAAACATGCATTATTTTTATATTGTATTAATATACTTGCAATTAAAGTGGAAAAAACTTGTAGCACCACTAACACTAACACTCATTCAAAATGCAGCTGCCCGTCATTTTTAACCAACCTAAACACTGCCACATCATCCCATTACTGCGTTCTCTATACTGGCTTCCTGTAGCTGCACGCATCCAGTTTAAAACACTGATGCTCGCCTATAAAGCCAAAAATGGACCAGCCCCAAGCTACCTTCGAGGTCTAATCAAACCCCACTCTGTACCACGCGACCTCCGAGCCACTAGTCTTACTCGACTTGATCCTCCACCCAGGACTCAAGGAAGACGAGCATCAAGGCTCTTCTCTGCACTTGCACCCAAGCATATAAGCTGACATGTACTTACTTACTCACTTACTTACGCTCTTATTCATTTCTTGCAAAAAGAAAAAAAAAACTAGCTTTGGTTCTAACAGAGTTTTAGCAGATTTGTATTCTTGGACTGGTGTCTACTTAAACTATGGAAACACTTCTGTAAGTTGCTCTAGATAAGAGTGTATGCTAAATGCCAAAAATATAATTAATTAACATTAATAAGAAAAAAGTAATTACAAGACTCTTTTGATGGTATTTAAATGTGCATGTTTGTTATTAGGCTTTAAATGTTAAAATATGGCGTCAGAATTAGGTTAATGTGTCAGATAGCTATATTAAGTATTAAATCATAGCTAAACCAAAGGATTTTGAAAGGGAAGTGTATGACATACTAAATAAATGGAACTAAAACCAGGTACACCTAAGTTGGCCACACTATCAAAAGACCAATACATAAAACTTTGTTCACTAAGAGACAGAAAGGCGATCTCTGATATGGAATATGTTGAATAACAAGTAAGCAACTCCAATCTGCAAAACCATGGTCAAAAGAAGACTATGCAACAGTGGTGTAACATCCTGAATAGACATTTATTCTCATACTCACTGGCAGGTGGTGGGGGTGGGGAGAGAAATTGCAATTTTCTCTGAAGTACACTTTATATTATTAACTGTGTCTTATTAAATATTACTCACTACACCTGGGGACAACGTTTCAAATCATGTGCAGACTTAACATTCTGTATACTCATCTAAGGGTCAAAAAGACCAACCTTCACTAAACACCTAAAATAAAGCAGCTTCAATAAATGTTTAATCCTATATCTATTCTGACTAATAAACAACCTGTTGTTTATCACAGACTTTGTGAATACCTGGAGTTACTGTAGTAAAAAGAATTAGGAGGTTTTAGGAAGTTCTCTCTGCTTTTAAGTATAGTAAATTGTAATTTTTTTACCCTTAAGACAAGACATAGGGTTAAAATCATCCACCTTCCTTTCTCTCCTGCTTCCACCCTTGTTAGCTTTGTTTTGGGAACTCAGTCTGCCATTACTGCAGCAGTCCGTTTTTTGTTGCTGCGACAGGCATCCTTCTGTACTTGAGTTTTACCATGGGGGGCATTACAAGAGCTCTGAGATCCCCTGTCTTGTTTCTCTGGTGAGTGTTTGGGTTGTTACTTTCTGGTGGACTGCGTGGCTGGATGTGTTGTATTCCTGACTTAAGTGTTCTTAAAGGACAAGTAGGAGTCTCTCTACCACTTATCTTGGAGGTGGGTGCAAAAGTATTGAGCTTTATGGCAGTAACAGAAGGGTTTATGGTACTATAGTGTACTAATAAAACAATGAAGCACAGTGGTGGGAATATTTAGGTTTGGAGGAGTTTGGCAAACTATAGTGTAGTTGATTCTGTGCATCTGACACATGTATAACTTGACTTTTGCACCTTTCGCTGATAACAGTCTGGATGGTCCTTTTAGTTGTTTAGCACAGAGACCTCGACTTCCATTTTTCTTTAAAAAAAAAAAAAGCTGAAATGGCGCCCAGGTGCAGCAGGATTTTCCTCTAGCACACCAGTGCCAAGATTCTGAACTCATCGGTTCAAAACTCGGCATTGCCACCGGTCGGCAGGGTGCCATCTAGTGGGCATAATTGGCAGTGCCTGCAGGGCGGGGATGACAGGACTATGACTGGACAAATGCTGTGTAAAGACCCTGATTGGCAGATAAAAAGGTGCCTGTGCAAAATGCATGGGTAAAAAAGGGTTCTGTTAAGGGTTGCGTGCAGGTCGGAGGAGGCGTGAGCAACAATATACCCACCTCGACTGCAATCAGGGATCCCCCAGCAGTGGAAGACAAACTGACTACACTAAAATGGTTGTAAATGGGAGAAAATGCATCAATGAATGAAATAGAAAAAAAAGCTGAAATGTAAACTCATCTAACCACAGCTCACAGCTTCATTGTCTTTCGGTCCATCTGAGATGAGCTCAGGCCAGAAGAACTCTGCAGGGTTTCTGTAAAGAACTGATGTCTTAAAAGTTTAATAATTTATAAACTCACTCTGTTCAAACTTTTTGAGTATGTTGCAGGGATCAAATACAATTTTTTTTTATTACAATAAGGTTGGTCAGAGAAAACATTAGATCAAAATCTTTTCTTTCTATTTTTGTGAGTTAAATTAAGATTTTAGAGAATTAACAAATCACAGATTTACTGCATTTTACAAAATGTCCCAACTTTTCCAAAACCAGTGTTTGTAATTATGAGAATGGATCTCTATAAGTGTGTGAATGTACACTGACCACCTTGTTGTTTCTGCACTCACTGTCTATTTTATAAGCTTCACTTACCATATAGAAGCACTTTGTAGTTCTACAATTACTGACTGTAGTCCATCTGTTTCTCTTTTTTAAGCTGCTTTTACTCTGTTCTTCAATGGAGCCCCACAGGACCACCACAGAGCAGGTATTATTTAGGTGGTGGATCATTCTCAGCACTGCAGTGACACTGACATGGTGGTGGTGTGTTAGTGTGTGTTGTGCTGGTATAAGTGGATCAGACACAGCAGCGCTGCTGGAGTTTTTAAATACCGTGTCCACTCACTGTCCACTCTATTAGACGCTCCTACCTAGTTGGTCCACCTTGTAAATGTAAAGTCAGAGATGATCGCTCATCTATTGCTGCTGTTTGAGTTGGTCATCTTCTAGACCCTCATTAGTGGTCACAGGACGCTGCCCACGGGGCACTGTTGGCTGGATGTTTTTGGTTGGTGGACTATTCTCAGTCCAGCAGTGACAGTGAGGTGTTTAAAAACTCCATCAGCATTGCTGTGTCTTATCCACTCATACCAGCACAACACACACTAACACACCACCACCATGTCAGTGTCACTGTAGTGCTGAGAATGATCCACCACCTAAATAATACCTGCTCTGTGGTGGTCCTGTGGGGGTCCTGACCATTGAAGAACAGCATGAAAGGGGGCTAACAAAGCATGCAGAGAAACAGATGGACTACAGTCAGTAATTGTAGTAGTACACAGTGCTCCTATATGGTAAGTGGAGCTGATAAAATGGACAGTGAGAGTAGAAACAAGGAGGTGGTTTTAATAGTATGGCTGATTGGTGTATAACGTGAATGTTGGATTGGTGATGATGTGAGGTTTTATTAGTGCAGTGAAGCTTGGTGCTATCAATTGCTGTTTCAAAGCAAGCCTAAGTTATTTCCATATTTATTGTCCATGAGGGCAATGAATAAATCATAGACTAAGCTAATGGCCTTTGTGCATTGTAATAAACCATGTTTTAATGAGCTTCATTAACTTTTCCTGTTCGTAGTTGCTGAAAATGCCAGAGGTGATTCGTTTTCATTTGTACTATAATCTTCCTATTTTCTCTCCCCCACTCTTTCCATTTCTCTTTGGTGCACTTTCTGCTAGATAATGTCACTCCGGCACTGCACAAAACAATAAAACACAAGCTAAAACAGATTCAAATGCACAAGAAACAAAACAACTAATCAAAATCCAATTTAAATATCAAATAAAGGGAAATTATGAGTAAACTTTCAGACACTTGACCCATCTGTTTTAGTGCTCGCATTTTATCTAAAGTTAAAACAATATGGAAAAGCAGCTTGAGCTACTCAAGCATAAATAAATAAATGAGTAGGATGTCTTATGGATGATTGTTTTAAAATGATTTTCTCTTCATGCCAGCCTGCAGTTTGAACAAAACCAGATGAACAGAAATCATTGAATTATGTGTGTATGTGCGTTAAGGAGGCCATTGTGCAGTGAGCGAGGATAAGATTGAATTAGGCCGGAGGGGAGAGAAAACTCTCTCAGCTAGAAGCAGCCAGATGCTGTGGACACACCTTTTGTGCAGGCAGAGACATGGGAAGCACAGCCAGCTATTGTTTAGCTGAAGAATATCTCTCAGTACTGAAAAGAGCAGATAGTTGCTTGTAATGGGGCTGGAAGCACCTTACTACAGAAAGTGTGAGGCTAATCCTACACACCTGCAAAAATGAAAACAGAGCCCGTTTGCAAATACTTAATCAAGGCAGAACAATGCTGTGATTAAAAAAGTAAAAAAAAAGGGGGGCAATCACAAGTCAACAAATGAACAACATTTAGCAGCCACCACTTTACATTTGCTGGTCTGCAATCCCCATGCTAGCACATCATTTCTGCTGGAGAACAACAAAATACTGAAGAAAACAACATCTCACAATGGTAAAGTGAATGAAAGCAGTACAGTACAATCTCTAAATAGTCCAAAGCAAAGCAGACATCCCAAGTTGCAAAAACTCATTTCAGGGAGGTACCCCCGGACCCGGACCAAAAAAATAAATAAAAAAAGCTAAAAAACCTCTCGCACACACCAAAGGATATGGGTGATAACAGAACTTTTAGGAGCTGCTAACTGAGCTACTAAGATAACTGTTCACGTCACAAACACATTAATGTGTACTACATAGTGCACTAGATGGTGTGAAAGATAATAGATTTATGTTCCCTACATAGTGCACTAGATTGTATATTAGAAAAGAATTTATGTTCCTTACTTAGTGCAGTAGATAGTGTACTAGATAATAGACTTATGTTTCTTACATAATGCTTTAGGTATTAGTTAACGGATTTAGGTTCCCTACATAGTGCAGTAGATCGTATTTAAGATATGAATTTATGTTCCCTACGTAGTGCACTAGATAGTGAATTAGACAATTGGTTTCTGTTCCCTACACAGTGCACTACATTGTATATCAGATCATGGATTTATGTTCCCTACATAGTGCACTAGATAGTGTATTAGATAACGCATTCATGTTCACTACATAGTGCACTGTGTGTGTGCGCGCTTTTGGCCGCTCGTTCTAGATTCCGGGAGATTTTATCTGACTTGCGGGCATCAGGGAGCCGCTATGTATATGCGGGAGACACCAGGAACTTCCAGGAGACTTGGGATGTCTGGCAAAGTGCTGCCACTCTTAAGATATGATGACAAGAAAATGTATGTTAAATATTGCTGCACTTACACAGTAACACTGTGCTCTGCTCACACAGAGAAAAAAAGAATCATGCTATTTTGCACATACAGTGTATCACAAAAGTGAGTACACCCCTCACATTTCTGCAAATATTTTATTATATCTTTTCATGGGACAACACTATAGACATGAAACTTGGATATAACTTAGAGTAGTCAGTGTACAACTTGTATAGCAGTGTAGATTTACTGTCTTCTGAAAATAACTCAACACACAGCCATTAATGTCTAAATGGCTGGCAACATAAGTGAGTACACCCCACAGTGAACATGTCCAAATTGTGCCCAAAGTGTCAATATTTTGTGTGACCACCATTATTATCCAGCACTGCCTTAACCCTCCTGGGCATGGAATTCACCAGAGCTGCACAGGTTGCTACTGGAATCCTCTTCCACTCCTTCATGATGACATCACGGAGCTGGTGGATGTTAGACACCTTGAACTCCTCCACCTTCCACTTGAGGATGCGCCACAGGTGCTCAATTGGGTTTAGTCCATCACCTTTACCTTCAGCTTCCTCAGCAAGGCAGTTGTCATCTTGGAGGTTGTGTTTGGGGTCGTTATCCTGTTGGAAAACTGCCATGAGGCCCAGTTTTCAAAGGGAGGGGATCATGCTCTGTTTCAGAATGTCACAGTACATGTTGGAATTCATGTTTCCCTCAATGAACTGCAGCTCCCCAGTGCCAGCAACACTCATGCAGCCCAAGACCATGATGCTACCACCACCATGCTTGACTGTAGGCAAGATACAGTTGTCTTGGTACTTCTTACCAGGGCGCCGCCACACATGCTGGACACCATCTGAGCCAAACAAGTATATCTTGGTCTCGTCAGACCACAGGGCATTCCAGTAATCCATGTTCTTGGACTGCTTGTCTTCAGCAAACTGTTTGCTGGCTTTCTTGTGCGTCAGCTTCCTTCTGGGATGACGACCATGCAGACCGAGTTGATGCAGTGTGCGGCGTATGGTCTGAGCACAGACAGGCTGACCTCCCACGTCTTCAACCTCTGCAGCAATGCTGGCAGCACTCATGTGTCTATTTTTTAAAGCCAACCTCTGGATATGACGCCTAACACGTGGACTCAACTTCTTTGGTCGACCCTGGCGAAGCCTGTTCCGAGTGGAACCTGTCCTGGAAAACCGCTGTATGACCTTGGCCACCATGCTGTAGCTCAGTTTCAGGGTGTTAGCAATCTTCTTATAGCCCAGGCCATCTTTGTGGAGAGCAACAATTCTATTTCTCACATCCTCAGAGAGTTCTTTGCCATGAGGTGCCATGTTGAATATCCAGTGGCCAGTATGAGAGAATTGTACCCAAAACACCAAATTTAACAGCCCTGCTCCCCATTTACACCTGGGACCTTGACACATGACACCAGGGAGGGACAACGACACATTTGGGCACAATTTGGACATGTTCACTGTGGGGTGTACTCACTTATGTTGCCAGCTATTTAGACATTAATGGCTGTGTGTTGAGTTATTTTCAGAAGACAGTAAATCTACACTGCTATACAAGCTGTACACTGACTACTCTAAGTTATATCCGAGTTTCATGTCTATAGTGTTGTCCCATGAAAAGATATAATGAAATATTTGCAGAAATGTGAGGGGTGTACTCACTTTTGTGATACACTGTATTTACTCAGATACTTATCAGTGGCCTCACAGCAAGAAGGTCCTTGGTTCGATCCCCAGGTAGGGCGATCCGGGTCCTTTCTGTGTGGAGTTTGCATGTTCTCCCCGTGTCTGCGTGGGTTTCCTTCGGGTGCTCCGGTTTCCTCCCACAGTCCAAAGACATGCAAGTGAGGTGAATTGGAGATACTAAATTGTCCATAAGTGTGTTTGATATAAACTTGTGAACTGATGAATCTTGTGTAACGAGTAACTACCATTCCTGTCATGAATGTAACCAAAGTGTGTAAAACATGATGTTAAAATCCTAATAAACAAACAAACAAACTTATCAGTGGGTGGATTGGCTACATGTTTGTTTATTAGGATTTTAACGTCATGTTTTACACACACTGGTTACATTCATGACAGGAACGGTAGTTACTCATTACACAAGGTTCATCAGTTCACAAGGTGATATCAAACACAGTCCTGGACAATTTTGTATCTCTAATTCACCTCGCTTACACGTCTTTGGACTGTGGGAGGAAACCAGAGCTCCCGGAGGAAACGGGAAGAACATGCAAACTCCACACAGAAAGGACCTGGACCACCCCACCTGGGGATCGAACCCAGGACCTTCTTGCTGTGAGGTGACAGTGCTACCCACTTAGCCACCGTGCCGCCCTATGATGACAAGACAACTCATGTTAAATAACTTGCACTTACACTGACAGTGGGCTCACACAGAGACAAAAAGAATCATGCTATTTTGCACATATTTACTCAGTTACTTGCAGTAGGTGGTTTGGCGACTTTAAATTCCTTTTGTGTATGTTTTGAGTGGGCAAAGAACCACAATACCTGGAAGAAATATTCTGGTACATTCATCTTTTTCCACTGACTTCCAACCAGAATGTCCTAAAGCTTTGTGGAGCTCACACTTCTTATTCTGCCACCATGCTGCCCCAAACTGTTTTCTTCTGAGCTGATTTATAAAAGTGGCATTTTCTATTCCTTTTACTTTAACCATGTTTTTTAGGTCATATGCCCGGTTCCACCGGGAAAAACCAGGCACAAAGCAGGACTAGCCAATTGTGTGTAGATCTCCAGCTGGCCAATAGCATCCTTGAGATTCAAACCCAGATCCCAGCGGTGAAGTGCTAGAGTAATAGACCACCGAACCACCTGAGTATCTATTATGTCAAACCAATGACAAATATCAGATTACTTCAACATTTACTGACACTAATACTCCCTGTAATTATTTGTTAAAAGATTAATTCTCAGGCAGCACGATGGCTCGGTGGGTAGCACTGTCACCTCACAGCAAGAAGGTCCTGGGTTTGATCCCCAGGCGAGGCAGTCCGGGTCCTTTCTGTGTGGAGTTTGCATGTTCTCCCCGTGTCTGCGTGGGTTTCCTCCGGTAGCTCCGGTTTCCTCCCACAGTCCAAAAACATGCAGTCACGGTAATTGGAGACATTGAATTGCCCTATGTGGAATAATGCGTTTATCAGGGTGTGGCTCTTCGTACACAAAGCTGATCCGCATATGAACTCGCCTCATATGGGTGAAAAGATGCAGTCGGCTACTGCACGTGTCAGATAGTCCACCATCCAAAAATATCCAGCCAACAGTGCCCTGTGGGCAGCGTCCTGTGACCACTGATGAAGGTCTAGAAGATGACCAACTCAAACAGCAGCAATAGATGAGCGATCTGGTGGACCAACTAGGTAGGAGTGTCTAAGAGTGGACAGTGAGTGGACACAATATTTAAAAACTCCAGCAGTGCTGCTGTGTCTGATCCACTCATACCAGCACAACACACACTAACACACCACCACGTCAGTGTTACTGCAGTGCTGAGAACGATCCACCAGCTAAATAATACCTGCTCTGTAGTCGTCCTGTGGGGGGTCCTGACCATTGAAGAACAGGGTAAAAGCAGGCTAAAATAGTATGTAGAGAAATAGATGGACTACAGTTAGTAATTGTAGAACTTCAAAGTGCTTCTATATGGTAAGTGGAGCTGATAAAATGGACAGTGAGTGTAGAAACAAGAAGGTGGTTTTAATGTTATGGCTGATCAGTGTATAACGCTAGTCTTAAATGTTTTATTGTTTTTATATGTACTGTACGTTGTGTCTACTGTTTATAACCTTGTCTTAAAAAAACATGACTCCGGAACTATAAAGCATTAAGAGCTTTAGTGAGGCCAGGCTAATGTTAGACTGAGCAAACCATTCCTTAATGGAACACATTTTGTGTAGAGAATTTGTAAAATTGCAGGAGACCTGCTGTTACTCACTAAAGCTGGAGTAAAGAATAACCAAAATTACTTTAACTGCCGTAGGCATCCCTCTCACAAGCAACAGTCAAAGACCTCCACAGTGTCACTGGCACACTGTCAAGAACAGTCTGTGCCAGCTACTTAATTCTAGCCTGAAACTTTAGTTATTGTTTAAACAGGAGTAATGACAACACTGAACAATGATGAATACAATTCTCTTCCTCATCTACAACCTACCTACTGAGTTTCAGATCTCTGCAAAGCTAATTTCATCTCAAACTGTGGAACATGAAAACATCACTGGCTTCCTGTAGCTGCCTGCATACAGTTTTAAACAATAATGCTTGACTACAAAAATAAAACCTTAGAGCACGTATCAAACCTTTTTCTGTCATGTACCATTTGAGCCACAGGTCTGGCTTGTCTTGATCCACTCATTAGAATTCAAGCAAGACAAGCATTAAGGCTCTTCTATGTTCTGTTCTCTGTTCTGTTCTCTGTCTGTTCCAACAACTTAGTATCTTGTTGTCTTTAAAATATGACTAACCTCTCGACCAAGTTCAGAAATAGAAACTAATCTCGCATTTACTAACGTCTCTCTTTAAAAAACACTTCTGTTCTATCTATATATCTTTGCATATCTTTTAACAGGGTTCCAGCAGAGTTGTGTTCTTAGACTGTTGTTTTTTTGTACTAGAAATGCAGAGATGGGGACTCGAGTCTGCGACTTGAGTCCGAGTCGCACGTCAGACTCAACTCGGACTCGTTTCAAATGACTCGACTCGTGACTCGCAAAAAATGACTTGTGGACAACAAAAGTCAGCAACATTAGTTACGTGTGACAATTATATAAATAAATGATCCAACATCATTCTGATTGTGTCATTTTCTGCTCTCTAATAACGCTCCGGCCGTCTTAACCCGTAACACACGCAATGGGTAAATGTTCCAGCCAGCTTTCGGTGTAGTGATGAAGCGTCGCTCCCTACTCCCTCCTTTGAATTTAATTCACACTTAAAGTGGTGGAATACGTAGTGCACTTCACAGTAACAGATAATGTGAATAGAACGCTCCTATAGAATTGGCGCTAAAGACTGAAAAAAATGCTTTCTGAACCAATCAGACCTTCTGATTAAAATTTTTAGTAAGAAATGCTGTTATTTGCATTTATTTAGTTTGCAGCGTCACACAGATGATTGTCAGTGAAACGCTTGATTGGCTTTCTAACGGGTTTGTGTTTTACTTCACAACCGGGAAAAGTTTGGAGGTTTTTAATTATAAGCACATTTACAAAATAACGGATTATATTCCTAATAGAACACAAGCTTATAAATTTAATAGCTTCTGGAACAACATAAGCTAAAGTAAGCAGTGATTATGAATTTTTTGCTGTGTTTTGGATTTTGGCCGCTGTGCCGTAATTTGCAATGAAAACAAAATGTCAGTTTAAGCTTTTAACTGGTACCTAGGAAAGTAAAGGCACTAAGTAAAACGGCTAAATACAGTCGCTAATCTGTTGTTGTTTTTTATCGGAACTTACATATTATTAGTTTATTTCTATGCTACATTTCCAATATATGTTTTGTGTATATTATATTGACTTGTGACTTGACTCGGACTCTAGCCTAAAGACTCGTGACTTGACTTGGACTCTAGCCTAAAGACTCGTGACTTGATAAAAAAATAAAACACATTGAGTGTTTGGTATGACTTTTGCCTTCATGACCCTACCTGCTTGCTCTCTCTTTTAGTTATGCTGTAATAATTAGGGCTGCCAGAGTCTAAAGTTACTCTCTGCAAAACTGACATTTTACTCTTAATGATTTCACATTTTAACTATATGTATGATTTGTGTAAATCCTATTTATTTAAATTATCCTCCAGGCCACCCACGGAGGATGGAGGTCCTGCAGAGTCTGGTTCTTCTCAGGGTTTCTTCCTGTAATTTTAAGGGAGTTTTTTCATGCTACTGTAGCCATCGGCTTGCTCAACAGGGGTTTTTGGTCTGTTGGTCCTGGATTCTGTAAAGTTGCTTTGAGACAACGATTATTGTAACTATACAAATAAATTTGACTTGACTTCACTTAAGTGTATCACTATTATTACACTTCTTTAGTAAACTGTTATACCAGTGCCCCCCCCCCCCCCCCCAACAACACAAACCTCAGGAGAGCACTTTCTAGACATAACAGATCTGACAAAGCATTTAGTCTATTTTAATTCTATCACAAAATAATATTTCTATGGTGTCATCAAAACTCAAACCCATAATCTCAAAATATCAAAAATGTCCTGTCAGTCCTCTTGGGAGCTTATAAGTGGTTTCTGTTGCTGATGAGGAGTTTGTATTTGCTAATGATCAATCCTGGGTCTTGCTTAATGATTTTAAAGGCTTACACCAAAAAGCAAAGGTCAAACATAATACCAACACTGACTCACAAAATCAATCACCATTAACCGACATCTGGCAGGGCATTCAGTCCATCACAAAATTATATACTACCATCCACAAGATTTGTTTACATATATTAAGGTGCTCTATAAGGCACATAATGATAAGCCTGTAAGATAAATGACCACTGCTGTTTGTTCTAGCTAAATAATCTTAAAGACATACGTCAGTCTGGATTAGTTACGTCATCACCAAAATCAACAAGCTGAACACTGGGGTCCCTGAATAATTGAGCTGAGCACTGGGATCCCACAGTCAATAAGGTGAGCACTGGGATCCCACAGTTAATAAGGTGAGCTCTGGGATCCTACAGGTAATACGTTGAGCACTGGAATCACACAGTTAATAAGGTGAGCACTGGGATCCCACAGTTAATAAGGTGAGCACTGGGATCCCACAGTCAATCGGCTAAGCACTGGGATCCCACAGTCAATCAGCTGAGCACTGGGATCACACAGTTAATAAGATGAGCACTGGGATCCCACAGTTAATAAGGTGAGCTCTGGGATCCTACAGGTAATACGCTGAGCACTGGAATCACACAGTTAATAAGGTGAGCTCTGGGATCCTACAGGTAATACGCTGAGCACTGGAATCACACAGTTAATAAGGTGAGCTCTGGGATCCTACAGGTAATACGCTGAGCACTGGGATCCCACAGTTAATAAGGTGAGCTCTGGGATCCTACAGGTAATACGCTGAGCACTGGAATCACACAGTTAATAAGGTGAGCTCTGGGATCCTACAGGTAATACGCTGAGCACTGGGATCCCACAGTTAATAAGGTGAGCTCTGGGATCCTACAGGTAATACGTTGAACACTGGAATCACACAGTTAATAAGGTGAGCACTGGGATCCCACAGATAATAAGGTGAGCACTGGGATCCCACAGTCAATCAGCTGAGCACTGGGATCCCACAGTTAATAAGGTGAGCACTGGGATCCCACAGTCAATCAGCTAAGCACTGGGATCCCACAGTCAATAAGGTGAGCACTGGGATCCCACAGTTAATAAGGTGAGCTCTGGGATCCTACAAGTAATACGCTGAGCACTGGAATCACACAGTTAATAAGGTGAGCACTGGGATCCCACAGTTAATAAGGTGAGCATTGGGATCCCACAGTTAATAAGGTGAGCACTGGGATCCCACAGTCAATCAGCTAAGCACTGGGATCTTACAGTCAATCAGCTGAGCACTGGGATCCTACAGGTAATAAGGTGAGCACCGGGATCCCACAGTTAATAATGTGAGCACTGGGGTGCCTCAGTGCTGTGTACTCAGTCCACTGTGGTTTATGCTGCTGGATTAAAAATGTGCTACTGTGCACAGATGACCATTAAGTAGAGCATTACGTTAGCACACAGAGAGATAGCACACACCTGTGGATTATCAAGAAAACAAATATTTGTTTCTTAATGTGGACAAAATTAATGAAATTATTAAGGACATCATAAAAAAATCCACCATGACTACTTAAATCAATAGCTCAACCATAATGATAGTCAAGGGCTTCAGGTTTCTTGCAGCGCATATTATAAATACTGTCATTTGAATTTATGTCCCCCAACCAAAAAAAGCTCAACAGCACTCAACAGCACATAATTTTATGCAGAGATTTAACCACAAGCAATCAGAATAACCACAGTTGACTTTGAACATCTCTTGAGGGAATTACAACATCACAGACTGTTCAGTATGAAACATCTACAATTTCTATTAAACCAATTTTTAAGCTGTGATGGAGACTAAAATCATTATTTACACTATTGTATCAACATCCAAGGGATTTTTATCCTTATTATTTTAACTGTAGGCATCTTTCCAAGTGCAAACACTCAAAGACCTTAGTGGTTCCATTAGCATACTGCCAAGTGCAGACTATGCCAGCATTGTACTTAGGGAACAATTCTGACTTTTCAACCTGAGAGAGAGGATAACCGTTAGTTTATAGTGGTTTATAGTAACCAACATTATGCAAAAATGCTGCACCCAGTCTCCATCTTGGCTAATATTGATATGTGTTATGCTAATCTAGGCATAGAAGATACACATTTGACCAAACCAGACATACAAGAGCTATAAAAATTTTCAGGGGCAAGCCATAGCTGACTGCAACGGTTGCTGTCTTAAACAGTGGGTAACAGTACTGGTTAATGGTCAGGCCATCTCTTGACATCTTACAACATTTAAAGACAACCAATAGCCGAAAAAAAAAGAAAAGTGATGCCTCCTTTTAAGGAGGATTTCTTTAAAGCCTAATTTTGTACAAACCTGAGAGAAAGATCTCCATTTCTGCCTGTCTAATGCTGGTGGAATGTAAATATATCTGCATCAGTAACAGCTCCTTCAGCACCTCTAAGAAGATCATCAATGTCCTAAAGGTGCAGTGTACTCAAAACTGTACTGTCAAGTACATTTTATCATTAAGCATGCCATTACATGTACTAATGACACAATGGTACTGTGTCTTATCATCAACAAAACAGAGTTAACATTAGAAGAAGCAGCTTAAGAGCTACACTATATTGCCAAAAGTATTCGCTCGTCTGCCTTCACACATATGAACTTGAGTGACATCCCATTTTTAATCCATAGGGTTTAATATGATGTCGGCCCACCCTTTGCAGCTATAACAGCTTCAACTCTTTTGGAAAGGCTTTCCACAAGGTTTAGGAGTGTGTTTATGGGAATATTTGACCATTCTTCCAGAAGCGCATTTGTGAGGTCAGACACTGATGTTGGACGAGAAGGCCTGGCTCACAGTCTCTGCTCTAATTCACCTCAAAGGTGTTCTACCGGGTTGAGGTCAGGACTCTGTGCAGGCCAGTCAAGTTCTTCCACACCAAACTCGTTCATCCATGTATTTATGGACCTTGCTTTGTGCACTGGTGCGCAGTCATGTTGGAACAGGAAGGGGCCATCCCCAAACTGTTCCCACAAAGTTGGGAGCATGAAATTGTCCAAAATCTCTTGGTATGCTGAAGCATTAAGAGTTCCTTTCACTGGAACTAAGGGGCCGAGCCCAACTCCTGAAAAACAACCCCACACCATAATCCCCCCTCCACCACATTTACACTTGGCACAATGCAGTCAGACAAGTACCGTTCTCCTGGCAACCGCCAAACCCAGACTAGTCCATCAGATTGCCTGATGGAGAAGCGTGATTCGTCACTCCAGAGAACATGTCTCCACTGCTCTAGAGTCCAGTGGTGGCGTGCTTTACACCACTGCATCCGACGCTTTGCATTGCGCTTGGTGATGTAAGGCTTGGATGCAGCTGCTCGGCCATGAAACCCATTCCATGAAGCTCTCTACACACTGTTCTTGAGCTAATCTGAAGGCCACATGAAGTTTGGAGGTCTGTAGTGATTGACTCTGCAGAAAGTTGGCGACCTCTGCGCACTATGCGCCTCAGCATCCGCTGACCCCACTCTGTCATTTTACATGGCTACCACTTCATGCCTGAGTTGCTGTCGTTTCCAATCGCTTCCACTTTGTTATAATACCACTGACAGTTGACTGTGGAATATTTAGTAGCGAGGAAATTTCACAACTGGACTTGTTGCACAGGTGGCATCCTATCACTAAGGATCCTGAGAGCAACCCATTCTTTCACAAATGTTTGTAGAAGCAGTCTGCAGGCCTAGGTGCTTGGTTTTATACAGCTGTGGCCATGGAAGTGATTGGAACACCTGAATTCAATGATTTGGATGGGTGAGTGAATACTTTTGGCAATACAGTGTATTTTGCTTTTAGTGTGAATACAACTAAATAAATAACTGATGGCTTCAGGAAGACCCACAATGGCCTGTTTACCCAAGAGACAGTAAAGAGCCCCAAATTTCTTTTCACACTTAGTCTCCTCTCCCAATAACAGCCCATTAAAGTCTGCCAGACACAACATCAGCCATCCTATTTTTACACATTTTACAGAATAACTGTAGAGAACATCCTGACCAGCTGTGTCAAAATTATTTGTGGGCACTGTTAACATTTTAGACTGTGATGTATCTGGAAGTTACACACAAAATATTTTATTCAGATATCCCTTTTCATAATTTCATGTATGGGTTATTGTGTAGAATGCATTTTGTAGAAGGAGACCCCTCTTGGAATGTCCCTCATCTGGGTTATATTTTCGTTCGTGGGGCCTGCCTTTCAATGTATGTTCTAGGATGTATAGGTTTGGTTTGGGTTCCCTGGGATATGCTGGCCTTGGATCTCTAGGATGAAATGGAGTTGGGGTCTTTGTTTCTTTCTATGAACAGGGTCTGACTTCTAAGAAGTGGGGCTGTATGGTTTAATGGATTCCACATGTGTTGTTCTGTACGTATAGCCGAGTATATAAAGAGAACAGATCTCATTGCAAGGGAGAAGAAGAATCAACTACTTTTTCTCCGGGCATAATCGCGAAATGTCTGTATTAACACTGTACTCATTTCTTTGAATAAACTTCTTAATTAAACATGAGATAGTGTTAACAGAGCCTCTTTCATCATCAATGCATCACCACAGCAGAGACACTTCAACTGCAAGATTTAAAGCATCTGGAGCTAATCAGTCCACATGGACCAATGAGACAGTGTGTGCTCACGGACAGTGGGGCTTCTACTTCTACTTCAGCATCTACTACTGAATTACCCCTAAATTACCATGCCGTACAATCAAAGCATTTTGAAATTTATAATCTTTGGGGCTTTAGCCAGGCTAGATTAGTTTCATCACTTTTGTTTACACTGCTGACTCAACTATAATGTCAGTTGATTGCTGATGATACAGTGCTGGTCCTTATCAGCAACAAAGCTACAATAGAAATGAGAGGAATAATGTAACAGGGTGGTTGTGCCTCACTACGAAGGTGCCAGATGAAGACCTGCACCTGTAAGGTGGAATGGCCTGGAATGGAACCAGGTAGAATAATACTTTGGCTAAAGAACCACAAGCAAAAATGCAAATCTAATCATCAAAATGCAAAATGGCCAAAGTAATGATATTATCTGAATTAAAACAAATGAAACAACCTGAGTTTAAGTCAGACATATAGGACAGGAAAGGGATAGCAAAGGATGAGAACCTTTTGTCACAAAATGTGCTAGCTGCTCAATATCTCAGCATGTGGCAATTCTTAAAAAAAGAATATAAAGAGGGAACAACCACATTGTCTGCAACTAAGACTGTCTGTGTCCAGTAAGAATACATCTTTAGACATTTACAGCATTTGGCAGACGCTTTTATCCAAAGCGACTTACATTACTGTATACAGTCTGAGCAACTGAGGGTTAAGGGCCTTGCTCAAGGGCCCAACAGCAGCAACCTGGCAGTGGTAGGGCTTAAACCGGTAATTTTTAGATTACTAGTCCAGTGCCTTAACCACTAGGCTACAACTGCCTACATGTGAATACATGTGTGGGGGCCGCTTATAAAAGTGTCGTTACGCTATCTCTGAAGGCAGCTCACCAAACCAGGGTGGTTTCATAGTGATAACTAAAGTTCGCCGCAACATCATCTATGTTCTCCCAAATAAATACCAACAAATGCACCAGCCAGGACAAAAAAAGTGCAGGGTGGAATCAAACTGGTGACAACAGAGAAGCCAGCAACTGTCTGGAACAAAAGCTGTGATGTTAAAGAGGCTTTTCTACCTGAAGTGAATTAACACTTGATGAGGCGCAGAGACTGTCCATTAAAGGAACTGGCACTATCAGTCATCTGCATCTTCATGCCCACCCTGCCAGCCATAAACAGCATGGCAGATGGGCATTATATTTTAGTCCACACACTCCTGCCAAGCTACATGACAGATGGGCCTACTACAGTGGTGGTTTATTTTCTTAGGCCCTGAAAACAGCCGAAAGCCTGATAACAAAAGTTTGCTTCAGAGGGGCTGCTGAAAAATTACATTTTTTAAATGAGTAATGCCTTTTTAGGTTAAACAGAAATACAATTAGGGGCATTTTTACAAAATAAGGATCAGTATCAATGCAAATATTGCCATTTAGCAACTGCAGTGTAATTTACTGTGGCTGGATATTGAGGACAGTGAATGCTAGTGTGAAGGGCAGATATTAATCTTATGAAAGACTTGCAACTTGGTTAAAGCTAATGCAGCGAGAGGGAGACATTTAACAATATTACAGAAACGTCAAAACTAAAGATTAGGATATATTGCTCACATAGCAATGCAATTTTCAGTGTGTTACTAATTTTAAAGTTCAGCTCCTTTATGGTATTGCATTTGTTTTTACTGACTTACGTTATTTATTGCATCATAATTTTATCATTTTTAACATTATTACAATGATGTTTGCACACGAGTATGGATGCTGGTTGCTGACTTCTTGGTTCATGAAGCTCTGTCTCAGTTTCTTGCAGAGAGCCAAACTTCACCCTTCATCATTAATACATTTGACAGACTTGCTGTTGACCAGATGAGAGAAAATCCACTGAAGTTTTCACCTCAGACCTGCAGTAGATTTTAAAAAATAGCTGAATATATTGTGAAGGTCTGTTCTCTCCCGTCTGTTCTGAATATTTGAATCTAAAATCTGCAAAATTTTCCTAATTTGTGTATAACCACTCTTATTCATTTAACAGAGTTGGTAACAGCTTTCTGCCTCCAAGCTGTCAGGATTCTCAATGCCCTACTATTCCCCACCATCTGCTCCAATTTACCAAATGAGGTCTAATCCCACCAGCATACTTTTCTAAACAGACCTCATTCACCTCAACTATTCTTCCTAATTTGGTTAAGGAGAAACTTGAAGGCTCATTATCACACGGAATTGATACAGTCCCCCCGCTCAGCTTTAATCTTGTATTGCTTACCCTTACAGTCAACCTGTACAGTCAAACATTTTTAAGGTGTCTGTTGTGCTGGATCACAGTAGTGGGCTTCACAATTTACCCCTGCACCACCCAAGTGCCGTTAACTGCCATGTTTTGCAGTATGTTATTGTGCTGACTGCTTTGTACAGCACCAAAAACTTTAATTGTTGGAAAGCTGGGACAAAGCAAACTTAAGCCCCCTGCTAATGGACCTGATAGTGGCAGAAATAAATGTACTGGTAAAAGGTTCTTGGTATAAAAGTACATTCAAATATAATACTGTGGGCAAAAACAGTTTGAGAGCCAGTGCACTGCATCTGCTACATGTTTAACTAGACAGGAAATGTGAACGAGGACTGCAAGTATATGGTGTGCAATCTAAGCTAAGTATTACACTGCCTTAACTTTACATATTCCATTTGCTGCCCTCATTTGGCTAGTCCCAGCTGGGCTGTTTGTGCAGTCGTAGTGAGAAGATGCTGTTTTCCTCCTGGCTGTACTCATGCAGATGTTCTCATGTTGTCTGATCACTCAGGAAATTACATTAACCTCCGTGATAGCACAGATGTGGCAGCAATCAGTGGGGAATTCTCATCAGTCCATATGGAGCGGATGGAGCGGATACATTAATGCATCAAACCCAGAACAGCAACTGCCACCTATAAAGAAATTCTTTATGTTCTGGAATATTCCTAGTGACTTCATTATTTTTGGTAATTACTTTACAATCTTATGCATTATGCTCAGAATAGTTACGCTTTTTAGTTTAAAATATGCCAAATATTGGAATTATTTTTCTTTATATGTAATGTTGTCAAATAAATAAAATGTAATGTTGTCAAATAAATATTAATACAGTGGTACTTTGAAACTCAACGTCAACTGAGTTTAAAAGGCGTTGAGTTTTAAGGTATTTTTTCCCATAAGGATGTATGAGAAGCCTGTTAATATGCAGTTCCATGGTCCTGTGGAACTGCATATATTTTAGGCAAATGTAAAATAATGTGGTTGTTTTGACACGTATACACTAAAAATAACACAAATATAATATAAAAAAAACCTGAAATTAGAAAACAGTTAAAAATCAATCAAAAATACAATAAAACCTGCACTTTACCTTTACTTTTTAATTGTTTTCTTATACTTCTTAATTAGTGGAGAGAACAAATAAGCAAATAAGCTATGTCTTTCTTTTAATACATTGTTACATAATTTTTTTAACGATAAGCGGAAAAGCTAATTCTTACAATTTCTCAGAACCCCAACTGTAACACAAGTTTAAAAGTGAAACAGAAGAAAAATCCAGCTGAACACACGTACATGTGGAGCTTTCAGAGTAAATTTGATGGTTATTCTACACAAATGCAGATTCGTCTCATGTTCGTATGACGTTTTAACGCACCGCTCAAGCCGAGTGCGGAGCAAAGCAGCAGTCGCACACACGTTGAGTTTAAGGGAAACGTTGAGTTTAAGGGAAACATTGAGTTTAAAGGTACAAATTTCTCGACGAAGGGCATTGAGTTTCAAAGATTTTGAGTTTAGGGGACGTCGAGTTACAAGGTACCACTGTATACTAGGTATATTAATCCACTCAAAGATTATAAATGAATGCAAGGCTACTCAATGCAATTTTTTAAAAAAATTTAAAAGTATTTAACTAATGTTTATAATACCCTGTTGTCCAGATGGTCTGAAAGTAACTTTGATGGTGAGTGCAATATATAATTATACAAATTATGTAATACGAACAAGAATCTGTAATTTGTTAATTTACTTGAACTTTATTTAACTGACAAAAGTACCTTTTAATATTTTGGCTGACCAACTTGATTCTAAACAGTGAAACACTCAAATATAGTGAAAATATTTAACAGAATTTACAGGATATTAAAGTTACATGATTTTAAAATTGTTAACAGGTGAGGATGTCATAACTGGGTGTAAAAGGAGGATCTACCAAAGGAGTCTGTGCAAGCAATGATGGGACAAGGTTCAACATTTTGTGCCAGTCAGTATAAAAAGAACGTTTTTCAACACAAGATTGCAAATAATTTATGTCTTTCACCATCAACCATACATAATATTGAGGAAAGATACACAAGTACGTGGACACAAGTATTAGGACACCCCTTCTAGATACTGAATTCATGTGTTTCAGCTTCAGCAATTGCTAACAGTTGTTCAGAAATTATAAGCTTCCAACCCTGTGCACAAAGTGAGTTCTATAAAGTTATGAAGAAAAACACAGAGCCCTGACCTCAGCCCCACTGAACAGCTTTAGAATGAACTAGAACATCAACTAAAGCTTTCTTGGTCATCACCAGTGCCCGGTTATACAAATTCTCTTTTGACTGAATGGGCACAAATTCCCACAGATATAATTTAAGTCATGTGAGAAGCTTTGTCAGATAAGTTATAGCTGCAAAGATCACACAGAGGTCACTCATTTAATAGCATTTGGTTTTGAAATGTGATGTCCAAAAGCCCAGTCAGGTGTCCAAATACTTTTGGCCATATAGTATATATGCTTTATCATTGGTTTGCCAGTTTTCATCTCCAGTATACGGGCTGATATTTAAAATGTGAGTGATGATGGTAATCTACAGAAGTTATTTTCTAAGGTTTCACTTTTATAGGTTTTATCAGTGTGATAAAATGCTGCTGCAGCGCTGTGAAGATTAAGGAAGTATCAGGTCTGTGTGTGTGTGTGTGTGTGTGTGTGTGTGTGTGTGTGTGTGTGTGTGTGTGTGTGTGTGTGTGTGCACTGAGATAGAACACAACCTCAGTGCAAGAAGGTGATGGGATTTGCCCGTGATGTGTGTGGAGGGAAATACTACATTAATTGAGTGTGAAATGAAATAAATTAGTGTGATCATTTATTATGAAAGCAGGAATAAGTTTAGCAGGGAAAAGTGAAAAATGCTTGTAAAACTTTTAGATGTTCTGTATAAATAAAGTCGTTTATCAGCTGTAGGGAAGATCAGATAACTTTTAACAGTAGCATTTATTAATACAGAGGTTATAAATACAAACAAATTAAAACATAGCAAGCTCACAGCACTGAAATCAAAACCGACTGTTTTATAATTATGTAAACATCTGGCAGGCAGATCACAATTGTACTATCTATTTTTAATCTCCAAACTAACAAAATACCATTTGTACCAGACTTTTAAAACCTCCAGACAAAACCAAACAGTCAAATGATTAAATTGCATAATACTGGTTACTTCTTGGTGGACAGATTGGCTCAAATAAGCAACTGAACCAAAGTGCAAAAAGGAAATCATTAGATGATTAACATCTAAAGATGTGTTACATTTAGAACTCTTCAATCTTCAATAAAGACTGTAATTACAACATACACCGATCAGCCATAACATTAAAACCACCTCCTTGTTTCTACACTCACTATTTTATCAGAAGCACTTTGTAGTTCTACAATTACTGACTGTAGTCTATCTGTTTCTTTGCATGCTTTGTTAGCCCCCTTTCATGCTGTTCTTCAATGGTCAGGACTCTCCCAGGACCACTACAGAGTAGGTATTATGGGTGGTGGATCATTCTCAGCACTGCAGTGACACTGACATGGTGGTGGTGTGTTAGTGTGTGTTGTGCTGGTATGAGTGGATAAGACACAGCAGCACTGATGGAGTTTTTAAACACCTCACTGTCACTGCTGAACTGAGAATAGTCCACCAAACTAAAATATCCAGCCAAAATGCCCCGTGGGCAGCGTCCTGTGACCACTAATGAAGGTCTAGAAGTTGATCAACTCAAACAGCAGCAATAGATGAGCAACTGTCTCTGACTTTACATCTACAAGGTGGACCAACTAGGTAGGAGTGTCTAACAGAGTGGACAGTGAGTGGACACGGTATTTAAAAACTCCAGCCACGGTATTTAAAAACTCCAACACCATGTCATTTTCACTGTGGTGCTGAGAATGATCCACCACCTAAATAATACCTGCTCTGTGGTGGTCCTGTGGGGGTCCTGACCATTGAAGAACAGGGTGAAAGCAGGCAGACAAACAGATGGACTACAGTCAGTAATTGTAGAACTACAAAGTGCTTCTATATGGTAAGTGGAGCTGATAAAATAGACAGTGTGTGTAGAAACAAGGAGGTGGTTTTAATGTTATGGCTGATCAGTGTATACTGGGGCAACACATTTCCCTCAATATTCAGATATGCACAAAATGCTTTTCCCCAACTACACTGATGTAAAAACTATAAAGAAAGACACTCCACTCACTAGTTTTATGTAATGTTAGGATCCATCAGTGTTCCCATCAGTTGCTGATGGCAAGAATGTTATAGAATGGCATGACCCCCCCTTCCTTCCTCATGTTCAGTTTATGGCTACAGTCTTGTCCTCAATAACTGTGTCATCTTGGCTGGACCTGCAGGAAATTTGTAGCCCATTTTGAAGAAAAATAGATGTGAAATGGAAAACATCCAGAAGAGGGAATCAGTCAATGGCATGGCATTAGATGCTCAATGTTAGAAGTAATTCAGAGCATTTACAGCATTTTTTATATCTTACACATGTGACTGAAAACACTGCAAAAAGGAAGAGTCACTGACCTTGCTCAGGGTCAGTAGTCCAGTACCTTATGCACTAAGCTACCACTGCCCTAAAAAGCAACTGCTTTTTTTAAAGTCACCTTTGATTATAAATCATATAATCAGCATAACAATTTTGATAGTCATTTTATTTTCATCAACTATTGATGTTGACTTAGCACCTAAAACTTAATCCCAGCAAAACAGAGCTGTTACTTATTCCTGGAGATCAATGTCCAACCCAAGACCTAGTCATCTCTCTTGATGACTCCCAGATCAGCCCGTCTGATAATGTACGAAACCTCAGTGTTGTTCTGGATAACCAGCTGACCTTCTCTCCTCTTGTAGCCAACATGACAAGATTGTGCAAGTTCCTCCACTACAACATCAAGAAGATTCGGTCATTTCTCTTCATGGAAGCCACTCAGATTCTTGTCCAGTCACGTGTAATCTCACGACTGGACTACTGCAACTCCCTCCTGGCTGGTGCTCCTATGTCCACAATTAAACCCTTGCAACTTATCCAAAATGCAGCTCCTCGCCTAGTTTTTAACCAACCTTAACACTGCTACATCACCCCACTGCCACACCCCACGTTCCCTTCACTGGCTTCCTGTAGCTGCACGCATTCAGTTTTAAACACTGATTCTTGCCTGCAAAGCCAAAAATGGACCAGCCCCAAATTATCTTCGAGGTCTAATTAAACCCTACTCTGTACCACGCTACCTCCGGCCCCACTAGTCTTGCTCGATGTGATCCTCGATGTGAAAACCTTTCGTTCTAACAGGGTTTTTAGCAGATTTGTATTTTTGGACTAGAGTAAGGTAATGTAAGGTAATGTAAGGTAATGTTCACTGTGGAAGCACTTTTTGTAAGTCGCTCTGGAGAAGAGTAGAAAATGTAAATGTAAACCCCTTTATCATGGTGTAGCGTTGCTGAGAGTGGAACTTCAGCAGTGTGCTAATGTAACAGACCCAGTGCCAGCCAGTTAAAAATTATAGGCTGCAAATTTGTTCATTTAAACAAGCTTCTGATGAGGGGATCAAATCCACATGCTCACAGTCGTCTGAGCTTCTGCTTTTGCTTTAATGTAAGATATAGGACCGACTGGAACTTTGAAGGGACTGTTTGTAAAAAGGAATTGACATGGTCAGTTTTACAAATGTGCTTATTTGCTTTTCAGTACTGCCAAATATAAATTGTATATTTAATTATATTAATTATAAAATTACCCCAATTAAATGGAGTTTAAAACAGTCTAGCAAACATGATGTTAAAATCCTAATAAACAAACAAACAAACAAAACTAGCACCCAGCTGTATTTTCAGTAATCCGATGACAAGTTGTAGGTCATTATGATGTGTTAGGAACAGATTGTTGGGGGGGGGGGGGAATGAATACATCAATTTTGTTGTTAGACCCTGAAGTGAGTAAGGACTTTTACTTCCACGGTATGTTGAAAACATTATTATATATCATTATGTACATGTTATTTTGGTGCATGCTGACATGATTGCATTATATCGTTGCTGCACATCTCTCGTTCTACCATGTTCTATTATTTTAATGGGAGCCATTAAAACTCATTGTCATGTTCAGTTCATGTTCCTGTGCCGTGACATGAAACATTATCATGCTGAAATAGCCATTATAAGATGAGCCATTATAAACAGATGCTTGATTCTGTTTTTAGGAAGGGAGGGGGGGGGGTGCCAGTAAAACATTCCCCATGCTATCACACCACCATCCTAAGCTCTTGACACAAGGCAGGCTGGGTCTATAGATTCAGGCATTTCCCACCAACATCTGACTGAAACAGATGTTTATAAGAGCAGGTTGTGTTAATCTAATCCTAAACTGACCGGGTTTGGTGTCGATTTTAATGATGTAATTTCATCAGTTTAGGTTATTTATAAAATTCATGAACATCTTTGCTCATAAGTAGGGTAGTTGTAGCCTAGCAATTAAGGTACTGTAATAGTAATCAAAAGGTTGCTGGTTCAAGCCCCACCACTGCCAGGTTGTCACTGTTGGGCCCCTGAGCAAGGCTCTTAACTCAAAAAAAAAAAATGCTTAGACAGTATACTGTCACAGTACTAAAAGTCGCTTTGGATAAAAGTGTTTGCTAGGCGCCCAGGTGGTGCAGCGGGATATTCTGCTAGCACACCAGCGCCGAGATTCTGAACTCCTCGGTTAAAAACTCGGCATTGCCACTGGTCGGCTTAAATGCTAAAATAATGCCATCTAGAGGGCATTATTGGCAGTGCCTGCATGGTGGGATGACCAGACTATGTGGGTGGGGTCTTTAAACGATGTGTAAGGACCCTGATTTGTGGATAGTGGCGCCTGTGCAAAGTGCATGGGTGGAAAAGGGCTGAGTTAAGGGGTGCGCGCGGGTCGGAGGAGGCACGAGCAGTAATATACCCTCCTCAACTGCAAAAATTGGGAGAAATGGGAGAAAAACACAGAAAAAATATAGAAAAAAGTGTCTGCTAAAAGCCGGAAATGTAAATGTAAATAAGTGCTACAGTAAGTGCTTTCAACATTTAGTTGAGACACAGAGGCTATGTAAGTGTCAGTGTAATGCAATGTACTGGTTTCCAAATACACCCTGAATAATGTTACCAAATCAAAGTGGTTACAGAAGCTGAATAAACAAATGGAACATACATGGTTAGAGTTTTCCAATAAGCAGCTACCTGACCAGCTACCCTACCTGTTCAGTCAAATCTATTCATTTTGTAATACATCCATCATGAGTGAGCATTCCATCAGGACAGCATTCCATCACTCCTCTGTCCTTTCCCATCAGGCAGAAGACAAAAAGTTTAAAAGCCATGACAAATGAAGCTGACCTCCATCACTCAACTGTATCAAATGAGTGGAGTTGACGCTCTATCTGTCTCTCCTTTGATCAAATATCATCCTTTAGTGTGATGTGACAGAGGTCACAAAAATACTCAGTCGTGCAGCTACGCCTGAAAAAGAGCCCTTTTGTTATCGGGTTTGAACTTTAGTGTGAACTGAGAGATTTTAGCTGCTTCTTTAAAACAAGAAAGAAACATGAAATGAAAGCTCTTGTCTGTGATATGAAAGCATTACAGACGTATCTGGGGCAGCAGATCACCGTGTCCAGCCTATTTTTCTTTTTTCTGATTCTGCTTTCTGATTTCTGATTTAAGTATCAGTCGCCATCAGCAGCTACCTCTTTATGTGATTATTTATTAGGATTTTAACGTCAAACACAATCGTGGTCAATTTTGTATCTCCAATTCACCTCACTTGCATGTCTTTGGACTGTGGGAGGAAACCGGAGTGCCCAGAGGAAACCCTGGCAGACACAGGGAGAACATGCAAACTCCACACAAAGAACCCGGACCACTCCACTTGGGGATCGAATCCAGGACCTTCTTGCTGTGAGGCGACAGTGCTACCCACTGAACCACAGTGCCGACCCTTATGTGATTAAGTGTGCACTTAAATTCCACAATCCTTCCAACATAAAGAAACACATTTAGCATGAACAAATAAGGTAAATCGATGCTAAATACATGCATGATAAATACAACTGCTCAGTAAAAATGATAAACAGAGCAGAAATGAGAAACATTTGTACTGTATGTGTGTCTTTGCTGAACTAACTGGTCCCTGAGTCCTGATGATTAGTGGGTAAGGACTGAATGTCGAAACAGACTATTAATTTTTAAATGTCTGCAGTGACAAATATGTGAATCCAGAAATGATTATTATCATTAATTTTATCCACAGTAAAAACATAGTCAGTGCTAATTTGTCAGCTGCACCCAGTCCCAAGTGATGCCAGTTTTTTAACCAGAAACAAACTGCAAGTTGTTTAAATGTAGTAAAAAAGTCTCCTTACAAGAGTGGAGACCCGTCATCAGGACGCTGCACCACCGGGCAAACAGCATCCCCACAGACACTACGGCCAAGGATAGAGAGAAATCTCATGTCAAGAAGGCCCTGGGTGAATGTGGTTATCCCAACTGGGCATTCGTAAAAGCTGGAAAAATGCCCAAACACAGCTCCAGTGGATCGAAGGGATGAGAAGAACAACCGCGGTCTAAGTGCAAACCAGTGGTGATTCAGTTTCAGTTGCTTTCAAACCCCAAAACACTCTATGCCAGAAATTAGTTCACTCTAAAGACCAGATCCCTCGACACTGTACATCGGGGAAACTATACAGCTACTGGCTAAACGGATGGCCCAACATAGAAAGAAGATCGACCTCTTCTGGCCAGGACTCCGCGGTTTACTTTTGTTTGTTTGTTTATTAGGATTTTAACGTCATGTTTTACACTTTGGTTACATCCACGACAGAAACGGTAATTACTCATTACACAAGATTCATCAGTTCACAAGGTTATATCGAACACAGTCTTGGACAATTTAGTGTCTCCAATTCACCTCACTTGCATGTCTTTGGACTGTGGGAGGAAACCAGAGCACCCGGAGGAAACCCACGCAGACACGGGGAGAACATGCAAACTCCACACAGAAAGGACCCGGACCGCCCCGCCTGGGGATCGAACCCAGGACCTTCTTGCTGTGAGGCGAAAGTGCTACCCACTTAGCCACCGTGCCGCCCCGCGGTTTACACTCACTTTCAAGTCAGCGGCCACTCATTTAATGATGAAGATGTGCAGATCCTTGACAAGGAGGAATGCTGGTTTGAACGAGGAGTCAAAGAGGCCATCTACAGTGTATCACAAAAGTGAGTACACCCCTCACATTTCTGCAAATATTTCATTATATCTTTTCATGGGACAACACTACAGACATGAAACTTGGATATAACTTAGAGTAGTCAGTGTACAACTTGTATAGCAGTGTAGATTTACTGTCTTCTGAAAATAACTCAACACACAGCCATTAATGTCTAAATGGCTGGCAACATAAGTGAGTACACCCCACAGTGAACATGTCCAAATTGTGCCCAAAGTGTCAATATTTTGTGTGACCACCATTATTATCCAGCACTGCCTTAACCCTCCTGGGCATGGAATTCACCAGAGCTGCACAGGTTGCTACTGGAATCCTCTTCCACTCCTCCATGATGACATCACGGAGCTGGTGGATGTTAGACACCTTGAACTCCTCCACCTTCCACTTGAGGATGCGCCACAGGTGCTCAATTGGGTTTAGTCCATCACCTTTACCTTCAGCTTCCTCAGCAAGGCAGTTGTCATCTTGGAGGTTGTGTTTGGGGTCGTTATCCTGTTGGAAAACTGCCATGAGGCCCAGTTTTCGAAGGGAGGGGATCATGCTCTGTTTCAGAATGTCACAGTACATGTTGGAATTCATGTTTCCCTCAATGAACTGCAGCTCCCCAGTGCCTGCAGCACTCGTGCAACCCAAGACCATGATGCTACCACCACCATGCTTGACTGTAGGCAAGATACAGTTGTCTTGGTACTTCTCACCAGGGCGCCGCCACACATGCTGGACACCATCTGAGCCAAACAAGTTTATCTTGGTCTCGTCAGACCACAGGGCATTCCAGTAATCCATGTTCTTGGACTGCTTGTCTTCAGCAAACTGTTTGCGGGCTTTCTTGTGCGTCAGCTTCCTTCTGGGATGACGACCATGCAGACCGAGTTGATGCAGTGTGCGGCGTATGGTCTGAGCACTGACAGGCTGACCTCCCACGTCTTCAACCTCTGCAGCAATGCTGGCAGCACTCATGTGTCTATTTTTTAAAGCCAACCTCTGGATATGACGCCGAACACGTGGACTCAACTTCTTTGATCGACCCTGGCGAAGCCTGTTCCGAGTGGAACCTGTCCTGGAAAACCGCTGTATGACCTTGGCCACCATGCTGTAGCTCAGTTTCAGGGTGTTAGCAATCTTCTTATAGCCCAGGCCATCTTTGTGGAGAGCAACAATTCTATTTCTCACATCCTCAAAGAGTTCTTTGCCATGAGGTGCCATGTTGAATATCCAGTGGCCAGTATGAGAGAATTTTACCCAAAACACCAAATTTAACAGCCCTGCTCCCCATTTACACCTGGGACCTTGACACATGACACCAGGGAGGGACAACGACACATTTGGGCACAATTTGGACATGTTCACTGTGGGGTGTACTCACTTATGTTGCCAGCTATTTAGACATTAATGGCTGTGTGTTGAGTTATTTTCAGAAGACAGTAAATCTACACTGCTATACAAGTTGTACACTGACTACTCTAAGTTATATCCAAGTTTCATGTCTATAGTGTTGTCCCACGAAAAGATATAATGAAATATTTGCAGAAATGTGAGGGGTGTACTCACTTTTGTGATACACTGTATGTGAGGATGGAACGCCCATCCCTGAACCAAGGGGGGGCCTGTAAGGACATCTCTCACCATCTTACAATGCCGTGATAGGAGCTATACCCCAATCATATGTAAAAAGCACACATGACACATTGTAATTAATGGTCATTGTGATTTGCATATGGACCTGATAATGGGTTCTTTGTTATGCAATGGACAGTGATCGGTCATTATGCAAATCAAATGCATATAAGGTTGGGGTTATTCACCACCAGCTCAGAGTGAAGAAGTCACTTGGATGAGTGATGAAACGTATCGCTACAACAAACTTGTGTCCAGATGAACTGATTCAACTTTGTGGATTTGTGTACCTGGATTATTGAGCATGCATCGAGAGAAAAAAGAGTGGAGACAGTTAAAGCAGCAAAAGGTGATCAGTTTCACATTAATGCTAATAGTTTTGGATGTGATGTTTGGATGTCAAATGTTTACAATAGTTGCCAAAGTTAACTTTTTAAAAGGAAAAAAATGTCTGTCTGGCTGTCTGAAAGCAGGTCTGTAGTACAATCCAATACATTGTAATATAATTGAAGTGCCCTAAGAGCGGAGATTACATTTATAACCCCTTGACATTCTGCTTCTTTGTTTACCTAGTTTGCGTATCATGATGGCTCACTCTGAATTAGCATAATTATAACAATTGAGTGATAATTACACGAACGACAAACAAAGAAGGCTGCTCAGAGCACAACACACACATAGCCATTCATTAATACAGCTCTGCTGTTTGATTGCTGCTTTTCGTGGTCTGGCTCATTGTTAGGAGAGGCCTGGGTAACAGCTCCAGGGTTCTGATCATTTATTTATTAGGATTTTAATGTCTTGTTTTACACACTTTGGTTACATTCATGACAGAAATAGTTGTTACTGGTTACACAAGATTCATTCGTTTAAGTTTTAATGTCAAACAGTCATGGACAATTTTGTATCTTCAGTTCACCTCACTTGCACATCTTTGGACTGTGGGAGGAAACCAGAGCTCCCAGAGCAAACCCACACAGACACGGGGAGAACAAACCCAGGACCTTCTTGCTGTGAGGTGACAGTGCTACCCAATGAGCCACCAGGGTTCTAATAAGTTTCTATGCTTACCTTCGGTCATGTTCTCCTCCTGTTCAAACTTGTTAGCTCAGGCTACTCTGGTTTCCGTCCACCTCTCACAAATGTGTGTGTAAGTGGACAGGCTGCCATGAATTGCACCTGGGTGTGAGAGAGTGAGAGGATGAGTAATGACATGAAGCCTTGAAATGGATTGGAACCTTGTCCAGGTTGTGCTCCTGCTCTGTCACTGTTTTTAAGAAGGCTCTGGACCAGCTATGACCTTGATCATAATGAAGCAGTTAACAAAGATGAATGACGACTCATTAAGCTTCATGCATTTGATGTGTTGGATAGTTTAAACACACAGCGAAAGGTTTTTCAGCACAGCACACCTATCATGGCATGGCACGGCTCAATCGTTGGCACTGTCTGCATGTCACACCTGTGATCTGATTTCAGTCATCCAGTCAACACACACCGCATCTGCGCCCGCATTCTTCAAGTGAGAAAAATTCAATAAACCTTTACAGAATGCACTCAGCATGTGCAGATCACATCTACTTTAATCTGATCACAATGTCAGCTGGCCTCTGTTTCAAGGAGGAAAGATTGATCCTGGCAGCGTGTCTGCACTGGCTTCAGTACCATGAGGACACACGACACACAACGACGCGACTTTACATCTATGCTGTAGACCAGAGTATTTCAAACCCTGGGTTGTGTCCCTTAAGTGGATCACGAGCCACAAATGGGTCACAAAGAAAAATGATAACAATTAAATAAATTAATTTTAACAAGCACATAAACACAAAATGAACTTGTCTAATAAAGCCCCCTTGTGGAGGCTTTACGTTACATCTTGTAAATCACAGTGGGACCAGATTGCCACTATTTTTAACACAATAGACCTGTATATTAATACAATAGACCTGTATATTAAAATAATGATGCCCCACAGTGGTTGCTCAGGAAGCAGGGGACTGGGGAGCTGGCCGAACAGCCTAGCCACTGGGAGGTTCACTTGTCATTGTGCAACCAGTCCCAAGCCTGGATAAAAATAAAGAGGGTTGCTAGGACATAAAAACTGTGCCAAAGAAGCTGTGGCAACTCTTTAGTACGGAAGATTTTTAGAATAAAAGATTTTTGCCGTTGTTGATGCACTGCTGTAAAGCAGTCGTCCCCAACCATTAGACTGGTGCCTGTTATTTATTGCCGGGCCAAACAGAAGGAATAAATAATTAGAGATCACTACAAAAGCAATGAAAACACTGCATCCATTTCCAACATCCTATTTTTGTAAAGCAGGATTTTCTGTAGTGACGGCAACCAAAACAAAGTTACGGAGTAGACTGGATATAAGGAACACACTTCGGGTGTTATTGTCTCCTATCAGTGTCTCGTTGCAGTGAAAAAGCTCAGGGTTCCCACTGATTTTCCATCACTGGTGGGTAGTATTGTTATGCACTTTGTGTTTTTTATTATACTCATCATATAATTGTATTTTAAATCCTCCTAATGGTGCAAAAAGGTTGGGGACCGCTGCTGTAGAGTATACACGAATTTAAAAACCCACCTGAGAATATTAAATAATCATTTAAATAATCAGTGCAAATCACAGCAAAGCAGAGCCCCCCTGCATAACCCCGAGATGAGCCAAAAATGAGTTAGCGCCAACCATTTCCACACAGCCCAACCCCAGAGCAGCAGATGATCTCTAAGCTCCAAACAAATTACCATTTAAATCTGCCTCATCATTCAGTCCCAACTGTTTATGCAAACGACACATGTTGTAGTCATAAACGTGTCAGTTTCTCCTCTTCATCAAGCCTTTGTTTTCAGACTCAGTGAGGGGTTATTGAAGGAGCACTGCTGCTAGTGCATTTCTCAGCCTGACAGTGCATTCTGTCCGTATTGAAAAGTTCTTGGAGCCGCTTCACTAGCTGCTGTCAATCATAATACTAATATGTGATTCTTTTCAGGTAAATATTTAATTCTATTTTATTCTTACAATGACAAACTGGATTTCCTTTTTCATCCTGCTCATTCATGTAAGTGTCACTGGTACTATATTCTGATCAACCAGGAAGACCCTAATGTAGACTATATTTTTTTTCTTAAGAAACCAATAGGTTGGTTGGGTTGTTGGTCTTAGCAGTCAAACCATTTGAATCCATAATTCACTGTTGATCCAGCATACACAGCAATTGGCAAATCAGCAGAGTGTGTAATGAGGATGTTTTCCCAGCTTTCCTTCCAATCCAATTGTATCCAATTATCTCTACTGATGCTGATCTCCACTTCTGATTGAGGAGAGCAAGACTAAAGCACGCTCCCTCCAACACGCGTGCTGTAGCCGACTGCATGTTTTTACCTGCACGAGGTGAGTTTATATGTGGATCAGCTTTGTGTACGGAGAGCCACACCCTGATCAATGCATTATTCCTCGACTCTGTGCAGGCGCCATTAATCAGCCAGCAGAAGTCGTAATTGCATCAGTTATGAGGTCCCTCTCCGGCTCCCACCCGATATGAACAACAGCCAATAGCTGTAAATGTAGCCGTCCAACCCAGCCAGATGGCAAAGCTGAGCTTCGAACCGACAAGTTTGAAATGTCAGCTCTGGTGTGCTAACGTGTTTTACCGCTGTGCCACCTGAGCGGCCAACTTGGTAGCCTAGTGGGTAGAGCTTTGGACTATCAACTGAAAGGTTGAGAGTTCGAATCCCAGCTCTGCCATGTAGCCACTGTTGGGTCCTTGAGCAAGGCTCTTAACCCTCTCTGCTCCAGGGGTGCCCTATGATGGCTGACCCTGCGTTCTGATATGCGAAGAAAGAATTTCGTTGTACTGTACATCTGTATATGTATATATGACAAATAAAGGCATTTTTCTTCTTCTTCTTCTTCTAAATTCTTAAATGCTTGTAGGAACATAGTTATTAAATGATCAGTTATTTGTTGAATCTTAAAAAATATATATATTTTTCACTGTCACGTGGTGTCATTAGCCAATGAGGTTTAAAAGCGTAGTGTGTCACTTGATTTTTTGAGGCTCAGGTCATTAGCTTAACACTGTGCCCTCATAAACAATAAAACATTTAACCTTGCAGTCACCAGCCATTCTAATCACCTGTTAATGGTGGATTCTCACACAGAGCCGTATCGCATACAAAGAGACAAACTCTGTTCCATGTGACCATCTCCCTCAATAAAAGCTCTGTTGTTTACAAGTAATGATGCACTGAGCTTTGCCACAAAAAAAACTACATGGGATCTGAAACCGTTTGGAAAATCCTTGTCAGTAAACACAGTTAATCAATACATCTACAACACACTTTATAGGGCAGTTGTAGCCTAGTGGTTAGGGTACTGGACTAGTAATCGAAAAGCCGCTGGTTCAAGCCCCACCACTACCAGGTTGCCACTGTTGGGCCCTTAAGCAAGGTCCTTTAACCGTCAACTGCTTGGACAGTATACTCTCGTACTGTAAGTTGATTTGGATAAAAGCGTCTGCTAAATGCTGAAAATGTAAATGTAAAATGTAAATCTCCAACACACCCAGAAATGCTGCCAACTTCTCAAGCCAAAGCTCATCTGAGACAGACTGACACAATGTGGAAACGTGTGCTGTGGTCTGACGAGGTCACTTTCCAAATAGTAAATGGACACAGAAGTCATGTATCTCGATCAAATAGGAAAACGATCATCCCAATGGTTGCCAAAACATTTACATTTTTAGCATTTAGCAGACGCCTTTATCCAAAGCGACTTACATTAGTTACAGTACACAGTCTGAGCAATTGAGGGTTAAGGGTCTTGCTCAAGGGCCCAACAGCAGCAACCTGGCAGTGGTGGGGCTTGAACCAGTGACCCTCTGATTACTAGTCCAGTACCTTAACCACTAGGCTACAACTTGCCCCAAAACAAAGATCAAATTAGAGTTGTTATAATTATTATTCCAACAAAAATTCATATATCCAGTATAATTGATAGTTATGGGCTGCATTGATCTGTTTACTTTTGGACTACTGCTTATAGTAATCAGTTATAAATCCTTCTGTAAGATTTGCAGTTTAACTCTAAAAAGCTTTTTACACAACAGCCTTTTATCTAAAGTCAACATCTGTGTGCTGCAGACGAAAGGACAATGCATTTAAATTACATTCAGTTCAACAAAACGGCTCATAATGTCCTGCATGAATAAAAGAGCAGGTCTGCTCTCCAGAGCTCACTAAAGCAGGTACGTCTGCACAGATCCACAGCTGAAACAGAAGCATCTGATAGAAACATTTATAATCCATACAGCAAGAAGCAGCAGAGTAAAACAAGCATGTGACAGTTTGTAGGATGTTTTGATGGATTATCAACCACAAACACGGCTGACCTTATATAAAAGGGATTATCCAAACTGGGCGGTCGGGAACGTCTGGCTGGTGCTTAATCAACTGTTTCAGGAGCGGTCATCCAATACTAAGCAGCCAGTTTCACATTTTCTGGTCAACACACAGTCAGCAAACTCATTCAGTGTGTTTACTGAGTCTGTAAAGAGCCATGTTTTACAATCTACAGGGAAAAGTCATTTAAAAATACACAATGTGGTCAAAAGTATATGGTCAACCCTGCTAATTATTCAGTTCTGGGGTTCTGCAACAAACATTACTCCCAGATACAAGCTAGAGTCCAAGTCAAGTCACAAGTCTTTAGGCTAGAGTCCGAGTCTGAGTCATTTGAAACAAGTCCGAGTCGAGTCTGAAGTCACTGGGTGTGCAACGTACGTGCGACTGGGACTCAAGTCCTCATGTCTGCAACATATCATCAATAATTTGCAAAAAGCTCTGACCTAAACTCCACTGAAGACCTCTGGATGAAATGAAATGGACTTCTTATCAATTGTCAGTGTGTCTGACCACACAAACACTATTTTGATTGATTGGCCACAAAGTCCGTTAGAAGCACTCAACCCTTTAAAGGTCTGCTCAACAATTTGGTTGAGCTTACTTTGAGTGTAAATACTTGGGTAAAAATAAACTGTATTTAAATAATCTTGTCTGGGCCGCATCTACTGCTTGGTTGGCATGTGTTGAACTCTAAAATATAGGTAGATGGTTTTAAGAAAACAGCCTATCTTGCATCATTTTTGTGATCATCTCAACTGTTTATTAGAGGCTCATTAAAAACCTCAAAATGCAGAGCGCACTAGTAAAAAATATTAATTGTTAATTAAATATTATTTTATTGGTAAGACCACTAAAGAATGAATCTTTTGTTAGGCAATAACAAAAGATTGCCTGTGCAAACATTTAATTTCATTACCACTTTATACTGGTCAGGGTTTCAAAAATCACTGGCTGCAGTGCAGTAACACACCCTGGACAGGACGCCTATCCATTGCGGGGCCTCACCCATCCCCTCAAACCTCATCCCAAACATAGCCATTCATACTTGTATGTAGATGCCCAACCATCCTCAAGAGCTGCTGGCCATTTGAAGCCTGGATCTCAGCAGGAGGGGACTATAGTGGTTGTGGTTACCGCTGTGAGTGTTGAGGTGCAATAATGATTATTTATATTCCTTAAATATGTAAACATAAATGCTTGCCATTGAATCAAAACACACAAGCAAATGATATAAAACAATAATAATAATAAACTAGTAAGAGACAACACTAACTGCAATATGCGTCTAAAACCATCGTACTGACTATTGCTTACAGACAATTTAATTCATTTAAACCATTTTGGTGCCTTAAGATTTGACACAGGACACAAAAAGTTTGCTTTAACCAATTTATTATTATATTCATTCATCACTTTGTACTGGTTTAAGGCTGGCAGCTTTAGCACTGCTGATATGAGGACATCAAATACAGTCTGCTTAAGAGTAACAGCTGTAAAACCAGGAGGATTACACAATCTTAAAAAGGTTTTCTTTCATCTCATGAGTACATTTTAAGTTTAACAGTCAAGCAATGACAGTGTCATTTGTCATGTTGGATAAAAAAAGGAAATATATATATATACGCACGCACGCACGCACACACACACACACACATACACAGTGAGTCAAAAAAAACCTCTGCAACTTTGCCAACTGTTGATCAACTTTCAAAATTATTTTACATGAACTTTGTAACTTGCAATTGCAAACAGATAATTGATGTGGCACAGGGATAATCCGGGATAATCCGCTAGCACACCAGTGCCGAGATTCTGAGCTCCTGGGTTCGAATCTCGGCTCTGCTACCGGTTGGTTGGGTGCCCTCTAATGGGCACAATAGGCTAATGCCTGCAGCAGACAAAATTGACTTCCAGTCTGCTGGGTGGGAAAAGACTGGACTAAGGGGTAAAGTTATTAACGCTGTGTAAGGTCCTTGGTTGTCTAGGACGCCTGTACAGAAAGTGGAGGAGTGCAGAGATCGGGGCGTGGCTCTCCGTCAAGAAGCCGACCTCACGGGCAAATCCACCAAAGTATGAGTGAATAAGAAGGGACTGCACACACGTCGGAAGTGAGTGTCAGGTGAATATACACCCTCCTTGGACGCCATCAGGGTTGCCAGAAGCAAATTGTCTATGCTAAATTGGGAGAAAAAAGGGGGGTAAAATTGCATAAAAAGATAATAAAAAAACTGTACTGTAATGTACTGTAGCTACATGTTTATGGTGTGGTGGGCAATATAATCATCACTTTGTTGCACATTTAATTCTGAATGCAACAGTGAATGGACAAACATACAGAGGTTCTTTTTTTGACTCTCAGATTATGTATACACACACACCTTTACAGACATACCTGTACAGACATACCTGCCCACACACACACACATACACACACACATACCTGTACACACAGGTTCATCATTGTGCAGCACAATAAAAATAGTAAAAGATGATTTGTTCATTTACTCAGTGGAGTTTTGTCCACTAATATAATTACAGCTCCTCGGGCCCTGCGGCGCCGCGCTCATTTGGCTTCATGTAACAAAACTCTGGGTCATCAGAGATAATAATGGATCTTGGAAATTTCCCGCCGAGGCTACAGAGGCGATGTGCAGACGTGCTTTTAACTCCATAAAAGCATTTAACACTTTCTATTCAGCTCTTTCACTACAGCAGCTGCTGTAACGTTCACTGTTTCCTGATGCATTACAGACATTAAGCAACATTTATAATCCAATAAAAACAAAAGTGGCTTGTTTTGTTCAGCTATTAAAGCAGAATGTAGGCATACTGTACATTACATCATTATCTCTAACAGACAGTATAGGATAGTAACAAAATATATCAAAAAAGTGTTTTGTCTTTATTTTGGTCAGGTTGAGTATGTGATTATGTGCAGGGTTTTTTAAATCACTCCACAATCCTCAGTGCATCACAGTTTTACATTTGTGTAGGATTTACATTCTGCATCCATCTGGATATCTTCACTAGCTACACAGGGAACCACAAAGCTCCACCATACCATCAGCAGAGGAGCAGGAAAGCATGTAAAGACGTCCATCACCGCCAGACTCCAGCTTTCCTCAGCTCTGGTCTCCGTTTGTGTTTTCAGGTACATTAATTATAGAGAAGGTGGCTGGCTGGGTTTGGCAGAACCGAGGCTTTAGTAATGAGATCTGAGGGTTGAGACCACAGACCTCTGACCAATTCAATGCAAACTGGAATCCACAGTTCAGAGGTCAGTAGCTCTCTGACCATGAGTCGTTTGAAGGTGAGGTTAAAGGTCACCGCTCTGTGGCTCTGGGTTGCGGGTCTCGCCAGCTGAGCTGCGGCCCAGACGGGGGAAACGAGACGGTTTGGATCGACCGGTTTTACTCCCACTCTCGTTGGCAGCAGCAGAGTCTCTGTGGAAAAACAACACAAGCAGAGGAGACAGTAATCCACTAATTACAGATGGAGTCTTTCACACTATATAAATCAGACAGGTGAACGATGACTGAGCTGCAGCACTGTTTACCCTGGATACACTGAATTCAAAAATGCTACAGAGAGCACAGACCTGTGTATCATTCAGCTGCAACAAAAACTGTCAGTGTGTCAACTGGGGATCCTGGAGTTGATCTTAATATATTTCTCTAAATATTTAGGTAATTAATATTGCATGAACTAATAACAATAAAAAACAAACTAAAGGACGTCTAGTACAGTGAAAACTATCAATATTTCCAGACCTGTTATCTATGAGATACAAGGCAGGGAGATTAGAAACATCATTACATAATAACAATAGTAATAAAAATAATAATAATCATATTCATAACAGTAATAATAACAACAGTAATTACAATAATAATAAGAATAGTAATAATAATAATAATAATAATAATCATAATAACAATAGTAATAATAATAACAGTAATAATCATAAGAAGAACAGTAATAATAATAATAATAACAATAATAATGATAATAATAATAATAACAGTAATGATAATAATAATAATAGTAGTAATAATAATAATGGTAATAAATCATAATAATAATAACAGTAATAATAATAATAATTATAATAATAATAATAATAATGGTAATTAATAATAATAATAATAATAATGGTAATTAATAATAATAAAAAAATAATGGTAATAAATCATAATAATAATAACAGTAATAATAATGGTAATAATAATAATAATAATAATGGTAATAAATCATAATAATGGCAATAATAAAAATAATAATAATAATAATAATAATAATAACAACAGTAATAATAATAGTATTAATAATAATAACAATAATAGTAATAATAATAATAATAATAATAGTAATAATAATAATGTTAAAATACAATTCAATGCAATGTTAAATTTGTGCTATTTGATTCTCAACAATGACAATTTTAGACCTTAAGATATCACTAATAATAAATAATACTGTCTGTTTACTTCTGATTACTCGGCTGGTATCTTAACTCCTGAGCAACCACTACTTCAAACTCACGAGTTTGAATCTTAGCTCTGCTATTGGCCGGCCGAGTGCATATACAGACAATAATTGGCTTGTGCTTGGAGGGAGGACCAAAGGGATTCCTCATTACAGCCTCTGCTGGCTGATCGATTGTGCCTACACAGAGACGGGGGATAATGGGGATCAGTGTGTGACTCTCCATGTGGGAAATGGATCTTTGTATGAAGTTGCCTCATGCAGGTAAAGCAGTCAGCTACTGCACACGTGTCTGAGGGGGTGTGTGTTATGGCCCTCGTCATACAGCAGTAGGTCTACAGCAGTAGAAGTGACATATGATCAGGCAATTGAATACGACTAGATTGGGAGAAACTTGGGGGGGGGGGGGGGGAATGCATGAAAAAATAATACTTTATGATTATTTTTGAACCACAGATATTGTACGTAAATTGTCTCAAAATGAATTAATAAAACACAATTAAAATGCAATTTTTGGTAGAAGTATAGTATATATTATCAATGTGTGTATGACATGTGTACGGCACCCTAGTGCCCTTAATAAACACCCCTGCTTGTTATTGTCTATGATTTACTGAAGCCGAGAACTTCTCTATGATATAGAGTGAGTTTGATTCTCAGACTGTTATTTGCCCAGATGGTCAGAACAAAAATGTAAAAAGTCTGACATGAAGCTGCTGGAACACAAGTAAAACTGTCCACAGTCAAGCCAGCTTCAGATCTCCATTGACTAAAACGCTGCCAAGACAGAAGCCACTGCTCCAAAATAAGCTGCATAAAGCTGAAGTGAAATTTGTTACTGATCACATGTGGAAAAAAATCAAAAGCGTGTGCTTGTGTTTCAGCCAGCAATCACTGAAATGCCAAAACGTTTGACTTCAGTTACACACACGATGTAAGATGCAGATTTTGTCCCGCACATGTTTAACACGCAGCTCTAGGACGCTTCCTTATATCTTAAAAATGTTCTGTATTTTAATAAACAAAGAATTCTTTGTAAAGGATGAAAAATGCAAATTGCTTTTTAGGGAGCCATCAAATGTCATTATAGGGGAATTAGGTCATAATAATTGTCTAAAAATCTTTACCCACACACACACACACACACACACACACACACACAGTCATAGTTTGACAGCTTCTTTACTACCTCACTTACTGGCTACCATGACAACCACACTGCTCAGGAAGCAAGAAAGCTATTGACCACCCGAGAAAATCATACCCCCTTTGTGTGAAAGTGTGAGTGTGAGTGTACTTTGTGTGTGTGTGTGCGTGCGTGCTGAAATATAGCAAAGAGATCAGAAGGAAAGAGCAAGCTATGATGGCTGTGTCCGTCTGCAGTATAATGCAGTAAACTGTATTTTCTCTATATACAGTGGCGCATGTGTAAACCATAATCATGATTCTGGACCAGCCAACCTCAACCAAGTACATGTTTTTAAATAGTTGATGGGAAAAATAACTAAATCTCTGATTTACTAGTACTCTACAGTATACTTTACATTTTCGGCATTTAGCAGTTGTGACAGTGTACACCAATCAGCCATAACATTAAAACCACCTCGTTGTTTCTACACTCACTGTCCATTTTATCAGCTCCACTTACCATATAGAAGCACTTTGTAGTTCTACAATTACTGACTGTAGTCCATCTGTTTCTCTGCATGCTTTGTTAGCCTTCTTTCATGCTGTTCTTCAATGGCCAGGACCCCCACAGGACCACTACAGAGTAGGTATTATTTAGGTGGTGGATCATTCTCAGCACTGCAGTGACACTGACATGGTGGTGGTGTGTAAGTGTGTGTTGTGCTGGTATGAGTGGATCAGACACAGCAGCACTGCTGGAGTTTTTAAACACCTCACTGTCACTGCAATCAAAAATATCCAACCAACAGCGCCCTGTGGGAAGCATCCTGTGACCACTGATCAAGGTCTAGAAGATGACCAACTCAAACAGCAGCAATAGATGAGTGACCGTCTCTGACTTTACATCTATAAGGTGGATCAACTAGGTAGGAGTGTCTAATAGAGTGGACACGGTATTTAAAAACTCCAGCAGCGCTGCTGTGTCTGATCCACTCATACCAGCACGACACACACTAACCTAAATAATACCTGCTCTGTGGTGGTCCTGTGGGGGTCCTGACCATTGAAGAACAGGGTGAAAGCAGGCTAAAAAAGTATGTAGAGAAACTGATGGACTACAGTCAGTAATTGTAGAACTACAAAGTGCTTCTATATGGTGGAGCTGATAAAATGGACAGTGAGTGTAGAAACAAGGAGGTGGTTGTAATGGTATGGCTGATCGGTGTACAATCTAAGCAATTGAGGGTTAAGGGCCTTGCTCAAGGGCCCAAGAGTGGCAACCTGGCAGTGGTGAGGCTTGAACCGACAACCTTCTGATTACTGGACCAGCACCTTTTGAGTGTACATGTTATTCTTGTACACGTTATTCTTCATATACATTCACAATAAACAGATGGTATTTTGTTACTAGACATGTTGCAGGTGATTTACAACTTATAAGTGCAAAGACACTGGTTCACTCTACAGACACAATTGATCGTGTCTAAGAAAAGAAGAGCCAAAAAGGGAGTCAACTCCTTACCACTGCAATAACAACCCCTACTGTTTGTATAAAGAGCCCTCACGTGTGGCAAAGGAGTGCAGTAAGCACAAAGGGTTAAAACTCTCAGTAAGAAATTGCTGTATTTAATATACAGCCAGTGCATTTACACATGCTGTAGGAGGCTTTTGGCTGCCTGCAGCCTCATGGGCAAGACTGAGGGTGTCGTACAGTGCAGAGAGGTCGCCAGTGCAAAACGATATTAACCTTAAATTGACCTAAAGCAGAAAACTTCACAGCATCACATGACCACCACCACCATCTTTGACTTTTACCTTTTTTTTTTGTCTTTTGTTTTGCACTATTGTCTTTCGTTGTCTATATTGGAAATGTAACCTGACAGTGTTTCGTTATACTGTACAACCCTGTATTGTATAATGACAATAAAGTTGAATTGAATTGAATTAAAATGACAATTTAAAAACTGTATGTGTTTACTCAGGTTGTCTTTTATAAAATAGAGCATAAAGATTTAAAACAATTAAGTGTAAAAAATGATCAAAATAGAAAGTTATCTGAAAGAAAGCAAACTGTATTCTAGCAGCTTATTTGAGGGTAGGTAGGACTAAACTGGCACGTGTTTTAATTATCAGTACTGCAATAAATCAATAATTACTGCATGTGAAACAACTGTTAATTTACTTTTTAATATGTGAAAGAACAAGAGTAAGAGGGTAAAAGCATTTTCATTTCTTCTAGTATCACAGTGCAGCACTTCAGTCGTATTGGTTTACAGATTCTTTCATCGTAAAATATACATGTAATTACGGTCATTTATAATTAGGGCCCTAAAAACATTAACGGGGAAATGTGCTTGATTTCACAGACCTCAGTTTTTAAAAATCACAGATTTTTTAAGAAAAGTGCCACATTTCATGGTAGTCGTTAAATAACACTCCTAAATTGAATAATGTCCGTATTTTGACACACCCCCCAATGCCACCTGTGCAACAAGTCCAGTCGTGAAATTTCCTCGCTACTAAATATTCCACAGTCAACTGTCAGTGGTATTATAACGAAGTGGAAGCGATTGGGAACGACAGCAACTCAGCCACAAAGTGGTAGGCCACGTAAAATGACAAAGGTCGCCAACTTTCTGCAGAGTCAATTGCTACAGACCTCCAAACTTCATGTGGCCTTCAGATTAGCTCAAGAACAGTGCGTAGAGAGCTTCATGGAATGGGCTTCCAGGGCCAAGCAGCTGCATCCAAGCCTTACATCACCAAGCGCAATGCAAAGCGTCAGATGCAGTGGTGTAAAGCACACCGCTACTGGACTCTAGAGCAGTGGAGACGTGTTCTCTGGAGTGACAAATCACGCTTCTCTGTCTGGCAATCTGATGGACGAGTCTGGGTTTGGTGGTTGCCAGGAGAACGGTACTTGTCTGACTGCATTGTGCCAAGTGTAAAGTTTGGTGGAGGGGGGATTATGGTGTGGGGTTGTCTTTTAGGAGTTGGGCTCGGCCCCTTAGTTCCAGTGAAAGGAACTCTTAATGCTTCAGCATACCAAGAGATTTTGGACAATTTCATGCTCCCAACTTTGTGGGAACAGTTTGGGGATGGCCCCTTCCTGTTCCAACATGACTGCGCACCAGTGCACAAAGCAAGGTCCATAAAGACATGGATGAACGAGTTTGGTGTGGAAGAACTTGACTGGCCTGCACAGAGTCCTGACCTCAACCCGGTAGAACACCTTTGAGATGAATTAGAACGGAGACTGTGAGCCAGGCCTTCTCGTCCAACATCAGTGTCTGACCTCACAAATGCGCTTCTGGAAGAATGGTCAAAAATTCCCATAAACACACTCCTAAACCTTGCGGAAAGCCTTCCCAAAAGAGTTGAAGCTGTTATAGCTGCAAAGGGTGGGCCGACATCATATTAAACCCTATGGATTAAGAATGGGATGTCACTCAAGTTCATATGTGTGAAAAATCAGTAAATCAGGGTCTTCTACACAGAGAGGGTTCAGAAGCATGATCTTGTGAAATATTGAGTTACAGCCCAGCTCTGCAGTCCGGTCAGCTGTGGCCAAAAGAGCAGATAAGGTTATGTGGGGAACAAGAACTGCTGAGAAACTTTTAATCAAGCCTGAACAGCAGGGACTCGGTTAGCCGCGGGTAAGAGAGGCACAGTCGTTCTCATCCCCAAACCTTTAAACTGATCAGGCTTGTGTTCTCTTTCACACACTCTGTATCATCATTTCTCATACACACATCCACATTTCAATCAGTTCCCACAGAGACGGGCTAAAGCAATCAGCAGCTCAGCTATTCTGCTACAAAGCTGCTTAGTCCGAGCCAGCGCTGAAGTCATCATAAAAATCTCGCTGGATTCTGCTTAAATCAAGAACAGATTATGGACCCCCCCTGGAGTACAAACCTAAATTACTGCATATTCTGCACATTGGAATTCACAATTTTTATTTTCTCAAAAAAATCAAACATTAAACATGCCACATTTGGTCTTATTTTAACCCAATAAGTTCACTCACTCACTCACCCTGGACGGGGTGCCAGTCCATCGCAGGGCAGACACACATACACACACACACACACACCTATAGGGCAATTCAGTGTCTCCAATTAACCTGACTGCATGTTTTTGGACTGTTGGAGGACACCGGAGCTCCCGGAGGAAACCCACACAGACACGGGGAGAACATACAAACTCCACACAGAAAGGACCCGGACCACCCCGCCTAAGGATCAAACCCAGGACCTTCTTGCTGTGAGGCGACAGTGCTACCCACCGAGCCATGATGTTCACGGCAGGAATCGGTATTTAATGTTAGTTTTATTTGTCTTGTATTATATAAATGTTTATTTACACTATATTGCCAAAAGTATTCGCTCGTCTGCCTTCACACGCATATGAACTTGCGCTTCCAGAAGCACATTTGTGAGGTCAGACACTGATGTTGGACGAGAAGGCCTGGCTCGCAGTCTCCGTTCTAATTCATCCCAAAGGTGTTCTACCGGGTTGAGGTCAGTCAAGTTCTTCCACACCAAACTCGCTCATCCATGTCTTTATGGACCTTGCTTTGTGCACAGGGGAACAGTCATGCTGGAACAGGAATGAACCTTCCCTAAACTGTTGCTGCAAGGTTTCCTTTCCTACACCTGTGAACAACTGTTTTGACTGAAACACATGAACTTAAAAACTAGAAGTGGCGCAGCAGGATATTCCGCTAGCACATCAGCGCCAAGATTCTGAACTCCAGCAATATACCCAGCAATATACCCTCCTCGACTGCAATCAGGGATCCCCCAGCAGCAAATTGACTGTGCTAAATTGGGAGAAAATGGGAGAAAACTAGAAGTGGATATAGTGTATCTTGGGTATTTTTCACAAAATACTTGGACAGTAAAGTTATGTAGATAAATACTGTGAACTGATTTTCTTTATCTTAAAATAACTGTATTTTGCCTGAGTAACCTTGTTGATGCATGCTCAATAATCCAGGTACACAAATCCACAAAGTTGAATCAGTTCATCTGGACACAAGTTTGTTGTAGAGAGTCTCTACAACAGGAGTCTCTTGTCTCTACAACAAACTTGTGTCCAGATGAACTGATTCAACTTTGTGGACCTGAGTAACCTTGTTTACAGCTCTTCCTACCGCAAAGTATTTCATGGAATCTAGCAAACGTACTTATCCAAAGCAACTTACAATCGTGACCAAATACAATTCAAGTAATCGAGGGTTAAGGGTCTTGCTCAGGACCAATTGGCAAACTGACGGGGGAGGGGAATTGCTTGAACTGGCAACCTTCTGATTACTAGTCCAGGGCCTTACAGATTAACAGCTTTGCTGTGCTCTGGGTGCAAGTTCAGTTTCAAAATGTCTCAGTTCACCGTCATTTTTTGTTCTATAAAGTGGATGTAAAAAGCACAAGTCTCCTCCAAATGCGACACTGGGAGGAGATGCCAGACACATACACACACCACACACACAAATGTTCAGACCCTGTATTATGCTCAGCTCTTCACCCTGCCAAGAGCAAGGTGTTTGGACAGAAGTGTTGAACCAGGTTATTTTAAACAGCTGTATAAGAGGAGACGCACTCATTTATACTACAGCTCGACATAGAGACATCAAACAATCACCTCTGAGATTGGAACCCTGGAAATCAGCTGTCGTGGGCTAGTGTATTTTACCGGTGTGCCACCTTCAGCCCCTGACATAGCCAATCGTGTCTGTGTAGAGGCACAATCGGCCGATAACACCGCTGAGATTGGAACCCTGGATCTCAACTGTAGTGGGCTAGTGCATTTTACCAGTGTGCCACCTTTAGCCCCTGACCCCCGACATAGCCAATCATGTCTGTGTAGAGGCACAATCGGCCGACAACACCGCTGAGACTGGAACCCTGGATCTCAACTGTAGTGGACTAGCGTTTTTTAAGGCTGTGCTGCCACCTTCAGCCCCCGACCCCCAACATAGCCAATCATGTCTATGTAGAGGCACAATCGGCCAATAACACCGCTGAGATTGGTACCCTGGATCTCAGCTGTAGTGGGCCAGTGCATTTTACTGCTGCACCACCTTCAGCCCCAGACATAGCCAATCATGTCTGTGTAGAGGCACAATCAGTCGATAACACCACTGAGACTGGAAACCTGGATCTCAGCTGTAGTGGACTAGTGTATTTTAAGGCTGTGCCACCTGAGCGCCCAAAACACATCAAATAATAATAGTAATAAATGCATCAAGAAAAGGAGTCAGAGGGTCTGTCTGAAAACCTAGTGAGCTGCCTTGCTGTCTACTGCCTATCTAGGCAGCTGCCTTAGTAGAGAGGTTTCGGATGTCCAGACTATTATGAGTATAACACAATTTCAATGCAAATTTCCCCTGCTTTGCCTGGCCAAATAAATGTCCACTTTCCTAATTTCAGCCCTCATGCACTCATCACCTCACCATGCTTCACACCTCAGCACCTAATCTGAATCAACAACAGACAAATCACATCACGCCGAAAGCCATTAAATTAGCTCGTAATTTTCCAAGCTGTGCCGAGGGTTCCTGTCGAATTCATTCTGATCATCCTGATGAAAGGGAAGATGATTTTTTCATTAATCTCCTGTTTGTAATTAAAGCTGGCTGAGACTCGGTGGACTGACAGTAATTCAGTGATACACAGCGTGTGAAAGTATAGTGAAGGTGATAGATGGATGAGTTTAGTGTTAGCTCTAAAACAGCAGGAAGAATCAGCCAGTGTAATGAAGGGAAACGGCAGATCCTGGACGTGGAAGCTTCACTGTTAAAATATTTAGACTTTGCTAAGTTCAATAAAGCCACGGACACACTACACGACTTTCAAAGCTGTCAGATCATTGTACTGCAACCAGTGTTTCCCAGAGAAACCAGACCTGCTGCGACCCAACCAGGATAAAGCAGTTAATAAAAACTAAATTAAAAAAATGGATGAATTTTTTATTCTCGCCATTAGAAGGATTTTTTTTTTATCACCTCACGTACTCTAGTATACGCTCTCATAAAACTCTCCAGTGCTTAAACCGTCAACAAGATTGCAAAATCTATTAACTTTACGATTATTAGAGCTTTCCTCTTCCATTACTGACAGGCGCTTGATAGAGCTGCAGCCTCCACAGCATCACAGTAGTGCACACTTGAAGTGCAGTATTGGGGGAACAGTTTTTGAGTGCTTTGTTTTATCATGGCGTTCACGATAAGGTCAACACCAGAGGATCAGTCGAGCAGTTTTGTTTTCATTTAGTGTGTTTAAAAACCCCCGACACGTCAGTGTACTGAACGCAAATCATCTAAAACCACAGAACTGATGAATACATTACTCTGGTCTTTGTCTAATATTAAGTGGTTTGATGATCTGAAACATGTAATTGTGACAAATATGCAACAACAGGAGAAATTGGAAAGGAGCCAAACACATTTTCCTAGCTGTATCTGTATTTGTGTTTGTGTGTGTGTGTGTACGTACTGGCAGAATGGCAGCAGCTGCAGCAGCGTCTCCTTGGTGGGACGGGCAGTAAACTCAGGCAGGGTCTGGATCAGCTTGTTCATCAACATGCGCAGGTAACACTGTAGCTGCTTCCTCCTCTCCTCAACAAACTTAGTGTCCTACACACACACACACACACACACACACACACACACACACACACACACACACACACACAGAGAGAGAGAGAGAGAGAGAGAGAGAGAGAGAGAGAGAGAGAGAGAGAGAGAGAGAGAGAAAGAAGACTTTGAGTGTGAAGTGTAAACACATGTGAAGAATTCCTCTGGGCATGAATTTCCTCTCATATTAAATTAAGCAGGCGTGAGTGGAGAGTCGCACTACAGAGGGAAGCAGATAATGAGAGTCGACTAATTAAAGATTAGAACACAACCAGAGAGAACCCGAGTTCTAAACAGAGGGCTCGAGAAAAGGTGAAATGCTGATCATACAATAGATAGATTAGATAGATAGGTAGACAGACAGTCAGACAGACAAACAGATAGACAGATGGATGGACGGACAGACGGACAGACAGATAGACAATCATAGATAGATAGAAAGATAGATAGGTAGACAGACAGTCAGACAGACAGTCAGACATAAAGCTAGACAGACAGTCAGGCAGATAGATATATAAACAAATAGACAGATAGATAGACAGACGAACATAGATAGATAGACAGACAGACAGACATAGATAGATAAATAGATAGATAGATAGACAGATAGACAGACAGATAGACAGACAGATAGAGACAGACAAATAGACAGATAGATAGACAGACGAACATAGATAGATAAATAGATAGATAGATAGACAGATAGACAGACAGATAGACAAACAGATAGAGACAGAGACAGACAAATAGACAGACAGACAGACAGACAAACAGACAGAGACAGATACATAGATAGAGACGGACAGCGATAGATAGATAGATAGATAGATAGATAGATAGATAGATAGATAGATAGATAGAGACGGACAGAGACAGACAGACAGATAGACAGACAGACAGACAGACACAGAAAGACAGATAGATAGATAGAGTCGGACAGAGACAGACAAATAAATAGATACACAGACAGACAAATAGACAGATAGATAGACAGACAGATAGATAGACAGACAGATAAATAAACAGATAGATAGATGGATGGATAGATAGACAGACAGAGAGATACTTCTTTGTTTCCAAAGGAAATTAAAGACCCAGTAGTGTTATACATCAGTGGTGTATAGTAAAGGTAAACACTATAAAACAACAGCACAAACACAACCAAGATTAAAAGTAAGTTGAATTTTACATACATTGGATAACTTAAGTAATATATTGAATAATTGCTGCAAATCCAACACCACTACGACACAGCTGAAAAAAAAGTGGTCAAGGGACTGCGCGCACGGGTCGGAGGGGGCGTGGGGCAAGCGAATATGCCCTCCTTGGGCACAGTAGGGATCCCCAGCAGCGGGAGACTAATTGACTACGTTAAATCGAAAAAAAAGGGAGAAAATGCATAAATAATTAGAAAAAAACACATGCACACACCTTTCAAACTAGACACAGGTAGTAAGTGAACACAAGCACATCTTCACCTGCTGTGTGACTGAGATGCATACGTCAAACAGAAATTCAGACTTCAAACTCATAGATAATTAAAAAAAAGAATAATAATAGATAAATAATAAGCTGGTCGTTATACCCGTAATTAACTTCACTTCAGGGGAGCAGCTGACAAAAAGAATCTAAAAGCGTTTTTCCCCAGGAATAAAAGAAGGTAATTGTGGTTGTGTTCTCCAGTGTGTGAGGACGACAGGAAAGAAGCCGAGACGTGTCAGGAACACGTACGTGCCTGGTTGGTTCAGCACAGACAGAAACAACATTATCATTTTAAATGTTTCTCTTCTGCGCAGGGAAATATTTTCCTAATTGGAACCCATGAGAGATGTCTCTGTGGATAGAGCGCTTGTATAACTTGCATGACGAACGACGCAGGAACACGAAGCCAAAGCGCACAAGGCACAGAATGAAAGAGTATTACTGAAGGTGGATGTAATAACGAGCGTTATCAGATGTGCACGGTGTGGAACAGCACAGCACGGTGTGTGACAATTTTCCTGCAAACACAAACATTTATCTAGTGACACCCAAACACAACAGCCTGTGAAAAGGGTTGGGGGGGTTGGGGTTGGTTAAACCACCAAAGTAGCAGATGAATCTAGGGTTAGTGAGCAGTTTACAGTGGTATCTTGTTTGTTTGTTTGTTTATTAGGATTTTAACGTCACTTTGGTTACAGTCATGACAGGAAAGGTATTTATTCGTTACACAAGATTCATTAGTTCAAGTTTAATATCAAACACAGTCATGGACAATTTAGTATCTCCAATTCACCTCACTTGCATGTCTTTGGACTGTGGGAGGAAACCAGGGTTCCCGGAGGACACCCACACAGACACAGGGAGAACATGCAAACTCCACACAGAAAGGACCCGGATCGCTACCCCTGGGAATAGAACCCAGGACCTTCTTGCTGTGAGGCGACAGTTCTACCCACTGAGCCATCGTGCCGGCCTCAGTGGTACCTTGTAACTCGACGTCCTCTACACTTATAATCTTTGAAACTCGATGCCCTTCATTGAAAAATTGGTACCCTTAAACTCAACTTTCCCCTTAAACTCAACCTGTTCAGCTTTAATAATATTTATAAATAATAATATAAACAATAAATATATAATATAAATATATAAATAATAAATATTTATTTAATTTCAAATTGCCAATTAACAGTCGCTTTGTTCAGCGCTCGGCTTGAGTGGTGCAGTAAAACGTCATCAAAGTGCGAATATGAGACGAATCTGCATTTGTGTGGAATAACCGTCAGATTCACTCTGAAAGCTCCACATGTATCTGTGTTTAGCTGGATTTTCCTCCTGTTTCACTTTTAAACTTGTGTTTTAGCTTGAGGTTCTGAGAAATTGTGAGAATCAGTTTTTCCGAGAGAGTCTAAAATGCTTATCATTAAAAAAAAAGAAAGCTTAATGTGACTTAATGCATTAAAAGAATGACACAGGAACACTAAACCTCTCTCAATTATTACTGCTTATAAGTTCTCTCCACTAATAAAATTTCTCGCTCTTTGTTTTAGTACAATAAGTTACGTTAAGCTATGTGTACCACCACACTCCATAGGAAATAACGGCCCAGAGGCGCAAAAGCTATTGTGCCGCTTCTCAGGTGAATGCGCCTTTACTAAACGGAATACGGTATTTCAAGATTAATCATCTCCATGATTAAGAAGCATAAAGAAAACAAAGAAGAAAAGCTAAAGTTGATTTTTATTGATATATTATATTTGTGTCATTGTTAGTGTTTAAGTCTCAAAAACATGCAAACTTCACACAGAAAGGACCCACACCTCCCCATCTTGGAATCGAACCCAGGACCTTCTCGCTGTGAGGCGACAGTGCTACCCACTGAGCCTGCCAATATTTTCTTCAAATCCTGACTGTGGGTCAGTCTGCTAGCAACAGCACAGACATTCTGTCCTGAATCTGCAGTTCTTTTAAATCAGAACACACAAAGACATTCTCTGAAATAGCAGCCGGATTATCTATAGCGTCTCCGTTCTGACAAGCTATTTGCTTGCCTTTGAATTGCTTCAGATGGCTTGTGTTCTGAAAATCATCTTTCTCAGAGGATGCTGGGAAGAATACTGCGAGAGCCGTATAGAAAGTCTTGTTCTGCCAGGACTGTGCATGAAAAGAACGAAACATACTGTCCATGAGGAGTGTGTGTTGTTGTGTGTGTGTGTGTGTGTGTGTGTGTGCTCTGTGTGTTAGTAATGCAACCATGTCTGTCATGCCAGGGACGAGCAAGAGACCAACAAAAGAGGGAGCAGAAAACTGGGCCAGGCTGCACTGTACGGATCAAATTATATACACATGCTTAGTCCTGGACTCATCAAATCTGATTACATGCAGCAGCAAATGAATCAATGAATCATTCCGAGTGAGATTTCCTCTCCTCTTATAATCAGAAAATGAATCTGGAAAATCGGTTTCCGGATTCATTCGTCCTACTCTGTTCTGAAGCGGTTTAATGTTTAATCCCTGCAGTGAAAGCATTCGGAAAGACTAGCATTTTAGCACAGGAGACAGATGGATTTTTCTCATCTCTCAACATTCTCTTGATCTATTCACAGTAGCCTAATCAGCTACAACATTACAATCACTAACAGGTGAAACGAGTAACAAAGGGAAGGAATATTAGGCATCAAGTGAACACTCAAGTTCTTGATGTTAAAAGCAGGAACAACAGGGCAAGTGTAAAGATCTCCAGGACCTTGACATGAACCAAACTGTGATGCTAGACCAAACTTTTTTAAACTTTTTTTTAAGCAACCCACATTTTGTCTGTGATTTTTACCACGACCCAGGCAACACAAACAATGCATCAGAACAAAACACAAAACAAAATAAACTTAATTAATGAAAATGGCAATCTGGTCCCACTTGGTTTACAAGATGTAACGTAAAGCCACCAAAAGGGGGCGTACGTCTGCTGCTACGCTTCTTTACATACCTTTTTTAATATATATTTTTATATACTTTCTTTTTATATATGGTTATACATTTAGACCTTAATATTTAAGGACTTTATTGTTGTGTATTTTTTACAGTTTTAGTGTGTATGTGACAGTGTATGTTTCTTGTTTCTTTTTTCCAGGGCGTTGCACATACAATTTTGTTGTATTTGTATATACAATGACAATAAAGGCATTCATTCATTCATTCATTCAAGTTCATTTTGTGTTTACATGCCTGTTACAATTCGTTAATTTAATGATTATTATTTTTCTCTGCGACCCATTTTTTTGGCTCGCGACCCACCCAAAGGTAGGCGACTGGGTCAGAGCATCTTCATAACAGCAGGTCTTGTGGGGTTTTCCTGGCATGCTGTGGTAAGAACCTACTGAACCTGTGAATCAGTTGATGAGTTAGTGAGAGGTTCATGTGCATCCAAGGCTCATTATTGTACATGGGAAACTAGGGCTAGCCCATCCGGTCCAAAACCACTGAAGATCACAAATGAACTAAATAAGCTCATGCTGGCTTTGATAGCAGGATGTCAGAACACACTGTGCATCACAACTTTTTGTGTATAAAGCTGCGTAGCTGCAGACCAGTCAGAGTGACCACGGCGACTACGAAGCCCAGGACTGAACTGACGTTCTTTTATTTTGGACACATTGGGAGAACACACAATTCAGTGGAATTATATGTATTTATTTATTCAGATTTTTAACTTTTACATACTTTGGTTACATTCATGACAGGACAGGACCAGTATTTACTGGTTACACATGATTCATCATGATTCAAGTTTAATGTCAAACACAGTCATGGACAATTTTGTATCTCCAATAAACATCAGTTGCACGTCTTTGTACTGTAGGAGGAAACTGGAGCTCCCGGAGGAAAACATCTACACATCTTCAACGTAAGAGGAAAACAACGATAGTAGACACTCTTTTTTAAAACCAATATTAGAATATTGACCAGCAAACCTTTAGATGCTTAAATGAAACATTACAGGAAGTCAGAGTGACTCGTTATTGCTGTAAATGTAAACAGAACAACACTAATTAATAAAGTATATATTGTATAGTACAACAAAAGAATAATACATAATGCAGCTTTTAGGATCTTTAGTCTGTTACGTGGTCAAAGTTAATTGATGGAGCTAATTAATGAAACAATAACGACCCCTTTGGTTAATTGAGGAGGTAACCTCCCAGTAAAAGCCCATAAAGAAAGGCGATTCACAACCTCATTACTACATAAAAGCTCAGATAACACAGACGAAGCACAATAACACGAGGGAGCGCACAGACATTCCTCAGCACATTTCTGTGTCTCAGAGGGGGGCTGAGGGCACACGAACGGGTGATGCATATTCATCCTGTATACATGAGACATAATTTATTCCCTTTTGAGTTTTAGGAGCAGGGTTTGGAAACAAGAGTAATAATGAGCCAGGTCCAGATCCTCCTGAGAGCGTCCTCTTTAATACGACGATAAAGCCGGGCTCAATTAAAGCCGCCTGAAAACTTCAGCGAAGACCCGAGACGCCCAGCACAGCTGTCTTCTCTTTATTTGATTTCCTCTTTCCTTTATTTCAGTGCTCTGGCTTAAATAATATATAAAGCAGACTGCACCCCTCATAATGGACCGCAATAAAAAATAATGGCAATACAGACCACAGAGAAATTTCCCAGACTTTGGGAATTTGTCCAAGCAGCGTAAAACACAAAGCATGAATAATTAGGCCACCTAATGCACACAGTGGAGCACCCGGTTTCTAAATAATTCAGCCAGCGAAGGAACAGCTGGATGAGAATGGAGCCGCCGTCCTATGTCCTATCGCCGGGATCCACCGACCTGGCACAGAAAGCGGTGACGAATGACTAAGCCGATGAGGAGCGCCGCAGAGCCGCTAAACGGTTTAGCCAGACGAACAGCTCGTGAGGAGAGCCGGCAGCAAAACAGCTGTCAGAGACCGTCCATCATGTTAAAAGGACGCTGCGCCAGAGCGGCTGTTCTAAACAACTGGAGATCTCGGTGGCATTGCCGCCAGCGCTGACCTAGCCCACAGCAATGTAGTACAGGATTCCAACACTAGTATCATTCCTCTGTACATCTGTTTAGCACAGCTGCTGGCAAACAGCGCCGACAGATTGCAGGAGGTAAAAAAGGTCATAATGTGGTATGTCAGCTGAGAAAGGTAGTCATGTACCTTACCACTGGTGGGACAGCTAAACTCATCAGTTGGGAGTCTTAGTTTTAGTATGGTCAGATGTAGCCATGAACTGAACATTGGGGGTACCAAATCTACCCGGGGGTGATAATCTGCCACATCAACAACTGATGGAAACACAGAAAGATTTTACCAATATGCAAAGCTAGTAAGTGGAATATGTTTATTTATCATTTTTATATCTGTATATTGGGGGGTATTTTGACCATTTCTGAATAATTGGGGAGGGGTGTGGCCCCTAAATACAAGGGATCTTCAAAAAGTGTCCACACTTTTATATTTAGGTTGGAAGCGGTGAGGGCAGGAGAAGTAGTAATCAGTCGTGTCTGAGAGACTGAGAGACGCTTATAGTCCGGATTTAGCGCCATCTGATTTCCACCCTTTTGGACGCTCAAAGAAGCTTTATGGGGAAGAAGATTTTCATGTGATGATGTAAAAGCAGTGGTGCATCAGTGGCTACAAGCTCTACCAAAAACATTTATCGTTGATGGCATTAAAATGGTACGACGCTGGGAAAAATGCGTCCGAAGGTGACTATGTACAAAAATGGTGTCATTTGTTTTTGAAATTCTTAATAAATAGATTTTTTAAAAAGTGTGGAAACTTTCGGAAAAACCCTCGTATATATTGTGATTACGGCCTTGGTCGGATTTCATCCAAATTAGGAGACAAGGCCACCAAAACATAATTCTATAGTACTTTTCACAGTTCTGGAAATTCTTAACCTTCCTAATCCTTGTTTGGGGTCCCTGAGACCCCAGAGCCTCTTTAACATCTCACAAAGTATCCTTAGCCTTTTTAATCAGCTAAAAACTTCATGACTGCTCCTAATTGTATGGAAACTGCAAAGAAACAATTTTTATATACTTATATTGCGTTCCAAATACTCCCCCCACCAAATGTAGACACTCCTGATTGGGGTCTCAGAGACCTCAGCTGGAATACATGATCAATTTTCATGTTTCTGGTTTAGTTAGTCTGGTGTTGAGGGTAGAGCTGACTCTCTTCTCTCTCTGGTTAATTCAGTTCATTAATTTGGTTCATTTTGTACTTAGTGTAATTTCATTTTACCCACACAACACTGGAGTCTCTGGGACCCCAAAGAAGAAAGCAGTGAAATCAATGTCAACAGAACACAAGAGTTAAAATCCCAAACATGCTTTAAGTCCCTTAATGTGTTTGTACCATTTTAACTTAAACATGCAAAAAACAGATCAATATTACCACAAATGGTTTTTAACCCCCAACAACTAATTATGCTTTAAGGCGGTAATCACATATTCACATCAAGGAGACTTTTGTGTATCTGGAGCTGACAGTGTGTGGTGTGACAATTTCTTTATATTCATTTACTTATTAGAATTTTTAACGTCATGTTTTACACCATTCGGTTACATCCACAACAAGAACGGTAGTTACTCATTACATGAGGTTCATCAGTTCACAAGGTTATATCGAACACAGTCATGGACAATTTAGTATCTCCAATTCACCTCACTTGCATGTCTTTGGACTGTGGGAGGTAAACCGGAGCACCGGAAGGAAACCCACGCAGACACGGGGAGACTCCAAACAGAAAGGACCCGGACTGCCCCACCTGGGGATCGAACCCAGGACCTTCTTGCTGTGAGGTGACAGTGCTACCCACTGGGCCACCGTTGTTTATGCTTAAAAACGAATCAATATTAACACTGAAATGGTTTTGATCCCCAACAACTAATTCCTGAACTGAGTGGTGCTGAGACTGCTAAGGCGGAAATCACATAGTCACACCATTGTCTGATGTGATGTGACAATTGATTTAATTTCATTTATTTATTAGGATTAGTAACGTCATGTTTTTTACACTTTGGTTCCATTCATGACAGGACAGGTAGTTACTGGTTACACAAGATTCATCAGTTCAAGTTCAATGTCACATCTTTGGACTGTGGGAGGAAACCGGAGCTCTCGGAGGAAACCCACACATGCAAACTCCACACAGGAAGGACCCAGACCGCCTCACCTGCAGATCAAACCATGGACCTTTTTGCTGTGAGGCAACAGTGCTACCCACTGAGCCACCGTGCCACCCTGGTGTCACAAAGGGGAAAGACAAACCAGAGCAAATATCTGCTGTTGTGCATGGACCAAACAATCAAACTTTTCTTATTTTAATTCAGCTTCAAAGCTTTGGGACGGACCCTGAATAATTAACTTTCAGAAGCAAAGGCATCTCTTTTTTTATCAGAATATTTTCCTCTTTCTGAGGATGCTACCATACCTAACGAAAAAAAATCCACATGAAATTTTAGAGCTGGTGAACACAGCACCACTGAATGTAATTTTTGCATTTAGTCAATATAAACAATAATGAAAGTCTAGAAAGTAATATTGCCCGTCAGGTAACATGAAATAAAACTTGAAGAAAAAGTTGAGTAAGGCAATAATAAAGCTCTCCCTACAGAACTGCTTCTCATTAAAGACGCCTAAATGAATAAGGGAGGTAGAGCATCGCTTCAGGTTCAGTCTGGTTTCTCAGTTATAATGAGTTCTTATAGTGTGTTTAATTTCAAATTACTTACAAGAAGTGCTGTTTTCAAACAAATAATCCACCAAGAGGACGTGAAAACCACAAGCTCTCGATTCAGTAAATGACATTAGCACAATCCTGTTCTGCTCAGCTGTTTTAACCAGGCTGTGGTACCATGGGGTCTCAGTGACCCCACTCCTTTTTGACCCTTTTTTTTTTTTTTTTTTTTTAACTACATTGGTACCTTAAAACCCAACGTCAGTTGGTTCTGGGAGTGGTGTCAAGTTTAAAAGGTGTTGAGTTTTAAGGTATTTTTCCCATAAGGATGTATGGGGAAACCTGTTAATGCGTTTGAGGTCTCGTGGAACTGTATATATTTTAGGATAATGTAAAACAATGGGGTTGTTTTTGACACCTATACACTAAAAATAACACAAATATAATATAAAAACTGAAATACAATTGAAAACAATTAAAAATCAATCAAAAATACAATAAACTTTCACTTTATCTTTACTTCTTCATTGTTTCCTTATGCTTCTTAATCATGGAGATGCTTGATCTTGGAATACTGTATTCCGTTAAGTAAAGACACATTCACATGAGAAGCAGCACATTAGCTTTTGCGCTGCCTTTTAACATTAAGCCTTTTAGACTCTCTTGAAAAAAGCTGATTCTTACAATTTCTCAGCACCCCGAGCTATAACACAAGTTTAAAAGTGAAACAGGAGCTGAACAAAGATACATGTGGAGCTTTCAGAGTGAATTTGACAGTCATTCCACACAAATGCAGATTTGTCTCATATTCGCACTTTGATGACGTTTTACTGCACTGCTTAAGCTGAGCGCTGAACAAAACGGCTGGTTATTGTTAATTTAAAACAAAATAATTTTTTTTAAAGAAACTGAACATGTTGAGTTTAAGAGTACACATTTCTCGACGAAGGACGTTGAGTTTTAAAGATTTTAAGTTTAGGGGACGTTGAGTTACAAGGTACCACTGTATCATGATTAGGGACCTTGCCGTTCACATATTTTTTCATAAAGCCTTCCTAACAATGTGACACGTTTCCTAGCTTCTGTGTCTAGCTTTTTGTTTATTTTTATGTAAGTTTATTTCTGTTTGGGGTGAAATGGATCCATAGTACCTTTCTTGTAATATAGGTATTTTTCTCTTATTTTGAAGTTCTGTAACATTCGCAGCAAAACTCAGTGGTGAAACGACAGGGATTGCCGTGTAAAGACGTTCTGGAGTCTTTAGTTGACCTAAGTTATGTCTACAGAAAAATCAGCTTCATCTGTAATAAGTGCAATAAGTTTGTCAAGTAAAATGTATTTGTATAGCGCTTTTTACAATGGACAGAGAATCCAGGACCAACAGACCAAAAACCCCTTTTGAGCAAGCCGAGAGCAACAGTGGCGAGGAAAAACTCCCTTAAAATACAGGAAGAAACCTTGAGAGAAACCAGACTTTGCAGGGACCCATTCTCCTTGGGTGGCTTGGAGGATAATTTGAATAAATAGGATTTACTCAAATCATACAAACACAAAATTAAATTGATCTAAAAGTTATAACTACCAAAAAATAATAATGTAAACAATTGAAGTTCTATTATTCATTATTATTATTCTATCATAGAAGAGCACAGCAAATAGTTGTTCAACCAATGCCAGCAGTAAAAGAAACACACACATGAAGTGTTGCGCAATAGTATATGATTTCGTAATACATTTTCTGTATCTACTTCTGTATAGGCTAAGTGAAAGTTCCTAAGACAAATACGCCTCTGTTTGTTGATAATTGAGTAAACATTTGTTGTATAATACACCGATTAGGCATAACATTATGACCACTGACAGGTGAAGTGAATAACACTGATTATCTCTTCATCACGGCACCTGTTAGTAGGTGGGATTTATTAGGCAGCAAGTGAAAATTTTATCCTCAAAGTTGATGTTAGAAGAAGGAAAAATGATCAAGCGTAAGGATTTGAGCGAGGGCCAAATTGTGATGGCTAGATGACTGGATCAGAGCATCTCCAAAACTGCAGCTCTTGTGGGGTATTCCCAGTCTGCAGTGGTCAGTATCGATCAAAAGTGGTCCAAGGAAGGAACAGTGGTAAACCGGCGACAGGTTCATGGGCGGCCAAGGCTCAGTGATGCACGTAGGGAGCGAAGGCTGGCCTGTGTGGTCCAATCCAACAGACAAGCTACTGTCGCTCAAACAGCTGAAGAGGTTAATGCTGGTTCTAAAAGGAAGGTGTCAGAATACACAGTGCATCACAGTTGCAGGGCTGTTTTGGCGGCAAAAGGGGGACCAACAAAATATTAGGAAGGTGGTCATAATGTTATGCCTCATCGGTGTATTATTTGCAGAAAAACAAAATGTTGTAATAAAGTGTTTTGTTTTTTTTTGGTAATATGGTACGTTTTTACCATGGGGTCAAATTGACCTCATGGTACTATCAATGTAACTTTTTTCATGGTACCAGAGCAGGGTTAAGCAGAGAACTGATGGAGACGGTTGGAATCTCCACATTATCCGGTCATTATGTGAACAAAATCATCACATTAACACAGCTGGACCTCAGCGCCTCTTCAAACACACATTAGCCTTTTATTAGTAAAGATACATAATACAGGAAAGCTCACACAGCTTCATCTCATTCAGATCAACAATAGTGCTTACTCATCCACACTGAGCACACAAAGTCGTGAGAGCAAACACATGAGCTTATACAATCTAACAACAGCTACGCTGAGCTCATGTGACACCTCTGGGCCTGTCTTATTCAGATAACTGAAAAAATAAAGCAGCCTGGGATTAAACCCATCAGCCCATTCATTCTGTACACTGGAGCCAACCTTTAGCTCAGTGTTTGGTTTCCAATTATGAAAAATATCTTTAATAATAATGAATTTAGCATAAAGACTGAGGTCTCAGAGACCCCCTTTTAAATTCCCTTCTAACCCCATGTTCAGACCAGCAGTGAAGCGGCACAGCAGAGCGACGGGCTGTTATTCTTTTTTAACAGAGCTGGTGATTTCCGGCAACAGGAGGTGAAGCAAACGTTAGCTGCGGCAAGTGGGCGAAGTCAGTGCCACAAAAAAGTTGAGTATAGTTTTACTTTATGCAAATTAGGAACATAGCGATGTAGCGAATACCAATAGGCACTGATCATCATCTCCGCTGCCGTATAACAGTACGCTTTGTTTTTTGTTCCTTAATTTCTACTAGAGATGAAAGAGATACACGTCGTGAATCAATCGTCCCTTATACGGGTGCCTCTACCAGCCAGCAGACCGTCGCCTGCAGCAGCAATACGGAACCCATTTAATCTTTTCCCCCTCAGACTCCACACTCAGTGGTGGTGAGCATTCGAACACTGCACCATCGTATCGCCCATATTGCACCCGGTCTACAGAACTTCAGAAAGGCTTTAACCAACCTTGACAAAGAGAACAGCGTTTCAAACTAAACCTGTTTATACAGAGAAGTCACCAGCTTTAGTCATTAAAAAGAAATTAGGAGACAATAGTTCTATAGTACTTTCCACATCGCCAAATAATTCAACCAGCCCGCAGCCTCGACCAGACAGCAGACAGTCGCCAGTCAGTAGGCCACAACTGCAGCAGAAGTAACGAACCCATTTGACCAGCCCTCCCTCAGACACAGCCAACTGTACTTGTGTGGATGCCCGGCGGTCAATCGCACAGCAACAATGAGCTATAATATTATTCTTAGTGTTGTTGTAAGGCTTTGACGGTTTGACGTCAAAAAACCCTCCCTCAGACACAGCCAACTGTACCTGTGTGGATGCCTGGCAGGCCAAAGTACAGCTGAGATTCACAATTAAAGGCTTAAGATCTCAGTGGTGGTGGGTTAGTGCATTCCGCTATACCATCTTAGGACACATAGACCACTTAGTCACCCCTGAGATGAAGCAAAGCTGCTACATTCTTATGTGCTTCTGTGAATTGCACAGTAACAGGATTCTTAAGAACATAATTACTATCACTCATGCCACTAAAGATGTTTATAAAAGCTGCCCTCTACTTACCAGGTTTCCTGGACATAAACCACATTTTATAGTACTGCTAATAATAACTGTAACCGTTTAGATACAAAAATCAAAACAACAATGAAATTTGCATCAATTCATGTAAGGTCAGGCACTGGACGAGGATGTCTGCTTCACACTCAGCGTTCCACCTGGCCTTAACAGGGGTTTTTTTGTAGGCAATTATGTAAAATATATGGTAGACGGGATTTGACGAATTCGGTGTGGAGGAATTCTAGTGGCCTGCATTGGACATGCATATTCTTACCAGTCTGACCCCTCTGTCTGGTTCCTCTCATGGTTTCTACCTGTGATTTTAAGAGAGTTTTTCCTGCCACTGTTGCCCTCGGCTTGCTCAACAGGGGTTTTTGGTCTGTTGGTCCGGTATTCTGTAAAGCTGCTTTGAGACAATGTCCATTGTAAAATGCGCTATACAAATAAATTTGACTTGACACATGTGCAGTAGTCGACTGCATCTTTTCACCTATATGAGGCGAGTTCATATGGGGCTCAGTCTCACGCATGGAGAGTAGCACACTGATCCCCTTTATCCCTAGTCTGTGTGCAGATGCCATCGATCAGCCAGCAGAGATTGTTATTGCATCAGTTATGAGGAATCCCCTCCAGCATCCAACCTACGAACGAGCCAATCGTTGTTCATGTAGGCGCCCAGGCTACCGGTAGCAGAGCTGAGATTCGAACTCACGTGTTTGAGATGTAAGCTCTGGTGTCTTAACAGTGTTTAAGCCAGGGCTCTGTGCATGCCACTGGAGTACCTTCAGATCAAACTTGTCACGTGAAACTGTAGATTCCAAGACTGGAAGCATATAATTTATTTTTGTGAAATTTTCAATAAATGTCCAATAGAAAACAGACACACTGCTTTTAAAAGCGTACATTTCCTCCCAGAGTTCCTGAGATGTAAATAAGCTCACAGAGGAGCTCCGGCGATGACGTTCTTGCTCTTTGATCACGACTCCTGGTTTATCTGGCTGGGTTTGGCAAGGCTGGCCGCTGCTGCTGTTGAGGCTAATTTGATGCCGTACACTCGGGACGTTTAGCTTGTCTGCTAGACCAGGCCCTAACAAATCAGCCGTTTAAGAGCTGTCAGGACAGCTGTGCATGGAGAGCGCTGACATGCCCCCGAGCAGACAGGGTGTGAGACGCGGGAAGACCAGCAGCAGCACATCATGGATCCCCAACAGTACACAAAGCTAACACAAGAAGAGTCCCAAAACACAAAGATGATCTAGCTAGTTCACAACAATGAAGCGTCGTGGGATGTTTTCAATAAAAGTCTGAACGGAAAAGGGAAGTCCTTCAGCACAATTCAATTTAGATTTATTTTATTTTATTTATATATTTATTTGCATTTCCCCCCAATTTTCCTCCCAGTCTAGTCGTGTCCAATTATTTGATTGCATTACGCTTCCTCTCTACTGATGTTGACCTCCACTCCCCTCTGACCCATGTGCAATAACCGAGTGCATCTTTTCACCTGTATGAGGCGAGTTCATATGTGAATCAGCTTTGTGTACGGAGAGACACACCCTGATCCTCATTATCCCTCATCTCCGTGCAGGCGCCATCAATCAGCCAACAGAGGTCGTAATTGCATCAGTTATGAGGAATCCCCCCTAGCACCCCTCTTGAACAACAAGCCAACTGTTCATGTAGCCGCCCAGCCTGCCGGTAGCAGAGCTGAGATTCGAACCGACGAGTTTGAGATGTCAGCTCAGGTGTTTTACCGCTGCACCACCTGAGAGCAATTTACATTTTTGTAATATATTCTTGATATATTGTGAATTATAATTAGTAAAGCAAAAAAAGTGTTGTAAATCTCACACCATGTTTATTGGATTTCGTCTCCAAAATTGGGGTCGCACAGAAGAACTACTGGATCATAAAAGAGGGGAAAGACCTAAACGTGAAGCTGTAAAGAAACAGTATCTTGCCGCTCAGGTGGCGCAGCGGTAAAAAGACACGCTGCAACAAGAGCTGGATTCTGAGTACCTCGTATCGAATCCAGCTCTGCCTTACCGGTTCGAGGCTGAGTGGCTGTATGAGCAACGATTGGCCGGTTGCTCAGTTGGGGGGTGGGACAAAGAACTGTCGGAATGCGATTACGACCTCTGCCGGCTGATTAGAGGCGCCTGCACAGAGATGAGGAAGAGTGTCTCTCCGCATGCAACGCTAGGTGGCGCCAAACTCATCAATCAAAAATGCATCCGGCTGCTGCCCATGTTTCGGAGGGGATATGGGTTAGCTTCGATCTCCTCGGTCAGGGCAGGGTTCAGCATAGACAGAGAGGAAGCACGATGCAAATTGAACAATTGGATGCGCTAAAGGGGGAGAAAAAGACGGAAAATTAAGTTTGAATCTCACCAGAGGCATCGACCTAGCCGGGCGTCCACACAAACACAACTGATTAGATTTGAGTGAGTGTGTGTGTGTGTGTGGGGGGTCTCTTCCAGCTGTAATATGTGATCTCTGGGACTGGTCCGAACACCTGTGTGAGTAGGGGGTTGGAATCACACGGAGCTTAGTGTAGAGTGTGGGAACCCAAGACTTTTTTTCTGTTAAATGCAGGGATAGTAGAATTCTGTAATCATAAAAAATAATCTTTAACCTTTTATATTTGCCATTCTGGTGTTATGTAGAGATAATAGCCAGTTCACACAGGTCAGTACATTCTGGTCGTTCTTACAGTATATTAGTTTACTGTTCTGCTGCTCCTTTAGTGAGTAAAGATTTGCCTTTCATAGTGTTTAGGAGAATAATGAAGATCAGTGTGTCTCCGATCCACATATGAACTCACCTCATGCAGGTGTATAGATGCAGTCGGCTACTGCACACGTGTTGGAGGGGGCGTGTGTTAGTCACGGCTCTCCTCAGTTAGAGTGGAGGTCAACATCAGTAGAGAGGAAGCGTAATGCAATCGGGTAATTAGACACGACTAGATTGGGAGAACACATACACTGGTAAGAACATGCATTTTCAATGCAGGCCACAAGAATTCCTTCACAACGAATTCGTAAACCCCGTCTATACACACCTTGATTTTGGATCAGACACAGCAGCGCTGCTGGAGTTTTTAAATACCATGTCCACTCACTGTCCACTTTATTAGACACTCCTACCTCCTACGATCGCTCATCTGTTGATGCTGTTTGAGTTGGTCATCTTCTAGACCTTCATCAGTGGTCACAGGACACTGCCCACGGGGCGCTGTTGGCTGGATATTTTTGGTTGGTGGACTATTCTCAGTCCAGCAGTGACAGTGAGGTGTTTAAAAACTCCATCAGCATTGCTGTGTCTGATCCACTCATACCAGCACAACACACACTAACACACCACCACCATGTCAGTGTCACTGCAGTGCTGAGAATCATCCACCACCTAAATAATACCTGCTCTGTAGTGGTCCTGTGGGGGTCCTGACCATTGAAGAACAGCATGAAAGGGGGCTGACAAAGCATGCAGAGTAACAGATGGACTACAGTCAGTAATTGTAGAACTACAAAGTGCTTCTATATTTTAAGTGGAGCTGATAAAATTGACAGTGAGTGTAGAAACAAGGAGGTGCTTTTAATGTATCCCAGCACAAGCGTCTCACTTGCTGCAGTACAGCACCAGAAAGAACACACACGTACACACGTCCGGCACACTTCATTACCAAGCAAATGAGGACGAAAGTGACTCTATAAGCCGCTGCTGATTAGTCCCCACAAAGGCCAATCACAAAAAACAATAAAAGCTTTAAGAACATGACAGCTAATCTAAGCAGCTTGAATGAAAATGGAGGAAGGAGGGGGGCAAATGGGTGGGGGGGGTGGGGGTTGTAGTGCTCCAGCTCTTTAAACCACTGAGAGATCTATTCATCCTGAGTCCTCCTTTTCTCTTCCTCTGCTTCTAAGTCGTTCTAACAGAGCCCTCAGGGTTTCTACGCTAGTCAGATTTGCGTGTCAGAGTTCTTGCTAACACGTTGCAGGCAGGCAGTTAGCAGCTCCTCCGTTGTGAAGACTTAAAACAGAGGGATTTTCTGCTTAATGCCAGTGAGAATCTCCTTCACAACAGCGGGAGGATTCCATTATCCAACACGGGCATGTCACTCAAGGGTCAGCGCCAAGCATCTCCTACTGCTCTAACTACTATATTCAATAACACAAGAGAGAAACTGTCAATGAAATGAAGGCAGTGTGTTTCATATGGACATATTTTAAACACTGTGGAGCCACAATGCTGTAATGTTTCTGTACTGTAATGTTTCACATGACTTATTACATGAAAGAGCAACATTTGTACAGGTACATTTACTGTGTAACAGATGATTTTCAATTTACGATTCTTTACTAGCAGACCTGCCAATTCACCGTCATGTTATGTACAGTGGTACCTCGGTATACGTCTTTAATCCTTGGACTTATACCAAACAGGAAGTATACCAAACGAATTTTTCCCATAATAAAGGGAAAATGATTAATCCGTTCCCATGGAAAAAATCCTATTGTTATTGGCATATTATACATTGATGGAGTTGTATAAAATAATTTATAAAATGGATAGTTCTGGTCCTAAAATCTGATTGGCTGAGCTGCGTTCAAAGCCGTTGTAAAAGCTCCGATATACGCGCACCTATGACCACCTCACATCATTCCATATTAATACGCCACTGAAAAGAAAAAGTACAAACTTGGTTGAACACAATTTTAAGTCATGTACTATACATGGAAATGTCCAGATTAATATAAACAGTAATTGTAATAATTAAGCGGGTGTTTCGTCCAAGAAATAGTGTAATAGTTTGCGAATGTTATGTTCGCCCTCATGTTGCCTAGCAACACGGCACACCGTTAACGGGACTACAGTACCTCGGGTTGCGGAAGAATGCTTTTTGTACGTGTTTTGTGTAACACAATCACGTGAAAATTCACAGAGCGGTATAGCGCGGGTTGTTCACTGAATTGTAGCAACTGGCGTAATGACGCTCGTGGCTTTGTCTCGCGAGAGGTAAACAAGGGTAGCGCGTGGTTTTGTGACCCATTTTGACCCATACAAGTTCTAGCACGCGAGTCGTATTCCAAACAGAGGTCGTATACCAAGCAAAGTTTTTCACGTCCAAACATATATAAACGTATACCAAGTTGGACTTATTGCAAAGCGGACGTATACCGAGGTACCACTGTATATGTAAGTGCACATGCACAGACACACATATGCACCTCTTTGCACATCCATTAGCACATTCATCTTTGCACCATAGACCACTTTATACTTTATAGCGAATTACATCTCAATATGTACCCACAGACCCTGTTATTGTAGTGTCCAGCTACCTACCTACCTACCTACCTACCTATCTATCTATCATCAGTCAGATGTATCCAAACAAAAGAAAATGCAGCAGTGTGCTCAGGTGGCACAACGATCTAACACACTAGACCACATGTGTCAAACTCAAGGCCCACGGGCCAAATCCAGCTCGCCATGTCATTTTATGTGGCCTGCGAGAGCTTAGAAGCAGACGATTGTCCTAAAATACACTGTAAAATCATACATAAACTGCTTCTCCCACAATGCATGCTGATTTTGTGACCCGCAAAGTGACCGCATCCCACCACTAGATGGCAGTGTTTCCACATTAGTGTTTAACTGAGACTGCTTTCCAACAAGTGATGCTGAGAAATATTTACAAATAATCCCAAAATGTACAAGAAGAGAAAATTAAAGTAGAAGGAGATAATTTAATGAAAGGTGGGAAAGTGAACACAATTTTGTGCTTCAAGAAGAAAAACCGGTACGTCTCTTGTGTTATGAGGCCGTGTCTGTGGTAAAGGAGAACAATATAAATGTAGATATACATTATAAATATACAGCATAAATTTCACATTTTGACACCAAACAGAATTTAGCCTCCAAGAAAAACAACAAATTGTCCAAGACTTAAACAACTGGCCACCATTATGCTGATGTGGCCCTCTGTGAAAATGAGTTTGACACCCCTGCACTAGACCAACACCGCTGAGATCTCAAGCTGTTGAGTCTGACGAAAAGGGATCAAAGGGATTCCTCATTACTGCCATCATTACAGACTCTGCTGGCTGGTCTAAGGAGCTTGCACAAAGATGAGGAATAAAGGAGAGCAGTGCGTGACTCTTAGGGCCCATTCACATGAGAAGCAGCTAAACAGTTTTTGCGCCGGCTGTGCCGTTGTTTCCTATGGAGTGTGGCACAGCGCACTTTTGCCGTGTGGGGTTCACGATTTTTGCGCTTTCCGCACCGCTCAAAGTTCATTTGATTGTCGCTGACCTTTTCAAAGCACCAATGAGACGAACTGATTGATATGATGTGGTAAAAGCGACTCAGGCAGCACAAACAATGCTTAACGTGAACAAAACTTGTAACAAAAACAACTACCAAGAAACTTCATTCGTGGATAGAACTTATGAGCAGTAATAATTAAGAAAGGTTTAATGTTCCTGTGCCATTTTATTAGCACATTAAACCACGTTAAGCTTTTTTAATGATGTGTTTTAGACTCTGAAACACTAGAAAGCTGATTCTCACAATTTCTCAGAACCCCAAGCTATAACACAAGTTTAAAAGTGAAACAGTGAGGTGAATACAGCTAAACACAGATACATTTGGATGCTTTCAAAGTAGATTTGACGGTTATTTCACAAAAATGCATATTCGGGTCGAAGAACACTTTGATGAGGTTTTACTGCACCGCTCAAGCCAAGCGCTGACCAAAGCGTCGATTTGCGCCAAGGCTTGTGATGAGCATGTGAATGCGGCCTTAGAATGCCATACAGATCCCTGTGTGAAACCGTATCGAACAGGAGAAAAGAAGTAGCCAGCTACAACACACATGTAGTACGTGTGTGTTCTAGAGCTTTTCTGAATCACCCGGATTAATGATTCGAATCTTTGTACTGAATCAGGAATCATGAGTCCGAAATCTCTGTTAACCCGGATCCTATGAGTCCTCTGATTGGCTGCTGCTAAGTACACAAGGCGGGTGAGCAGACTCACTGGAAACACCGCAAACTCAGATGATTTGGCTGAACCGACTTCACTCCAGTCCGTGAATCTAAGAAATAAGTTAAATATTCCAATAAACAAGCAGTTAAACACACTGGTGTTCGTTATGTGGCTGATTTTATACACATGCTATTATTATTATCAGTAGTCTAGGTATAGATTGATAATGCAGCATATTTTCAACAACAAAATATAGTTATATTATGATTAAAATGCAAATGCTTACAGGCTACTTTATTACTGTACCACTTAAGGAGTATCATAGCCCCATGGTAATTTTAAACCCTTGACCCATTAATATATCCATCTGATTGGTAGGTGAGTCCACCCCCCTCTCCCCCATGATCAAGATTCCAGTGTCAACTTGTCACTGACAAGAGAAGTGTGAGGTGCCAAGAGAATTAAGAGAGAAGGATTTATTTACAGAAGAGTGCACGGAAGACAAGTGATATTTGGATGCATTTTCATGCAGTAAATCAATCGCATTCAGAATGTCAGTACAACTGACTCAACTGACCCAAGTGAACCGGATCACATTACTGAGTGACTCAGATTAACCCGAGTCACCACTAGTGTGTTCACTACAACCCTCCTCAGTCAGTGTAGGGGGTCTGCAGCAGTGGAGGAAAGATACAACTGGGTAAATTAAAAATATATATATATATATATATATATATATACAACCCATGGCAAAAATTATGGAATCACCACTCTTGGAAGATGTTCTTTCAATTGTTTAATTTTGTAGAAAAAAAATAAATCACAGACATGCCACAAAACTATCATTTCTCAAACTGTCAACCTTCTGGCATTAAGAAACAATAAAAAAAGAAACAAATATAATAGTTGTGGTCAGTCACAATTGCTTTTTTTTAGATCAAGTAGAGGAAAAAAATATGGAATCACTCAAATCTGAGGAAAAAATTATGGAATCATTAGAAAACACTGCACCATTATTACTTTGTTGCACCACCTCTGGCTTTTATAATGGTTTAAACTCTCTGAGGCATGGAGTTAACTAATGACAAACAGTATTCTTCATCAATCTGCCTTCAACTGTCTCTTGCTGTTGCCAGATCAGCTTTGCAGGTTGGAACCTTGTCATTGACCATTTTCTTCAATTTCCACCAGAGATTTTCAAATGGATTGAGATCCGGACTATTTGCAGGCCATGCCATTGACATTATATGTTTTCTTGAAGGAAAGTTTTCACGTCCTTTGCCCTTTGGCAAGATGCATTATCATCTTGAAAAATGAAGTCATCATCACCAAACATCCTTTCAACTGATGGAATAAGAAAAGCGTCCAAAATTTCAATGTGGACTTTGGCATTTATTGAAGACCATCTCCCCTGTGCCTTTACCCGACATGCAGGCCCATATCATCAACAACTGTGGAAATTAACATGTTTTCTTTAGGCAGTTATCTTCATAAATTTCATTGGACAGACACCAAACAAAAGTTCCAGCATCATCACCTTGCCCAATGCATATTCGCGATTCATCACTGAAGATCACTTATATCCAGTCACCCACAGTCCACGATTGCTTTTCTTTAGCCTACTTTAACCTTGTTCTTTTCTTTTTAGGTGTTAATGGTGGCTTTTGTTTGGCTTTTCTGTATGTAAATCCCATTTCTTTTAGGTGATTTCTTACAGTTCAGTCACAGACATTGACTCCACTTTCCGGCCACTTGTTTCTCATTTGTTTTGTTGTGCATTTTCTGTTTTCAAGACATATTGCTTTGTTTTCTATCTTGATGCTTTGATGTCTTACTTGGTCTACCAGTATGCTTCCCTTTTACAACCTTCCCATTTTGTTTGTACTTGGTCCAGATTTTAAACACAGCTTACTGGGAACAACCAACATCTTTTGCGACATTCCACAATGATTTATCTTCTTGAAGGAGTTTTATAATCCTCTCATTTGTTTCAACTGACATATCTTGTGTTGGAACCATGATTCATGACAATCTGCTTTGTGCAACAGCTCTCCGAGGTGTGAGCACTCTTTTTAAACTGAAGAATAATTAGCAAATCTAATCTGCTGCAGATGTTTTGTTTTTAAACTGCAAATTACAGAGTGATTCCATAATTTTTTCCTCAGATTTGAGTGATTCCATATTTTTTTCCTCTACTTGATCTAAAAAAAGCAATTGTGACTGACCACAACTATTATATTTGTTTCTTTTTTTTATTGTTTCTTAATGCCAGAAGGTTGACATTTTGAAAAATGATAGTTTTGTGGCATGTCTGTGATTTATTTTTTTTCTACAAAATTAAACAACTGACAGAACATCTTCCAAGAGTGGTGATTCCATAATTTTTGCCAGGGGTTGTATATATAAATTAGAAACCAAAAGCAGCAGCTATGCTGAGATTTTGATTCTGACACTGCTGAAATCTTTCTGTCTGCTGTTGTGGGGCGCAGCAGCACTAAATTTTTTACAATGAGCTATTTCATGTGTGACAGAAAAAGCAGGTCTCACAACCCCATAAGATTCTAGATTGAAATTTTATTTAAGTACTTAGTAAAAAGCTTAAATAAAAAATTAAATACAATTCTACTGTTTGCTCTTATAAAATAAATCCCTACTAATATAATAATGCATATTAAAACTCTGATAGCTTTGTGCTAACGCTACCTGGATAAAATACAAATGATTGTGGACGTGTTCAGCCTATTGTGTGTGAAGCAGAAGCGCCCTCATGCATGCATTTTAATTTAAGGACGTATAAAGTGACCCCTAAATATTATGAATCCTCAAGGAATACAGAATACAGAATCATTTTGAAAGACCCACTTAATCCTACAGCAAGATGACAATTTGCATAGTTATGAATATTAATAAACTTAAGCATTTTAAATTGGGTAAAAGATGTTCCAAGACCCATTTTCATCATTTTGAGACGTCAAAACACAATAAGCAAGTCGTTCTTTATGGTTCAAGCGCTCGTGTGGTTCAGGCGAGTTCTGAGATCCACACCCTAAACTGACCGACTCTTTTAATTGGCTGTACCTGAGGCAGGAGGTAGTCTGACGCTGACTTGGTGTTGATGAATCAGCTTGTTCTGAAAGACCTCTACAGAAGAACTGAACACAGGCAAGCAGGCCCACCTAGCACCCACTCAGAAATCACAGGCAGGAGAGAGAAAACAGCCCCACAGAGCAATTACCATCCACCGGCTCGGCTCGGCCACAAAACGAAGAGGCTTGTGTGGGTGGCCAGACCTCATCAACCTCACTGCCCTGCTCCTGTGATGAGTCCCACAGATTCAGGGGCAAAGGGCTGCATGGTGCCGAGGATCATCACTACCAAAGCAATCTGACCCAGGAGAAATATTCCACCCTTGAAAAAAAAAAAAACACTCGGGGGACGTCTGAATGTCTTTTTATGAATCACAGAGTCTGTAGTAGGGCCATTCCACCAACTGGGTGCCATTTGTGTGTAGTAACTTCATTTTTTATCTTGTTCAACACACACTTAACTACTCAGAGTGTGTTTTCGTCAATCTCAGGCACATTGGTTTAATTTTTACAAGGTTTTTTTTAAATGGAAGATGGTTGTATATAAGTAATGCCAAGTTTACACTACACGACTGTCAGATCGCTGTACAGTTCACACTACACGACTGGATTTCTTGCAGTTGGGAGTCTTTTAAGTCGTTGTGTATATGGCCCATATGGGGATTACACACTACATAATCTACCATCGGGAGGATTTGCAGATGAGTCAGTCTCTATGTCTTGCCATGAAAACCCACGCGAGAAGTGACGAGGGGTTTAATGATACCCCGTCCAAAAATGCACGTCAACAAGTAGCGAGCGTTCAAAGTTGTTTGTGCGCCGATGTGCAGCGTAAAATCAAGTAGGAAAAATAAATTAATCTGAGTGGATTGGGCTACGCGACCAGCAGCGACTGTCTGTTCTGTAGTGAGTTGAAAGTTAATAAATATTTTAATAAATATTTTCTGCTGGCTGATTGATGGCGCCTGCACAGAGATGGGAAAAGAGTGCCGTCAGGGTGAGTCTCTCCGTACACAGGGCTGGTCCGCAGCTGATCTCGTCTGGTGTGGGTGACAAAATGCATACGGCTGCTGCCCACGTGTCAGAGGGGGCGTGGGTTAGCTTTGTTCTCAATCAGAGCCGTTGAGAGGAAGCATGACACAATCTGGCAATTGGACGCGGGTGAAAAAATGCATGAAGAAAACCAGCAGCAATTGTCTGTTCTACAGTGAGTCGATGGTTATTAAATATTGTTGGTATTATGGTTTGGCGTGGATGATAAGATCACAAATACTGTAAAGCTTGTGTGTGTGCTGATGTATTCTGATAGAAACTATATTATGCCCCTGCCCTATGTTTTTACACTCCTCCCACGAGGTTTCCCTTTACCCCGTATCTTGCGTTCTCATTGGCTATAGTTCGAAATAGCACTCGCTGCCACTGCAACCTGCTCGCCGACTGGTCCAGATATTTTGCATGCTAGATATGAGCCGCTCGGATCGAGTTGTTGAAGTTCACACATAGCGATCGAGAGACGAGTTTCGATCCCCGAGTTAACACCGAATTGCTTCTTAGATGCCACATCTAGCAGCGACCAGTCGGCGAGCGAAAATCAGGGCAAAAATCATGTAGTATGAACTAGGCATAACAGGACTGAAAGTAACAGGACTGAGGTAAAATCTAAGGACATTAATAAGCAAGTATTTTAACCACACTATTATAAATGTCTTATGAAAAATAAATATTAAAAACATAGATGGTATATGGAGTCACTTAACACCTCAAGGTAAAAAGGATTTTAGGAAAAAATTGCTCATTATATTTAATTGTAAAGTGGCATGAGTGGGGACATGAAAAAAATACTTTTTTCAGTGTTACAGGGGGTTTTTAATGAACATTTTAATAATATATCCTAAATTTGCAATTCGATCAATGCGCAGGACACTTTGCTCAATTAAAAAATGCATTTTAAAGTTAATTTTTATATACATTTTATATACACTGTTCAGCCATAACATTAAAACCACCTTCTTGTTTCTACACTCACTGTTCATTTCATCAGCTCCACTTACCATATAGAAGCACTTTGTAGTTCTACAATTACTGACTGCAGTCCATCTGTTTCTCTGCATGCTTTGTTAGCCCCCTTTCATGCTGTTCTTTAATGGTCAGGACCACCACAGATCAGGTATTATTTAGGTGGTGGATCATTCTCAGCACTGCAGTGACACTGACATGGTGGTGGTGTGTTAGTGTGTGTTGTGCTGGTATGAGTGGATCAGACACAGCAGTGCTGCTGGAGTTTTTAAATACCGTGTCCACTCACTGTCCACTCTATTAGACGCTCCTACCTAGTTGGTCCACCTTGTAGATGTAAAGTCAGAGACGATCGCTCATCTGTTGCTGCTGTTTGAGTTGGTCATTTTCTAGACCTTCATCAGTGGTCACAGGATGCTGCCCACAGCGCGCTGTTGGCTGAATGTATTTTTTGGTTGGTGGACTATTCTCAGTCCAGCAGTGACAGTGAGGTGTTTAAAAACTCCATCAGCATTGTTGTGTCCACCACCATGTCAGTGTCACTGCAGTGCTGAGAATGATCCACCACCCAAATAATACCTGCTCTGTGGTGGTCCTGGGAGAGTCCTGACCATTGAAGAACAGCATTAAAGGGGGCTATCAAGGCATGCAGAGAAACAGATGGACTACAGTCAGTAATTGTAGAACTTCAAAGTGTTTCTATATGGTAAGTGGAGCTGATCAAATGGACAGTGAGTGTAGAAACAAGGAGGTGGTTTTAATGTTATGGCTGATCAGTGTATAATGTCCTGGGGATGGAAATGGCACCGATTCAGCAGAACGGCTCAGCAGAATGTTTACCTGCGATCAGTGTGTTTGGTTTGTTTGGGTAGTGGTGACTGACCGTGATCAGTTTCATTACCAGCATTCACTAAGCTTAATTAGAACCTTTTAATCAGAGATATAAACAGATAAAAACCGCTTAGACTACACACAATATCTTTTATCCAATGCATCCGTAAAAGGCTTTGATAAGGCTAAGGCTTTTTTATTGACAAAAAAAAACTAAGCACGCTCACGTTAGGACTTAAATACCAGTTTTACAAGCAGGTCAAATGCATGGAGGCTTTCAAAACGGTAAATTCCCAAATAAAATGTAAGCGGAACAGGTCGTACTTCTATGCAACTAAACTTGGATGCATAAAAATGAGAGATCTACAGCAATGTGTATAACAAAATGTTCACTGGATAATCTGAACGACTAGACGCTCCTGTGAAAGCCATTTACAGACTGAAATTACTGCAAGCAGCAATCAACTGAGGCCAAGTAACGAAGAGCAATTTACAATTACTGCCCATTTAGATAATCACTCGCTCTGCAAAAACGTCTTGTCAGAAATGTTTATAAGCAGAAGAGTCAACAATTACTTACACAATCATTCAAATTTTGTCTAAGATTTGGATCATTCTAGTCATGAGACTAGACAAGCTTGATTTTAAAAGTAATCTTTCTTTTTTTTTTTTTTTTTACTTACCAGGGATCTTCAAAAAGTTTCCTCACTTTTATATTTTGGTTGGAAACTAACACTGACAATTAGAACCTGGGGTAGCTGGGTTATAAGCATTTTTTTTCTCAAAACCTAAAACAATATGTGCCCAATATTTAACACATATTAATGACTTAAATACAAGGGTTCTTCAAAAAGTTTCTGCACCTTTTAAACTCTATTTATTAAAAATTTCAAGAACAAATGACATCACTTTTCTACATCATCACCTTCCGGTGCATTTTTCCCAGCGTCGTACAAACTTTTTAATGCCATCAAAATATGCCAGCAAATAATGTTTTTGGTAGAGCTTGTAGCCACTGATGCACCGCTGCTTTCACATAATCATCACATGAAAATCTTCTTCCCCTTTAAGCTTCTTTGAGCGTCCAAAAAGGTGAAAAACAGATGGCGCTAAATCCAAACTTAGCGTCTCTCAGTCTCTCAGACACGACCAATCCCTACTCCTCCCACCCTCACCGTTTCCAAACAAAATATAAAAGAGCAGAAACGTTTGAAAATCCCTGGTATCTTTTCAGGATACAGCATAGCTAAGAGCAAAAGAAAGGTCTTAGAAACTAAAAAAACAAACACAGCAGGTATGCAATCTCTTGTTCTGATCTTACCTTGTTCCCAATGGCTTTTTTGGGAGGAAAGTTGAAGGTGTCGACATGGGGGAACTGAGTTCTCAGGTGATTGTGAAGTGCTCTGAATTCAGCATAACGCCGGTAGACATTCCACTCGTTGTCCAAGATCCGGATATATACCTGAAATGTAAAACAGGTAATAAACACATTTTAAACTGATAGGTATTACAAAAAGGTTAGATGGTGATGTGTACACCGATGTGTATGAAACTGAATGCAAATTCACTGATCAGCCATAACATTAAAACCTTTTTTCCTTCTTTCTACACTCACTGTTCATTTTATCAGCTTCACTTACCATATAGAAGCACTTTGTAGTTCTACAATTACTGACTGTAGTCCATCTGTTTCTCTACATACTTTTTTTAGCATGCTTTTACCCTGTTCTTCAATAGTCAGGACCCCCACAGGACTACAGAGCAGGTATTATTGGGGTGTTGGATCATTCTCAGCACTGCAGTGACAATGACATGGTGGTGGTGTGTTAGTGTGTGTTGTGCTGGTATGTCCACTCCTACCTAGTTGGTCCACCTTGTAGATGTAAAGTCAGAGACAATCGCTCATCTATTGATGATGTTTGAGTTGGTCATCTTCTAGACCTTCATCAGTGGTCATACGACGCTGCCCACAAGCCGCTGTTGGCTGGATATATTTTTGGTTGGTGGACTATTCTCAGTCCAGCAGTGACAGTTAGGTGTTTAAAAACTCCAGCAGCGCTGCTGTGTCTGATCCACTCATACCAGCACAACACACACTAACACACCACCACCATGTCAGTGTCACTGCAGTGCTGAGAATGACCCACCACCCAAATAATACCTGCTCTGTGGTCCTGTACATGGTAAAACAACCCAAAACGTCTACTGCTTTTGTGCTGCAACTGCTTTCTGGAGACTGAGAAGGCCACTCTAGGAGATTCCAAGACTGATTCCATAACCCAGTTTTGGTTGACATTGACGTTTGCTTGGGATCCCTGTCTCGCACTATAATACTTCTGTACATTTGTGTTTACATTTTCGGCATTTAGCAGACGCTTTTATCCAAAGTGACTTACAGTTGTGAAAGTATACTATCTAAGCAATTGAGGGTTAAGGACCTTGCTCAAATGCCCAACAGTGGTAACCTGGCAGTGGTGGGGCTTGAACCGGCAACCTTCTGATTACTAGTCCAGTACCTTAACCACTAGGCTACAGCTGCCCACATGCATGATAAAAAGTCTTAAGGTGAAGATTTGCCAGTTCCTGCAGCACGACATCCCCCCAACATCATCACTGACCCCCATGTTTTATTCAAAATGTCAACCAGGTGGAAACACAAACTGGATGCAAAAAATTCCATTCAATTAAATAATGTAATCTGGATAGATAAATAAATAATAAGTTCAATAAAACATGTTAGGGAAGTGAAATTGCTATTTTAATTCTGTCCTGAAGAAAATGTTAGTCATACAAGGAGCATGACAAGAGCATAACACCAACTCCCCCCTCCCTGGATTGTAGCGCAAGCGGGCTTACATTATACCGTTTACTAACATACTTATACATTTCTAATCATGTCTGTATTGTCATGTATATTTGTTCATGTATTTTTTATTTATTGTACACACACACACACACACACACACACACACACACACACACACACAGCATCAGAGCTGAAGCTATAAGTGGTGACAGGATGAGTGGAAAGGTGAGCAGACACAGTGTCAGACTGAAGGAATTTATTCCTACTTGACCAACTCACAAGAAGTTACTTTCTGTCTGAGATGTTTAAAAAGCACAGGTGGGGTCACTTCCTGTCTCAACAGTCATGTTTCTGGTGCTAACCTAACGCGCTAGCAATTCACTGTGGAGCTCTCGAGGGCTATAAACCTGGCCAGTTTCCAAATCAGCACAACTTGCCATACCTGAGAAGAGTAGACAGTGTTTCTAAATGCTATACAACTGCAAACTCTGCTTTCTGCTGGAGGCGTCTAACGTAGTGATGGATGATTGGTGGAGTGCATAGTGTTACTGTCTGTATGTGAGACGGTACCCCTAATGCCAAGTTCACACTACACGACTTTCTCAAGTCGTCAGGTCGCTGTACAGTTCACACTACACAAATAGATCTCTTGTAATCGGGAGTGTTTTAAGTCGGTGTGTATTTTACACTACACGACTGATCGGTGATGGGGGGTTTTACACTACACCATCTATCACCAACTGGAATCACAGGCGAGCTTCTCTGGTCTCCCAAACTACATTTTGTCATGAAAACAAACGCGAAAAGTGACAAAAGGTTTAATAATACCACGTCCAATAATGCACGTCAACAAGTAGAGAGAGATCAAAGTTTGTGTGCGTAAAATCAAGGAAGAAAAAATAAATGAATCTGAGTGGATTGGGCTACATGAACAGCATGGATTGTTCTATAGTGAGTTGAAGGTTAATAAATATTTTTTGCAATGCAACGTTGGTGTTTTGTAGAGAACGATCAGGTCATAAATACTGTAAAACTTATGTGTGTGCCGATGTATTCTAATCTAAACTATATTATTCTGCGTTTCCCCTCACACCGTATCTTGCGTTCTCATTGGCTGTTCGACATAGCACTCATTGCCAGTTGGGCAGCTCAGATCCAGATATTCGACAAGCTGAATATCTCTCTCAGTCGCCGAGTGCTTGCCAAGCTGAGATATTCGGCTTGTCGAGTCGCTCAGATCGAGTTGTTGAGTAGTTCACACATGGTGATTGAGAGCAGAGTTTTGATCGCCGAGCGAACACCGAGTTGCTCCCGAGCCGGCAAATCTATGCTTATCAGATACAAGCTTCTGACCTGAACTATCAGCCAGAGTACAAAACTAAATAAATAGAGTATCAGTTAATCAAGGAGACTTGGAGATACACTGACAAATAAGAAACCCTGATGTCTGGCACATACTCATGGTCCCAAACAGAATTTCATTGTTATGTTGTTTTTAAGTAAATGTATTTTATTTTATAAGGATTTTAACAGCATGTTTTACACTCTTTGGTTACATTCATAGCAGGACAGGTAGTAACAGGTTACACAAGATTCATCAGTTCACAAATTTAATGTCAAACAAAGTCAGAGACAATTTAGTATCTCCAGTTCACCTCACTTGCACGTCTTTGTACTGTGGGAGGAAGCCGGAGCTCCCAGAGGAAACCCACACAGACACGAGGAGAACATGCAAACTCTACACAGAAAGGAGACGGACCAAACACAGTTTTCCCAGCAGAACATTGCCCAAAGCATCACACTGCCTCTGCCGGCTTGCCTTCTTCCCATAATGCATCCAGGTGCCATGTGTTCCCTGGGCAAGGGACGTACATGCACCCGGCCATCCACGTTATGTAAAGGAAAACGTGATTCATCAGACCAGGCCACCTTCATCCATTGCTCCGTGGTCCAGTTCCGATGCTCGCGTGCCCATTTTTGGCGCTTTCGGCGGTGGACAGGGGTCAGCGTGGGCACCCTGACTGGTCTGCGGCTATGCAGCCCCATATGCAACAAACTGTGATGCACTGTGTATTCTGACACCTTTCTATCAGAACCAGCATTAACTTCTTCAGCAATCTGAGCTACAGTAACTCGTCTGTTGGATCGGACCACACAGGCCAGCCTTCGCTCCCCACATGAATCAATAAGCCTTGACCGCTGGTTTACCACTGTTCCTTCCTTGGACCACTTTTGATAAATACTGACCACTGCAGACTGGGAACACCCCACAAGAGCTGCAGTTTTGGAGCCATCACAATTTGGCCCTTGTCAAACTCGCTCAAACCCTTACGCTTGCCCATTTTTCCTGCTTCTAACATCGACTTTGAGAATAAAATGTTCACTTGCTGCCTAATATATCCCACCCACTAACAGTACCGTGATGATGAGATAATCAGTGTGATTCACTTCACCTGTCAATGATCATAATGTTATGCCTGGTTGGTGTATATACGTGCTTATAAATAAGCTATTTGTATGATACAGGTGTATATTGTGTAAATTTAGTGGTACAGACGTGTGGTATTACTGTGGAAAACACATATAGCATCATTTAAATGATAGTCTCCCTGGCAACATTTATCTTTTAAAAAAACAGCAGCAGGTTAGAGAAAAGAGCAACATAGTGAGTGTTTCAAAGCAAATGTCAGCCTGGAGGAGGCTGCTAATATTCGAGCTCAACCATGGAGGCATTTACAATATCTTATTATATCTTTATTGAAGGAGGAAGTGTGTCAAAGCAGAAGACCATAGAGAAGAGAGATGTTTGTTAAAAAAAAAAAACTACAGCACTTGTAACGCAAGCACAAATCATTTTGACAAAACTCCTTGACTTTATATGTTCAGGCTGCGAGGGGCACATGCTGTAAAAACTGAAGCATGCTGGGTATAAATGGAGCCTGCAGAACGGCTAATTGCCGTGGTCAGGTCTGGTAAAAGCTCTGGTCTGACCATTTCCTATCTGCACACCGAGAAGCTCACCGGGGGACTTACATTCACATAACGAGAGTTTATATATGGTATGTTCACACACACACACACACACACACACACACACACACACACACACACACACACACACAGCATCAGAGCTGAAGCTATAAGTGGTGACAGGATGAGTGGAAAGGTGAGCAGACACAGTGTCAGACTGAAGGAATTTATTCCTACTTGACCAACTCACAAGAAGTTACTTTCTGTCTGAGATGTTAGAAAAGCACAGGTGGGGCCACTTCTTGTCTCAACAGTCATGTTTCTGGTGCTAGCCTAACGCGCTAGCAATTCACTGTAGAGCTCTCGAGCTACCGGGTTCGAATCCCAGATTGGGCTATAAACCTGGTCAGTGTCCAAATCAGCACAACTTGCCACTCCTGTGGGGGTCAACTGTGTTTCTGAAAGCTTAACAATTGCAAAAATGAATGAAAAGTAAAAAATGTAAAACAAAACTAAATATGAAAATAAAGAAATAAACTAGAGAGGTGCATTTCCTAAAGAAAATGCGAGTGTGATTGCTGCTCAGTAGTAGGCGTCCGAATGCTTTTGGTCATGCAGTTGGTGTTGTGCGAATACTTTTGGTCATGCGTGCAGAAATTCAGTGAATCAACCTGCCTTTCAAAAAATGAATGGAAGTTAATAGGGCAAAAAATGGGTATAAAAACGGGCATGATGGGTGAACGTGTGCATATCCAAAAACTGTATACAATTTTGAGTTGGAACAGCATCGATAACTTAAAAATGAAAAAAATTAATGAAAGTAAATGGGGCAAAAATTGGTATTAAAACGGGCGTGGTGGGTGAACGTGTGTGCGTATCCAAAAGATGTATACAAGTCCACGATGTCATCAACGGGCCGGACGATTTTGAGTTGAAATGGCATCGATAACTCGAAAATTCAAAAAATGAATGGAAGTAAATGGGTATAAAAATGGGCATGGCGGGTGAATAGGTGTGTGTATCCAAAGCTGTAAACAAGCCATGTTGTCATCAATAGGCCGGACGATTTAGAGTTTAAATGTTGCTGATATCTCGAAAATTCAAAATAATTAATGAAAGTAAAAGGGACAAAAAATAAGTATAAAAAGGTGAATGGGTGCGCATATCCAAAAACTCTATTTTAAAAAATAATTTTAGACTGCTACTGGCAGAATGGATATTCTCACATTACCACTACAGGATGTGATTACAGAACACTGAAGGTGAAGGTCCTATCATGATTGATGTATTGACGTATGGTGCACAAGGACAACTAATGTTGCTTCTGTGTTGGGAATAGTGGAGATACATTATACTCATCTGTAAAATGTCATTGGAGTGATGGAGTGTTGGGACTCTGATGGATATTTTTATAAAGGATGAGCTATACAGTAAGGGAATGCGGTCAAACACTCCCATCTGACCTGCAGGTCACAAACATTGTTGACCACTGGCCAGTTAAACTCTTTTGTCATGTTTTCACATTTTCTCGCAATTTAGTTATATCCACTTCCCTATTACAAGTCCTCTACCACTTGCACTATTCTTAGACTGACTGAGAAGGGGCTGAGACTAGAACAGTGACCATCCCTCCCTCAGAAACCAATTGTACCTGCTGAGCACTCGGCCACTAAGACTCGAGCTCAAGAACTCAAACACTCTGTTGTGCTGGAGCAGGTAAACTTATGTCATATGTCACCTTTATTACTTTTATTTACTTCCCACCAATCTACTGAAAATGGTGATTTGGTTAATATTAAAAAGTAATTTTACCCCCCATCTTGCCCCTTCTCCATTTTTACTCTGATCAAACACAAATATGGTACATTTTCAAGCAGCGGGATATTCCAGTAGCACACCAGCACCAAGATTCTTAACTCCTCAATTTGAAACTCGCCATTGCCACTGGTCGGCTGGGCGCCATCTAGCAGGCATAATTGGCAGTGCCTGCAGCAGACATGAATTGGCCACCGTGTCTGCTGGGTGGTATCAGAGTGCACAGGTGAGAAAGAAAGGGTTCTGCTAAGGACTGCGCAAGGGTAGGAGGAGGCGTGAGCAGCAATATATCTTACTCGAATGCAATCAGGGATTCCCCAGCAGCGGAAGACAATACATTGACTATGCTAAAAATCGAGAGAAAAATGGGAGAAAATCTATAAATAAATATTAAAAAATTTCATGGAACATGGTAATAAAACAAGCGGATTAATGTGATTAAAGAAAAGAGAAAAAGCTTCTAATCATATTAAGTCAAATTTCCAATGTGAAAGAGACAGGAGGAAAAGGCAGAAGGCGACTTGATCATCACAACGCTGCCGATTAACCTGTAATCAAGGAAGTCCAGATGAGCTGGGTGAGAAGATGCAGCACAGAGGTGAGGACCATTAAAGAAGGCAACAGCTTCAGACGGCATCCTGTCTGAAGTGTGTGAGGTCAAAGAACACAATAACCATGAAGTGGAGGCAATCTCAGAAGAAAATGGAAAGAAGACCGACAAATGATCGCAGGCATGAAGTGTTATTCCAAGAGACCCAACATGAAGCCAGTGGTATGAGGAAACATTTTGAATCATTTGATGGCTCAGACTGAGACAATCAGAAGGTAAATGGTGTTATTATTTAAACAGACTGATGTATATTTATTAACAAACACTTCAGTTCAGTCACTGCTATTGTTTTTGTACTGCTTCTGACTAAAGATTATAGATACACAGTTTGTACTGGTATTTGTCAGTATCACTGAGTTCTGAGTATCGTTGATTACCAACACGTTACCATTCACATTGTATTGAAGATGCTCTTATCCAGAGCCACTCACTTAACAACACACAACATATTAACCAAACAAAACTTTTACATCGTTGCTGGGGTGGCGCAGCGGTCTGTGATGCCAGGCCACTACCTCTGAGATCCAGGTCTGAATCTCATGAATGGCTTTCTGAGGTGGGGATGGCTGAAGCCCTGCCCAGGGTATTCCAACCTTGTGTCCAGGGTTTCCTGGTGAAACCAGACCTGCTGTAACCCAGACCAGGACAAAGCAGTTAATGAATTCCAGCTATGACCAAATATGGTCCAGGAAATTGAGGCTTACAGACCTTGTTCATGGGCCATGAAAAAACAGTGTCAACCTAAAAGTAGTAGGTCTAGAACCAGCAACCTAGTACTATAGTATCTTAAACACTGAGCTACCACTGCCAAAGTGCTATAACAGTACACGTTCACCTGCATTTTAGCCTTTGCTCATCCTATTTTTATTTTATTTTATTTAAAACATTTTTGTTCTTGGTTCGTTCAGGTTATAACAAAGGCAGCGTGGCAAACAACAGTTTGGTCATCAAGTCATGGCTTTAAATACACCAGTACACTGATTTAATACTAATCAGGGTTTTTTTTATTAGTATCTGCCCCATCAGTGATGTCCACTATTGATATTTTTATCTGGCCTGTGTAGACGAAGGATGTCCAAACTACAGCGCATGGACCATTCAAAGCCCGTTCCCATTTCTGAAACAGCTCATGAGGTATTTTTGAAATAGAATTATCATCTGCAGCTTCTTTTCCCCGACTCGAAACATTAATGTTATACCTACATTAACGTTTCAGAGTTTTTAGATGAACGTGGCGGCTCCAAAGAAACTAAAACTAGACCGAGAATGCAGAAGATCTTGTGTGTGCTGGGAAAATAAATATTTATTCACTGAGTTCAGAGGGAAGTGGGAATGTTTAATTTAAAGAAGTATATTTATTTTTCCAGTAGGATTATAAACTGGTGAGTGAAATTGGCAAAGACAGATATAGTCACTCAAATAAAAAGAAAGTGTAATTGTTAGTATTCAAGTCTGTGGTGGCCAGCGCCCTCTTTTTTGTTGTGGTGTGAAGGGGTTGGTGGCATCAAGGCTGGAGAAGCCAATAAACTAAATAATTTTATATAGAGTATATATGTTTATTGTGTTTTTCTATGCAGTTTCTACTGCTGTATAACAGTATTACATAGTCAATACTTCTTATTTTTATTCTACTCTATTTACTGTACTTACACTGTGCTGGAGCTGCTGTAACACTCGAATTCCCCCAATGGGGATCAATAAAGAAATCTGAAATTATCTCAGGTCTATTATATTTTTATTGGTTTTATTACAAGAGTCTGTGGCCGATGTTTGCATATTTTTTTACTCCATCTCCAGCTGCTGAAGACAGCAAACCAAACTGTCTGGAACCCTCCCCTCCGCAAGCTGCTATTAAAATGCACAGATCACTTTTTATTCTGTACATAAATATATACTATTTGTGCAATAATAATTATTATTATTATCTGTCTTCTACTGTGATGAGATACCGGTTACACTGTTCTGTTTGCACTATCCAACCATGTGTATATAGCCGTATGCATCTTATCACCTACACTTTGACGAGTGCAGTGCAGCTCAGCGTTGTGTATGGAGAGAAACACCCTGACAGAACTCTTTTCTCATCTCTGTGCAGGCACCATCAATCAGCCAGCAGAGGTCGTAATTGCACCAGTCATGAGAGAGAGAGAGAGACCCCATCCGGCTTAGTCACGCCCATATCTGAACAACAGGCCAATCGTTGTTCATGTGGCCGCTCAGCCTTAGCCGGTAGGCAGAGCTGAGATTCAATACGATGTATTCGAGATCCCAGCTCTGGTTCCAGCATGTGTTTTTACCGCTGCGTCACCTGAGCAGCCACATGAGTCAAATTTTTTTTGTACTTTTTTATATTCTTTATTGTTTTTTTTTTTTTATTGCTGCTGGTCACACTAAGAGCTACCAAACGAAGTGTCAGTGTATAACTACAATGACAATTAAGTCTATCTTATCTTAACTTATCTGGCCCCCAACTAAAACACCCCTGGTTTAGGATCAGCGGTGCAACTTTAGCTTGTTAAATTCAAATTTTACCTTGATCTAAAGGATACAAAAGTTCTGGGACTACAAGTGAAATACCCAGTCGTCACTAGAGCCAAGCAAAGCTTAATATGTGTCTGGAGACAAAATGTCTCAATCACATTCAGCTAAAAAAAGCGCAGTGCTGCTGCTCCAGGTGGTTTCAATTCTATTGGCTGATGACTGCTTAAGAGAACAGAACAGTGTGGCTTTGGAACAGTTTAAAAAAATAATCCTTTGGCCTGCACTGTGTAATCAGAACACTGTTATATAAATATACAGAAATACAGCTTAAGACAATAACATAACAGCATAGTTTTACTATGCTTCTATGTTTATGTTGTTAGCGAATGCGTTTCTGGTTACATTTTACCAAAAGTACTGCCCATCTTCTGCACAAAGCATCATGGGGCGTAGGAATTTGGTGGAATGGATTAGATTATAAAATCAATTATACAGCCATGCAACCTACATAGACAAGCACTGGCAGCAGACTGGGATGAGCTGAAAAGCCTTTACATATCAGTCAGAGAATTCCACTTGTTTTTTTATTTCATCAGTCTCACAGCCGCCCTGGTGTGCTGCAATTTTATAGGCAAGCTTGCACAACTGGCGCTGTGAGCCCAGAAGTAGATAAAAATTGGCTGCTACTGAAATTCGAACCGTCTCTGGGAGCAAGCTGAGCGTGAGTACTGATCACGGGGATTGAGTTTTGGATTGAGATCGCTGTGTGCGTTGCCAAGTGATGTCTGGTGTGGCCAAACACCAGCGGACTCTGGAGTGATGAACAGGCATAAATCATGTATCGTAAACTGACAGGCTGAGTGATCAAACAGCACGAAACAGGATAGTATCTGTATACTATCCAAACTTGGGTTTGAATAATGCATGCATTCATTCATTCTTCTATGATTAGTAACTAGGGCTGCCATTAACGTCGATTAATCTATAGACTATTTTATCGATTAGTCGATTAATCTAAACTACTAATTTTCCTCCAAAAAATGTCAATCAGAATCTCCTTTAAGCTTCTTTTATTGTAACAACAAAATGTATGGCATAATAATATGGCACAAAACTAAATGTAAACAGAGTTTATGTCCATATTATCAAATTCTCAAGTGCTCCATATTAAACAAAGTACAACATGTGTTTATGGCATTCCGTACACAGAGCAAAGTGCCTAAAGTCCAACGTACAGTAACAACAGAATGTTTTTGGACTGTGTGAGGAAACCTAAGGAAACCCACGCAGACACGGGGAGAACATACAAACTCCGCACAGAAAGGACCTGGACCGCCCCGCCTGGGGATCGAACCCAGGACCTTCTTAGTAAGCATAACAACATAGCTAATCCAAAACTATATGTGATGTGTTATACACCGATGAGCCCGATGAGCCATAACATTAAAACCACGTCATTGGTCCTACACTTACTGTCCATTTTATCAGCTCCACTTACCATATAGAAGCACTTTGTAGTTCTACAATTACTGACTGTAGTCCATCTGTTTCTCTACTGCTTTGTTAGCCCCCTTTCATGCTGTTCTTCAATGGTCAGGACCCCCAGAGGACCACTACAGAGCAGGTATTATTTGGGTGGTGGATCATTCTCAGCACTGCAGTGACACTGACATGGTGGTGGTGTGTTAATAATAATAATACATTCGACTTATATAGCGCCTTTCATAATACCCAAGGACGCTTGAGGTGTTAGTGTGTGTTGTGCTGGTATGAGTGGATCAGACACAGCAGCACTGCTGGAGTTTTTAAACACCTCACTGTCACTGCTGGACTGAGAATAGTCCACCAACCAAAAATATATCCAGCCAACAGTGCCCCATGGACAGCGTCCTGTGACCACTGATGAAGGTCTAGAAGATGACCAACTCAAACAGTAGCAATAGATGAGCGATCGAGATGAGACTTTACATCTACCAAGTGAACCAACTAGGTAACTGCTGTGTCTGATCCACTCATACCAGCACAACACACACTAACACACCACCACCATGTCAATGTCAGTGCAGTGCTGAGAATGATCCACCACCTAAATAATACCTGCTCTGTAGTGGTCCTGTGGGAGTCCTGACCATTGAAGAACAGGATGAAAGCAGGTTAACAAAGCATGTAGAGAAACAGATGGACTACAGTCATTAGTTGTAGAACTACAAAGTGCTTCTATATGGTAAGTGGAGCTGATAAAATGGACAGTGAGTGTAGAAACAACGAGGTGGTTTTAATGTTATGGCTGATCGGTGTATGTGAGAAGTACTACGTATAATGATATACAAATATTAAGTAATGATATAAAATCCTAACACCAGAGATCTATGTGATGCAGTATCTGCTAGGCTACTGCTAAGGGTAATGTAGGATTAGTGTATACCTAATACACAGTTACTCAACCAGAAAATGCTCCACTTTTCAGTGTAAACAAAAAAGCTCCTCAGCATTTCCCAGAGAAAGTTCTGTGAAAATGATCTGCATGTGGAGAATTTCACTCCTGTGTGCTCAACCCAAAACAATGGGGGATGTCTCTTGGCAGCGTACTTCATATTCAGTAAATCGTTACAAGTATTTAAAAGCAGAAACCTCCAGATGAGAGAGGAATGGAAGGAACGGAGAAGACAGCTAAGCGTAAGTTGCCCGGCATGGCGGTCGGGTTTTAACAGAGGAGATCTGCAGCTCTCTCATCCATATGAATGAGCAGCGTGTGCAGGTCGTTCAGCCAGTGTAATGAGGATGAACAGAAGATCATCCCAGCTTTGTAATGAGAGCCAGTTTAAAAGGTTAAACACACACAAGGTCTATCTCTCAATTTTTACCCCCCTCCCCCCAAGTGAGCATTACAGGACTCGCAAGCGACAAAAAGTCACCACTGCTGGTCTTGCGATGCTTTAGACTCTGGCAATGGAAGATCTGCACCCACAAGTATGATTGCTACCAACAGATATGATCAGACATATGCACTAACAAGCCAAAACATTAGGACCACCCGCCTTGGACCTCCTAATATTTTGGCTCATCATATCTGTTGGTGGCAATCATACAACTCAGCGCTGCTGTGTCTGATCCACTCATACCAGTACAACATACACTAACACACCACCACCATGTCAGTGTCACTGCGGTGCTGAGAATGATCCACCACCCAAATAATACCTACTCTGTGGTGGTCCTGTGGGGGTCCTGACCATTGAAGAACAGCATGAAAGGGGGCTAACAAAGCATGCAGAGAAACAGATGGACTACAGTCAGTAATTGTAGAACTATAAAGTGCTTCTACAGTATATGGTAAGTGGAGCTGATAAAATAGACAATGTGTGTAGAAACAAGGAGGTGGTTTTAATGTTATGGCTGATCGGTGTATATTTCTTTTTCTTTTTTCTATTTTATTTATGCATTTTCCCCCCATTTTCTCCCGAGACAGTTTATCTTCTGCTGCTGGGGATCCCTGATTGCAGTCGAGGTGGGTATCTTGCTGCTCACGCCTTCTCCGACCCGTGCACAGTCCTCAGCGGACCCTTTCTTTTCACTCATGCATTCTGCACAGGCACCTTTATCTGCTAATCAGGGCACATAGTCCGGTCATCCCGCCCTAGCATAGACATGTCTGCTGCAGGCACTGTCAATTATGCCCACTGGATGTTGCCCAGCTGACCTGTGGCAACGCCGAGTTCAGGATCTCAGCGCTGGTGTGCTAGCGGATTATCCCGCTGTGCCAGCTGGACGCCATTATTTTTCTCTGCAACCCATATTTTTTGGCTCTCGACCCCCAGGGTTTGAAAAACTCTGGTCTAGACAAACTCCCAGCCACATAATAAATAATAGTAGTAGTTTTTAAGGCTCAGTCCTACATCAGTGCTGCATTCATCTGAGTCTAAGAAGCAGAGGGGGTTTAAAATGTTCCTGCACAAAGTGCCTTGTGACTCATTATAACCCAGATATGAACTGACTGCAAGAATCATTCTAATCTTCATACTGAGCATCATCATGACTCTCATTAACATAATAATCAGTGCCAACATGATCTCCAGCATCATTATACCCTAATCAGAATAATACGGGGCAAATACATATGCATACCTCATCTCAGCGCATCACTAAAACTGTTGTAAATGCAGATTCGCTTTCTTCCGGCTTTGTGCGCCGAGCCGAGTAAAACGGTACGACTTTGTTTGCATTAAAAAGTGAGGAGAGGAAGCTGAAGCTGATATTAAAGTCGCTCTTACATCCTCCAGTGTACATCCGCCGTGTTGATAAACATAACGTGAATTATGCAGCGAACTGATATAAATTCAGCTCGAACACATTCATCACATCAGCACAGAAATAATCAACTATGAACGTCGGTAAAGAGAACGTACAGAATGCATAGCAGCGCATCATATTTCTGCCTCTCTATATAAATCTGCCCCCCCCCCGAGCAGACGAACATTAATAATGACTCACACTTTTGCTGCTGAGTTTCACTAATCAGAACAAATATTAGGAGTAGAAATAAACACACTACGAGGAGACGAAAATAAGAGAATTCAGTCTCAGTAGCTTAGTAATAAAAAAGTAGGAATGTTGCTAAGTTTAGTTGGAAACAATCAAGTGGTTTTTCAGTCCAGTAGGGGCGTGCTTTACACCACTGCAGCCGACGCTTTGCATTGCGCTTGGTGATGTAAGGCTTGGATGCAGCTGCTCGGCCATGGAAACCCATTCCATGAAGCTCTCTACGCACTGTTCTTGAGCTAAACTGAAGGCCACATGAAGATTGGAGGCTGTAGCGATTGACTCAGTTGCTGTCGTTCCCAATCGCTTCCACTTCGTTATAATTCCACTGACAGTTGACTGTGGAATATTTAGTAGTGAGGAAATTTCACGACTGGACTTGTTGCACAGGTGGCATCCTATCACGGTACCACACTAGAATTCACTGAGCTCCTGAGAGCGACTCATTTTTTCACTAATGTTTGTAGAAGCAGTCTGTGTGCCTAGGTGCTTGGTTTTATACACCTGTGGCCATGGAAGTGATTGGAACACCTGAATTCAATGATTTGGATGGGTGAGTGAATACTTTTGGCAATATAGTGTGTGCGTGTAAATATATATATTATTCTACACTTTTCTATTTACTCTATTTACTGTACATACACTGTACTGCAGCTGCTGTAACACTCAAATTTCCCCCATGGGCATCAATAGAGGAATCTTATCTTATCTTACCAATGCTAGGCTGTTTCTGTAACCCTTCTCTTTCCCAACATAGCCAATCATGTCTGTGTAGTCACTCAATAGGCTGATAGCACCCAGATTCAAACCCAGAATCTCAGCGATCTACGCCCACTCTTCCCATGCAAACCCTCCCATGCAAACTGAGGTTTGACGGCTTTCATGCTGCAACTGCTTTCTTTAAATCCAACCCAAGATTTTCTATGGGATTTATCTCTGGAGACTGAGGAGATCATAAGATTATCATGGTAAGTTATGATCTTATGGTTTTCACTAACACATTTTTCCCAGCCTTCATCAGGTCATCCTGTAAGTCTTCTGCAGGAACACAATGTTAGTTTTCCTGATGAGATTACTACGGTCTTGGTTTTCTCCCACGGTCAGACAGGTTTGCTGTTCCACCACAAGTTTGAAACTTCTGAACAACACTTCCAGCGGTGTCTCTAGGAACGTTCAAGGTCTTGAAAATGTTCTTAAAGCCGCTGCTCCTTTGGTGCAATGAGATGATCTCCTCTTTCACCTTTTGTAACAGCTCCTTAGTATTCAGCATGCTTGCAACACAGCTTGAACCATTGAACCTCTGGGTGGTGTGTATTAAACACATCACAGATGAAGCAAATGGGAGCTGGTTATTAAGTCCTCGAAGATTTAATCAGGTTTATACTCAAGTCAAGGTCATACAGACTAGCAGCAGATTCAGAGATCAGTAATATTATATAAGCAAGGCCCTACATAATTCACGGAACATGAAAAGAGCCGTTTCCTGTGTAATGTGCAATCTGCTGTGAAATAAAAAATGTAAGGTTTGTGTTTAGTGATTTAATGTTTTTCATTCGAGTTCAAGTGCCTCATGTTAACTGGTTACTTGGACTACGAGGCGTCCTAGCAATCCTACGTCAATTCAGTTAGCAAACAGTTAGTCAATGTCCAAGATGTCGAAGTCAGGAAGGACACGACTCGGCTAACTGAGTTTGGAAAACTCCCAACCAATTCTGGTTCTGGGGTGGCAAAACACAGCTGAAAGTTTTCATCTATGAGACAGAACATTAAGCTTCGCATTGTCGCTAAATGTTCTAAGTTTACATTCAAACATTAAGGTAGCTGTGCTGTGTATTGTAGCTTTCATTTATTATATCATTTATTTTACGAGTGTTATTTAATGACTGACGTCAAATGTGGGACTTTTCTTTATAAATCTGTGAAATCTGTGATTTTTGAGAAACAAGGTCCGTGAAATTAAGCACATTTTCCCGTGAATTTAGTAGGGCCATATACACTGATAGATCATAACATTAAAACCACCTCCTTGTTTCTACACTCACTGTACATTTTATCAGCTCCACTTACCATAAAGAAGCACTTTGTAGTTCTACAATTACTGACTGTAGTTCATCTATTTCTCTACATACCTTTTTGCCTGCTTTTACCCTGTTCTTCAATGGTCAGGACCCCCACAGAGCAGGTATTATTTAGGTGGTGGATCATTCTCAGCACTGCAGTGACACTGAAATGGTGGTGGTGTGTTGTGCTGGTATAAGTGGATCAGACACAGTGTCCACTCACTGTCCACTCTATTAGACACTCCTACCTAGTTGGTCCACCTTGTAGATGTAAAGTCAGAGACGATCGCTCATCTATTGCTGCTGTTTGAGTTGGTCATCTTCTAGACCTTCATCAGTGGTCACAGGACGCTGCCCATGGGGCACTGCTGGCTGGATATATTTTTGGTTGGTGGACTATTCTCAATCCAGCAGTGACAGTGAGGTGTTTAAAAACTCTATCAGTGCTGCTGTGTCTGATCCACTCATACCAGCACAACACACACTAACACACCACCACCATGTTAGTGTCACTGCAGTGCTGAGAATCATCCACCACCTAAATAATAACTGCTATGTGGTGGTCCCTGGGAGAGTCCTGACCATTGAAAAACAGATGGACTACAGTCAGTAATTGTAGAAGTACAAAGTGCTTCTATATGGTAAGTGGAGTTAATAAAATGGACAGTGAGAGTAGAAACAAGGTGGTTTTAATGTTATGGCTGATTGGGGTGCGCGCACGCACACGCACGCACGCACGCACACACGCACACACACACTTACCTATAGAGCAATTCAGTGTCTCCAATTAACCTGGCTGTATGTTTTTGGACTGTGGGAGGAAACCAGAGCTCCCGGGGGAAACCCACACAGACACGGGGAGAACATACAAACTCCACACAGAAAGGACCCGGACCGCCCCGCCTGAGGATCGAACCCAGGACCTTCTTGCTGTGAGGCGACAGTGCTACCCACCGAGCCACCGTGCCTCCCTGAAAAGCCACTCCTATTCTTTTATTATTTAATGTCACCATTAAAAGGCACTTTGGAGTCTGTAAGCAGAAAGGCTAAAGGCTTTGCAGGACTGTTTACTCATCAAACAATAAAGCTGATGATGGGATGATGTGTTTACAGCTGGGTTATTCCGCCTGAGCAGATCAGTTATAAGCAAGAGCAAGGTCGGCTCTGTTAAAAACCACTTAGTACATCTTTGATATATATTTTATTACATTTTTTTGCACATATAACCTATTACCTGTTATAAATTACACTGAAATCCAAGCACATGAAGGACAAACCTGGTAAAGAAAGCCTCAGGAAACATCTACAACAGAAAAGCATTAACTCGAGTATTTCTTTGATCGAGTCATTACACCCTCTTTTTAATACCCTTTTGCCTGAAAAATTCTATAAGCCCGAGCAAGTTCTGTGCAGCGGCTGTTATATTTTTTCATTATGTGACAAGAAAGAGGAGGCGTACGATGCTTCATTGCAAAACAAAGCAGCTGCAATATAACTGATGATCACTCAAACTTGTTCTATAGGCACCCAGATTCATTCAAATCCTATTTTACTGCACGTAATCTTGACGTGGGAAATTCCTCCTGAGGGAGACGCTCCACTTCTGCATGAATTCAGTAAAAACCCTTGATTAACCAGGCTTTGAGTCGGTGTTGCCCCGCCAGCTGTGGGGAGCGGAAAGCTCCCTGTGGACAGCACACTTAATCCCAGAGCCTCCATCGTCATGAGGTTACTGATTTCTGATAAAGCACAGAGTGAAGCTCCTTTATTCTCTCAGGAGAGTCAGTCAGATGTAAACCACAGTATGACACACTATATTATTATTATCCCACAATATTATGGGACACCATAAAAGTACTTTTACATCTCGAACTCTGGAGTCTGAATTTCAGCTCTGCTATCACCCAGCTGGGTGCCTACACAGACACGATTGCCATATCTACAGTAGGTAACTTTGCTGCAGAAACTGTAATACTGCCACCGTTAGGCCCTTGAGCAAGGTCCTAAACCCTCCCTGCTCCAGGGGCGCCATACAGTGACTGACTCTTTGCTCTGACCCCAGCTTCCAAACCAGCTGGGAAACGCAAGAAAGAATTTCGTTGAACTGTACATCTGTATACAATGATCAGCCATAACATTAAAACCACCTCCTTGTTTCTATACTCACTGTCCATTTTATCAGCTCCACTTACCATATAGAAGCACTTTGTAGTTCTACAATAACTGACTGTAGTCCATCTGTTTCTCTGCATGCTTTGTTAGCTCATAATAGCTCAATGCTTAAATGACAGAGATGTTACCAAGTTCCTACAATGTTAAATCTCAGTGTAATGAGACACAACCCTTGCAAAAAGCAGAGCTCACCACACCACTCCAGCATTCGTATGAACTATGATGTAAATCAGACAGAGCTTTTGCTCATGCAGACTCCCCGAACACAGAGAACAAAAAGCCAGTCAGGTGTTTGCACAGACGCAAACGAGAAAAGTTTCTGTCTGGGCTGAGAACAAAACAACGCCCGAAGGATAGACAACCTGCTTAAAAGGGAACTGTTAAAAATGCCTGGCGGTTCAATAGGCAGAAGAGTTTTTTGAAAAGGTAGATCTGAATATAAAGCAGGCAGGAAGGTGCATCGAGCTATACGCTTCACACGGTCAGAGACAGCCAGTCAGCATGGCCTAAAGCAATGACTGACATGTTCAGGATATAAAGAGGCAAATAGAGCATTTCCCAAATGAACTGAGGAGCCGAGGTGGACCGTATGATGAAAGGATAAAGACTCAGAGGAACTGCAGTCCTCAGCAGTGCCAATAATGTGGAAATAATTGGCATCACTCTCTCCGTGTCCCGCTCAAGATCTAGTTTTGATAGGGACGAGGTATGAGGACTCTCACTTCAGCTTTTTGAACGAAGCTTGAATGCAATGACAATCTCAGGATGTTAATCATTTCTGCAACTCTTTTTGCTGTGACTAAATAACTAAAAAGTACTTCAAAGTCCATCAAAAATGTTAGGTATGAGTTAGAAGCTTTAGGATCACAGGTAAAACTGTCCACAGTCAAGTTTAACATTGCCATGAGCTTACAGGAGCCAGGCAAGTAAAAATCCTCCACACTTAAAAGAGAAAAAGCAGAACCAGGCTCAAAGACAACAGAAATGTAAAGCTTGCTTGATTGTAGACAGGGTCACACATGTTCCAGCAGCTTCGAATTCATGGCTGAGCAGTTTTTGTTTGGCTGTTCATTCATTGTTTGTTTGTTTATTAGGATTTTAACTAGAGATGTACCGATTGGGGTTTTTGGCACCGATTCCGATCTCCGATCTCCTTTCAGGGATATTGGCCGATAGCCGATTCCGATGGGGGGGGGGGGGGGTAGTGTTGCAAATTTAGCAGTAAATAAAGTACATCAAACTATTATTTTTTTTTACCCACAGGAGACATATTTCATTAGTCTAACTGACCACACACACACGCAGGTTTAATGTTATCCAGTTCAGTCTGAAAAAACTTTGAAAAGAGCCTCACAGTGAAGATAAACCGGAGCAGCGCGTGTGTGCGTGTGTGTGTGTGTTTGTGCCTTTAAGATAAATGATCTGTTCACTGTATCGCTTAAAGTGATTCATTTTAGAGTCGATTCATTTTCCGCGAAGCGTAAGTTTCTCTTCTCAGTTATCTCTCCGTGTTTACTGTTATTAATTAAATGTCGTGGTTTCAAATAAACACCAACTACTACAGAACATTTTGTGTGACTCTCTTACATTTAAAAGCTTAATTAAAAGGCTTAATTAAACTGCTATTACCACAGATCTGTAACCGAGTCAGACTCGTTCCGTCTAAGGAGCTAAAAGTTTTCTGATGGTCCTAAAAGTTCAGCAGATGATCCTGAACTAACGAATTTGGTAATGAATAAACTTTTGTCTCCGATTGGCTCTGTAATGTTTTCTGTTCTCATCTACATCACAAGCAAGAACCACTTACGATTTACCATTTATGATGCACAACGTTAATGATGTTATTTTAGGTCATGAAGAGCTTTCACGATGGTTTCTGTACGATGGTTGATGAATGGTGATGTGATGGTTGGTGCTTTGTAGCTCAAAGTCTGGATCAATCCACTGAGCTGTTAACTTAACGTGGTCTTTATATATCACACGATCGGATCGTCTACATTTAGGAAATATCGGCCGATCGCCGATAGCATATTTTGATGAAAAATCGGCCGATACCGATTCATAGCCGATCGATCGTCCCATCTCTAATTTTAACGTCATGTTTTACACTTTGATTACATTGATGACAGAAACGGTAGTTAGTCATGGACAATATAGTGTTTCCAGTTCACCTCACTTGCATGTCATTGGACTGTGGGAGAAAACCGGAGCTCCGGAGGAAACCCACACAAACACAGGGAGAACATGCAAACTCCACACAGATAGGACCCGGACCGCGCCACCTGGGGATCAAACTAGGGATGCATCAATACCATTTTTTCCCAACCAAGTACGAGTGCAAGTACATGTATTTTTGTACTTGCCGATACCGATACCAATACCTATTTAGAATACCGTTTTTTTTTTTAACAAAAACACACGTGAGAAGTGACGAGAAGTTTAATAATACCACATCCAAAAATGCACGTCAACAAGTAGCGAGCGATTAAAGTGTTTGTGCACTGACGTGATGAAATCAAGGAGGAAAAATAAATGAATCTGAGTGGATTTGGCAACACGAACAGCAGGGATTGTTCTATAGTGAGTTGGAGGTTAATAAATATTTTTGCAATGTTGGTGTTTTGTTGTTATGTTTTGTAGAGAACGATCAGGTCAGAAATACTGTAAAACGTGTGTGTGTGCCGGTGTATTCTGATATAAACTATATTATCCCCCTGTCCCACCTGTTTACACTCCTCTCCTGCGTTTCCCCTCACACTGTATCCTGCGTTCTCATTGGCTGTTCGACATGTCACTCATTCCCAGTCGCACATCTGAGATCAGATATCTGACGTGCTAGAAAACTCGAGCGCTCGGCGAGCCGGTCGGATCGAGTTGTTGGATAGTTCACACTTGGCGATCGAGAGCCGAGTTTTGCTCCCGAGCCGGCAAATCTAGCGCCGACCAGTCGCCGAGCGAAAATCAAAGTAAAACTCGTGTAGTGTGAACCAGAGCCGTAGATAGAGAGAGTTGCGACACTCCTTGATCTCGCCGCTACGCGGTCACGTGGTTCATGTAACCCTCAATAGTTCCAAACAAACCCGGCGCTGTCATGTTCTCAAATGGGACAGGCAGCAGTAAATGAAATATTAAACGGCAAATAATAAACATTTGTACAATTTCTGGGTATTTTCAACTGCGTTTACATTTACTGCATCTGCTTTAATGTCAATTTGGTATATAAAGTGGAAGATTGATGTTTATAATGACTTGTTAATAGGTCGTTCTTGTTAACACACAGTACATTATATTAGCATACATTACATAATGCGATATCCTTAAGTAGTAGAGACAATATACAGTATAGACATTAAAGTTTTTTATGTTTTGTTTTTTGCATAAACTAATCTCCCTTCACTTTCCTGAGGATTCATAATAATAATCATTTTTGCTAAACACTAAGTCATGTGCTGGATTCATAAGGTTTACCTGCACTGAATGAACAGATTGATAAACACATTACCGTACCAAAAACATTATAGTGCAGGTACATGAAAAAGCATTCATTCATCTCTTATTTCATGAGTGATTAATAATTGATTCCTACATGTAATACATTAATGAATTCATTATGAATATGCACTAGTTCATTTTGTCTAATGTAAGTGGTGGACAAGGTAGACAAACCATGTAGTTGAGTTAAAGTAGAGATATCCAAGGTAACATATTACTCCAGTAAAAGTAGTAGTAAAAGTAAAAATACTCTTTACCTCCACTAAAGTACTAAACTAAATTTACCTTCAAATGTACTTAAGTATGAAAGTAAAAGTATAATGATTTATTGTGGTTCTAATGTTTTATGATCATTTCTGTAACAAGACTCTTGATTAATCAACTCATTTTAGGTGAAAAGACTCGTGTGTCATTAATTAAGCTTAACTGACTAAGCTAAATTGGGTTATACCTATTAATTAAGATAAACATGTAACATTTAGTGCTGAGCAAATGCTAAACAATAACAGTATTAAGTATATTAATGACATTAAATTCATAATTTTTTTAAAACAAAGCAACATACAGCTAAAAATGCTTGATAAGTAGTGGAAATGAATGGGGCTCTATGGGTTGTTTGGAACTATACAGAGCTCCACAACCCGGAAGCTGGGCAGAAAAAATGTCCCGCCCCCTTTCCAACGGTTCCCTATGGGAGTGTCGCCACTCTGTTCTCTCTACCGCTCTGGTGTGAACCAGGCATAACGCAGCAACGTGCACTAGGCACACGGTATTGGATGTTTAGCTTCGGAGCCTCGTTTGTGAGTACGAGTACAAGTTAATGAGCGCGGTATCGGGCAGATACCCGATACCAGTATCGGTACTCATGCATCTCTAGATCAAACTCAAAACCTTCTTGCTGTGAGGCGACAGTGCTACCCACTTAGCCACCGTGCCTCCCTGTTCATTCATTCATCGGTGGTTCTTACATCTTACATTACATCTGACTATCCAGACTGTTAGCTCCCAGCTGAAGGTGACGGTTTGCGACTGAAACCATGTGACGACACCCCTATTCCATTAAGCTTGAGGTGCTGGCAGTAAAACTAGCCCAGTTCATTTGGACAAAGAGAAGTCACCAGCTGTGTTCAATCTGTAAACTTTGTTCCCACCCACATTAAAGCCAAACCACACACATAGTCAGGCCTTGCAAGACTACAAAAACACAGTCTCAAAAATCTCTTAATGTTCCAAATTTCAGGATTCCAGTATGTGTGTATTAGGTTTAGCAGTGTTGTTGGGATTTTTTTATGGCCTCGTCACTAGCAACACAAATTCTGTCAACACTCGTCGTTCCTCTAGTCTTTTATGAATGGACACTCTCTGATCACAGGACATATTGTTTGATATTTTTTGCTTTGAGCTTTAATCTCCTGACACTGAGGTGTACAAAAAACACTGCACCTGCTACACTTATACCAGTACAACACACTACGGGTCTGTCTGAAAACCCATTGTACACTGATCAGCCATAACATTAAAACCACCTCCTTGTTTCTACACTCACTGTCCATTTTATCAGCTCCACTTACCATATAGAAGCACTTTGTAGTTCTACAATTACTGACTGTAGTCCATCTGTTTCTCTGCATGCTTTATTAGCCCCCTTTCATGCTGTTCTTCAATGGTCAGGACCCCCACAGGACCACTACAGAGCAGGTATTATTTGGGTGGTGGATCATTCTCAGCACTGCAGTGACACTGACATGGTGGTGGTGTGTTAGTGTGTGTTGTGCTGGCATGAGTGGATAAGGAGTTTTTAAACACCTCACTGTCACTGCTGGACTGAGAATAGTCCACCAACCAAAAACATCCAGCCAACAGCGCCCCCGTGGGCAGCATCCTGTGACCACTGATGAAGGTCTAGAAGATGACCAACTCAAACAGCAGCAATAGATGAGCGATCGTCTCTGACTTTACATCTACAAGGTGGACCAACTAGGTAGGAGTGTCTAATAGAGTGGACAGTGAGTGGACACGGTATTTAAAAACTCCAGCAGCGCTGCTGTGTCTGATCCACTCATAAATGTACAACACACACTAACACACCACCACCATGTCAGTGTCACTGCAGTGCTGAGAATGATCCACCACCTAAATAATACCTGCTCTGTAGTGGTCCTGTGGGGGTCCTGACCATTGAAGAACAGGGTGAAAGCAGGTTAAAAAAGTATGTAGAGAAACAGATGGACTACAGTCAGTAATTGTAGAACTACAAAGTGCTCCTATATGGTAAGAAGTGGAGCTGATAAAATGGACAGTGAGTGTAGAAACAAGGAGGTGGTTTTAATGTTATGGCTGATCAGTGTACCTCATCATACATATGCATCTGATGCTCCATTATTCAGTCAGATTGTAGCTTGAATTAAGGCCACTCAGTAGGCAGCATTTTAGGGTATCTTAGAATTAATACAGCCTTCTTCTCGGGAGCGTGTAAGATGACGTAAAATGCATCTACGTAGAGAGTTTTCAGACAGACCCAGTGGTTTTTTTGCACTACCACTGGTAATGGAATAAATTTCTTGTAACAACTGTAGAAGAATATTGATGTTAAAACTGCACTCTGTCTGCAGAACAGCTCAAACGTGAACATCAGGTTACGGGCAGCTGTGTGTAAACAGCAGGTCTATTTCTGAAACATCCACTTTGAAGACTTAACTTGTTTGCTAAGGTTCGAGGCTTGGTTTTGCTTGTGTTATGGATTATACGCCTCCACGTGTCAAAAGTGCAACGACTACGGGGGGCTGGTTTTTTAGAAAGAAAGTCTGTGGGTGTAGCCTGTGCTCCATTTTGCCAGCATTGACTATCAATTTTTAAAAATATTTTTTTTCTGGAGAAGTATTCTCGGCGTCTGGTTCCACACAACGACAAACTTGTTTCAATAAGCGTCTCCATAGCAACACTTAAAAAGAGAGTATAGGAAGGAAACGACTGTAAAATATTAAACAAAAAACAGTGGTACTGTCCCATATCTGCTGAGTGAACAGAATTTTAAACAATAAAGGCCTCCATGCTACATAATGCAGAACATCCTTCTTTAGGATCAGCACTGAATCACCCCACTGAATAACTTCATCAAGCAAGGGCATCAGTGGGGTGATTAAGTGCTGTGATTCAGTGCTGTGGGGTGAAATAGTGCTGCTCTTAAAGAAGGATACAGTGCAGTGGGATGATTCAGTGCAGTGATTCAGTGGGGTGATTCAGTGGAGTGATTTAGTGCTGTGGGGTGGTTCAGTTGGGTGATTCAGTGCTGTGGGGAGACTCAGTTGGGTGATTCAGTGCTGTGGGGAGACTCAGTTGGGTGATTCAGTGCTGTGGGGAGACTCAGTTGGGAGATTCAGTGCTGTGGGGAGACTCAGTTGGGAGATTCAGTTGGGTGATTCAATGCTGTGGGGAGACTCAGTTGGGTGATTCAGTGCTGTGGGGAGACTCAGTTGGGAGATTCAGTTGGGTGATTCAGTGCTGTGGGGAGACTCAGTGGGGTAATTCAGTGCTGTGGGGAGACTCAGTTGGGTGATTCAGTGCTGTGGGGAGACTCAGTTGGGTGATTCAGTGCTGTGGGGAGACTCAGTTGGGTGATTCAGTGCTGTGGGGAGACTCAGTTGGGTGATTCAGTGCTGTGGGGAGACTCAGTTGGGTAATTCAGTGCTGTGGGGAGACTCAGTTGGGTGATTCAGTGCTGTGGGGAGACTCAGTTGGGTGATTCAGTGCTGTGGGGAGACTCAGTTGGGTGATTCAGTGCTGTGGGGAGACTCAGTTGGGAGATTCAGTGCTGTGGGGAGACTCAGTTGGGTGATTCAGTGCTGTGGGGAGATTCAGTTGGGAGATTCAGTGCTGTGGGGAGATTCAGTTGGGAGATTCAGTTGGGTGATTCAGTGCTGTGAGGAGATTCAGTTGGGAGATTTAGTTGGGTGATTCAGTGCTGTGGTAAGACTCAGTTGGGTGATTCAGTGTGGTGATCCAGTGCTGTGTGGTGATTCAGTGTGGTGATCCAGTGCTGTGTGGTGATTCGGTGTGGTGATCCAGTGCTGTGAGGAGATTCAGTGTGGTGATTCAGTGCTGTGGGGTGATTCAGTGTGGTGATCCAGTGCTGTGGGGTGGTTTAGTGTGGTGATCCAGTGCTGTGAGTAGATTCAGTGTGGTGATTCAGTGCTGTGGGGTGATTCGGTGTGGTGATTCAGTGCTGTGGATTCAGTGCTGTGGGGAGACTCAGTTGGGAGATTCAGTTGGGTGATTCAGTGCTGTGGGGAGACTCAGTTGGGTGATTCAGTGCTGTGGGGAGACTCAGTTGGGTGATTCAGTGCTGTGGGGAGACTCAGTTGGGTGATTCAGTGCTGTGGGGAGACTCAGTTGGGAGATTCAGTTGGGTGATTCAGTGCTGTGGGGAGACTCAGTTGGGTGATTCAGTGCTGTGGGGAGACTCAGTTGGGTGATTCAGTGCTGTGGGGAGATTCAGTTGGGAGATTCAGTTGGGTGATTCAGTGCTGTGGGGAGACTCAGTTGGATGATTCAGTGCTGTGGGGAGATTCAGTTGGGAGATTCAGTTGGGTGATTCATTGCTGTGGGGAGACTCAGTTGAAAGATTCAGTTGGGTAATTCAGTGCTGTGGGGAGATTCAGTTGGGAGATTCAGTGCTGTGGGGAGACTCAGTTGGGAGATTCAGTTGGGTGATTCAGTGCTGTGGGGAGACTCAGTTGGGTGATTCAGTGCTGTGGGGAGACTCAGTTGGGAGATTCAGTGCTGTGGGGAGACTCAGTTGGGAGATTCAGTTGGGTGATTCAATGCTGTGGGGAGACTCAGTTGGGTGATTCAGTGCTGTGGGGAGACTCAGTTGGGAGATTCAGTTGGGTGATTCAGTGCTGTGGGGAGACTCAGTTGGGTGATTCAGTGCTGTGGGGAGACTCAGTTGGGAGATTCAGTTGGGTGATTCAATGCTGTGGGGAGACTCAGTTGGGTGATTCAGTGCTGTGGGGAGACTCAGTTGGGAGATTCAGTTGGGTGATTCAGTGCTGTGGGGAGACTCAGTGGGGTAATTCAGTGCTGTGGGGAGACTCAGTTGGGTGATTCAGTGCTGTGGGGAGACTCAGTTGGGTGATTCAGTGCTGTGGGGAGACTCAGTTGGGTGATTCAGTGCTGTGGGGAGACAGTTGGGTAATTCAGTGCTGTGGGGAGACTCAGTTGGGTAATTCAGTGCTGTGGGGAGACTCAGTGGGGTAATTCAGTGCTGTGGGGAGACTCAGTTGGGTGATTCAGTGCTGTGGGGAGACTCAGTTGGGTGATTCAGTGCTGTGGGGAGACTCAGTTGGGTGATTCAGTGCTGTGGGGAGACTCAGTGGGGTAATTCAGTGCTGTGGGGAGACTCAGTTGGGTGATTCAGTGCTGTGGGGAGACTCAGTTGGGTGATTCAGTGCTGTGGGGAGACTCAGTTGGGTAATTCAGTGCTGTGTGGAGATTCAGTTGGGAGATTCAGTTGGGTGATTCAGTGCTGTGGGGAGATTCAGTTGGGTGATTCAGTGCTGTGGGGAGACTCAGTTGGGAGATTCAGTTGGGTGATTCAGTGCTGTGGGGAGACTCAGTTGGGTGATTCAGTGCTGTGGGGAGACTCAGTTGGGTGATTCAGTGCTGTGGGGAGACTCAGTTGGGAGATTCAGTTGGGTGATTCAGTGCTGTGGGGAGACTCAGTTGGGTGATTCAGTGCTGTGGGGAGACTCAGTTGGGTAATTCAGTGCTGTGTGGAGATTCAGTTGGGAGATTCAGTTGGGTGATTCAGTGCTGTGGGGAGATTCAGTTGGGTGATTCAGTGCTGTGGGGAGACTCAGTTGGGAGATTCAGTTGGGTGATTCAGTGCTGTGGGGAGACTCAGTTGGGTGATTCAGTGCTGTGGGGAGACTCAGTTGGGTGGTTCAGTGCTGTGGGGTGATTCGGTGTGGTGATCCAGTGCTGTGGGGTGATTCAGTGCTGTTCCTAAAGAAGGATACCACCACTAGATGAAGTGATCAGTGGGGTGATTTGAGACACAGCCATGTTGGGACAACATGCATTTTGAACAGCTTTTAGTCATGGGTGTGGCTGAAACAGTTCGCTTTACAACACTTCACTTCCTGAGGAGGATTTTTGCTTTAAAAAAAAAAAAAGGCATTCGTTTTAGCATTTGTTTTGCAGCAAGTCGTGATAGAGGCAACAAGATTCTGGTATATGAAACTACACTGTACATACACAGGCTGTGAATTTATTGTATCATTCGTTACTATATGTTAGTGTTATTTTGGGTTTTATAAATAGCTTATGATAGGTTTCATAGAAAGGCTTAACTTTCAGATAGCGGGGGATATCTGGAATTAGAAAGAGCACACACATACACATACATTTCACCATACAGTGTATGAGTATGAGTTTATGCCAGGGGTGCACAACATACGGCCCGCGGGCCAGATCCGGCCCGGCAAAACTCTCGATCCGGCCCGCCAAATGAAGTGCTGATGTATTTTTAAATAAATGATGCTGTCACTTTAAATTCACCGGGTAATTCCATGAACTTGCGACTGAAAAGTAAATTATGTAAATACAACTTACTTCAGCGGTACCATGTGTTTGTCCAAACCAAGTACGAGTAAAAAAAAAAAAAAAAAGAAAAGTGGATCTCGAGCATAGGAAATTTAACCCTGAATGGACATACAGGTATTTTCTTATGTCTGGTGTGCTTGCGACCACATTAATCAGTTGGTGTCAGAAAGACGCTGCAGTATCTCCCACTGACCAACACATTTCTTGTAACTACCTGATGTTATGTAACTGTATTTAGAGCTGGGCGATTTTCATGATTAATTCGGTTAGTTAGAATGAACGTTTTCACATGATGTTAGAAATGTGACAATCGCGATTGTTTACATACTTTATATTTTAATTAAAATACCAACATGTCACGAGGCAGAAACTGAGCAGACGCTCGCGGAATATAAATCAGGGACAGTTTAATATTAAATGGGCAAAAACAGTGTACAAAACCCTGCAGAGTCCAAAACCAGAGGATAAACAGATAGGCAGGAAACGGAAGACAGCAAGGATTATACACGGTAATGGTTAGATTCAGAAATAAAGACACAAACACGATCAGCAAAACTTCAAAACGAGACACACAAACAGAAGAGTTTAAATAAGATTCATGGAACCGAACACCGCTGAACTGAATCAAAACTCCTGAGACGGTGAGCGCGATCAGGATTGGCTGACCGGGGACATGTGATAGTCACGTGACAGTCCAGGGGCTCATGGGAATTGTAGTCCATATGGTTAGACGTGCAATGTGCCCCCTCCATCCACCCCCCAATCACAAGAGGACAAAGCTGAGCTGAGTGCTTATTCGATGTCCCCCAGAGTAGATACTGATACAGACTCACTTATATGGTGGAAACAGTAAACAGGCTCGAGTTCCTTTTAAAAAACCTGTAAAGAACTGTTTGTGGACAGATCTGTAAAAATGAAATGTGTGGCCCTCTGGTTTAGGTGTTTATGTGAAATCGGCCCTTGGTAAAAAGAAGTTGTGCACCCCTGGTTTATGCAGACAAGGAAGGTTGCAAAAGCATCGACAGGATGGTGATAAGACATTACCTGGTACACATGGTAGGCGTTGGCAGCTCGTCCTTGCAGGAATACAGAGGGAATCCAAACATTCACGAGAGCACGATGAGCTCTAAATGAAAAACAGAGAAGTGTATTTAGACCAATATTTATTAGCACAAAGTCAGAGCACGAAAGGTAGCAAGACAAGGACAAATACAGCAGCGAAGAAGTCATTTGTTCTAATTCCATATGTTTGGTGGGTGGGGGATTACACATTTGATAGAAGAAGAAGAAGAAGAAGCAGAAGATATACTTTATTTCTCATATATACAGTGTATCACAAAAGTGAGTACACCCCTCACATTTCTGCAGAAATTTAAGTATATCTTTTCATGGGACAACACTGACAAAATGACACTTTGACACAATGAAAAGTAGTCTGTGTGCAGCTTATATAACAGTGTAAATTTATTCTTCCCTCAAAATAACTCAATATACAGCCATTAATGTCTAAACCACCGGCAACAAAAGTGAGTACACCCCTTAGTGAAAGTTCCTGAAGTGTCAATATTTTGTGTGGCCACCATTATTTCCCAGAACTGCCTTAACTCTCCTGGGCATGGAGTTTACCAGAGCTTCACAGGTTGCCACTGGAATGCTTTTCCACTCCTCCATGACGACATCACGGAGCTGGCGGATATTCGAGACTTTGCGCTCCTCCACCTTCCGCTTGAGGATGCCCCAAAGATGTTCTATTGGGTTTAGGTCTGGAGACATGCTTGGCCAGTCCATCACCTTTACCCTCAGCCTCTTCAATAAAGCAGTGGTCGTCTTAGAGGTGTGTTTGGGGTCATTATCATGCTGGAACACTGACCTGCGACCCAGTTTCCGGAGGGAGGGGATCATGCTCTGCTTCAGTATTTCACAGTACATATTGGAGTTCATGTGTCTCTCAATGAAATGTAACTCCCCAACACCTGCTGCACTCATGCAGCCCCAGACCATGGCATTCCCACCACCATGCTTGACTGTAGGCATGACACACTTATCTTTGTACTCCTCACCTGATTGCTGCCACACATGCTTGAGACCATCTGAACCAAACAAATTAATCTTGGTCTCATCAGACCATAGGACATGGTTCCAGTAATCCATGTCCTTTGTTGACATGTCTTCAGCAAACTGTTTGCGGGCTTTCTTGTGTAGAGACTTCAGAAGAGGCTTCCTTCTGGGGTGACAGCCATGCAGACCAATTTGATGTAGTGTGCGGCGTATGGTCTGAGCACTGACAGGCTGACCCCCCACCTTTTCAATCTCTGCAGCAATGCTGACAGCACTCCTGCGCCTATCTTTCAAAGACAGCAGTTGGATGTGACGCTGAGCACGTGCACTCAGCTTCTTTGGACGACCAACGCGAGGTCTGTTCTGAGTGGACCCTGCTCTTTTAAAACGCTGGATGATCTTGGCCACTGTGCTGCAGCTCAGTTTCAGGGTGTTGACAATCTTCTTGTAGCCTTGGCCATCTTCATGTAGCGCAACAATTCGTCTTTTAAGATCCTCAGAGAGTTCTTTGCCATGAGGTGCCATGTTGGAACTTTCAGTGACCAGTATGAGAGAGTGTGAGAGCTGTACTACTAAATTGAACACACCTGCTCCATATGCACACCTGAGACCTAGTAACACTTACAAATCACATGACATTTTGGAGGGAAAATTACAAGCAGTGCTCAATTTGGACATTTAGGGGTGTAGTCTCTTAGGGGTGTACTCACTTTTGTTGCCGGTGGTTTAGACATTAATGGCTATATATTGAGTTATTTTGAGGGAAGAATAAATTTACACTGTTATATAAGCTGCACACAGACTACTTTTCATTGTGTCAAAGTGTCATTTTGTCAGTGTTGTCCCATGAAAAGATATACTTAAATATCTGCAGAAATGTGAGGGGTGTACTCACTTTTGTGATACACTGTACATATACAGGTGTACAGTACAATGAAATTCTTTTTCTGCATATCCCAGCTTGTTTGGAAGCTGGGGTCAGAGCGCAGGGTTAGCCACTGTACAGCGCCCCTGGAGCAGACAGGGTTAAGGGCCTTGTTTAAGGACCCAACAGTGGCTGCATAGCAGAGCCTGGATTTGAACCCCCAATCTTCCAGTTGATAGCCCAAAGCTCTACCCACTAGTCTACCACTGTCCCTATGGGGCAAAATCTCATATTAGGAAGTACAAACAATAACATGATCAGTGTGCAATTTATACTGTTTTGTTGTTTTTCGACTGTAAACTGTCTATCTTGGCTGTTTATCATTACTAGGTACAAAGCACTAACACGGGGATGAATATCAGATCCCATTTCAGTAATGAATGCAAAAAATCCAGGCCAGTGTCATTTTGCTTCTTGCAACTGTAGTTCTGAAAGTGCTTTTCAGCGGCAGCCTGACCGGTTGAGAGAACCTTATTTCACTACATATAGCAGCTCTCTAATCAGAACTAGCAATTTTAAAAAAGTGTTTGAATGTGAAGAAAGCTACAATCATGACGGAGGTTTGTATCATGAATGGTAAGGACTGAAAGGAAGGAGGGAATTAATGTTCCATTTTTTTCTTTTGCTACAATCAATGAGCAATCGGTAGAGACATAATAACATCCTTACATTTCAAAGGTCACGGTCTGAAGGAAATGGCATTTTGAAGTTATATATATATAACTTTTATATATATATATATATATATATATATATATATATATACAGTGTATCACAAAAGTGAGTACACCCCTCACATTTCTGCAGATATTTAAGTATATCTTTTCATGGGACAACACTGACAAAATGACACTCTGACACAATGAAAAGTAGTCTGTGTGCAGCTTATATAACAGTGTAAATTTATTCTTCCCTCAAAATAACTCAATATACAGCCATTTATGTCTAAACCACCGGCAACAAAAGTGAGTACACCCCTTAGTGAAAGTTCCTGAAGTGTCAATATTTTGGGTGGCCACCATTATTTCCCAGAACTGCCTTAACTCTCCTGGGCATGGAGTTTACCAGAGCTTCACAGGTTGCCACTGGAATGCTTTTCCACTCCTCCATGACGACATCACGGAGCTGGCGGATATTCGAGACTTTGCGCTCCTCCACCTTCCGCTTGAGGATGCCCCAAAGATGTTCTATTGGGTTTAGGTCTGGAGACATGCTTGGCCAGTCCATCACCTTTACCCTCAGCCTCTTCAATAAAGCAGTGGTCGTCTTAGAGGTGTGTTTGGGGTCATTATCATGCTGGAACACTGCCCTGCGACCCAGTTTCCGGAGGGAGGGGATCATGCTCTGCTTCAGTATTTCACAGTACATATTGGAGTTCATGTGTCCCTCAATGAAATGTAACTCCCCAACACCTGCTGCACTCATGCAGCCCCAGACCATGGCATTCCCACCACCATGCTTGACTGTAGGCATGACACACTTATCTTTGTACTCCTCACCTGATTGCCGCCACACATGCTTGAGACCATCTGAACCAAACAAATTAATCTTGGTCTCATCAGACCATAGGACATGGTTCCAGTAATCCATGTCCTTTGTTGACATGTCTTCAGCAAACTGTTTGCGGGCTTTCTTGTGTAGAGACTTCAGAAGAGGCTTCCTTCTGGGGTGACAGCCATGCAGACCAATTTGATGTAGTGTGCGGCGTATGGTCTGAGCACTGACAGGCTGACCCCCCACCTTTTCAATCTCTGCAGCAATGCTGACAGCACTCCTGCGCCTATCTTTCAAAGACAGCAGTTGGATGTGACGCTGAGCACGTGCACTCAGCTTCTTTGGACGACCAACGCGAGGTCTGTTCTGAGTGGACCCTGCTCTTTAAAACGCTGGATGATCTTGGCCACTGTGCTGCAGCTCAGTTTCAGGGTGTTGGCAATCTTCTTGTAGCCTTGGCCATCTTCATGTAGCGCAACAATTCGTCTTTTAAGATCCTCAGAGAGTTCTTTGCCATGAGGTGCCATGTTGGAACTTTCAGTGACCAGTATGAGAGAGTGTGAGAGCTGTACTACTAAATTGAACACACCTGCTCCCTATGCACACCTGAGACCTAGTAACACTAACGAGTCACATGACATTTTGGAGGGAAAATGACAAGCAGTGCTCAATTTGGACATTTAGGGGTGTAGTCTCTTAGGGGTGTACTCACTTTTGTTGCCGGTGGTTTAGACATTAATGGCTGTATATTGAGTTATTTTTAGGGAAGAATAAATTTACACTGTTATATAAGCTGCACACAGACTACTTTTCATTGTGTCAAAGTGTCATTTTGTCAGTGTTGTCCCATGAAAAGATATACTTAAATATCTGCAGAAATGTGAGGGGTGTACTCACTTTTGTGATACACTGTATATATATATATATATATATATATAACTTTTTTTGTTTCTCGAGAATCTCTATTCCTAGACCAATCAGATCAGCTTCGTATGACACAAGCATCCAACTGGGTGTAGCACTTTAAAGAAAAAAAAGAAAAGAAAAAGCACTTGTATTGAATATTGCCCACTGATCAAAGGTCCAGACGCTATTAAAAACATACCACAGGAAAGCAAGTGAAGCACACTTACGTCTCAAAGTCAGAGAGGCTGGGATCATCGGAGGTCTGACTTAGGTCTCCGGGCACCTTATCAAACAGAGTAAAATATTGTGAGCAATCCTGTGTGCATGTTAACAGTGTTTCAGGGTTGATTCAATGTTCAAATCACATGTTTAGAAGACCTTTAGCCATAGGTTGGTAAAATAGAAAATAAGCTATTTTAATTGCAAAGCTTAAAGATCGTCTAGGGTTAAAAATCCATAGAGTGTCTAAAAACAATAAAAACCTGTATTTATTAATTTATTTATTAGGAGTTTTACACTTTGGTTACATTCATGACAGAAACGGTAGTTAGTCGTTACACAAGATTCATCAGTTCACAAGTTTAATATCAAACACAGTCATGGACAATTTAGTATCTCCAATTCACCTCACTTGCACGTCTTTGGTCTGTGGGAGGAAACCGGAGCACCCGGAGGAAACCCACGCAGACATGGGGAGAACATGCAAACTCCACACAGAAAGGACCCGGACCGCCCCACCTGGGGATTGAATCCAGGACCTTCTTACTGTGAGGTGTCAGTGCAACCCACTGATCCACTTATGCCGCCCTCAAATGCTTTAACTAAAGGCCAAATCGCCTCTAGTGCCAAAGGGCAATTTCAGTAACTCCGGGAAAGAAACCGGAGCTCTCAGAAGAGACCCACACAGACACGGGGAGAACATGCAAACTTCACACAGAAAGGACCCGGACCGCCCCACCTAGGAATTGAACCCAGGAGCTTCTTGCTGTGAGGCGACAGTGCTTTTCCTATCACATAATTAGGAAACCTTCAGGTATACATTGGTTAAATAGGAAAGAAGCAATTTTGACAGTGAAGCTTAAAGATAGATGTCTAAGGTATTTAAACATGGGTTTATGATCCATCTAGTACAACGTTTAAAACAACTGAGTGTATAAAAAAACAATAATAACCTGTAAAATGTGCAGTGTCAAAAATGTAAATATACATGTCAGCTGTGCTATTGACCGAGCGCCTATACAGGCATGATTGGCTATGTCAGAGGGTGGTCAGGTCAAAGGGATTTCTCACTACTGCTGCACTTGTGGCCTCTGCTGGCTGGTCAAAGGTGTTTGCAGAAGAAGACCACCACTCTATTAAACACATTTGGGATGAACTAGAAGGGAGACTGCAAGCCAGGCTCTTTCATTCAACATCATTGTCTAACATTACAAACGATGAGCAATGAGGAATGATGAACTAGCAAAAGATTCCCACAGACACACTCCAAACTCTTGTAGAAAGCCTCCACTCCAAACAGGCCTGGATAAAAAAACAAGTTCTGGAGGATGTTGAGAGACAATCTCCACGGATCACGGCTGGAGAGAGAGAAAAAGCATCTTAAGGTCACCGTGGCTCTAAAACTTCCATCATGCAGCCTCCATGAAAACAGATTATGTGGAAGGCTTGCCAGGAAAAAGCCTTTACTGACATGAAACCATAACCATTTACTCCAACACCACACTCACCACACTCACTCTAGATTAGAAATGTCTTCTGTATTTATGTATTGTAGATCTTTGTATGTATTGTATCTGCACTGTTTATTGTATTGTCTTGTCCCTTTGTTCTGTGTTGCACCCTGGTCCTGAAGGAACGTTGTTTGTATATACAGTAGACCCTTGATTTATGAACCGTTTACCATACAACCATTTTGGGTTACGAGCGATTTTTTTTTTTCAACTTACGAACAAATTTGGGATTATAAACCAAAATTCACACACGACCGAAACACATAACGTCACAAACAAAAGTGAGTACACCCCTCACATTTCTGCAGATATTTAAGTATATCTTTTCATGGGACAACACTGACAAAATGACACTTTGACACAATGAAAAGTAGTCTGTGTGCAGCTTATATAACAGTGTAAATTTATTCTTCCCTCAAAATAACTCAATATACAGCCATTAATGTCTAAACCACCGGCAACAAAAGTGAGTACACCCCTAAGAGACTACACCCCTAAATGTCCAAATTGAGCACTGCTTGTCATTTTCCCTCCAAAATGTCATGTGATTTGTTAGTGTTACTAGGTCTCAGGTGTGCATAGGGAGCAGGTGTGTTCAATTTAGTAGTACAGCTCTCACACTCTCTCATACTGGTCACTGAAAGTTCCAACATGGCACCTCATGGCAAAGAACTCTCTGAGGATCCTAAAAGACGAATTGTTGCACTACATGAAGATGGCCAAGGCTACAAGAAGATTGCCAACACCCTGAAACTGAGCTGCAGCACAGTGGCCAAGATCATCCAGTGTTTTAAAAGAGCAGGGTCCACTCAGAACAGACCTCGCGTTGGTCGTCCAAAGAAGCTGAGTGCACGTGCTCAGCGTCACATCCAACTGCTGTCTTTGAAAGATAGGCGCAGGAGTGCTGTCAGCATTGCTGCAGAGATTGAAAAGGTGGGGGGTCAGCCTGTCAGTGCTCAGACCATACGCCGCACACTACATCAAATTGGTCTGCATGGCTGTCACCCCAGAAGGAAGCCTCTTCTGAAGTCTCTACACAAGAAAGCCCGCAAACAGTTTGCTGAAGACATGTCAACAAAGGACATGGATTACTGGAACCATGTCCTATGGTCTGATGAGACCAAGATTAATTTGTTTGGTTCAGATGGTCTCAAGCATGTGTGGTGGCAATCAGGTGAGGAGTACAAAGATAAGTGTGTCATGCCTACAGTCAAGCATGGTGGTGGGAATGCCATGGTCTGGGGCTGCATGAGTGCAGCAGGTGTTGGGGAGTTACATTTCATTGAGGGACACATGAACTCCAATATGTACTGTGAAATACTGAAGCAGAGCATGATCCCCTCCCTCCGGAAACTGGGTCGCAGGGCAGTGTTCCAGCATGATAATGACCCCAAACACACCTCTAAGACGACCACTGCTTTATTGAAGAGGCTGAGGGTAAAGGTGATGGACTGGCCAAGCATGTCTCCAGACCTAAACCCAATAGAACATCTTTGGGGCATCCTCAAGCGGAAGGTGGAGGAGCGCAAAGTCTCGAATATCCGCCAGCTCCGTGATGTCGTCATGGAGGAGTGGAAAAGCATTCCAGTGGCAACCTGTGAAGCTCTGGTAAACTCCATGCCCAGGAGAGTTAAGGCAGTTCTGGGAAATAATGATGGCCACACAAAATATTGACACTTCAGGAACTTTCACTTAGGGGTGTACTCACTTTTGTTGCCGGTGGTTTAGACATTAATGGCTGTATATTGAGTTATTTTGAGGGAAGAATAAATTTACACTGTTATATAAGCTGCACACAGACTACTTTTCATTGTGTCAAAGTGTCATTTTGTCAGTGTTGTCCCATGAAAAGATATACTTAAATATCTGCAGAAATGTGAGGGGTGTACTCACTTTTGTGATACACTGTATATATACAGGTCCTTCTCAAAAAATTAGCATATTGTGATAAAGTTCATTATTTTCCATAATGTAATGATAAAAATTAAACTTTCATATATTTTAGATTCATTGCACACCAACTGAAATATTTCAGGTCTTTTATTGTTTTAATACTGATGATTTTGGCATACAGCTCATGAAAACCCAAAATTCTCAAAAATCTCAAAAAATTAGCATATTTCATCCGACCAATAAAAGAAAAGTGTTTTTAATAAAAAAAAAGTCAACCTTCAAATAATTATGTTCAGTTATGCACTCAATACTTGGTCGGGAATCCTTTTGCAGAAATGACTGCTTCAATGCGGCGTGGCATGGAGGCAATCAGCCTGTGGCACTGCTGAGGTGTTATGGAGGCCCAGGATGCTTCGATAGCGGCCTTAAGCTCATCCAGAGTGTTGGGTCTTGTGTCTCTCAACTTTCTCTTCACAATATCCCACAGATTCTCTATGGGGTTCAGGTCAGGAGAGTTGGCAGGCCAATTGAGCACAGTAATACCATGGTCAGTAAACCATTCACCAGTGGTTTTGGCACTGTGAGCAGGTGCCAGGTCGTGCTGAAAAATGAAATCTTCATCTCCATAAAGCTTTTCAGCAGATGGAAGCATGAAGTGCTCCAAAATCTCCTGATAGCTAGCTGCATTGACCCTGCCCTTGATAAAACACAGTGGACCAACACCAGCAGCTGACATGGCACCTGAGACCATCACTGACTGTGGGTACTTGACACTGGACTTCAGGCATTTTGGCATTTCCTTCTCCCCAGTCTTCCTCCAGACTCTGGCACCTTGATTTCCGAAAACAGTACTTTGGACCACTGAGCAACAGTCCAGTGCTGCTTCTCTGTAGCCCAGGTCAGGCGCTTCTGCCGCTGTTTCTGGTTCAAAAGTGGCTTGACCTGGGGAATGCGGCACCTGTAGCCCATTTCCTGCACACGCCTGTGCACGGTGGCTCTGGATGTTTCTACTCCAGACTCAGTCCACTGCTTCCGCAGGTCCCCCAAGGTCTGGAATCGGCCCTTCTCCACAATCTTCCTCAGGGTCCGGTCACCTCTTCTCGTTGTGCAGCGTTTTCTGCCACACTTTTTCCTTCCCACAGACTTCCCACTGAGGTGCCTTGATACAGCACTCTGGGAACAGCCTATTCGTTCAGAAATTTCTTTCTGTGTCTTACCCTCTTGCTTGAGGGTGTCAATGATGGCCTTCTGGACAGCAGTCAGGTCGGCAGTCTTACCCATGATTGCAGTTTTGAGTAATGAACCAGGCTGGGAGTTTTTAAAAGCCTCAGGAATCTTTTGCAGGTGTTTAGAGTTAATTCGTTGATTCAGATGATTAGGTTAATAGCTCGTTTAGAGAACCTTTTCATGATATGCTAATTTTTTGAGATAGGAATTTTGGGTTTTCATGAGCTGTATGCCAAAATCATCAGTATTAAAACAATAAAAGACCTGAAATATTTCAGTTGGTGTGCAATGAATCTAAAATATATGAAAGTTTAATTTTTATCATTACATTATGGAAAATAATGAACTTTATCACAATATGCTAATTTTTTGAGAAGGACCTGTATATACACATTACATATACATATATATATATATATACAGTGAGCGAACATTCGGACAGCGGACAGTGTTTTTCTGACGTTTTCTTTATATTTCGTCAAAATACAGTCAACATTGGATAAGTTTGTCTTAAAAAAATTAAACCTAGTGAGCCCAAAGCAGGTCCCAGTGGCACACTCACGGAGAGAAACAACTCCAGACATGATTCCTGATGTTCTTTTGGAAGGGGGCTACATTATGGTGTATGGTAAAGCACACGTACTGTACTGAAATGTGATGTGTGTTTCTTATGTACAGTACTACTGTGTATTGTTGTTTATTATTGTTTATTACAGGAATGTCTATTCTATAATTAAAAATTTAAAGGAAAATATACTTATTTATAACAAAAAGGCCATACAAGACATTAGAAAGGTTAGGTAAGGGGGTGGTTTGGGAGGTATGGCACGGATTAATTCTATTTACATTATTTCTTATGGGAAAAATAGGTTTAACTTACGAACATTTTGACTTCAGAACAGTCCTTCTGAACCAATTAAATAAGTCAAGGGTCTACTGTAGCTGAAATGAAAATAAAGGCTCTCTTGAAACATAAGCACCTGGAACCTCAAAACAAAATCCTCAAGCTTTTTGGCAACAAACACTCAAGGTGGGTTTTGAAAAGCACTGAAAAGAATATGATGCCCACTGTACTGTGGAGGGTCTGTGATGTTGTGGGACTGTTTTCCTCAAAAAGCACTGGAAGCATTAGGGTACATGACATCCTGAAATACCAGGTCATTTTAAATCAAAATCTGTTGCTTCTGCCAGGAAAACAAAAACGAGTCATCATTAGATCTTCCAGCAGGACAAAGATCCAAAACATATGTCCAGATCAACACAAGAAATGAATGGCTGAACACCAAATCAAGCCTCTGCCATGGTCATCTCACTCTCCTGTTCTAAATACTAATACTACTAAATACTGAGCTAAAGCGGAGAGAATCTAGGACCCTGAATCTGTGTTCTGAAAACTTATAGGAGAAGACTAAGGGTTTCATTTACATAAGAAGCGTCTGTTCCATTCTGTGCTGGCTGTTCCATTGTTTTCTATAGAGTAAGGCGGTGCTGTTTAGCTTGCCGCTGCACTTCCCCTAGTGGCATGCACCGTGCAATTTTGCCACATTGGGCTCACAATTTTTGCGCTTACTGCGCCACTCAATTTTAATATGTTTGAACTTTTTTCCCCCTCCCTTTTTCTTCCGATTTTTGGCGCGTCCAATTTTTACCCAATTGCGTTATGCTTCCTCTCTACTGGTGCTCACCCCAACCCCTGATTGAGGAGAGCGAACTGACACATATCCCCTCCGACACGTAAGCAGTAGCCGACTGCATTTTTTCACCTGCACCTGCCGAGTTCACATGCAAATCAGCCCTGTGCACGGAGAGCCACACCCTGATCAGCATTACTCCTCTACTCTGTGCAGACGTCATCAACCAGCCAGCAGAGGTCGTAATTGCATCAGTTATAAGGTCCCTATCCGGCTCCCTTACCCTGTATGAACAACAGCCAAACGTTGTTTAGCCGGAAAGCAGAGCTGAGATTCGAAACGATGTATTCGAAATCCCAGCTCTGGTGTGCTAGCGTATTTTACCGCTGCGCCATCTGAATGTCAATCTGTCTGAACTTTGACCTCCAATGAGACACACCAATTGATATGACGCAGTAAAAGTGACCCAGGCCGTTTGAACAACGGTTAACGTGAACAAAACTTAACGTGACTTATTGTACTGAAACAACGACAGTTGAGAAAACTTTTAAGCAGCAATATTTAAAAGAGAAATTTAGTGTTCCAGTGTTATTTTTAGTACATTAAACCACATTAAGCTTTTTTAACAATAAGCGTCTCTCAGAAAGGCTGATTTCACATTATCTCAAAACCCCGAGCTATAACACAAGTTTAAAAGTGAAACAGTGAGGAAAATCCAGCTAAACCCAGATACATGTGGATGCTTTCAGCGAGGATTTGACGGTTGTCCAAGACAAATGCTAGAAGTATTATATTTAGGACTGCTGATTTCTTGATGAGGAATTTTTCCTGAATAAATTTACTTTAATTAATGGTAGAATTATTTGCATTTTTTCAGGGTGAAATAAAACTAAATTAACCAAAAGCTGAACCCTTTAAGTCACGTAACCAGGGGTGCCAATAATTATGGAGGAGACTGTGTATATAATAAAGATCAATAGCTAAAACATACGACACTTTCACTCTAATCCTTTAATCCTGTGCTTGTTAAATCACTCATGGAGAGGCAGTGTTTAATCCTATTAGTCAGAATGTTTGTTTTTCTCTCTGAGTTAAAGTGTACTGTAAGAACAGAAAATCAAAGTAAAAACAGAAGTGGATTTGCAGTTGAGGTGGGGATATTGCTGCTCACGCCTCCTCCGACCCACGCGCAGCCCCTAACTCAACCCTTTTCCACCCATGCACTCTGCACAGGGGCCACTATCTGCCAGTCAGGGTCCTTACACAGCGTTTGAAGACCCCACCCACATAGTCCGGTCCCATATCCCTCCCTGCAGGCACTGCCAATTATGCCCGAGGAGTTCAGAATCTCTGTGCTGTTGTGCTAGAGGAATATCCCGCTGCGCCACCTGGGTGCATAAGTGGATTTTTTAAAAATCCCACAAAGTCACTTGGATTTAACATGAATATACTGTTAATCTGCTCATTAGTATTACTAAATCTGTGTGAAGAAACATCACAGAAGAAGACTTTTATCTTCAGAACACATTCGGCTTTATGCATTTCTGTTTATTTAAGATGATTCAGAATTAGTTTTAATCGAGGTGTAGATCACATGAATGAATCTTCCTTGAAATAAGCAGAATTTAGCTGGTGCAGCGTTTTATAAGGCAGGACACGTTTACCACCAACATCTACATCTACATCTGCAGTTGTTTGCACTTTGTAGCCATCCAAAGTAATTTGGGATTTAGCCAGTCAGCTGGATTTAGACTCTGGATTTAGAGGCTGTTTTTCCCGGGTGCGATCCCCGGGTGGGGCGGTCCAGGTCCTTTCTGTGCGGAGTTTGCATGTTCTCCCTGTGTCTGCGTGGGTTTCCCTGGGTGCTCCGGTTTCCTCCCACAGTCCAAAAACATGCAGCCAGACTAACTGGAGACACTGAATTGTCCCCTATAGGTACCTAGCCGCTAGGATGCATAAACCAGTGCATTGTACTGTAGTGCCGGTCCCAAGCCCGGATAAATAGGGAGGGTTGTGTCAGGAAGGGCATCCGGTGTAAAAACTGTCCTAAATCAAAAATGCGGATCACGATCCGCTGGCGACCCCGAACGGGAGCAGCTGAGGATATGAGGATATGTTTATATTCATTATGGTGTATTTTTTCTATTTATTTATACATTTTCTCCCTTTTATTTTTACCCGATTTAGTGCAATCAATTTGTCTTCCTCTGTTGCGAATCCCTGACTGCATTTGAGGAGGGTACATTGCTGCTCACATGCCCTCCGACGAGTGCGCAGTCCTAGTGGACCCCTTCTTTACGCACTTGCTACTGCACAGAGGCCTCTATCTGCTAACCAAGGTCCTTGCACAGCGTTGAAGACCCCACCCATTTAGTCCGGTCATTTCCCCATCCAGCAGACACGATGGCCAATTTGTGCCCGCTAGATGGTGCCAGCCGACCGGTAGCAGAGCCGAGATTCGAACTGGGGTATTCCGAATCTCGGCGCTGGTGTGCCAGCGGAATACCCTGCTGCGCCACCTGAGCACCAGAGTATGATGTTTTATGCTTTTTTTATTTTTTTTATTTTTTTTTTTTACCCTGTTACTTTTTTTTAGCCCTGTCGATGGGCTACAGTGCTCACACTGACTGTAGCCCATGTGTTGCTCTGTACATGTTGTCACCCCTTCCTGTGTATGTTTCTAATTCATCAATTAAAAATCATGTGTCGGATCTCCTTAGTCAATAGTGACAGGAGCAGTAGAGGAAACGAAATGCAATCGGGTAATTGGATATGACTATGTTGGAGGGAAAATTGGGAAAAATGAAAATAAAAGTAATGCAAAAAAGTTGGAGATCTAAGGAAACATCCTCTTCTTTTATAGCCACAGTTCATGGTCGTGTCCAAGAGGAGCTGCTTGAACGAGAAAGCATGATTGTGTGTGTGTGTGTGTGTGTGTGTGTGTGTGTGTGTGTGTGTGTGTGTGTTTGAGAGAGCAAGACAGAGGGTTATTGATTACAGAGGAAGCAAACGTACGAGGAGACAGTGGTCTGAGCACAGAGCGCCTGTGCTGTAGAGATAGAGAAACAGAAACCCACGATTCAGTTGGTGTGGAAGCAGATATCACATCCTGGTGTGCGGTAAACCTGTGACGCTCAATTTGCGTCTGTTTGTGTGTGTATTTGGGGTGGACGCACTAACCGGGCCTCGCAGGTCGATAAGCTCTTGTCTCATCTGGCCAATCAGGTTGTCTTTAGCCATGAGTGACCGATACAGCCTCTCGTTGAATTCGATTAGTTCACCGTGCATCTCGGCCACCTGCAACACACACACACACACACACACACACACACACACACTAATCAGTGACCCACAATACTTGCACAGCACTGTGTAAACTATTGTAAGCTAGAATAAAATATTCATGTACACTGAGGGTCAAGACTTTCTGGAGTGAATTTTATTCACTACACATTATACACCGATCAGGCATAACATTAAAACCACCTCCTGTCCATTTTATCAGCTCCACTTACCATATAGAAGAACTTTATAGTTCTACAATTACTGACTGTAGTCCATCTGTTTCTCTACATGCTTTTTAACCTCCCTTTACTCTGTTCTTCAATGGTCAGGACCCTCACAGGACCACCACAGAGCAGGTATTATTTGGGTGGTGGATCACTCTCAGCATTGCAGTGACACTGACATGATGGTGGTGTGTTAGTGTGTGTTGTGCTGGTATGAGTGGATAAGACACAGCAATGCTAATGGAGTTTTTAAACACCTCACTGTCCCTGCTGGACTGAGACCACTGATGAAGGTCTAGTAGATGACCAACTCAGACAGCAGCAATAGGTGAGCAATCGTCTCTACAAGGTGGACCAACTAGGTAGGAGTGTCTAATAGAGTGGACAGTGAGTGGACACGGTAAAAACTCTAGCAGCGCTGCTGTGTCTAATCCACTCATACCAGCACAACACACACTAACACACCACCACCATGTCAGTGTCACGGCAGTGCTGGGAATGATCCACCACCCAAATAATACCTGCTCTGTGGTGGTCCTGTGGGGATCCTGACCATTGAAGAACAGGGTGAAAGCAGGTTAAAAAAGTATGTAGAGAAACAGATGGACTACAGTCAGTAATTGTAGAACTACAAAGTGCTTCTATATGGTAAGTGGAGCTGATAAAATGGACAGTGAGCTGTTGTTCAGATGGGCGGGACTAAGGTCGGAAGTGGGTCTCTCTCTGTCAGAATAGTGCAGTTACGACCTCTGCTGGCTGGCGCCTACACAGAGATGAGGAAGGAGTGCTCTTAGGGTGTGTCTCTCCGCACGCAACGCTGGGTGGCGCCACACTCATCAATGTGTGGGTGGCAAGATGCATGCGGCTTGCTGCTCATATGTCGGAGGGGGCGTGGGTTAGCTTCGATCTCCTCGGTCAGGGCAGGGATCGGCAGAGAGGATGCGTGATGCAAACTGGGCAATTGGACGCGCTAAAAGGGGAGAAAAAAGGGGAGAAAAAAGGGGAGAAAATGCTTTTTTTTAAATATGGACAGTGAGTGTAGAAACAAGGAGGTGGTCATAATGTTATGCCTTATCGGTGTATAATCAGCAGAACAATTTCACAGAAAAGTTTAACTAAAAAAAAACACATTCCAATTTTTCAGTTTTTGGCAAAACTGAAAAGCAAGAAAGACTTTAGTGAACACATTTGCCAGCATTGTTCTATTTTTAAATATAGTCAAACCAAATACCAAAAAAATCTGAACTTCATATACAAGTCAACCATGCTGTGGGCACTATTGCACCCCCACATCATCACAGATTTTGGCTTTTGCACCTTGTGCTGCTGAAAATCTGGATGCTTCTTTTTGTCTTTGACACAAAGAACATGACGTTTCCTGAAAATAAGTTGAACCGTGGACTCTTCTGACTGCAACACGTTTCCACAGCCTGTCAATCTGTCTAAGATGAGTCTGGGCCCAGAGGACTAAGTAGCTTGTCTGCATAGAACTGATGCTCGCCATTCTCTTTCTGATGCAGAGGTTGACTGTTAAGTGACAACGGTTTTCCAAAGTGCTCCTAAGTCCAAGTGACTATATTTATAACCCTAGCACATTTAACTGTGATTTCTAGTTTTGTCCTACACTGACTGGCATTTGCTGATTTCGTGAATCTGATCATAATACAGTATTATGTACAGTAGATGGTAAATGACATGAAATAATTTGCTATTTTAAGATGAGAAACGTTTTCATTAGCTAATTGACATTTCTCTACGAAGTTTGGCACAAAGTGGTGAATCACGACTCATCTTGGGTTGGATCCTCTTTTTATACCAAACCATGATTCCCTCACCTGTTACCAAGTCACATGTGTACTGCAGAATGCTTTGAGCATGTCGTATCAAATTCAAAATAAAGTCGGTCAAGTATAACTTTAAATATCTTTTCTTTGTACGTTTATCAGTTAAATACAGTAAATACACTGCCTGGCCAAAAAAAAGGTCACACACTCTAATATTTGGTTGGACCGCCTTTAGCTTTGATTACGGCACGCATTCGCTGTGGCATCGTTTCCACAAGCTTCTGCAATGTCACAACATTTATTTCGGTCCAGAGTCGCATTAATTTTCCCCAAGATCTTGTATTGATGATGGGAGATTTGGACCACTGCGCAAAGTCTTCTCCAGCACATCCCGAAGATTCTCAATGGGGTTCAGGTCTGGACTCTGTGGTGGCCAATCCATGTGTGAAAATGATGTCTCAAGCTCCCTGAACCACTCCTTCACAATTTGAGCCCGATGAATCCTGGCATATCTTGGAATATGCCCGTGCCATCAGGGAAGAAAAAATCCATTGATAGAATAACCTGGTCGTTCAGTATATTCAGGTAGTCAGCTGACCTCATTCTTTGGGCACATAACGTTGCTGAACCTAGACCTGACCAACTGCAGCAACCCCAGATCATAGCACTGCCCCCACAGGCTTGTACGGTAGGAACTAGGCATGATGGGTGCATCACTTCAGCCGCCTCTCTTCTTACCCTGATGCGCCCATCACTCTGGAACAGGGTAAATCTGGACTCATCAGGCCACATGACCTTCTTCCATTGCTCCAGAGTCCAATCTTTATGCTCCCTAGCAAACTGAAGCTGTTTTTGCCGGTTAGCCTCACTGACAAGTGGTTTTCTTAAGGCTACACGGCTGTTTAGTCCCAATCTCTTGATTTTCCTTCGCATTGTGCGTGTGGAAATGCTCTTACTTTCACTATTAAACATATCCCTGAGTTCTACTGTAGTTTTTCTACCATTTGATTTCACCAAACGTTTAAGTGATCGCCGATCACGATCATTCAAGATTTTTTTCCGACCACATTCCTTCCTCGAAGATGTTTCCCCACTGTCCTTCCACTTTTTAATAACGCGTTGGACAGTTCTTAACCCGATTTTAGTAGTTTCAGCTTCTCCTTAGATGTTTTCTCTGCTTGATGCATGCCAATAATTTGACGTTTCTGAAACAGATGAACATCTTTTCCATGACCACAGGATGTGTCTTTCGACATGGTTGTTTAACAAATAAGAAGATACTCACTGCATCAGTTAGGGTTAAATAACTTGTTGCCAGCTGATACATAATCACCCATGCAGTAATTATCCAATGGGAGGCTCTTACCTATTAGCTTAGTTAAACCAAGGTGGTGACCTTTTTTTTTTTTGGCCAGGACAAATCTCTTTTGAGGTTCAGACTGGTGTGATCTTACACATAATCACATCAACTGGCCAACAATTCACATTAATATATGTATTTATTTATTTATTAGGATTTTAAAGCCATGTTTTACACTTTGGTTACATTCATGACAGGAACGGTAGTTACTCATTACACAAGATTCATCAGTTCACAAGTTTATATCAAACACAATTTGTCTTGGACAATTTTGTATCTCCAATTCACCTCACTTTGCACGTCTTTGGACTGTGGGTGGAAAGCGGAGCACGCGGAGAAAACCCACGCAGACACTGGGAGAACATGCAAACTCCAAACAGAAAGGACCCAGAGCGTTCCACCTGGGAATCGAAACCAGGACCTTCTTGCTGTGAGGCGACAGTGCTACCCACCCAGTCACACTCACATTATTATAACATGTTCTTTTAATACTTTAATAAAATAGTATGGGTTGAATGGTTTAAAATAAAGGGGTTTGTACAGCATAGCAACACAGATCCTGAGAACCTGATCTCTCTGTCAGGGTACTTTGTGTTTTTCCCACCTTCCAAAAACTCACCCCTAGGTGTGAGTGAGTGTGATGTGACGCCCTGTCCATGATTGATCTCTGCCTGTGTCCAGTGTGTTCTGGTAACACCAAATCTACTGTGACCCCTGAACATGAAAGTGACTGTCCTGTTGTACCATTGTGCTGAAATTAAAAGTAAATATTCATTTTAAATATTAATTCCTAATTAATTGTACTGTTTTTGCCCCTCTGTACTAAGTCCTTAAACACAGAACGTACACATGGAGAAAACCATGAGGAAAAAGCCCTTACAACACAATATAAACTATTAAAGCACATCAAGTTGACCACTGCTGCTTTACTGTCCATTCCTTTTCCACCCACGTGTTCTACAGCTGAACGTGTGTGTGTGTGTGTGTGTGTGTAAGGTAAAACTCCTCATTAGAGCAGACTGCACCGCTGCCAGCCAGCTCATCATCTGTCACAACACCTAAGTGACAGAGAGCGCGAGACAGCACGAGACAGCCCCGCTCCAGTCCACACCAACCTCCGTTCATTTGCTTATTGAAATCGCACGTCAGTGTACATTTGTGGCACCAACAGCACGCCTGACAGATTAATTTCGTCAATACTGTCATGTTTGCTGCAATCACTGCCACCCCAGTCATTCAGTGTTTTAATAGCTTCCAACGTGCTGCAGGAACCAGATGCAGGATGATCAGAAAATGAAAGAGCTTCGTTTTAACATGAATCTTTAAAATTCTGCAAATCTGATGGATAAATTATTTAGTATGTTAAAATTTAAGCACATAAATGGAAACTGTGGAGTAAATTAGATTGTTTGACGTCACAAAATACCACAAACATAAAATCTGACAGTGATCGAGTGGCAAAGCAGTAAATCAGTGGTTCTAAATTTTTTTTGACTTCTACACCACCTCCACCACCTTTTCCCTCTGCAGAGTCAATCGCTACAGACCTCCAAACTTCATGTGGCCTTCAGATTAGCTCAAGAACAGTGCGTAGAGAGCTTCATTGAATGGGTTTCCAGGGCCGAGCAGCTGCATCCAAGCCTTACATCACCAAGCGCAATGCAAAGCGTCGGATGCAGTGGGGTAAAGCACGCCGCCACTGGACTCTAGAGCAGTGGAGACATGTTCTCTGGAGTGACGAATCACGCTTCTCCGAGTCTGGGTTTGGCGGTTGCCAGGAGAACGGTACTTGTCTGACTGCATTGTGCCAAATGTAAAGTTTGCTGGAGTTGGCCCCTTAGTTCCAGTGAAAGGAACTCTTAATGCTTCAGCATACCAAGAGCTTTTTGACAATGTCATGCTCCATACTTTGTGGGAACAGTTTCGGGGATGGCCCCTTCCTGTTCCAACATGACTGTGCACCAGTGCACAAAGCAAGGTCCATAAAGACATGGATGAGCTTCTGGAAGAATGGTCAAAAATTCCCATAAACACACTTCTAAACCTTATGGAAAGCCTTCCCAGAAGAGTTGAAGCTGTTATAGCTGCAAGGGGTGGGCCGACATCATATCAAACACTATGGATTAAGAATGGGATGTCACTCAGGTTCATATGTGTGTGAAGGCAGACTAGTGAATACCATACCTCTGGCAATATAGTGTATGACAAATAAAGGCGTTCTGTTCTAGTACAGCAGAGCTTTGAAAACTACATCAAGGCTGAGAAAATGATGGACTGTGGTAATAGAACAGCTACACTGACTGTAGGCCTGTCAGTAATTGTCCAAATCTTCCATCACATCAGAGGTCACATCAAGCATCTTATAATCATTATACAGTCATTTGAGTTACAATCCAATTATGCTACAGCATAAAAACTTCATTTTTTATACTTGTCATTAATAATAACAACATAAACCAACATCATTTCATAAGCACTGGCCTGAAAAGTTATCATCACTTTTTTATCCGTTAGCAGCTTTTACTTGTTTTCCATGAATCAGCTTGGACAGGGATCCAATACGGCCTCTGACCTCTAAATCCATCACACACACACCCATACCCACACACCCTGCAGGACAGAATACAAACCAAGCCATGAGATCAGGATGGGTGTACGAAAAGCAGGTTTTTAACAGTGGCTGTTATAACGAATGACCATTTCATGTCCCGGGAAACACTGGGCGCAAGGCATGAACACTCTGGACAGAAAGCCAATCCAGCACAGGTCTTGGCTGACCCCCACCCAACCCAGACATAGCCAATCACAACTGTGTAAATGCCCAGCCATCCGATAGCACTGCTGAGATCCAGGTGGTGGGCTAGAAAAATAGACCCCTGTGCCACCCAGATCAGCACAATTTGTGCTAAATAAAGACTTGTGACTTGGACTCTGGCCTAAAGACTTGTGACTTGACTTGGACTCTAGCCTAAAGACTTGTGACTTGACTTGGACTCTAGCCTAAAGACTTGTGACTTGACTTGGACTCTAGCCTAAAGACTTGTGACTTGACTTGGACTCTAGCCTAAAGACTTGTGACTTGGACTCTAGCCTAAAGACTTGTGACTTGACTTGGACTCTAGCCTAAGGACTTGTAACCTGACTTGGACTCTAGCCTAAGGACTTGTAACCTGACTCAGACTCTAGCCTAAAGACTTGTGACGTGACTTGAACTATAGCCTAAAGAATTGTGACTTGACTTGACTAGTATAAAGACTTGTAACTTGACTCTAGCCTAAACACTCGTGACTTGACTCAGACTCGTATTTTGTGACTTGTGAACATCTCTGCAGCACGTCTAAACAACACTCAAACTCTAGCCTAAAGACTTGTGACTTGACTCGAACTCTAGCCTAAAGACTCGTGACTTGACTCGGACTCGTATTTTGTGACTTGTGAACATCTCTGCAGCACGTCTAAATGACACCCAAACCAGTAATATCCCAGTATTTTTCTGTGTTCACCATGACTGAGAGAAGTCTCTGCTCTGTATTTAGGGTTAAATCTTCCTCTCTGCTCTGTATTCAGGGTTAAATCTTCCTCTCTGCTCTGTATTCAGGGTTAAATCTTCCTCTCTGCTCTGTATTCAGGGATAAATCTTCCTCTCTGCTCTGTATTCAGGATTAAATCTTCCTCTCTGCTCTGTATTCAGGGATAAATCTTCCTCTCTGCTCTGTATTCAGGGTTAAATCTTCCTCTCTGCTCTGTATTCAGGGATAAATCTTCCTCTCTGCTCTGTATTCAGGATTAAATCTTCCTCTCTGCTCTGTATTCAGGGATAAATCTTCCTCTCTGCTCTGTATTCAGGGATAAATCTTCCTCTCTGCTCTGTATTCAGGGTTAAATCTTCCTCTCTGCTCTGTATTCAGGGTTAAATCTTCCTCTCTGCTCTGTATTCAGGGTTAAATCTTCCTCTCTGCTCTGTATTCAGGGATAAATCTTCCTCTCTGCTCTGTATTCAGGGTTAAATCTTCCTCTCTGCTCTGTATTCAGGGATAAATCTTCCTCTCTGCTCTGTATTCAGGGATAGATCTTCCTCTCTGCTCTGTATTCAGGGATAAATCTTCCTCTCTGCTCTGTATTCAGGGATAGATCTTCCTCTCTGCTCTGTATTCAGGGTTAAATCTTCCTCTCTGCTCTGTATTCAGGGATAAATCTTCCTCTCTGCTCTGTATTCAGGGTTAAATCTTCCTCTCTGCTCTGTATTCAGGGATAAATCTTCCTCTCTGCTCTGTATTCAGGGATAAATCTTCCTCTCTGCTCTGTATTCAGGGTTAAATCTTCCTCTCTGCTCTGTATTCAGGGATAGATCTTCCTCTCTGCTCTGTATTCAGGGATAAATCTTCCTCTCTGCTCTGTATTCAGGGATAAATCTTCCTCTCTGCTCTGTATTCAGGGTTAAATCTTCCTCTCTGCTCTGTATTCAGGGTTAAATCTTCCTCTCTGCTCTGTATTCAGGGTTAAATCTTCCTCTCTGCTCTGTATTCAGGGATAAATCTTCCTCTCTGCTCTGTATTCAGGGTTAAATCTTCCTCTCTGCTCTGTATTCAGGGTTAAATCTTCCTCTCTGCTCTGTATTCAGGGTTAAATCTTCCTCTCTGCTCTGTATTCAGGGATAAATCTTCCTCTCTGCTTTGTATTCAGGGTTAAATCTTCCTCTCTGCTCTGTATTCAGGGTTAAATCTTCCTCTCTGCTCTGTATTCAGGGTTAAATCTTCCTCTCTGCTCTGTATTCAGGGTTAAATCCTGCATGTTGCCGTTTCATGTTTAACATGCTGCACGTCTCCTGGATGTTTGTGTTACTTTCTACTTTGCAGCGTGCTGTGTATAATATCTTCCTGCTTCCTCATCTCTCTTGCATAGAAATTCTGCTCTTTTGATTACAGCTACCACAGATGAAAGCAGGCAGGGGCAGGAGTACTCGACAAGCCTGGTGATAAGATACACTATATGGACAAAAGTATTAGGACACCTGTTCTAATTCCGAATTCATGTGTTCCAGACACAACAATGGCTAACAGGTCTAATACATTAATTGTATAAAATTACCAACTTTGCAGCAAAATGTTAGGGAAGGCCATTTCCTGTTCCAGCATGACTCTGCCCCATGCACCATCTAAGCTCTATGCAGAAAAGCTCGGTTTACAGAAACTCCAGTGGACTGTGTAGAGCCCTGACCTCAGCCCCACAGAACAGCTTTGGAATTAACTGGAACATCAATTGAGGCTTTCTTTACCAACATCAGTACCCAGCCATACACATAATACTTCCCGGAAAGCAGCTGTTCTTATTGCTGAAAAAGTCACACAGAGGTCACTCTAATACCATTTGGTTTTAAATTGGGGTGTCCAACAAGCCCGTGGTCAGGTGTCCAAACACTTTTGGCTGTATAGTATATGATCCGACTTTTCCAACTTCTGTTGTTTTATTTATTTATTAGGATTTTAATGTTATGTTTTACACACTTTGGTTACATTCATGAAAGGACAGGTAGTTACTTCTGATGTAAAGCAACATAAAATATGTAAAGCAAAGCCATTATCTTATTTTTTTTAAGCTAATTGACAAGCAGATTGACTGTCGTAACACTGGAAAAGGGGTGTAAAAGGGTTGTAAAATACACATTTTAGCCAAATCTAAAACATGGTAAATTTATCTATTAAAGCATAACAAGCATTACAAAGTGCAGCTGTTTGTTAAGGATGTCTGTAGGAACTGCCCTAAAGTGGAAGTGCCCTAAAAAAAAAAAACAGAAGATGGAGTTTAATCAGGGATGTCCACACTTTGCATCGTGTGTGGGCGCTCAGGTAGAGCAACGGGAAAACACACTAGCACACCAGAGCTGACATCTCAAACTCGTCAGATCGAACCTCAGTTTTGCGACCAGCAGACTGGGCGCCTACAACAACGAACAATGATTGGCTGTTGTTTAAGGGTGGATGCCTGAGGGGACTCCTCATAACCAATACAATTACAACCTCTGCTGGCTGATTAATGGTACCTTGCAGAGAGTCGGGGATAATGAGGATCAGGGTAAGTCTCTACGCACAAGGCTGATCCACATGTAAAAATTGCAGTCGACTACTATGTCAGAGGGGCCGTGTGTTAGTCACGGCTCTCCTCAGTCAGAGTGCAGGTCAACATAAGTAGAAATACAACTAGATTGGTAGAGAATTGGGGGGGGGGGGTTTCAATCCTCAACAGCAAAAACCATTCTGAACAGAGGCTAGTTTACACACAGCGGCATGGGAACAGATGCCACCTCGTCCCACCAACCTCCTCTCTCAACCCCCCCCCCCCCCCCCAAAAAAAAAAAAAAAAAATCAAGAACTCGAGAATCACAAAGACACATGTCCAGCATCAGTACCTCCAAGTACTTGATCTGTTACTTAATCTGTTAGCATTAACAACATGAACATCCCTAATAATAATAATAATAATAATAACAACAATGATCAAACCAAATCATAAGTAGCAATGCTATTTTAGTGAGTATCCAATCACACTGCCCCACCCTAATGCTCCGGCACTGAACTGTATGGAAGCACTTCAGTGTCCTGATGAGCTACGGAGGCAGAAACTATCAAATTAGTGAGTCATGAAGAAGCTAATATTTCAGCAGTTCATCCAAGCCCAGACCCAGTCTGTACGCTTATGTGCAACATGTGGATACTGTTGCATCCTCCAACACCCACACACAGTGGCAGACTGCTCCAGTACCACACACACACACACACACACACACACACACACACACACACACACACACACACACACACACACACACACACACCTCAGCACTTCCATTTCAATTATTTATTTGGAACTCAAGCTTTTAAATAGGACATTAAAAATTTGAATAAATTTTAAGCGTGACAAAACCCAATTAATTTCTAAGCCTCCGTGTGTGTGTGTGTGTGTGTGTGTGTGTGTGTGTGTGTGTGTGTTACGTAAAGAAAAAGTCATTTCCAGTAGGTCAGGCTGTATTTTCAGCCCTCAGGTGCCTGCCATTCATGCCTCCAAACTGCCACACTGGTGCACGGGTTCACACCATTCAAAAAGCAAATCAAAGCACGCTGGCCGGCCTGAAGCGACGACGAGCGGAGAGGAGAGCAGCACCGCCGTCCGTGCCATTTCATTCTAATTCCAGTCCGCACTGATGTTCCACCGCCACCGCAGGC